>NC_142503.1:91677500-92387500 GCF_057876585.1 Rhinolophus sinicus
CGCGGGAGAGCTACCTCAGCCACCAGTGCCTGCTTTAAGGCCTTACCCTGCACAGCTGAAACCAGGGAGAGCAAAAGGGCTGGAGTGTGGGGGGTCCATGGGGCATCTGCGCTGCTGGGAGCATGAGGGTCTGGGTCCAGGCTCATCAAGGTCTGCTTCCCACCCTCCACTCCCAGTCCCTGAACCACAGGCCTATTTGTTGGTCTCCAGGTTTCAAACTCTCACGTGTTAGAATTCACCCTTGGAGCTTGTGGGGACAGAGTCCCAGAGAGCAGTTTCCAGGCTCTCGGCATCACGTGGAAAGGTGCTGGCTCGGTTATTAGATGGCCATCAGCTGTAATGTAATCAGATGGCCATCCGCTGTGGCTGGGTGGCCCTCAGCTGTTACCAGTTAGCCATTAGCCACTAATATAACTGCTGTGGCTACGCTGGCAAGGGGCTTGGTTGGTTGGCAGGCAAGCTGGCAGTGGATTGTGGATCACGTGGATCCTACTTCCTGTGTGTTGCCCGGCTGCCAGTGAGAGCAAGACTGGGGTGCAGGAAGACCCCTCGTTGGGGTACTGGCAGATGTTTGCTTTTGTTTCTCAACCAGGCACCAGCAAGAATATAGTGGTATGACTCCCCTATCTATGGCTCCATTGTTGTTCCTTTTTGGCCTCACCATATGCTGCGTTCTTGTGCGGGGAGCAGGAGCTGAGTCCCTGCCTGACAGAGCTCAAGCTAACCCTTCAATGTACAGAGAGAGAAATAGAGCTCAGAGAGGTGAAGGAGCTGTCTTTGTCACACAGCAAGCTGATGGCACAGCCAGCCCGGCACCTGAGCTTTCCCTTTCCATGGCTTCAGTCTGCACGTGTGCCCCTTGCTCACAGGAATCACTTCATGAGTGGTGTCGGTGACAGCCGTCCTGGCCATCTCCAAACCAAACACCCGCCTCAGGGCCCTTGCACCTGCTGTTCCCTCTGTTTGGGAGACTTTTCCTCTCAACACCCCAGGGCTTTTCTCAGGAGGCACAGGTTTTTGCTCACAAGTCAGCTCATCGAAGAAGCCCTCCCTCATCTCCCTTTGTAAAATAGCCCTCCTCACCCTGTTCCGTTGTTCTTCAGAGCTCTGACATAACCTTCCCTGATATTAAGTTCTATATTAACTGTTTCATTTTGCTTAGTTTCTGTCTTCCCTGACCTAAATATGAAAGCTAGTGTCAGGGACTTTGTTAATTGCGGTATCCCCAGTGCCCAAACAGTACTTAACGTTTAAGAGGTGCTTACTAAATATTTGTCCAATGAGTGAATGAATTCAACCCAGGAAGGATGGTTGTGAAGAATTCCCTTCCCATTGTGTCTGGAGATCTGTGAACACATCCCCACTTCCACCCTCCATCTCCTCCGTGGTTTGCAGATTCGGCCTCCCACACCTCACTATTCCCGAGGAACTGCATGAGGGAGACGGGGCCATGTCTTCATCTTGCCTTTGGATGGCTGGTCTTTCTCTTCCACATGCAGCCCTGACCGCCAGCACTACCACCATCCCCTGTGTCCTTCTAATGACTCATCTGAGATGGTGTCTCCCACCTCCCAGGTTAAGCGGCAGACAGTTTGTAATTCTGCCTCATTGCCTATTTCATCCTCACAGCCACCCAAGGAGGCAGACACAATTACACTCAGAATCTAAGGCTCAGAAAAGTTAACTAACTTCCCTGAGGTCACACAGCTAGTGAAGAGCAGAGTGGAAACTCAGACCTAAGTCCCCTGATTCCAAGTTTGTCATCTGTCCTCGTCTATGCCAGCTCTAGGGTCTGGCACAGAGGAAAGAATGCCAACACTGAATCACCACTGAGGTAATAAACGTGACGTACCTAGCAAGCAGTTGGCGCTCTCTCAGTGAGGACCTGAGAACCCAGACAACGCTTTGCTCCGGGAGTCTGTTCCCTTGGAATGTTGTCTGACAGGTAGGGCAGCCCTCTTTGGCCCCTTCTTTTAGAACACCCACCAGGAGCGGTGGGACCCATGGAGCACTTGGCAGGAGGCTATGAGCTTACACCACACTGGGTGCTGCCCTCCTGGTTCTGTAGATGATTCCAATTCTCAGGAGCAGAGGGGGCAGGCAACCCAAGCAGGGACCATGCTGCCATCCTGAGCAGGCTGATGCTGCAAAGAGGAGCTCCTGCCATACTTCCGTGATAAGCCTGTCCTGAGCCTCTGCAGAGTAAGCAGTGACAGACAACTCATTACCCCATCACATTTCCTGACAGCTCTGGTGGGAAAGAATGTTCTTCCTTTTATTGAACTGATGTCCTCCTTCCTGGAAGCTATGCTCATGAGCCCTTTGTGGCCTCACAGAATAATCTTTCCTTGGGGAAGGAGGGTCTCCTGTCCCACTGAGTTTTCTCCCAGTAAAATGATTGTGAGTGACCTCACCATTCCACACATGACAGAGCTCCCTCATCAGCCTGCTGTTTCTCTAAATACTTAAATATCCTAGAGAATAAGATTATCACCACCCCTTTTATGGATACTAGGCCTCTAGTAATGCAGCCTAAATTTACATTTGCTCTTTGGGTAGCCATCTCCTAGGCCATGAAAGTGTGAGCTTAGCTTTGAAGAATGTCAGGATTTTAATCCAGCATCCAACACAATTCTAAGCAGGTAGTGGCCTCAAAAGTACATAGAAAATAGGCAGAGAGGAGAATGGGATGGCCAAAGCTGTGAAGTCAGGAATGACTGTGACCTATATGGAGGAAAGGTAGGTCTGCCTAGCCAAGGGTTCGTGATGGAAGTCCCCATCATGGGTTGAACAGGGAAGTTAGGAAAGATCATGCAAAGCCTTGAATGACAGGTTCAGGGGTTTGGACTCCTTGCAGGCAAAGGGAAGTGAGTCAAGGTTTGTTGACAAAATGATATCATGCCCCTTGATTCAGAAAGTTTATCGGAAGGACTGTGGAGGTGGGTAGGGGAGGAAGGGAGCCCACATTAGGAGACTGCCCTGCCCTCCAAGTGGAAAGTGAAGAGTTACAGAATGTCACCCTGGGAGAGGATCTACATCTCCCTTCTTCCATAGGCGAGAAGTCAGGGTTCAGAGAGGGAAAGTGACTTGCCAAGGTCATATAGCTATCAAAGAAGAGTTTGGACCAGACTTGATTTTTTTTTTTTTTTTTTTTTGATTTTTTTTAATTTTCAGCCCAGATGTCTTGCCTTTCCATCAGGCCCTCCCAAGGTATAATGGACCTTGGCAACCAGTAGGGGTTCAAAAAATAAGTGTGGGCTTGGTTCCATGTGCTGCCTGGCCTAGATTGGTGGCAATAAGGAAACATTACAGAATGGGCAGCAATGAGAAGAGGTCAGAGCAGGGTTTCACTTGTCCCATATAGGGGTGAACTCATTCCAGGGGTTTCCTCCATGGATCCAGTGGCTAAGAGCCCCTATGGAGCCAAACAGCCTCAGAGACCTCCTTGGTTCATAGGGCCAGGGTGTGACACACAAGGGGACATCTGCCTGGCCTCTGGCGGGAGGCAATGCACACAATTCCTGGCGGGCTTACAGAGGGAAGCCCCATGGCATCTGCAATCCTGTCTTCACGGTGGGGGCCCAGCAGAGGAGAATGGACTGTGCTGCCTCCCGCCAGCGGAACCAGTGGACTGTCTGGGTGACACTGAGCTAATCACTTACGCTCTTTGCATCTTGGCTTTCTCATCTGTGAAATGGGGATGATGATACTTACCTACCTCATCGCCGAGTTATGGGAATTAATTAATGTTTATAAAGGACTTGGAGATCCACAGATGAAAGGCACTATAGAACTACAAAGTATCATTACTGTAATTACATTACACTATTATATCTCGGGCCAAGGGCTCTCTGCAGCTTCGCTTATTACTGAGAATGGGCGATGAGGTGCAGATAAAACCCAATCTCCCCCAACCATCGCTCCAAACTCCAACCAAACTCCATCCAGATCTAAACTCCTGGAGATTCCATCAGGCTTGGAAGACATGACAGGCGTCTCCAGCCCCAGAATTCCCCCAGGGCTGAGAGACATCGAGAAAGTCTGTCTTCTGAGTCTCCTCCTGCAAGCAACAGTTCTGGGGGGGTCTTAGAAAATCGGGGGCTATTCTGAATTCATCCAGAGTTTACACCCCACCAGCCAATCAGACCCTGGGTCATCTGGCTGGGTTTCTCTTTTGGGGGGCCCGTTTTGTGCTAAACCAGTGCCCTTGTGGGGTCCCTTCCCACAACTTCCCCGGCCCCAAGTCAGACCTGACTTCCAGACCAAAAAAAAAAAAAATAAGGCTGCTTGGCTTCAGATGTCAAACTCCTCTGTGTTTATTGAACCAAACCTCCAACAATTCCTGTGCTCACCCATCATCACTCATTTCACAATCCCCAACCTGACCGAGTAGGCGAAAGCTAGATCAGAAAGAAATATAATTACCTTTTTACGAGCTTATGACATGGTTGCACCCTCCTTGCCTGCCAGCTTGTCCAGTCACTCACAAATGATGCTATACATACTATAAATTATATCATTATCGACCTATAATTACAGGCAACATATATATGAATCCCCCTGAAGGAGACCCAGGCTCCAAGATTACGTACCCTCGCCCCTCAGTCCCTTGGGAAAAAGCCGGCTGCCAGGAAAGGAGGTTATTTCCAAATATCAAAGACGCTCAGTAAAAACAACAGAGACGACCCCTCCCATCTTCATGCACACCCCCCCAGGCTCCCCCAGAACGTATCAGGTCTCCCCACAGAACGCACAAGAAGCTTGAGGCATGAACAAATCTGGACATGTGAGGGCAAATTCTCAGGGGGAGACTGAGAGCAGAGGCGCCTGGCTCAGGAAGCTCCAGGGGCAGGGCTGGTGTCTGGACAGCAGGAGGGGACCCTAGGACACTCCAGCTGGGTGGCTCAGAGCCTGTCCCTCCACTCAGGCCCTGGAGGACAATTTCAAGGACACTTCTGGCTGCCAGGACTAGCTGAGCACTGGTGGCCTCAGAGATGTCCTCACTCCACCAAAGCGATTCTCAGTGGTCTGCAAACATCCACATCCCTGCGGGGTGGCCTGTGCCGATCCTGGCTGAGGTGCGCCGTGGACCCTCCCAGCCCCTTGGCTCATGGCAGGGAGCTGAGTCGCTGAGCCTGGCTCAGTTCCTCATGGGACTCCTGGGCAGGAGGGTGATGGTAAGCTGGGTGTGGGGACAGGACAAAGATTGCTCCTCTAGGCCGTACCCTCAGCTCCCCACCAGGCACTGGAGCCAGCTGTCCACTCCTCTCTCCCTCCTTTTCTTCCTCCCTCTCCTTCCTTCCTTCTTCCCTTGTAGCTCTGGGCCAGACTTGGGGGGTCAGACACAAAAAGGGCACAGGCCTGTCCTTATGGAGCTCAGAGGGACTCAGAGGGAGAGGTCCATGGCCAAAGGAGAACTTCCGCTGAGATACATGTGATGCCAGAGCACCTGGACAGGATTCAGGGGTAGGACCTGTTGGGGATTTGAGAGATCAGTAGGGATTTTCCAAGTGGGCAAATGGAGGAAGGAGATTTTGAAGAGAGGGAACGACCCATCAAAGCACAGAGGGATGGATGAAACAGTGCGGTGTGGTTAGACATCAGGGAGAATTCCTGCAGTACTCACAGGGCAAGCTGGGGAGTTGTGGGAGGGGAGGCCCAGCCCAGCCCACTGTGCTGCCTCCTCTTCCTCATGCAAACCTCTACTTCGCTGGCCTGACCCCAGGGTCCCCCTAGTTCCCCTTATATGCCACTGTTTGCTCCTCCTTCTTCCTCCTCCCAACCCAGTCCTGTGGCCCCTCCTCCAGGTCCCACCAGCACATCTGGTCACACTTGGTGTGTGAGGGTCTAGGTGGTTCTCCACCCTGATCCCCAAATGGCTGGGTCTTGGTCAACTCCTGGAACCAGCCCCAATCCCATTCACCCACAGCAAGGAGCCGGGGACAGTGAAGTTTGCATAGAATCACAAGTGGCAGGCTCAGAGTAACTGAGAGCCTCCTCCATCTGGATGGCAGGCGACCCCAACTGTGGCTCGTCCTTGAATCACATCTTGTAAAAAATCATTTGCACATTTGAATTCAAAGCCCCTCAAAACAGTATAAACACCACCATTCTGAGCACCATAAAAACCACGCTGAGCATTTATGGAAACTAAAACATGTGTATTAACATATGGCAAAAATTTCACTTACTGCGTCTTTTTAGCATTGGACTGATGCATGAGGCATCTGTGCTAAAAACATTTGAATGGAAGCTTCAGAAAAGAGCAGAACGAGAAAAAGGCTGTCGCAAAGGCTGGGCTGTTGGCAGGACTGCAGGGAAGCCCGAAGATTGGTCCCTGGTGAGGACTGGGGGCTTCGGCGGAGAGGCAGGGGGTCGGCCCACCAAGAGGCAGGGCTGTGTACACGCGCAGCATGGTTCATTCACCCCAAACCTCCGGGGCAGGCTCCCCCTCTCCGGACCACCCTCCTCCTCTTTCTCTTCTCTTTTCCCTCTATTCCCACCTCAGAGCGGAGATGGGTCTGAGGGGAGAGGGTGGTCAGAATTCGGAACAGGAACGGAGAGCTCCTCTGGTTCTTTTCTCCCACCTTAGGTCCTGGCAGGAGAGAGCTGAGTTTTCCACTGCCCCAGATCTCATGGATCCATGTGTGATAAGGGTCCCAGAGCAGGGTTTTCACCAGCTTCTAACAGTCCCTTCTAGGCTGCTGCAGACTCCGTGGTTATCCCATCAGTCAGGAGCATTCCTCTTGTTGCTTAAAGGAGTGTTCAGGTTCTGGGGCACAAGGGGTCCCCCTCACCAGGCTTAGCTCTGCATGCTGGACTCTGTTTCCGGGTGTGGCAGAGCCAGGTCAGAACGCCAAGGCTCTCACAGAACGCAACATTCTGATGGGAAGTCAGTCCTTGAACATCTCCCCGCACCAGCTTCAGCCTCAACCTGGCAACTGCGGCCACCACCAGGTTTGCAAACGGAGCTCTGACCTGTTTCCTCGGGCCAGCATGTGGGCAGGATGCTGTGGGTCCCTCTGAATTGCTTTGGAAGAATAAGCCACCCTCGTAAATAGCTACTGGCCCAGAGGGTGTTATGGCTGCGATGAGACAATGAAAAAAATTTGCTTTGATTTATTTTGTCACTATGTGTCTTTGAGAAGAGTCCAGGTGGGCTTTCGACTTCCCTCTCAGTCAGAAACCATCCCAAAAGGGGATCGAAGAGAGCAGCTGTCTGGCTGTGGCGCACTTGTGCTGAGGGCTTTGCAGCAGGTTCACTCTGCTAATCACATGCACCTCAAACATGGAAGTACAGGAACTTCGTTCGACACCTCAGGTTTAGGCCTAGGGCTGGTCCTCTGCCATCTGACGGGGTCTCTCCTAAGGGACACAGGGGTTCCACAAGTGAAAAGCTATGTTCCTGGTAGCGGGTGGAGCCACGTTACTATTTCACAATCATGCCAGCCGCCAAGAAGGGCCCCTTCCATGTAGGTGTCAATGGGTCCTTGGGATTTCTTGTCCAGGGCTGAGCAAGCCTGTCTCTCGCTCAGGCAAAAATATCACAGCCTAAGGCAGGCCGCGTCGGGTAAGCAAACTGGTCTGGAACGGGAAGCCTCCATTGATTCTTCACGATGGTGGCTTTCCAGGTCCACTCTGATGATTTGCTCCACGCTGGGGTCCTGTTTGTCAATTGATGGGCTAGAATGAAGACTGTTGGCAAGATTCCCAGTTCCTGTCAAAGCACACGGGGGCCCAGCCTTACAGGGAAAGGAAGAAATTACTCCATTGTCCTCCTACCCATGAGCACACTCCTAACTGCATGTACCCACACGCAGTTTGCAAAGTGTCACACATATGGTCACAGTTGAGATGTGTGACCACTCTGTGAAGGAATCATCCTGATGGTCATCTCTTTCTTACATATGAGGAAACTAAGAATCAGAGAACTGAAGTGAACCTGCCCCCAACGCCACATTGGTGATGGGTGGATGGGGTCCAGCCCTCAGAACTGCAGACATCATGCCTGATCCCTGGCCCCGGGGCCCCTCTCTCCCCAGATGACCCCCAGTCAGGAAATCTTGACTCTCACATTGAAAACATCTCCAGAGAGTGGATCCCACCCCATTCCCTTTTTTGTACAGTGGGTGCCGGCTGGGTGCTTGCCAACTCCCCACTAGAGAGTGGCCTCTCATTGTCAACCTGGTCGCCTGGTACTCCATCTCTTTCGCCGTCAGAACCTGATATTGAGCCAAAATATCTAGCTTTCCTTTGATAAAGAACAAAGCCGCAAAGGTAATGTCAAAGATCACTACCTCTCGCCCTGAACCAGCATCCTGGATTTGGGCTTTACCCCAGCCCTATGGGGTCTCTGTCCAGGCAAAAGAGACATAGGGCTTCCCAGCTCACTCTCTCTTCCCTGTGTGAGACAGAGAGAGAGAGAGATAGAGAGAGAGAGAGAGAGGCCCGGGGCACAAGCAAGCTATAACAAGATAAGATGATACCTTCTTGTCACTCTCCTGGTATTTTGATGTCCAGTATGGCAGCCCAGTGCTTGCATTGGCAAAGAAAGGGGGGTAATTGATCTGTCTTACGACATCTTTCAGAATGTGCTCCTCCCTGCTTTAATTTCAGCCTCAAGGTGTGGAGAAACAGGCTGCTCTCCTAAAAACAAGAAAAACACACCCTCCCGTTAACCAGTGTGCAAAATGGCTATTGGCATTTCTCACGCCTACAGCCTGAGAGGGCCCCGAAGGGTCCCCGGGTTTTCCAGGGGCCTTTTCACCTGGATCTGTCCCAGCTTCTTACTGCTGGGTGTTCTGTCCTGAGTCGTCATGGGAAGCCCTGCTGTGCCCTCTGGAATAAAGGTCCAGAGACAAATGCATGGACAAGGAAAGATAATTGTGGGGAGGAGAGGGGTTGCTCTGTCTCTGGCATTAATGTCCTCGGTGATGGGGGGGCACATCAAGAGATCAGGGAGGATCCCCTCGGATTTCTGAGGGGAACTTTGGGTGGCCTCATGGAAAGCAGACAGGTAGGTGTCCAATGGGTGTTTGGCCAAGAGAACTGCATGAGGCAGAGACTGGCCCTGGGGTGCAGGAGTGCTTTCTGGGGTACTCATGTTGTAAAAGGGGTGCTTCACAGTGGATAGAAGGGCTGAAGAATCGACTCAGAACATTTAACCCGCACTGTCCCACTCCAGGGACATAACATGGTGGGGAAAAGGTCACGTCAAGAACCTGACCACCACTGGCTGGGCGACCTCATGTGAGCAGGTTGGATCTCTGACCTCAGTGACCTGCTCTGTAATAAGAGATGACCAGTGACCTTCCAGAGTCCCTAGGAAGCCCAAGTGTGGTGATGGGTGTACAGCCCTCTTCAAAACTCAGGAGGAAGCCAAGGTGAGCGGACGCTGATGGAGACTGAAGTGACATTTCTGAAGTTTCCTTGAGGACCTACCACCGTCAGTATTCCTTTGGGAAGAGCCTGTGTCTTAGAACAGCCATTAAGAAGTGAAGAGGAGTGGGCACATTAGTGATTTTCAGAGAAGAAAAGGCGGTCATCTGCCCTGGCTGGCGCATGGTCACACAAAATTTCTGGGTCCTTCCCAAGCAGGCAATGACATCTGGTAACCCCATTGTCTGCTATCTGCAGGGAAGAAAGTGTTAGACAGGAGGGGCAGATGGAGTTTGCCTAACGTGTCTGTTCTCTTCTTTGCTGCCTTTTCAACTCTTCTTGGGAATGCGGCAAAATAGCAGCTGTTCATAATTTCATGAATAAAGAACTATGTAAATTTCAACTATGAAAATGTGTTGCATCTCTCGTGGGCAAAGTGTGGTGTATGCTCCCGCGCCGTCTCTATTTCCATCTCATGTGCATCTTGGAGTTGATCTAAACTGCATTCTCTGGGCAACTGTTCAATTTCAGAATCAGTCTTGGGTAGTTGATAACAAAAGGCATTGCTATCCCTCCCTACCGGCCACAGTAAGAGGCTTGCAGGCCAGGCTCCCAGGTGCTAATTCAAGTTCCATCGCCTCTGAGTGGGGCATCAGTCTCTAAGTGTTTCTTTTTACTGATCTGTAAAATGGGTATAATGATATTTCTCTCTTTCACAGAACATTTGCATAATAATTATGTATTTGTGAACTAACTTCCAGCAGCCTTTTGTAGGGAAGCCAAGTATGTTTACAGTTTTCTTCTAAATACCTGCACGAGGCTTAACTTGCGAGCTAAGGATTCCAGCCCTGTTTGTACAGCACCTCAACTGAAGCTAAATAGGTACATGCAGCTCTGGAGCTGTCTCCCACCCCATCTCCTCTGCTCCCGGGGGTCCCAGGCAGCCTCCAGACACTATTTGCACTAGATTTCTGAGAAGCAGGCTGTACCCTTTAGGAACAACCTTACTAGCTCATCCCTACAATGGCAGGAGGGTCCCGCTCTGTTTGATGGGTGTCATATGAGAGAAATATCAAGTCAATTTGAATGAATCCCGGGTGTGGAGCTAGGACCCATGGGTGGAAGCCCTAGTGAATCTAGTTTCAGCTCCTTAGACAGGGAGTTTTCGGTAGTGCCCTAAGACAGACTAGGCTACTCTGGAAGGATGTGGGCAGAAACCTGGTGGCAATTGGTCAGGGTGCTGCAGGGAAGCACTTGTCCTTCAGTGAGCACACAATTCATCTGGGGACTTTGTTGAAAATGCAGATTTTAACTCAATAGTCTCAAGGTGGGGCCTGAAATTCTGCATCTCTACCCAGCTGCCAGGTGACGCCCAGGCTGCCAATCCCAGGGCCACACTTAGGACTAGTGGAGCTGTGACATCTCCTACAGCCCCATGTGCCCACACTTGTGATTCTGTGGTCAGGTGGCCATTGAATTAATTCCCGAAGGGGCTGGGGAGGGGCTGGCAGGAACCCTCCCCAAGGAAAGGCAGGGAAAGGCAGGAACAGGAGTTAGACAGCCTCCCTCTGTAGGGCATTTCCCCTAATGCTTACTACACGTATCCTCTTAGACAAGTGGCTTTCTGTTCGGTGATTAACAGAGGGACACCGGTTGCTTCTGACCCTCCTCTCTAAGGCTATTGGGAAGTCTTAGAGTCTGGCTGCTTTGGAAATCTCAGCCCCAAGAGGCTTCCACCGTGACTGGGACTGGTGTGGTCAGTCGGCTTCAGGGAATGCAGACAAAGGTTCTTTCCACCGTCAAGGTCAACAAAAGAGAGTAAGTTACAAGAATGTCATTGTGCCCACAGGTAACTGGCTGGCTGGACCAAGGGACTTTGTGAATAAGACCTTGTTTCTGCCCAGTTGTCCTTTGTTACCTGAGGCTTCCTCCATTTTCTAAGCCCAGCCCACTCCTGTCCACTCTGCATCACCATTGGCTGAAGCAAACATTTTCCAAAGGTTTCTCTCCTCTTGCCAGGTACCAGGTCTGGTGCAGGGAGCACAGAGGTGGGCCAAGCACAGGGCCTCTTGTCATGTTGTACCACAAAGACAAAGCAACCAGTACACGGATAGAGGGAGGAAGATTCCTGTGGACTGGAATAATCAGGGAGGATTTCCTAGAGAAGGTGAAATTTCAGGTGGGGCTTAAGGATAATAAAGATAAAGATCATTGGAAATGGGTCAGAGGTAAGGATGGGGAGGGGGTGAAGGATGCACATCCCAGAAAGACCCCCACAGGACAAGCCTATACAGGAAGCATGAGGGTTACCCTGCTGGTGGGAATGTCCAATGGTTTGGAAAACAGCCTGCAGTTCCTCAAAAGGTTAAACATAGAGTTAACCTATGACCCAGCAATTCCACTCCTAGGTATGTACCCAAGACAAGAGAAAACACGTACGATCCCACAGAAACATATATACAAATGTTCATAGCAGCATTATTTACAACAGCTAAACAGTGGAAATAACCCAAATGTTCATCATCTAATGAATGGATAAACCAAACGAGTACCGTACAACAGAATATTATTCAGCCATAAAAAGGAAGGAAGTACTCATACATGCTACATGGATGAACCTTGAAAACATTATGCCAGAAAACATTATGCTATGTGAAAGAAGCCAGATACAAAGGACCACATATTGTGTGACTCCAATTATATGAAATGCCCAGAATAGACAACTCCATGGACACAGAAAGTTAGTGGTTGCGAAGGACTGGGGCAGGGGCCTGGATTTGGGGAGGAATAGGGAGTGATGGTTAATTGGTATGGGGGTTCTTTTGGGGGTGACGAAAATGTTCTAAAACCGATTGAGGTGATGGTTGTGCAACTCAGTAGTACGCCAAAAACCACTGGATGTTACCATCTAAATGGGTAGATCGTGTGGTATGTGAATTGTATATCAATAAAGCTGTTTGAAAAGAAAAGAAGAAGAAGCATAAGTGTAGTAGTTCTTGACCCAAGAGCCACCAGTTTTGTTCTTCGAGCTTTACCCTGGACAAACACATTGGTCCCCTCAGCAGCCACTTCCCAGCCATGTCCTCTCCCACCTCCCTGCTTGTTTTAGGTCAGGTTTACCAGGAAGCAGATGCTGAGGCAAAGATACATCTGTAGGAAGTCTATTGGAAATGGAGCAATACTTCTGGATCATTATTTTTAGGGGAAGCAGGTCTGGGCAAGGGGAATGGTGAAGCTGTGATGTAGTCACCAAAAGGCCTCAGCCAATCCCATGGAGTCCTCTGGAACCGGGATGACCTATCAGAGTCATCCCACCTTGAGACAAGGGAGCTGGGCCTCTATATACTGTACATTGACCAGCCATGGGATAGGTGCTGCCCCCAGGAAGGGACATGACCTTGAGCAATGTGGCTGTTTTTGGGGAGGGGTAGTCCTTGGGATAGGATTCAGCTGAGTGCTGTCAGCCACCAGCACTCCCAACCGCAGGGGGATGGAGGGTCTCTGTCCTAAAGGCAGGACCTGGGCAATGCCCTCAGCATGTACCACGCTGCTCTTCCTAAAGGCTGGCCAAGCCCCTCTCCACTGGGTAGAGTGAGGAGCCTCGTCTCTGAGGAGTGAACCTGTCCCCTTGGCCTCACAGCACAAATAAAACAAAAGAAAGCAAACTTGTTTTGAAAGGACCGTAATAGGGATATTCTTTAAAAGAGCCACATTATGGGACATTTCTGGAACCCAAACCTTGAATTCTCCCCAGTTTCTCCATTTTTTTTTTCCGTAAATTTTTAAAATGGAGATAAAATCCACATAACATAAAAATTCATTCCTTCTGTTTTTAAATCTTTTATTTTCTCCCCTTCTGCTATTTGAAGGCATTTTGGCACAAGGCTCACCCTGGAGGCAGCAGCAACTCTGACAGTGCAGAAATAAAGATCAATGGAGAGTTTTTAAAATGGCGATAATAATGACAGCAATACGCTATCTTGCTTCTGTTGGAGAAGTGGTGAAGTTGTTCTTTGTCCAAAGAGATGGATTCTCAGCAAAGTTATAATATGTCCCTTATTGGTTATGTGCATAAGCCACTGAAAAACATTGACATAAGCTAAAGAGAGAGGGTCTATTCCTTTGAATATTCTTACAGCAGAAAAGAGGGGAAACTGACTTTAGGGTATTGCTGTAGCTTTTTTTTTTTTTTTTTTAATAATACATGATGTTTTGTCTCACAAATGAAAGCAAATTGGATCATCAAATTGCCTGAGTCACCTGAGAAGCCACAATTTAATGCCATCTTTTAATACCCAGATTTCCTATCTCCAAATCAAATTAAGTAGAAAAACAAGTAAAAAAAAATCCTTAAATAATTATGGAAGTGGGCAGAGTTTCTTGTGATCAAAATGGTTGATAACACTTGTATGAGGAGCGAAAAACATCTCATATAAAAATTTAATCTGAGTGTTTTTGTTGTTAAAAATCTCATGTGAATCATGAATTATGAAAAACATGACTGGGGAAAGCTGCGAACAAGTTGATTCAAGTATCTCAGGCATCTGATGATCTCACGCCCCAGTCCAGCTTGGCTTCTGGGACTGTCAGGATTTTATCAGGTTCAGAGCTTGCTGATGGCCCAATACTGGCTCCAGGCCTCGCCCGGCTCCTTTCACACCGGCGCCAGATGTTTGGAAAGCACTCAGGAAACTGTGGAGAGCCAGGGCTGGGGCTGGTCACCAGTGAACGCAGTGGGCAGTGGCTGTTATCTCTCTCCCATTCCTAAATAAGACCCTGAAAATGAAAGGCACAGCAAAATGGACTTAAGACCTCATGACCCTTGACTCTTAATTGGGGAGAGAACCTGACTCCTTCCTTCCTTCCTTCATCAAAATGTGTTCATTATCAAATACCCGGTGATGGAAGGGGAACTGACTCTGGGTGGTGAGCACACAATATGATCTATAGATGATGTATTATAGAATTGTACACTTGAAACCTATGTAATTTTACTAACCATTGTCACTCCAATAAATTTAATTTAAAAAATGTATTAATTACCTACTATGTGCCAGGCCTACACGTGATGGGAATTCGAAGAGAAATAAGACAAGGTCCCTATTTTCAAACAGCTCAGTCCAGTGAGAGAAACTGAAAAATAACTAAAATATGGTCAGACAAACAGGTAACTTTCAATTCTAAAAGAGAATCTGTGTGACCTGCACTGGGAGTCAAAGGATGGCCTTGACCTTGAGAGTTGGGACCTCTTGCCTGTTCCAGGGAGTGGCTGGCTGAACTGCCTTGTGAAGGGGGAGGAAAGATTTTCCAGCTCCTTACAGGGTGGGTGTGGGGTGAGGTGGTTAAACTCTGGGCAAAGAAAGAAGTCAGTATCAAATCTGGTGCCTGGTGTTAGAAAACTCTAGCAACTCACCACTCAGAATAGACTGGCCCTGACCAATCAGAATGGACGCTGGTCATTACAGGACACTCGTCAGACTGGTGTGTGTGTTGAGGAAGCAGGGAAGAGTTTGGTGTGGCTGAAGCATTGACTACAGGCCAGGGAAGGCAGGACAGAGGCTGAGATGGTAGGTGGGGCCGAGAGGTTTATCTGCGGGGAAAATGGGGTACAGCCTGATGGATTCGCAGGACAGAGGCCAGATAAGAGCATTTCAGCATGCTCACCCAGGTGGCCCCGTGGAGTGTCAAGTGGCTGATTTGTTCACTTTGTCCTGTATACTTGAGAACACAGAAGCCGAGATTGAGGGAATGAAGGTACAGGGACCAGGGCCATCAGTCCTCATCTTCCTCTCTTTCTGAATGCAAAACCAGCATCCGGTCACTTGATGTCCACTTCCATCACATTGCCCTTGTTCATGACCTACAGCCAAAAGCAAGAATGAGGCCCATGCAGACCTGATTTCTGCATCACCTTCTAATCCCTTTTTTCCCAGCCCCACCAAGACCTGATGCAGCCCAGCCCAGCCTGGAGGAGAAGTCCACACTTACCGTGCCCTCTGGGGGGTGCCCCCTTCACCAAGGCTGGGCCCATGGAGCCTGGCCTCCTCTAAGAGTTTGGCCAGAGGGCTTGAGACATCCCCAGCACACCATGAGCAGACAAATGACATCAAAGTAGAACCTCAATGATAAGTCCTAGCTCCAAGAGTTGGAGCTACCACTATGCCAGACCCCATACCAGGCACTTTACATTACTTAATTTTCCCCCCACCACACATTTTAAGGAGTCCTACCTCCAAATCACAAAGTTACAAAACATTCGATAGCATCACAAAATGGGTCCACAGTGTGAGTAGAGCCCAAGAGGACGGCGGGCCATGTGTTAGATAACTCTTTGGCCAAGGGACCAGTTCCTGTGTACTTGCCTGCTGGCATCCAGTAAAACTGCAGATGAGCACAGATCTCGGACCTTCAGGATTGGTCCCAAACTCTGAAACCCACAAACACGTAGTCACCAGTGCTGAGGGTCTATGGAACTATCACCACTTTATAGAGGAGGAGATTTCCACTACTGTCAGCAGCTTGGGCACAGTTGCCCAGAAGGACAGTGGTGGGACCAGGTTCACACCAGGTCCTGCCCCATCTAAACTCTGTGCTATTTTCGCTTCCCGCAGCCCACCCCGCCCCATCCTTTTGGTGAAAATCGTACCCGAGTGATCTTGATGTCTAAGATTTAAGGGGCATGGAATCTCACAGGAGCTGAGTTGTTACTATTTTTTCTCCTCCAAGAGGTACTGTTCAAGTTCGATTTGACCAAGTTTCTCCTGTAAACCGAGCACTCACACATGTCTCGTCTTCAGGGTAACCCTTCCAGGCTAAGTGTTATTACACCAGTCTTCAAGTGGAGAATCTCAAGGTCACCCAGCTGGCTGCTAAGCTTACTTCTCCTTGTCACAGTTCCCTAGTGATGGGGGAACACCATGCATTTCGACACTGGGCCTGTGGAGGACCTTACTTTGCAGAAGTATCTTTCTCAATCGCCACCCAGACTCAGAAACCACAGGTCTCCCTGGAGAGCAGGGCACTCCTGTAAGACTTCCCGGAGTACCTTGTGAACAATTTGCAAGAGAGTGTAGAATCCTTAACTACCCTTTTCTCCTCTCTGTGCTGCAGGAAGCAGGGTCAAACTGTCCCAATCTTGGAGCCATTGCTTTGATGGCTTCTCCCTTAATCTTCTGAGCCATAAATGCTCTCAGATCAGCACCGCAAAAGACCATTGCCTCGGCCCCAGCAAGAGATGGTGCTTTGAATGAGTTCAGTCATTGATGCCTTCATTCATTCAACACATCATTATTGACAGGGCCAGGCCCTGGAGACAAACAAGTGAGACTGAGTAAGACAGACCTGGTCCCTCTCTTACTGCTCTTAAAGGCTAGCAGAGAAGATCAGCCAACCAGGGGTACTTTAAAAACTTGATGTTATGCATACTGACAACAGGACAAAAATGAACCAAGTTCTAACTGAATTCCACTTTGCAGAGTTGCATACATGTTTTCTTTATTCATTTCCATTTACTTATATATAAATTAAATATATATAAATATAAATTCCCGCCTTATCAGTCAGAGGCCTAGCAGGAAACAAGAATCAAACATGGATGATTCAAGAGAAGTTAAGAAGGGACTAGGTATGAGGTGTGGGCAAAATTGAGGCAGCTAATCAGGGGTGAGATTAGCAACAGCAGAAAGTTGGTATTACTTCTAGGCTGGAAGGGGCAGGGAGGGTTGTGACATCTGGAGCCACAGTGGAGGGAAGATGCCCTAGTGAGGGGGATGGCCTGGTGGAAGCCATGTTGTGGGAAGATGCAGGTACTGCCCAGACTCCAGAGGCAAAGCAAGCGGGACGGAGTGAGTGGGGAAGCAAAGCCTCAGCTTCTCCTTCCTCTCACTCTATCTTCTACAAAGTGGGACCCCATTAGCTTAACCCAATGGCAAGCCAGGGTGCAAGGGAGCCTGGAAATGTGGCCTCCCTGGGGCCCAGGGCAGGGGAGTAATGGATGGGGAGTGGCTGCTGGGGTAGGGGGAGGTAAATGAGAATAACTATGAACTGTACAAGGGTGTACTTTTCAAGGATCCAGGAGCTAAGGTGCCAGGGTGAAATCATTCCTCCTAGGTGAATGCTGCTGAGAAGGTGGAGGCATTGATAAAGGAAGAGTCTTAGCGCAGAAGAAAAAGGAAAGTTAGGATAGCTGCTAATCTGTGCGTTTTAGATAGTCAGAACGCATAATTTAGTCTCAAAATGATAGAAATGGGAGGGTGGGTTGGTGATGGTGGTGGTTCCTCCCCATCCTGTCTATATTGATCAACTAAACTGATAACCACCAGCTGTCCCATCCCTTTGTTCTATGAATTCACAACCATAATGCGCGTGCATCTGGCCCTTAGTGAGAGTTCATGGAAGCTCAGTAACGTTCGGCTGGAGAAAAAAAATTCTTGCATTCAGCAATATGATCCTCAGCAATCGCCAGCTGGTGATAGAGGAGCTTTCAATTTCTTATTTTGTCTCAGGCTGAGCAGCTAAGTCTGGTGTTTAGCTGTATTTTGTATTGATTTCCAAAATGACAAAGAAAATTTCCAAAGCTGTCAAACAAACACAAGACATTTATGAAATGAAATTACATTTCATTGCAATTTATGCTTTCTTCCTCATCTATTATGGATATTTCATTAGTGATTAGTCAGGAACTTTTGAAGTTAGCTTTGGAGTTTGTCATTTAGAATTTTCATGTCAATTTCCTTAAAACACAAGAAATAACATTCAGACAAATACAGCAAAAGGCTAAGTATGTGGGCAGATAATGCAATGCAGAAAGGAAAACGTAATTTCCAAACATATATAATTATGAAAAATAGAATAACAAAGTAGGCAATATTTCAAATTAAGTTCCTAAATATACATTTCATTTAAGCTTAATAAAGTATCACTTACATTGTAGCAATACCAGTTAATTAATAAAAATCCTATCCAACCAGATTAATAACTATATAAAAGATGCTTTTGCCTAAATTCTAAATTTTCCCCCCATTCAGCAGTCCTTCATTATGAAGACTATCCCTCATGTTAGAAAGCATTTTCTTCTGTCCCTTAAAGACTAGCTGTTAGCTCACTTTTAACACTGTAAATTATTTACAACACAAGGCAAAAGAGAGAAGATGTCATGGATGCATCATTTTATGTATCTTCTAGCGCTCAGGCAAATTTTAAAGAAACATCATTCATAAAGATCTACAACCATGTTTTAAGTAAGGAAACCAGCCTGTGCTGGTACATGACCAGGTACCTTCCCAGACACTGGACATGTTTTATCTGTAATACTCTTTGCAGTAAGTCTGTGAGGCAGGTATTGTTTCCCCATTTTACAGATGAGAAAAGAGAGGCCAGTAAGCAGCAGGGCCTGATCTGTCCCCATATGTTCTGGACTCCATTTTTTGATTTCTCCACTAAATCACACTGCTAAGGCAACTTGTAATAATTACCTACCATAATTTCCAACACTGCCGTTCACATCAAATTTCTTTGCCATATTATTTGGGTTTTGCTGGATCATTAGCAACCTTAGTGCTTGATAACAGCAGTGGGGCCAACCTCCTTCCATGACACGTTATGTGAGTGTATCTAAATTGATGGGTTTGCTAATCAGTGACGTGCTATGGAAATTCAACCTCACAGGGTAAGAGTTTGGGAACTTGGCAACCAGACAGGATGTGCCAAGGAAGTTTCTGTCTGTGTTTAAAATATATTTTTGAAGTTTCTGCCGTCCTTTTGTGGTTGCTTTTTACCCCGTGGTTATTGTAATCTTGGCCTCGGGACACTAGACCATCAGAACACAGTTGCTCAGAACACAGTTGCTCAGTGGGGTTTGCATTGGGTGGGAAGGCTGTTGTTTTTTTATTGGGGAAGGGGAACAGGACTTTATTGGGGAACCATGTGTGCTTCCAGGATTTTTATTTTTTTCCAAGTCAAGTTGTTTTCCTTTCAATCTTAGTTGTGGAGGGCGCAGCTCAGCTCCAGGTCCAGTTGCCGTTGCTAGTTGCAGGGGGCACAGCCCACCATCCCTTGCCGGAGTCGAACCAGCAACCTTGTGGTTGAGAGGACACACTCCAACCAACTGAGCCATCCAGGAGCTCAGTGGCAGCTCAGCTCAAGGTGCGTGTTCAATCTTTAGTTACAGGGGGCGCTGCCCACCATCCCTTGCGTGACTCGAGGAATCGAACTGGCAACCTTGTGGTTGAAAGCCCACTGGCACATGTGGGAATCGAACCAGCAGCCTTCGGAGTTAGGAGCACGGAGCTCTAACCGCCTGAGCCACTGGGCCGGCCCAGGAAGGCTGTTTTTATTCTAGGAGATCCATTGCTTCTTTTGCTGAGTTTTGGCTTTGGAGCCTTTGGACTCAGAAGCTTCAGGGATTCACTTGACCACCGTGTCTAGCAAGTCAGGATGATGAGGCCAGTGGCTCAAGGGTAGAGGCCCAGAGCCTGGGAAAGACAAGTCCATCATCGTGGTTACTGCACAATCTAGAACTTGAAAGATTGTGTGTGTGTATTGGACTTGTGGATTGGGAAATGACAGTGGGTCCCTCCCGCTTTATGAACTTGGGGAAGGGCTGTCTGTTCCAAACACTATTTACTCCAGAACTTAGGAGACATTGACAGGACCTTGATCCAGAGACCCCTGGCCAGGTGTGAGAATGCCTCCTGCCTGGTTCACTACCACCAGGAACAAAGCTAGCTCATGTTGTGCCGTTACTATATGACCTGAGGACAAGATAACAGTTGTTAATTTCAGGTCATCTATGAAGGGATGCTGTCACTTAGTGGCTGCTGGTCAATATTTGCGAGTGTGTTAGGACAGGGTAGAGACATGTAAGAGCACCTGCTTTTCTTTTTAAAAACAATTAATATGCCTTATCTTTTAAAAGTTTTAGGTATACAGAAAAATTGAGCAGATAGTACAGAGAATTCCCATATACCTCCCTCTCCACACACTGTTTCCCTTGTCATTAACTTCTTGCGTTAGTATGGTATACTTGTTACAATTAATGACCCATACTGTTGTGTTATTATTAACCAAAGTCCATAGTTTACATTAGGGTTCACTCCCTGTGTTGTATATTCTATGGGTTTGGAGAAATGTATAACGTCATATAATGACTACTGTGGCCTCATACAAAACAGGTTCCCTGCCCTAAAACTGCAGTGCTATGGCTCCATTCCTCAGGCCTTTTCATCATCCTGAAGTTATGCAAAAATCAGATTCCTGGAGAAAATACGAGCAAGTATGACACTCCCAATGGGCTATGAACATTGTATGACATAGATCTGGGCTGCTGAACAAAACTGTGATAGCTATGAAAAAAGTTAGAGACAGAAGAGTGTAATACAGAGCGGCTGAGGGCGAGTGGGGCCAAAGATCCCTTCTGGAGTGAGGAATAAGGAGGAGGAAGAACGTTTTCACGGAGTGATGTCAAGCCCAAGTCTGATGCTGTCTGTGTATTGACTCTTTACACACGGTGGGTATGGTAATTATTCTATTTCACAGATGAGGAAGTGCAGGCACAGAGTTTAAGCAATTTAAGCCCACGGACACAGAGCAAAGAACATGTTGGAACTAGGATTTGAATCCAGGCAGCCTGGAATCAGGGAATGTGTTCTTAACTTCCATCATTAGGCAGGAGTTTGCAACATCATTTAATTTCATTTTCACCTCAGCACTATGTGACAGGTGAGCTATTATGGTGCAGATATTACAAATACAGATGTGGAGCCTCAGAGAGGTTAAGTAACCAGCTCAAAGCCACCTAGCTTCATAGCTGCAGAGCCTAGGGTTTGCACACAGGTCTGTGGTGTCTGATGTCCATGCCTATGACCGTTTCTGCACTATCGCCCTGTCTTCTCTGAGACAAGGGTGGGTGAGGATTTAGCTCCTTTCTTCGTCTGTAGAGTAGCCGCTGCAATTGTTCCAGGGAGCTGGAGGGAGGCAGTTTTTAAGAGAAGCAGAGACAGGAAATTTGGTCTATTGTTTGAAACAAGAGGTGCAAACAAGTCTCCGCTTTGAAGTGTTGAATAACAAATTCCGCAGGGAATGGAAAGGCGAGAAACTACAAGATTCTTGAGCTGGTGTCAAATGCGCATGGCGGAGGGTGGGGGGGGAAGAAGGCCCTCAAGAAACTGGAGCAGGATTTGTTTGAAGAGAATGTGACTTAAGTAGATCAGGCTACAGAGGACAGGACGGCGGGCCAGGGAATCATTCTTTTTTTTTTTTTTCTAAAGGAACCCGTTTTTGACAGAAAACACAGTACCCAAAGTGGGGGGTGGGAAGTAAGTGGCTCAACGGTAAAATGCAGAGCAGTTCCAAAAAAACAAAAAACAAAAAACGAAAAACAACAACAAACAAAACACAAAAACCCCACCACCTGGTCTGTCTCTGTTGGTAATAAAATGCTATCGGATAAACGGAGCTTGTGTAAACTAATCCCACCTCCCACTCATAAGTCAGTATTAAATTTAGGAATGAGAGAGGGTAAGATACCAAACTGGAATGGCTTGCAATCGCTTTAGTAAACTGCACGCCTTAGACTAATCACGTATCCATGACCCCACCCTCCCAGGCAGACTTGTAGCCAGAATGGGATTGTTAATCAGATACTTCCCCAGACAGTCCATTAGACCAGACTCCCCTAAAGTGAAGAAGTAAGAACCCTGGGCAATTAATTAGCAAGGAGATTCCAATGATGACGAGAAAAACACATCCTTCTCCAACTGCTTAGATCGCCAAACATCCCGTCTGCCTGTACTTAAGGGGGACTTTGGACTCTCATTGTCTCTCATTTGCAATCGATGTCTCATTCAAGACCAAGGTCAGGTTATCAATCTTTATTATAGATGCCCTGGACCAGGGGGTCTGGAGCCTCCACTGCTGCAGAGACATGTCTGGAGACAAAACCTCTACCGGGAAGGACTGCTGGCGAACAGGCTGCTGCAAGGTAAGATGGAGGGATCCCTCCTGAGCGGGCAATACCCAGGACTTCCTGAAGGGGTGAAAGAGAAGCTACCTGTCTGATGTCCCACACAACTTCTGGTCAAATTGGGGCCCAGGGGTGACAGAGCGGCTGCACCTAGGTCCAGGGCAGTGCAGAAAGCCTGGATTTGGGCTTATCATTGAGTAAATCCCAGGAGAGAAGCCTCTACCTCTCTGAGCCTCAGTCTTCTTATATGTAAAGGGGGACTAATGCTTCCTGCCTTGCAAAGCTGCTGTGAGGGCTACAGATAAAGCCATGTAAAGCATAGGACAACTAGATGGCAGGTGCTCAGTGGATCATAATTGTTTTTATTAGGTGGTTTTACAGACAAACATGACTCTTCCAGTCTTGTAGCTTTCAACCTGGCCTTTCCATCCTCAGGATACCAGTAGATAATAGGATGCCCTGCACGACTCTCTCCCTAATTCCCTTCCAAGAGTCTGTGTAATATGTTTTATTTGTGGGAATCCTGACCTCAGAAGTCTGTAAAGGAGAAAGACATATCAGGGAGATCCATTGCTGAGTCAAATGGGCTTGAGTGCCTCAAACCTCAGTGTCTCACGAGCAGAATTGACAAGCTACAGCAATGAACCTGTGTGCGATTGGGGTTTGCAGGATCTTTACCTCCGTTAGATATTATTTTCTTGTGCACATCAAATAATGTATAAGGTGGAATCGATTATGTGTTTCCAAAGCCTTCTCAGCCAGATTTTAAACTCTCTCCAGGGCAGGAGCTACTGCACTTCATTGTATCCACCCCCACCTTGACTTCCCACCTGCTCCCAATGCTTGTGCGCATGCGCCCTCCCCTCTGCAGCCTGACACTGGCTCCGGAAGCAGTTGCAGATTTGAGCTGGCTTCATTTCACATCACATTTGGGAAAGCAGGAAACTTTGTTTCTCTGTATGTGGGTCTGGTCTCAGCCCTGATCTCTGAAATAAAAGGTCCGGGGTAAACAGGCCTTGACGCTTACTATCAGAATAGCCCTTGCCAAGGTCAGACCTACCGAAGATTTCATTCTGGTAATAAGTGCTTATGTTGCCAAAGCAAAGAACGCTGAAGGATTACAATGCTCTGTGGCATGAAGAATGTATGTCAGGGAGGCGAAAGGCATTTAATAACCAGCAATGACAGGGCATGACATCACAGGATGAGAAAGCCATTTGGGGCGCTCTTCTCTCACTCTGGGATTTCTTCCCATGGTGCTCTGCCCTCCGATGAAGAAGGAGCAGAGAACTCCCTCAGGCTCCAAACCTGGCACACAGTAGGCCTTCAATAAATATCTGCTGGAGGAATAAGTAAATACAAGCATCAATTTCTTCAGAAAGGCGGTTGGGAGGGGGCAGCTGAGATCGTGTCATTAAAATATGGTCAGAAAATTGAGCAGGTGTTTGGCAGCCTGGTTGAGAAAGCCAGTCTCTCCATCAAACAACTTTTTGGTGCTCTGAATCTCAGTTTGCTTGTCTGTAAAATGGAATTAAAACAGCAGGAATGCTGAGAAGCAAAGTTAGGGTGTGTGGATGTAATGCAGTTGAATGAGATGAAATAATAACAGTTGACTTTTACGGGGCATTTACTGTATGCACGTAGTGATCGAAGCATTTTATGTGAATTTTCTCATTTAATCCTCACTGCACACGACGAGGTGCACACTTCTGTTGTGGAAACTGACACTCTGCAAGGTTAGCTGACATACTCAAGGTCAAACCATTCTTCACCAGAATTTGAACCCACATCTGACTCTGTGGTGGTACACTGTTTAAGTACTGATTGAACGGATAAGGCCAAGGTCCTTTCTGACACAGGGAGTTGGAAATGGGCGCTGGCATAGGACTGGGTCATCTGCAGGCACTTCACATCACTTGTAGCCTGTGGTATATAGTCCAGAATGGCAGTCTCTCCATTTTCCCCTTCACAGATGCCACCACATCTCCCCATTGAGCCGGACTTTAAGATGCCAGCCGGTGCTTCACCTGCTTGGCTCCCTGCTGAACAGCCCACTCATTGTGTCTCTTCTTGTGTGGGATTAGTCTGTGCTGCATTGTGCGTGCTTTTTCTGACCCCAAATACCTCCACCTTTTTTTCCACTCTTTACCGTGTTTCCCCGAAAATCAGACCTAGCTGGACCATCAGCTCTAATGCGTCTTTTGGAGCAAAAATTAATAAGACCCGGTATTATATATATTATATTATATTATATTATATTATATTATATTACGCAAGACCCTGTCTTATAGTAAAATAAGGGTCTTATATTAATTTTTGCTCCAAAAGACGAGTTAGAGCTGATTGTCTGGCTAGGTCTTATTTTCAGGGAAACACGGTACACCCTGCCCTGTCCAGGACCCCCTGATTTCTGAAATCTTTTGCTCATCTGAACTGAGAACAAATCTCAGTTCATTGCTCAGACCCACAGTAATGCTATGGTATACGTTAGCATTTCATCAGTTCCTTTCCTGGCTATTGTTTGTCTTGCGCTATTTTTTTCACATGTTATTGCCCTCATCCCAACAAAATTGTAAGCCTGTGAAGGCAGGGATCTTGTTCACTGCTTCTTTGTTTCTTTACAGTGTCTGACACAGCACTTTACTCAACAGATAGTGCCTGGTGATTGGACAGTTGACGTTCCAACATTATTGGTGACATCCCTTATCTGCCCCCACCAAAACCTTTCTAAGGAACACAAGGATCCCGCACAGCCACAGTTTGGCATTTGGCATCATGTCCCTTGTGACTTCCTCCGCTTGACCACAATGACTTCAATTTCTCTCAAATGCCTTTGTATTTTATATTCACTTCAATTAGCATTAATAGAACAACACTTTGCGCCTTTATAGGATCTTTGTTGGAGAGCTCAAAAGCATTTTACATGAAAGCATTAATTATTCCCATTTTACAGACAGGAAACCAGAAACAAAGTCTAACAGTGACTCAGTCGCAAAATTAGGATGTGATTTTCTCTCTCTGTTTTCAATTGTTTATTTTAATTACTGGATCATGCTACCCTTCTAGGTTAGAATTTAAATTACTGTTTAAAGAAATGACATAGGCTTTTTCATATCCTTGTTTTAGGTGAGATCTGCTATTTTCCGGCATTATAAAGAGAGAATATACTCATGTAGAAATCATAACATACAGAAATGTTAAAGAAGATAAAACTTACCCATAAATTCATTGTCTGGAGACACCCACTGTTAACATTTTAATGTGTTTTCTTTCAGCATTTTATATGTGTATAGAATATTGCTATCCTTTGTAATGGAGCTCATACCATGTCTCATTTTCTTCTTATATAATAAACATTTCCCTATGTCACTACATATTTTACTAAACATAATTTTTAATGGCTACACACTATTTCATTACTACACACTAGTCAATAATTTTTATATTGTTGGACATTTAAGTCATTCCATTAGTTGTATTTCGGTTTGCTTGTTTTGTTACCAGAAATACCTCTGATAAAAATACTTGCATTTTATTATTTTATTTAACATTTATGCTTTTAAGATTTTACGTGTGTGTGTGTATGAATATTTTAATAAGAAAAAATAGTTGCTAGATTAGAGGCCCACTTTCCTGGCTTCTTCCTTCTAGCTCACACACAGATAAAATTTTGACATCTGATGAGATTCTGCTAGCTACTTAAACCTCTAAAGATATTATAATACAGATTCTTGAAAACTGACACTAAATCAAATATCTAATGTGAATGAAACTTGAGGGAATGAAAAAAGTCTTCTACTCACTGCTAGAAATATCAGCTTTCCTATTTTCCATTGGAACAAGTTTTCAAAATCTTACAAACCACATTTACTCAGGAAAAAAATAATATACAAATCTGACAGTGCTTATGACAAAAGAAAATCTAATTACATTCTTGAAAACAAATCTTCATTCAACTCCAACTGTACAACTGCAGAGATGTGTCATAAAAGATCCTGTGGAGAAACAAAACAATATTTTGCTTCGTGTTCTGAATACAATTTTATAAAAACCACGTCTCTGCCATATATGTCCTGGCACCAGGGACATAATTGTGTGTTTAAAATATTGGATGGCAAACTGATATTGTAAGAGTAATATTAATAATGAAAGGTCAATATAAATAGAATGCATATGGCTCATATCTCCCAGGAGCAAAGAAAAGGAATTAATATAAGGTCTTAGCGCAGAACTTGAACTTTACATTAAGCATGACAATAATAATATTTATGTAATACTTACATATTTCAAGCCCTTTCAAGCTACTGATGATGTACACTATTAATTTCTCGTGATTCAGCAATGACATCAGTGTGTCATACAGAATGGCATTTATTTCAATAGTATACAGGAAATATGTAATATGACATTTATGTGGGTATTTTATGATGAGGAGGTAAAAAGGGGAAAATGATGTGTTATTCCAATACTCTAAATTTCAAGAAAATTGATATTAGAATATAAATTTGGTTAAAAGAGACTGGGGCAGGGGTGTGTGTGGCTGGTGAGGTGGGGTTTGGGAACTTGTGGGGTGATGAGCCGCCCCAGGTCCCTCTTACGGACTAGGAAGACCCAAAGCAGTGAGCATTTGAGTCCATTAAGCTAGATGTATTTCCCAAGTGTAAGCCACCTCCATCTGAAAGACCAGGCTGCAAGCTTTCTTGTTTCAGACAAGTGGAGAACAGAACGTAATCATTAGAGGTGCAGATAGCTAGCTAGAGAGAGCTGGTGGCATCGACATATGCCGTCCAGAAGTGGAAGGCAGAGTTTAATGGTGAGCCAGAAATGAAGTCTTTGAAGATCTCAGAAAGGGTCTTAGAGACTGAGAGATGCTGTCACCAAAGAGAGGCTGAGAGGGTGGTGAATAGGAGAGTCTACTGTTCAGAAATCATTATAGTTTGTTCTTACAAGTTTGGCAGGTTCTTGGTACAATTATATAACTACACATGCATTTGGCGTATGGAGATGAATTATGTACTATGCATGTAATTACATGTAGCAAAATGTGTACTTTTATTTGGTGGGTATTTACATAGTACAGTGAATAGTGTACTTAGAAATAATTAACATAAAGTATTCTTTAAAAAACAAAACAATTAAAAGTAGTGAGCTGGGGGGAAGAGAGAGAGAGAGAGAGAGAGAGAGAGAGAGAGAGAGAGAGAGAGAGAGAGAAGAATCTGGAACCTTCCTTTTGTTTATTCTAGTTGTCCATGCCAAATTGTTCTGGAAGACAGTCACAAAGACAAAAGGAAGAGAGCGTAATTTCCCTCTGTTATTCATAGTCATTTGATTTAAGGAAAAGACCTTTTCAAACTTAAAGTGTCTCAAAACTTCCGTCTGGCCTTCGATATTGCTAAATATAAAACATACAAATTCAGTCAACTTGAATGAATACTTTAATATAATTTTCAGCTACTGTATTTATAAAATTGAGATTCCCGTATGATTTATTCATTTTTACCACGCATCAAAAAGTAGCCATGCCTTTATGTTTATTTGTGAAGAAATTATGATGTAAACATTCAGCATTATATATTGTCCATGGTTATCTGAAATAGTCCTTGTTGAAAACTATTCAAAAACAGTCTAATTTGAATGCAAAAATATTCAGAAAGTGAAGTAAGGTTTTAGAATGAATCTCTTGAGTTTTCTTTTTAAGCATAAATCACATAGGATTCAGATTTCTGGATTTTTAAAAATTATTCTTGGAGTGGAGTTAAAAACTTTAGATTATTTCCAACTTTTTCTGGAGATAAAGTTTCTAGGTGAAACTTAATTTTATGAGTCCATTATAAATAAGATCTCAGAACATAAAGACTCTTTTGTGAGGGACGAAGAGGATGACTTTTTTTTTTTTTTTAAATAATGCCCTACATTGTAGACATTTTTCAGTTTGGAAGAAATTCTTGATGGTTAGGTTAATTCCTTCAAAGAATTAGGTTAAGTGAATCTGAATAATTACTAAATTAGAATCTTTAGAAAACAAGGTAATGTAGTTTTCTTTCTTGGGGCTACCAAAGTAAGACCAATTTAGTCATAATCAACCCACATGGTATGTTAGAGAATTTTCAAGTTTTCACCTTACTGGCTTTAATCAACTGTATATAGATGTTGGGAGATAGGAGGGTCCACCAATGCCAGGAGAGTAGGAAAGTGTGATCGTCTAAAAGTGCCTTAGAATTTTCTGTAAGTTACAAGTTAACATTCATTATTAGTATTATCACATCCCCAATATGGCCACTGAATTTTTCACAGGCAAAATAAAACGGGTCAGAAATGAAATTTAGGAAGTTTGGGCTCATATATTAGTTATTTAGTTGCCTTATTTGGTGCTAAACTGTATTTCATTTAAAAGTGTCTGGTACAAAGTCATGTTAGTCAGTTCGTCCCCCTGCCCCCATCGGATTACTTGGGAACTGAGAGTTTTCTTTCCCTAAAGGGAGAGCCTGAATTTCAAAAAGTGAAAAGAGTGCCAGATTGTTTTTCTTGTGCTTCATTCTAAGTAACATCAATTTTGAGTTAAGAAGCTTCTTGGTACTGGGCCAGTTATCTTGCTAACCTGCCTCTTTCTCACACTTTGTTCTGGGTGGTTATAGCCATTATTCTATTATCTTTGTAGATGCTAATGGAGATCTAGGTCCTAAAACCTTTGAATTTTCTAAATATTATAGACAGTACACAGTTTTGTAGAACCACTATTTTGGATGGTAGTGGGTCTTCCTGACAGTTTATAATGGTGAGACTTAAAGTCAGTCTGGAAGGAAAGGAAGGAAGGAAGGAAGGAAGGAAGGAAGGAAGGAAGGAAGGAAGGAAAGAAGGAAGGAAGGAAGGAAGAAAGGAAGGAAGGAAGGAAGGGAAAGGAAGGAAACAGCCTTTAGAAATAGATATAATTTGTTCTTATTTTGTCTATACTCAAGAAAAATAAAATGTACTTTTAATAGTTTTTTAGGTCCCTGCTGATTATTTCACCCAGCTAAGATAATTTTTGATCAATGGTTTATCTTGATGCCATTTTAAAGTGGTAACATTTTGTGGTGCTGGCAAAGTTATTCTAAATTCCCTCACCCACTGTAGAGAGTAAGAAGCCTTGTATAACACAAAACTTTGGTAGAAGAAATCTAAATTTTATTTAAATAGAGCTTAACCTCTGGACCATTCAATGTAGTGTTTTTCTACTAAGTCAAGTTAGCATGTAAATAATGTAAATAAAACCAGAAATGTAACAAGAGTATTTAATACGTATCAAATTTATTTCTTCAGTATTGCAGTAGATTCAGAATCCTGAATTCCAACCAGATGTACTTCTGGAGTATTACACAGGTCATACATATTTCACTTTTTTTTTTTTTTGGTTTAAACCTAAGGGATTGACACGGTAATTAGATTGAGAACATCTGCACCAAATCCAAACCATTTCCCTGATCTTTCCTTGAGCCTTCCCCAAGGGAGGATATATATATTTTTAAGTCCGTGCACATTTTATTTGTCTAGCCCTCCTAGAGCAATCCTGAGGTCTCCTGAGCTTGCCACTGCACAAATAGGAGGGGAGGGCAGCCATACCAGCAAGGATGGGATAGGGGAGGAATCGTTAGATGTGGCATTTAGTCGGGACAGGAATCGCCAGAGGTGGCAATGCCGTTTCCCGCCAAGGGCCTGGCTCTGGGACAGGGCGTGGTCCGGCGTGCGGCGCGCCGGTGGGCACGTGCGCGGGGACCCGAGAACGCTAGTGTCAGGGCGCCGCTGCCCTCTACCGGGCGCCGCTGTCGGAGCTGCAGTGCGGCAGCCGGACGATTGCGCCCGGGCGCTGGCTCGGGCGCCCCACAGCCCTGCAGCCCTCGGCGTCTCGAGGTCGTGATGCCTAGCACGGAGTCACGACATCTGGGGCCAAGGCTCCCGACTAGCCCCCGGCGCTCGCGCGCTCCCACCCACCTGCTTCCTGCCTCTTCTACTGGTCAAGGCTGCGATGGGGAAGTGGAGGGAAGCCCCCTCCAGATCTCAAGAACCGCGTGTTGGCTCAGCTGAACCTCCTGGTCAGCAGTGCGAAACCTGGGGTCAAGTGTGTTCTCTAAATCCTGGGGACTTTTCATTTCCAGACCCTTCATTCAAAAATGCTGAATTCGCTCCTGTGATGAGCGCCAAACCCTCGAACTCAGTTGAACAGCAATTATATCTCACATGTTTTATTTTGTATTTCATACAGATTTTATTTACATATAATTTTCAAGATTAAGGAATTTGAGGATTTGTTTTAACTAATTACACTTTAAATGAAGTGCGGGAGTGTACAAGTACAGTACTCCTACTGGAAACTAAAACCCACACGTGTATATAATCAATTGAAGATGACGATCATAAAACGTGTGCTTTTTGCCATGTTTCTGCGAAGAAAACAAATCAAAAGGGAATTGATTTTTTGGTTTAAATTTTAGCATTTCTGTAAACTAGGAACCATACTTTTTGTTATAAATGCACCCACACTTTTCAAGTTTCTGCACCCAAAGGAGTAAAAACCGAGATGTCTGGATTACAGGAAGTTTCCAGGACTACCGCTGAAGCGGTGCGGGGCAATACTGAGCTGTGCTCCAAGACTTTTCCTGTGGTGGCCTAAACTGGCGCAGCTCAGGCAAATAGGGGCTGCACAGACCCCTGGCCACCGGTTTGCGGTGCGGCGCGACGCGGGGACCTCGCAGCCACTGTGCGGGGCATTAACGTGTATGGCAACATGAGGGTTAGGTCTGGCTTCCCCGAACTTCACTCCCCCCAAGATGAAATGCTTGGTCCCTGGTGGGATTGGTCTTGAGTCCGGCTGGGGTGCAGGGGCTGGGTGTTTGGCCAGCACACCGGGAATACGACCGCCGCCGTGGGCCCGGGCCGCGCTGAGTCGGGGCTCGGGCAGGTGGTCGCGGCGGCTCCGCGCCCGCGGCGCCTCGCAGGACAGTGAGCGAAAGCTGCGCTGTTTCGGCGCCCGCTGCCAACGCGACCGCAGCCCCCAACCGAGGGCCCTGAGGGGTGGCGCTCGGCCAGCAAACGCGACCCCCGGGGGTCAGACACAAGCCCCAGGTGAGCGGGACCCGGGGCCTCCCGCGGGGGCCCGGGATGCCCCTCCAGCTGCCCTCCAGCGCCCCCACGGGGCCGGGCCGGCAGCGGTGCCCGCTGGGGCTGGGGGCCTGGGAGGGGCGGGGGTCGCGGGCCCGGCGCCCGGCGCGAGGGGAGGGGACAGGGGCAGCGCGCGTCAGGCCCCGCGGCGGCCGCCGCGCCCTCGGGCTCCGACTCCGGCTCCGGCTCGGGCTCGCCATGGCTGCGGCGGCGCCGTGAGGAGGAGTCCGCGTCCTCGGTGGCGGCGGCGGCGGCCGGCTCCAGGCCGGGTTTTGGCGCCGCCCGCCTGCTGCCTCCTGGCGGCTCCTGAACTCCAGCCCCCTCTCTATCAGCCTCTCACTCCGTCTCAATATGTCTCAAGATGGCGGCCAATGTGGGATCGATGTTTCAATATTGGAAGCGCTTTGATTTACAGCAGCTGCAGGTCAGGCTTCTCCGCGCTCGGCCTCTCGCCCGGGGGTGGGGGCTGCGGGCGGTCGCGGCCTCCCCCGGGGCCCCGGGCTGCCCGGCCGCCGGGGGGCCGCGGCGGCGGGGAGGAGGGGGGTGCCGGGGAAAGCGGGGCCGAGTCGAGGACAAGTCCCTCTCGCTCTCCGGCCCCCATTGATAACTCGCTTGATCAGAAATTGATCCTCTTTGTTCAATTCATCGATCAGCCCAAGATGGCGCCGGGAGCCGCCGCCGCCACCGCTGCCCCCGGGGTCGGCCCCCACCCTGGGCGCCCCCCCGGCCCTGCGCCGCCGCCACCGCCGCCGCCGCCGCGGGACCGGGGAGGGGGCGGCCCCGGCGGCCCGCGGGGTGCGCGCGAGCGGGGAGCGGGCGGCGGGCCGCAGCGGCGGCGCTGCGCCGGGAGGGGGCTACGGCCCGGCGGCCGCGCCTGGCTGCGCGCCCCGCGCCCCCGGCCCGCCGTATTCCCGGGGAAAGTTTGTGGGGAGTTGCTGTGGGGGGTGAAGCGCCTGCCTCTCCAGGAGGAGCCGCCGCCGCCACTGCCGCCGGCGCGGCGGAGCTGGGGCTGGTGGCGCTGTGGTGCCGCCGGCTCGGGGGAGGGTCAGAGCGGCCACCGGCGGCGGCGGCGGCGCGGCCCGGCTCCGGCCAGGCGGGCGGGTGGCCGGGAGGGCGTCCGCTCTCCCCGGCCCCGGCCCGGCCCGGGCCCGGACCGCCGCTCCCGGCTGTCAGCGCGTTGGGCCGTGTCGCCTGCGCACCGGGCGTTGGGCTCCTAGCGCGGACCCGGGGGTTTGTTTACGTCCGGGCGGGCGCCCCGGGGCCACCCGCAGACCCCCGCAGCCGTCCCGCTCTTTTGTGTGCCCGCTTTAGTGGCGCGGACCAACCCCTTCGCGGCCAAGCACCGGGGTAGCGGCGCTTCGGGGAAACTTGCGAAGGCGGCCCGCTCGCGGAGCCGGGGGTCAGGGCGCCTGGGAGCTCCCGGCGGGCGCCGGTGCGGGCGCGGGTTGGGGGCTGCAACTTTCCCCGAGCGCAGGTCCAGCGCCGCGTCCCGGCGAGCCGTCTGCCCAAGAAGGGGGCGCCTCCTCCCCGCCGCCTGTCTCGGCAGCCCTCGCCCCGGGTCCAGGGGCTCCCGTGTACCCCAGTGACCCGCCCGCTCCCCTCTGGCCCTCTCCTCCGGGGCCCTGCCTTCCCAGCAGGGTCTGACGGCTCGATGGAACAGGCGGCGGGTCCGCTTCGAAATGCCTTGTCGGGTCGGGTTCTGGAAAGCAAAGCCCTAGAGGCCCCGCCGGACTGTGGTCCGCGCGCCGAACCCCAGGCGCCGCTGGGAGACCGTGTCAGGGCTCCCCATCCAGCGCCTGAGCCGCCGCCGTGCGCAGGGGGCACGTTCTTGTCTGCCACCTTCCACCCAGAAGAGCGGCGCGCCCTCGGGGTTCAGCCCGAATCTGCGAGCTCCGCGCTCGCGGCGCCTGGACAGCCTCGGGACTCGGCCAGGTGGATGTTGTGCGTAGCCGAAGCCGAGTTGAAGGTGAGCGGCGTGTGGGCCAGAAGCTCCGTGAGCGCTGGGGGCAGTCTGTGGCTGAGAAGGGCCCAGGGCGGCCTGGCTCTCCAGGGGTCCCTCAGCGTTCCTGGGGGCCGGCTACTGCTCCCAACTCGAAGGTGTGAGTGAGGGTAAACTTGTCCAAACTTTCCTAACCGGGAGGACTGGTGCTAGTGACCTACAATACTTTTAGGAGGAAAGCAAATGAAATCCAGATGCAGGATTGTATGAAATGAAGCGGATTAGATTAAAACATATATAAATGGAGTCTGACAACTTTAATTGTATGTGCTTGTTTTCTGCCGTTGTCTACATAAGAACGATAACGCAGACTCATAGTCGTTATGAAATTTCTTCAAATTTCTTGCTTAACTAGGAAGAAGACTATGGGAACTATGTATTTACAATAAGATTAAAACTTAAAGGAGTTTGAGTATTTATTGACTAAAATAGATTACTCCAAAGTGTCTATTGTGTAAATTAGATTCCTGAATGTAATGAACACAGGCGAATGCCATTTTTGATAAATTGGTCTACCCTGTTTTAGTAAAAATAGCTCCCTTTTACCATAATTTAATTCCTGTGCTTACTGTAAAACCCGTTGTGGAGTTTTAAGAGACAAACCTTAATTTTCTTTTTTTTTCTTGTCTTCCTAAATGTGACTTTCTAGCTTGACATCAACGAGGTTTCTTTTTTAAGCATCCTGGAAAAACTGCTTGGGAAATACATTTGGTTTCTAGAGAGTTATTAGATCTTATGAACTCTGACAGTGTCCCCTCATCCCTCCTCCCCCCAAGTGATTAGCTACTTCTTCAGGGAATCATGAGGACATTTAACTGTGCAACCCTTGGATTTCGATTGAAAGTTTCCCTGTAGGTTTATGTGAATGAACCATTAGATGTTGATCTTGAATTTAAAAAGAATCATGCTCCTTCCACTGGCTTTTGATGATAAATGCGATTTGGCCTTAGATGATTTGCTATTGCCGCTTCATCGCAGCATGTTTGAAAAACTTCAGCTGACTATGAAATGCCAAAGTTCAAGTATAAGGCGAAACTGGTTCTTTCTCTGGGCCCTGAAGAGGCCTTTTGAGTTGATATCTAGTTTAGCGTCACCTCTATTCCCACAGACAGTAAGTGACCCAATGAGACTGCAGTTTGAGAAGAGAATTCATTAGTTTCAGACTCTTCTCATCTTTCCAGAACCCCTTCCATTGAGATCAGGTTGCCTGCAGAGCCCAGTGCGGGTTGTGGCATTGATACCTGAGGGTAAAGAGGCTGGTCTCAGCTAGACCCAGATCCTGCTTATAGACTTCAGCGGGTCCCTGCAAGATAAGGCACTTAGTTGTGCTCCTCTCCCACAGCCAGTGAGCCGGGGCTGTGCTCTTCCTAGTCCCTGCGCTTGGTCTTTCTTGAAGCTGCCTTGGGACTCAGAGTGTGTGCCCAGGAAGAGAGTTTATGAAGATCGAGCTCTATTTCGTTTCCTTTTTAGTCCCAAAGGCTTGTGGTATAGAAGTTTCAGTGCTCTGGTGTTGCTAAGACTAGTTGGACAAGTTTTTATCCTATCCCACACTTGTAAAAACCAGGCTTTTTTTTTTTTTTTTTTTTTTAAATAAGAAAAACACCATTGTATAAATTTGCCTTTTAAATACACGTTTGAAAAGAGGACACTTTCTAAAACAAGCTCATGTAACTTTGTATGTTAGCATAGCTTTTTGGGATGGGGGCCTGCCAGTGACTGGCTTTCCTTTGGGGCATTATTCTTACATGGATTAGTGTTCCCTTTTAAGGAACCTCTGCAAAAGTAAACTGTAAAATTTTTCCTCTTTTTAAAAAATAAAGCAATTTCAGTTTTGCTATAAGTCCATTTTCTGGTTGCCTTTTTTTTTTTTTCTATTAAGGAATTGTGTATGTTACCCATCATCCCGGACTGTTCTCATTAGAAGTATATTGTTTTGATTGAAATATGTATCATCTAGTACCCTTTATGAAATAATGAGTAAACAAATCAAAGGTTTCTATGCTGTTACTCTTTATTTTCTTGGTTCTTTTAATATCGGTGTCTGAGACTGGGTGTGCGGAAGGGTCATTGTCAGTTGATTCAAGTTTTTTTCTGTGTGAAATTATGTGTAGGTTTATTTATTTTTTGTGCAAGTCAGTGAAGGGATGAAGTTATGCAACAACTCCTGATGTAGTTGGGTCCATAGAGACCCCCTTCTCCTGCTTCCCCGGTTGCACCTATCTCCTGCCAGTCTTTAGCTACATGAGAAAGTTGGAAAGGGAAAGGGGACAGATTGCCAATCCCCTCACGAATTATTTTCTCCTGATCCACTGAGCTAACCAGGAAAAGCTATCTGGTGAGCTGTTTGAGCCGGCGACCTTTAATGGCTGATGAAAAAATCCTCTCCCATGTTGTGTACAATTAAAACAAACTCACCCAGGTTTATACGGGAGCTGTGTAGAAACATTAGTCTGTGTTCCAGAACACACCCCCCCCCCCCCCCGCCCCTCTCCCACCTGTAGCCGGCAACAGTCAAAACTGTTCCTGAGGCTGTGCTCCTGTTCTGTGTCTTAGGAGAGAAAACAGGCTCGAAGTAGAAAAATCCATATTCATTTCAGCTCATTTATAACATAAAGTCCAAGGAACATCTGCAGTGAAATGAAGGAAGGACAGATTTGTTAGAGGAAAACTTGTCTTTTCTTAAAAAGAGAAATTCATTGTGTAAAAAGTCCTACAGAGCTAGGCCAAATTCCAACTTGTGCTTCCATTATATATAGTTCACACATTTGGCCTTGTATAGATTTCACATGTTTAAAAGACAGGTGTATCTGATGGACTGTAACACAAATGCTACCTAAACGTTACTGTAGAAGTTATTCTAACATAATTTGATACAGAATGATACATAATTTTAGAGGTGATTTTAAAACCTGTTTAAAATTATTTAATGTATAACTTTAGAAATAGCATTGCTTTTCCTGAAAGGTCTGATTTTTACAAGTAATTGTCAAAGACAGAAATTCATGTATCTTGTCCTGTTGTTTTGTCTGAAGCTCTGCATTATGGCTGCAGAGAGATAGTTTTGGTTTCAGCTGAAATTCCCCTGCCTCTGATTGTTTAAACCAGACCCTTAATCTTATTTTAACATTCTTAAAATGTTCAAAAAACCCGGAAGAATTGTTTTGTATAAGTAGCAAGTGAATGTAGTTTAAACACTCAAGCAATTCTGGTATCTAATTGGAAACAGGTGGAATTCTTGGAATCCTGTGTTTGAATCTTATTATAGCAAAGCATAGAGACACTTTTTACTTATGGCCATTTGTTTTGCTGAAGCTATTTGAAGAGCAGCCAGCCCCATGACCGCTCCTTGTGCCCCATTACAGTTTACCTGGACGTTCCAGTCGTGCTGGGCGTTTTAGGGACTGGCCGCCTAGACACCTGAGACATCTGCCTGTGCAGGTCATGGGGCAAAAAAGGGATGTTAGTGGCATAATTAGACAAGTGATTTAATATCTGTATTATGTAACTTTTAGAGCAAAAAGGTTGTGAGTTCATTTGTGATTTCTAACTTAATAAACATTTATTGTCACGAGCATTTGGGCACATTTATTATACCCTGATAATAATCTAGAATTCAGAGAGAAACTACTTTCCCTAGAAGTTCTACATTTAGAGATATAACTCACCCCCCCAAAAAAAATGGTTAGGGGGATAAAATAGTTCAATAAAAGATAATGGTGAGGCACTCTGAATTGTCTGGTCACTTTTCCTATTCTAGCTTTCACAGCCAGCTAAATACGCCTGGTTTTGCTGTGTGCTGAAGAACCAAGTTTTGGTCGGCGTTTAGGTATTGGTTTTATTGAAGAGGACAACTAAGAGTTGTATTGAGCTCTTGGTCCTGTCACACTTGTGGATTTGCTGAGCAGTAACCAGTCCTGCTTTTCAGCTATCTTCTGAGAAAGTTGGTAGAGAGTAGTTTTTGGCTGGGCAGGAGGTGTCCCTGCAGGAAGTTACCTGGGATTGAGAGATAACTGGTGGCGGTCCTCTTATTTGCTCCACACCTAAAGCAGCTTTGAAGCACCTGGGCTAATGCACCTGGGCTTCGGAAAAAGTGAGTGCACTACCCTCGTCACGTAATGTAACACCGTTAGAAAACATAATGCGGGCAAACAGCTCTTTCTGAAAGACATAAAATTTGTCGCAAAATCCATCAAGAACCTTTTCTTTGAAAAATAAACAACTCTGTAATAAAAATAATTCTAATTCTTTTTTTAAAATTTTTATTGGGGAGTATTGGGGGACAGTGTGTTTCTCCAGGGCCCATCAGTTCCAAGTCATTGTCCTTCCGTCTAGTTGGGGAGGGCGCAGCCCAGCTCCAAGTCCTGTCGCCCTTTTACAATCTTTAGTTGCAGTGGGCGCAGCCCACCATCCCGTGTGGGAATTGAACTGGCCGCCCTTCCAGGAGCTCAGCAGCAGCTCATAGCCTTCAATCTAGTGGAGGGTGCAGCTCACTGGCCCATGTGGGAATCGAACTGGCAGCCCTGTTGTTCAGAGCTCACGCTCTAACCAACAGAGCCATCCGGCCACCCCAATAATTCTAATTCTTGCTGTAGTTAAATACCGATAGGATGATGTTAGCGCCCAAGATAAATGTCAGTTTCTTCATTTGAATCCGCAGGCTTTCCTTACTGCAGAAGGTCCAGAGCAGAGCTTTTGTGTTTACTAGACTCCTTGTACCATGGGCAGCCTGGGAAGTTCCCTGAAGGTGATTGGTATGGATTCCTACTCAGAAGAAATCCACCCCTGCCCCCACTCCATCCTTAGAAACACCATCAGATGGGACTGGAAGGGAATGAGGTTGGGAGTGTTCATTCCTCCCAAGAATTGACCTAACACAGCCAAGCAACTGGAAAAATAGCCTGGTAGGAGATTTACATGAAATGGACTAGATTCTTCACCAAGGTGGCCCACACCTTTATAAAACACAAGAAGCCATGACAGGCCTACCAAGTCAGGCCCATGACTTGGCTGACACAGTCAGCTGACAATTGAAATCATGGATGCTTTTGATTCTGAATTATGAAGTAATGTTGGAGGAAATTAGCAGAGCTTACTCTGAAGCTTGCTCTTTCTTAGCATTACACTTAGTATACCAGCATGGGGCCTGTTTTCTTAAAGACATTTTTCCACTTGTCTGTGTTTATTCAATAGGTAAAAGCAGTTAATGTTTTTTGTTTTTTTTTTAAAGTTATGTATGGTGAGGTGTTTTGAGTTTGGTTAAGGGAAAAACAAATTGACAAATAAGCTCTTAACTGAATATTGTGAAATTGTGAGAAATAGAATGTCATTCTTACTGTCATTAAAATTTTATTTGGGTGTTGACAGCTTTTTGTTAAATGTAAGACATTCAGATCCTGTCCACCCAGCTATAAAACAACCCCCCACCCCCCACCTCCCCGCCAACAACCAGCTCGAAGCTTCTTCCCAATTTGCCCCTAAAAGCAAGACAGTTTTTCTTACATTGGATCTTCCCCCCAATTGTTAATATTTTATTTTCTAACATAGTTTTATGTGTTGTAGACCAAAAAGAATATGAACTCATTTAGGCGCCTTGATTCAGTTGTTGTTTGGGGCTTGTGAGGGTCTTTGGTTTATTGCCACCTTCTATCCTGTTCTTAGGGGAGAAATTGCTATTTAGATCAAAATAATTTGATTAAAACGAGTAAATGACAGCAAAGGTAAATCCTTGGCTTGAAGAGCCTGAAGCCACAAACATAAGTGAGGCCAGTGGGTTGTCAGTAAAGCAGGGACCTCTGTGGAGCCACCCTCAAGCCTGGGCACTGCCAGCCCCCAGGGCCCACTGCTGTCACTGCCTGCCATGCCTTGCCCCTCGTCTTGAGCTCCTGCCCTGCCAAGCCTGTCCCTTGTGGTAACAACTGTTGTTTTTTTTTTTAAAGTATTTGTGGAGCTCCATTATTTTGAGATTCTTGGAAGAAAGATACTATGTAAATGAAAATCAAAAATAAAATTCTTGCTGGAGGGAATTGGTACATTTAATTTTTGATTAGATTTGGAAAAGACTTTTTTCTTACCCTGAAAATAGAAACATTCTGTTACTCCTATCACCATTTTTGCTTCATTTTGAAAGGTGTGGCAGATACTGGTGAAACATGTCCTTTATTTTCTGTTTTGCACCATGGTAGTTAACCTAGAACTTGAACCCATGCAGATCTGTGTACAGTGAATTATTTGTTTCCCATTGTTCTTCTCTGCTCTCACCAAGCATGTAGATAGCTACTACCCATAAAACATAAACTTTTGAAAGGGAAAAGGTTTTGAATCTCCAACGTAAGAGAAATTACAACTAAAATGATAAGTAGGCCTTCAAATCAAATTCCATCTTCCTCTCTTGTTCACACAGCAGAAATGTTGCATAACTTTGACACAGAAGACGGAGTATAGGAGCCTTCGTGTAAACCAGTGCAGAAACATGAATTGAGTGGAATTGCTTCATTTTAGCTGTCCCTCAACTCCTCACTTATATAATACTGTGTGCTGTCACATCATTCAGCCAAGCAGGAGACAAGGTCAGGTTTGCAGTCATGCTTTTGCTCTGTAGGCACGAGTGGAACCTGGGAGCCAGACAGGAAGCCCCAGCTACTGCAGGGTCCTGTCCAGGTGATGGTCCAGCACCGGCCTTGCAGTCAGACGCAGGCGCAGACCAGTGAGGTGGCCGGTGCTTAGCGAGCACTCACCTTGGAGAGCAGTGCCAGGAAATCAGAATGCTGCTCCCTGGAGCTGGCCATCCCAGAGGGAACACGGTCATCTGTCTTCCCCCGACTTATTCGTCAGCCCTGCACCCCAATGTGTCAGCACGGACCTAGGATTGGGAGGGGAGGATATTGCTGTTATGGGTGAATGTCGTTATCAGGGGAGTACAAAGTGGTTTGCTATTGTTTTACTTTGCTCTGTGTTGGTATGTAATTATGCTGTCATTTTAAAAGGCACTGTTACTTTAATAAATCTTTTGTGTGTGTGTATGCAGTTAGTTTTGAGGGTTGAGTGTGTAGCCCTTACTTGTTTCAGAATTGTTCTAAACAGGTTGCAATCCGTTACAGATGTGGCTGCAGATGAATTTTCCCGACCCATTGATTCCATGCTGCCGTCCTCTCCTTACACACCCACAGGGCTCACCTTGGCACTGAGTGGGGACCACGTTCCTCAGGCCAGCACAGGTCCTGCTGGTGGTTTCTACCTTTCCTAAACCTTGCTCACTTAGGAGAATCCCAGATTCATCCTCCCTCTGCACACCTGAGTATCCGGCCTTATTTCACCTTCTTTCCTCTGTTTTAAAACCAGTGCTATGGGAGAGCCCCTGTGTGCCAGGCACCATGAGGCAGGGTAGGGTGGCAGCCTTGTGTGGGCAGAGGTGGACGGGGCAGCTGGGATTCGGCCGTAACAGAGCTGTGTGCTTGGAGCTGTGTGCATGAGACACTGGAGGGCTGCAGAGGAAGGGCGCCAAGATAGGGGTTGTGGGGGGGGAGGGGTCGGGGGAGGGGTGGGAGGGGTGGTGGACTGGGCTCAATGGGTCTCAGAGAGGAGGGGAAGCTTGAGCTGAGTTCTGGGTGCCTGGGGGAGCATGGGCGAGAGAACGATTCTTCCAGCAGAACAGTAGTGGGGTGGCCAGGCCTCTGAGGCCCCCCCTCTGAGCTATGGCTTCCCTCTTCAGTGTTTCTGACCACTTGCACCTACCATAGCCCCCCGCCATCCTTACCACTCCTGCTCCTGCTCTCCATCTTATGTTACGTACCTGCTGTCTTACCCTGCCCGTGGCACCCAGTAGGTGCTGCTGCATGAGAACTAGGGGCCTCTTTTCAGGGGGCAGTCCCATGTGTTCTGATGTAGGACTCATTCAGCTAGTTAATGCAAACAATTCTTCTTAGCATTGTCAGAGGTGGGTGGGGTATATTAAAATGCCTGTGTTTTGGAAGCTACTGATAGGTACACACTGATACAACATGGATTTCTTTTTGATTCCTGTTTATTAAATTCCTTCTTTGCGAAGTGACATTTACATCGGTTAAAATATACATAATTGTATTGGTGGCACATAAAACATAACAAATTCACATTTAAAAAACTAGAAGTGCGTAGAACAATTCTTTGACAGAGATTTGTCCATTGACTCTGCTCACAGCCTAAATGGGAGGAAAGTTCCCCACGTGAACGGGGAAAGCGTGGACTTATGATTAGAACCCACTCGATGCAAGACACGTGGATAGGAGGACCTGAAGGGTTGGGTGTCGGCGCCGGAGAACTGTCCCGTGTGCTCAGCCCTCAGACGCTGCCTGTGGCCTTCAAAGCCTGTGTACTTTCTCTGCTGCTTCATTTACAAAGAAAGTACGTAGGGTATTTTTGTAGCGGTGACGTCACTGTCTGGCTGCATAAGCACGTGCCCGGGTTTGGGGAGGTGAGGGCTGCTGGGACTTGACTGAGGGGGGCCGACAGGAGCCACGGACCCCAGGTCCAGCGTGGGTTGGGGTGAGTCCTGGCGTCCACAGGGATAGGGAGGAGAGAGAGGAGCCACCCCAGGTTGGGGGAGAGCGTGTGCTCCTTTTTAGGATATGTGGGACTTGGGGGACCGGTGGGCATTCACAGGTGAGCCCTGGGGAAAAGGAGGGGTGCAGCTCAGCAGAGAGGTTGGTGTTGAAGTCTAGAAGGTGAGCTGGGGTCCCAGTGAAGCCTGAGGAGGAGTTATTTGCGTTTTGGTTGGTGCGTAAGAGTCTGGCATCGGTTGAGGTGGGAAGGGCTGAGAACTAACCTTAAGCAGGGGCCTCACGTTCACGGCTAACTTTCCCAGCCCTGGAGCGAGGCCTGCACCCTGTTTCAGTAAAGGGAGAAGAGAAGGAATTCATTGGTGGTGTATTGGACTCCACGTAATGTAGCTGGTTTTATGTCCCCTGGCGACAAGACAGATGCTTTAAAAAAGGGTGTTTTAAATCTATACACTAACAGCTATTATTTCCTCAGTATTGACCGCAAGCAGCATTGGTTTAGGCTCTTAATTTCTCTCCTGTCATGCGCACAACAGCCCCATGGAGGAGATACAGTAGGGCTGGTGGGCGAGAAGCCGCGAGGAAGCTGGACGCCTCGTCTGCTGCGCTCCAGCCCGTGCTTTTCCTGCCGACCCTGCTGTTCCCGAGACCAGCTCTCAGCTGAAGTGGTGGGGTCCTCATGATGAGGCTGTTGGGATTCAGAAGGGGCCCCCTGGCCACGGCCACCCTAGATGAGCTTGGCTACGGGTGGGTCACTGAATGTGAGCAGCTGGAGATGGAAAGAAGCGGGAGGTGGATGTGAGGGTACCTGGGTTGGCCGGTGGGTGGACACCTTCTGGTTGAGGCCCTGCTGGATCTGAGAATGTTCTAGAGCCTCCTCTGCCCTGAGACTTCAGCGTCAGCTCAGAGATAGAGCTTCAAACAGAAGGATTGTCTGACAGATTGTCTTTCCCCCGGGTCATGAGCAGTCCCATTAGCAACTTTAGTGGTGAGGTGTACTTATGACGTCAGGCTGAAAGCAGCCTTGTTTATTGTGTCGCTGCTGTCCTTCCTTCCATGTCCCATCCGTGCATACAGCAGATTTATGGGAAAAGTCTTGGGGAACTGGTAGGCAGGAGAGAGGCCTGATCGTGGGACCTGGGCTGGAGGGAGGGAGCGAGCTGGCAGAGGGATGGTCGTGTCCTGTCCAGCGGCATTGGTTCGAGCGCCAGACTGGGAGCATGAGTCTCAATCAGGACTCTTTCCTGAGACGCTGGGTCTGATGCTGATGCTGCATAGTGATTCGCTGTTAGATGCTATTTGTATCTAGCCCCTTGATGGCCAAGACAAAATCCCCACTCTCAGTCCCCCATGAGCCTGGTTGATTTAGTTACTACAGTGATTCTGGATTCAAACTCGTGCATGTCCCCCGGAAGCACCGACTGCTCGGGGATTTGTTGTCACTCGCACATGAAGCCAGTGTTGGGTGAGCTCAGGAGGAGGTGGGTTTACTGAGGGTCTGTGGGTGGGCATCTGGAGAGAAGCCTGACCAGAGACACTCTTTGGATCTCAGCCTCTAGTCCTCAGGGAGTTCTCGTAGAAAAATGGAGCTTTTAGGCGACTCTGGATTCAGATGGTTTTTTTTTTTAAACTTTTTATTTATTTAAGTGTGTTTTTCTAGGACACATCATCTCCAAGTCAAATACCGGTTTTCCCTGAAAATAAGACCTAGCCGGACCCGGTCTTATATTATATTAAAATAAGACCAGATCTTATATTAATGTTTGCTCCAAAAGACGCATTAGAGCTGATGGTCCGACTAGGTCTTACTTTCGGGGAAACACGGTAGTTGTTTCAGTCTAGTTGTGGAGGGTGCAGCTCACAGTGGCCCATGTGGGGATCGAACTGGCAACCTTGTTAAGAGCACCGCTCTCTAACTGAGCTAATTGGCCGCCCCCTCAGATGATTTTTTGCATGGCTGATTTTTTGTGACAATGCAGCTTGTTTTCTATTAAAGTTATAAATTTAAAAAAAGAAAATATGCAAAAATGAGTGAAGTTGTTTACAGTTTTGTTTGTTTTTGGAGCAGCTCATTTTTTTATAGACTGCTGGGCAATTCATTCATTCATTGAGCACGTCTCCATGGTGCCTGATCACCGCACTGGCTCCTATTAAGGTCTTGGGGGTACCAAGAGGAATAGGTCCCCGGCCCCGCTGGTCAGAGAACCAAAGGACACAGAGTATCCCAGGCGTCAGGTTGTAAGGCGCCTGTGTGTCAGGAGGGCAGGGCAGGGGTCTGGAAAGATGAGCCTGGGCCATCTCGCTCCATTGACTTATGCTGTCTTTGCGCCAGGCACTGTTCTAGCACAATGTTCTAATGATCTGAGCGGCAGGAAATCCCAGCCTTCAAGGAACTTACATCCCAGCAGGGGAGACAGAAAGTAAACACAGAATAAGTCCATTACAGAATGCCAGTCGGTGCCCAGGGCCTGGGGACGGCAGAGCAGGGCCTCTGTGCAAAGCCCTGTGGAGCCATTTCTAGTTCTGAAGGCGTTTTTACAATTTATGTTTTAAATTGAACAGGGACAACTGAGCACTCAGACTTGTGTTTAGGATAGTCCTTCTGGAATCCTCAGATGAAAGGCTGAGTGGCGGGTGACATGGTAAAGAATGGAGCGAGGAGGGTGTGGCTGTCATAGTCCAGTAAGAGCTGGAGCTGGACTGGGCCGGGAGAGAAGGTGCCAGGCCGAGTGCTCGGGGTGAGGGTGAGGGAGGCGGCCGGGCCCTGGCCTTCCCAGGAGGGCCCTTGGGGTCCGAGTGGCCAGGGCAGAGATGGAGCCGGGAGAGTGGCACTTAGACAGGCCACCTGTGGGGGCGGCTGCTGTGGAAGGTGCAGGGAGCAGTGCCCTGGATGCGCGGACTTCAGGGTCCAGTGATGCTGAGCGTCCAGCAGGCCAGTGTCACTCGTGCCTGGTGTGTAGGCCCTTCTAGAAGCGGCCCGGACACATGTTCATTCAGAGCAGGTGGGGTGACTTAGCGTGGGGCGAGTGACTCAGATAGGCAGGGAGTCAGCCTGGAGTTTCTTTGTTCATCCCTATTTGCTTTTTGTCAGTAATCCTTTGTAATTCCCCAGTTTCATGATGTAATTTTAATGGAATTAAAGTTGAACACTTCAGAATTATGTAATTAATTATGTTGGGCTTCAATTACAACTAATTATAGTGTGATACCTGGTGGCAAGTCAGGTACCTGCTGGTGGGGGGTTCACGCTGGCTGGCTCTCAGGGCCGCCACTTTCTCTTCAGGATCCGAGACTGCAGCCTGGCGTCCAGGCAGAGCGCTGCCTTGTGGGCTGCCCAGGTGCCTTCTGGTCCCGCCTGACCGGGAGCAGCTCCCTGGGACATGGGGGGAGTGAGAGCAAGGGAGGGCCGACGTGTGTGTGTTGGAAGGGTTGTTTCAGGAGGCAAAGGCTCTGACTTGTTTGCAGGTTGGAGAGAAGCACTGAGGCTTGGGGTGGCTGCAGGGAAGCTGCGGTGTGTGATGCGTCTGTTTTCTCTGGGATGTGGGAGGGAGGTCGTCTTCAAGTGAAAGTGAGGGCCTGAGGAACCGGAAAGACTGTTTATGGAGAAAGGAAAAGGTGCGAGGACCACGTGGGGGTGAAAGAGGAAGGCGGAAGCCAACTTTAAAAATGTTACTTTGCGGTATTAATTCCAGGAGGTCAGGGCGCAGGGCTTCTGGGACCAGTAAACTGAGCTTCAGACCCCAGGATGGAGCTCTGTGTTTCTAGGCTTCCTCTTTGCAAATAGTGCTTGGTTTTATTTTGTGTTAGGAGGAGGGTGTCTTGCCAGGAAATCTGCACCCCAATTGACCATTGCCCCTAAAGCTGGGCACTCCCATCCAGCTCTGATGGGGGCACGCAGCCCATCTCAGAATGGGGGTGCTGTGTTTGCACAAGGGTGCATTGTCCTGTCCCCACACATCTGCCGCTTGCCCTTCCTTGAATCAGGAAGACAGGTGCTGCCATCCAGCTGCTGCAAGGAAGCGTCTTGGAATGGACTTTAAACGGCAGTGCCCACGTGTGGCGTTGAGTGGCCCATGTGCCGTTTCTGTAAGATGCGTGTTACTTATTTGAGGGGCCCAGGGCATCTTTTCAAAAGCTGGTCCTTACGTCCCAAACTAAAGCGGTTTTCCTAATGCTCTGTGTTTTGCACGGTGCCTTCCTGCAGAGCAGGCAGCCCTGGCGAAGGAGACCCTCGCTTCTGAAGCACAAGCCTAGGCAGGCGTTTGGGTTGGGGCCAGGAAGAGGCCTGCAGGTCCTGCCATTTTCTGTTTTCTAAGGGAGAGTGGATTGGAAAACGCTTGCGTGTACACTAGTTGTACATTTGGGGAGAGGGGCACGATGGTGCAGAGCACGCTTGGAAAGTTCTTTTGTTGTTGAAAATGCTGCTTGTCTTGGTGCAAAGAGCGGTTCCTTTGATAAAATGCCTCTGTTACTTTTTATTTTTTAAGGTAAAATTCATATGAAATTCACCGTTTTAACCTTTTTAAAGTGTACAATTCATTGGTTGTTAGTACACTGACAGTGTTGTGCAACCATCACACAATCTTTCTACAGGATTTCACTCCCAACCCCCCTCCCCCCCATGTCACCATCAAATCTACTTTCTGTCTCTATGGATTTACCTAGTCTGGATATTCCACATAAAAAATGGAATCATACAGTATGTGGCCTTTCATGTCTGTCTACTTTCACTCAGCATAATGTTTTCCAGATTCATCCATGTTATAGCATGTGTCAGTACTTCGTTCCTTTTTATGGCTAAATAGTATCCCATGGTATGGTTACACGGCATTTTGTTATCCTTTCATAATTTGATGGGCATTTGGGTTGTTTCTATTTTGCAGCTATTATGAACACAACGCTGCTGTGAACATCTGTGGACAAGTTTTTGTGTGAAGGTGTGTTTTCAGTTTTCCTAGGTGTATACTCAGGAGTGGAATTACTGGGTCATATATAGTAGCTTTATGTTTAATTTTCTGACCTCTTATGTGTAACTCCTATTTGTTCTCCAGGGTGCTCATTTTAACACCAGGCTGTTGTTCCGTTATATTCTCTTCTCTGTTTTTTCCTCCTGTCTCCTTTGTGGGTTCCTCACGTGGGAGGGGTAGCCCCCCTCTGGAATCCTGTTATATACAGTGGATTTGTGGAAAGGCCATGGAGTAGTTTGAATGAGAGCAGACACTGTTGGTTGCCCACCCAGGACGTCTGCCCCTCCGCCTTCCTTCTTTGCTCACCAGCAAGCGGCCTCTCCCCTGCTGGGGACAAAACTTGAGGTTTGTCTAAACTAATCCTGGTATTACCTTCCCCCGGCCAGGTGTGGTGGGCATTTCACTTTGTTTTGGCTGGGCAGACGGAGTGTCTGGTAGAGTTGCTTATGAGAAAGTGCTGCTTCTCTGATGAAAGTTGGTGAGCCAGGGCAAGTGGCCATTTTCTGCCTGTGAACCCTCTTAGGCGGGAAGAGGCTGTGCAGGCTGCTCCCGCCATCTTAGCCCTGGGGGGTGGCCCGAGACCAAGTGCAGCAGCGGAGGACGCAGAGCAGGAGAGTGAGGAACCCAGCCTCACTCCTGCGGTCGCCCTGCCGGCAGCCTTCTGTGCCGTGAAACAAGAATAGTAGAGACAGTGCAGCTCCTCAGGGGCTTCTCCTGACGGCTCTGACTGTGTTGGGTGTGGGTTCTAAGGAGTGTTTCTGAGATGGTCCTGGGTGAACGTGGACTGGAGAGCGTGAGAAGAACATGTGTGCTGTAAGCTCTCTTTTCTAATAGCAGGCAGAATTCCATTTGCCAAGCCAGATGTCCCTCAATACTTTAGATCTAGCCAATAAAGCATTAAGCAATTAGAATGGTTAATATTCAGTTAAGTATAATTAGAAACTGGTGTAAATTGTGAATGAAATTGACAGGTTCCATAAGTTACAGCGAAATACCAAATCGTATTCAGTTGTGTGTGTGTATCTGTGTGGCTCTGTCAATCATAGGTATATTGTCTTACCTCCTTAGTGGAGTAGAGTGAGGGGCCACTACCAACTCAGTTCACTATAATGTTGAATGTTTAAGAGCATCTTGTTGGTTGTCTTATTAAGTCAAAGACTGAAATCCTTAATTCAAATTGTCGAGAGTTTTAACACTCATGTGTACACTGTGGTCAGGAAAATCCAAATCTCTATTTTCTGCTTGCCCTCAGGCTGTGTGTGTGTGGTGTGCGTGTGTGGTGTGCGTGTGTATGCACACACGTGTGTCACCCTACATGAATCGCGTTAATCACTCCTCGGGTCACAGCACATCATGATTCATCTTACTGAATCTTTTTCTCCTTTATGCTCGACCCCATTTCTAGTCCCCTTCTCCCCTTGTCCTAATGTGTTTAATATGCCTTTAGATGGTGTATTCTTGTAATATACGTGGCCTGCTTTGTATGTATAAGTAGTTTTAATTTATAAGTGTGGCACTGTGCTATAAATCTCCCTCTCCTTCCTTTTCACTCGTCACTGTTTTTGAGATCTGTCCATGTTACTCCCTATAAATTTCATTTGTCTTTCACGATAGCTGCATCAGAATCCATCTTAAGCCACTTGTCTTGGCCACAGACTGGGTGCCTTAAACAGCACACATTTTTTGCTCCCAGTTCTAGAAGCTGGGAAGTCCAAGGTCAAGCTGCCTGCAGATGGGTGAAGACCTTTTTCCTAGTTTGGAGACAGCCGTCTTCTTGCTGTGTCCTCACATATGGAAGGTACTGACAGGGCGTGGGAGCCTGCTGGCTTCTTAGAAGAGCACGAATCCCATCGTGGGGTCCCCACCCTCATGATCTCGTCTAAACCAAGTACCTCCTGCAGGCTCCATCTGCAGATACCATCATGTTGAGGACTAGGGCTTCCGCAGAGGAGTTTGAGGGGCACCCAGTTCAGTCCACAGCAGCACCCTAGCTCACGTGTCCATTTTTCTGGGAACGGTGCCCCTCGGTTGCCTCTAACCCCAGTGGCCTCGGCCATCTTCACATCTGTTGGCTGTTGTCCAGGAGTGCATTGTTGAGTCCCAGGGTGAAAACTGTTCTTAATTCGCTAAGGACTGCCAGATTGCTTCTCAGAGTGGCCCATCACTTTACTCTCTCCACATTCTCATCAGAGCTTCCTGGAGACTTTTTGCCATTCTGATGGATTTTGAAGTGGTGCTTCAACAATATGATTTTTCTCTGATCACTGGTAAGGTTTATACTTGTTATAAACCTCATTTTATACTTGTTAGATTTTCAGATTTCCCCTTTTGTAAAGTGTCTGCTCATATATTTTGTCCTTTTTTTATTTTGAGGGTTAACCATCTTTTTATTGATTTGCAGAAGTCCCTTGTATGTCTTACATGCTGATCCTTTGTTGGTTTTCACCCCAGCACCTCACTTGTTTGTTGATTGTAGTGCCCTTTAATAAATAGAAAACCTTAATGTCGATGAAATCAAATCTGTCAATTTTTACATTCGTGTTTTGTGTCATTTCAGTCTTGTTCAAGAAGATTTTTCTCCATTCAAGATCATGAAGATATTTAGATTTTGATAGTCATTGGGTTTGTCTTCCACATTTAGTTTAGGTTGGAGTTGATTTTTTTGTAGCGTGTAAGGCAGTCAGTTTATCCCACACTCCCTACTGAGCAGACCCGTGTCCTGTCTGCTGGTTTGGGAAGTTCCCTCTGTCATACTCCAAGTCCCCATGTATATGTGTGGGTATGTTTCTGAAGTCACTATTTTGTTCCATGACCCCATTTGTTTCTTCTTGCACTTTAATTTCTGTGGCTTTATACTGTGTCTTCATTTCTTACTGGGTGAGTGAATTTATCCTCTTTGCTCTTCTTTTTCAAAATATCTTAGCTATTCAAGGTCCATTATTCTTTAACGCACATTTTTGTGAATTTCCCCTATGATCTGCTGGAGTTTTTACTGGATTTGGATTAAATTGACAGATTGATTTGGGGGGAGAATTAGTAAGTTTAAGTTGCCCCATCCTTGAATAGGGATATTTCTCCATTTATTTATGTCTTGTTTCTCTGCATAAATATTTTGTGCATTCTTTATTAGATTAATTCCTAGTTCTTTCGAGTTTTTGTAGTATTGTGAATAAATAGTGTCTTGTTTAGAAAAAAATTTTTTTTTCTAATTGATTATTGTGGTACAGAGGAAAACAATTGGTTTTTGTTTGCTGATTTTGAAACCGGCAAGCTTGCTGAATCTCTTACTAGTTTTACTGGTTAACTTGAATCTGTTGTATTTCTCAGGAGGCAATATCAATACAAAACAGTGTCACTTTTTTTTTTTGTCCTTTTTCTTCCACTTTTTATACTGGACTGACTTGCTTTGTCAACCAGAACCTGGAGGGCTCTGTTGCAGAGTGGTGGTGCTGGCCTGCGTTTTCTTTCCTTCTCTTAAGGGCAATGTGCCAAAAGGAGAGTTTTGGTAGAAGCTCTCATCAGGGTAAGGAACTATCTTAACTCCATTTTCCCCTGATTTTTATCACAAACAGGTGTTAACCCTTAGTAAATACTTTTCCTTAAAATCTATTTCATGTGCTTGTAATTTTTATCCCTCCGTCAGTGAACGTGGTAAATTACATTGATTGATGCTCTGATGTTGAATAACCTTTGCCTTCTGGGATAAACTCTTCATTGTCTTATATTTAAAAAGTATCGTTGGATTTGATACATAGTTTTCACATCTGTGTTGTTAAATGAAATTGGCCTATAATTTTCTTATCCTTATCCAGTTAATTGAGATTATACTAGTTTCAGAAAATGGGTTAAAATAGTCTTGGAATCATTTGTATAAGGTGGGGCTTTCTCCTGAATTTGATGGGACTTACCTGTAAAGCTGTCAGGCCTGAGACAGAGTAGGCTGGGAAATGCTTACCGTCGCACTTTCCTTGTTGTTGGTCTATCCAAGTTTTCAATTCTTGGACCAATTTTGGCATTTTACGGTTTTCTTCAAATGTACCCATTTCATTTAGGTTTTAAAACTGGCTGTATAATTGTTCATACTTATTTTTGCAAATCTGTTTTCACTGTAGCTCTTCCTCATTTTCTTTCTACACTTTGTATTTCTGAATTGCCTAAAACTTTTTTTTTTAAATTTTCAGTCTCACATAGAGTTTTGTTGATCTTATTAATTTAAAAAAATAACCCAGCTTTTACTTTTTAATCTTTTCACTTTGGGTTTATTTTTTTGGTTGTTCATGTGGCTGAAGTCCCACCTTTATTTCATTCTGTCCCTTTGAGGTCACTCTCTTTTCCTAACTTCTTTTTTTGAAATCTCAGCTTTTTAATTTGATATCTTTCTTGTTTTCTGGTAAATGTATTCAAAGCCATACTATTTCTTCTAAGTAGTTGCAGTTGTTCCACAAATTTTGACATGTAGTGTTTTCATTTTAGTCATTTTGTAATTTTCCCTTTAACCCACGAGTTATTTAATAGTATATATTTTTCAGATTTTTTTTGACATTTTTCTTGAATAACTTTTCTTGCATTATTGATGTGTTTTTATTACATATGGTCAGAGAACATAGTTAACATGCTGCCAATTCTTTGGAATGTATGAGACTTTTTGGTGCACTGCACATGGTGGATTTTCAAAAGGAATGTGCTTAAAAGAATGTTGTTATTTGGGCATAAATTTTTCTCTATAATATTTTGAGCTTATTCATGTTACATAATTCTTCTGTGTCTTTACTAATTTTTTTCCTGTAGTCTTAACAGTCATTCCATTATGTTATGTTAAGACAATATTGTTAGATGCGTATGTAATCAACTTTATATCTTCCTCATTTATTGGTCCATTTTCTGGCGCATACGTAGACTGTTTCTCCATCATTTACAATGTTTCCCTACCTTAAGTTCTGTTTGTTTTGATGTTGAAATTATTCTCTTGTTGTTTTTTTCTTTTGATTTTGGCTTCTATTTGTCTGATGCTTTATTCTCTTCCATTATTTCTAATCTTTCTATTAATAATATCCTTTTGCTTGCACTGTTCTATTTTAGATATACGATGCAGGATCTTGTTTTTTAAACCCAGATTGCCAGTCTGTCTGAGTAGTGAATTAAACTGGCATACATTTATGATAATTGTGATTACATTAGGACTTCTGCAACTTTATTTTGTTTTCTTTTTACCATTACTTTTTTGGGGGTATCTTTTCTTGTGAGGTTTTATTGGGTTGAATTTTCCTGAGCAAGATTTTAAAATTCAGCAATCTGTTTTATTCTTCTGGAATTCAGAATCTGGATTATTCCTGAATTTATTAAGACTCATCATGTGTTTATTTTTTTCCTGTCAGTTTCTAAAATTTGTCAGTGTCTCCTATTTCCTGTTTCCACCAGCCTCTCTTCTCTCTACTGGTTCTTACTGTGCTCATTTTACGTTCTTGTTCAGTCAGGTCCATTAACTCTACTTTCTGAGCACAGGTTGTTGGGAGAGTTAGTCTCTCTATTCTAGTATTTATTCTCCTTCTGGCTATTTTTGCCTGTGACCCTTGGTCGCCTAGGCCCCAAGGCCCCAAGGTATCAGCTGACCACTTACCCCTGGGGGGAGAGTTCAAGCTGCCACTTATCAGCCCAGGAGTTTGATGGAGAGGGGCATGTCTTACAGGTAGAGGGCTTGGGGTCCGGCTGGGGGGTGGGGAGCCCCCTCAGGGAACCGCCCTGTGCCTGCTGCAGTTACACCAGGTTCCCTAGGGCTGCCTCCCTCCGATGTTATTGGCCAACTGTGTGCCCTCATTGCCTTGCAGGACCCCCTGTGGTAGGGGGATCACCCTCGGATTCTGAGTCTGTTCTTCTGGGCTGGGCACTGGTATTGTTTAAAAGCTTCTGATGGGAGTGGGGTGTGATACGGACTGGCCGTGAACGGATAGTTGTTGAAGCTGGGAGATGGTTCTTAGGGGTTCATTATGCTGTTTGTGTACGTCTGACGTACCATCTGTGTATGGCTGAAGTTCTGGTTGCCTCCTGGCTAAGACCCCCTGGCCCTAGCCTGTGGTATGGGGATAGAGGTGGGAGGGAATAGAGGCGCTGGCACCATAGGCCTGGGCCTGGGGCCGGGACATTTACATGATATACACGGCATATGTTATATCTGTCGGACAACTGTGTCCTAAGCTAGACCATTGCACCTCACAGTGGCTCGTGAACCAACAGCATGGACGTGACGGGGAGCTTGTTAGAAATGCAGCATCTTAGGCTCCGCTCCAGAACGACTGCGTCAGAATCTGCGTTTTTATGGTGCCCAGGTGATTCATAGACACATTACAGTTTGAGAAGCACTGGGGGTGGTCTAGATCCTTTTCAAAGGGATGGTTGGTTTTATTTCATTCATACATTCATAGAGTGACTCCTCCCTTATCTTCCCAGTTGAGCTTTCAGGGAGGGAATGGCACACAGGCCTGTGTGGTTATGCAAGGGAGGTGCCTGTGCCTTCTCCCAAGCCTGTTCTAATCTTAGCTGCTTGTTACACACAGTTCTAATAGTATCGATTATCTTGGAAGAAAACAAGAGAAGTTCTAGAGGCAGGACTAGCTGTCAGCTTGAGAACAGGAGACCAGAAAGACTCAAGAATTGCAGATTGGGCTGTTTGTACGTGTAGGTTGTTGAGGAATGTAGGGATTCACTGTAAATTTCAGCTGACTTCATTCTGATGAGCCTGAGCCAGTAAGAAATGACTAAATTATGTTCTGATTATAAACCTACAGCCGTCCTGTGGGGAAGGTAGTATATTTCCATCAATGCCTTAGCAAATGTCAGGGCCAACACCGAAGACAAACACTTGTTTGGAAAATGAACTTTTGGGAGTCTCTCCTCCGCTCATTGTTCTGGATCCATGATACACTGCCACCTGGAAAGGGCAGCTCTCGGTGTGTGATGGAGTTTTCTAGATGGCCGGCCTTTGGATGCGCCCAAACCCGCCAGCTGCCTGCCGACTGGCTGAGAACACACTGTCCTGGGTGGTAGATGACCCATCTGACGTGGAATCATTGCCCTTCCATTTATTCGATGTGTGACTTTGGGCACTTAAACCGCTTCCTCTGTAATGGGGATACTAAAGCTACTGACTTGGTAGGGGCTTTGCTAAGACTCAGGGCAGTGCCTGAGATAGACTGTCCCACGTGGGTTTTAGCCTCAAAATGAAAAAGTCAGGGAAGGATTGTGTTGGCAGCTCACCAATAGACTGCCTTATAGTAGAAGAACAACAGCCGGAGGAGCCCGGACTGAGCTGGCGTACGTCATAGCGTCAGTGCTGATCTTGGGGCTGTCTGCGTCGCTGGGGACGTAGTGATGTTATTTGCTATTTTTATTTATTTCATGCTTTTCCTCAGAGATTTTTTTCCCCCTTACATGATTAAAAATAACTCTTGACACTTTAAACCCACCTTAGTTTGAAGTATGTATTTTTAAGGCAAAAGCCTGCTCCTGGGTGTGAGTAACTTCCATGTCAAATATTGAGTGGATAAATGAAAAATGTGAGTCATGCTGTGTTGGAACCTTTGGCTTGTAATATTTGGTGGCAGACTTCTGATAGAGAGGAGGAGTTTCAAAGTGGAAGTCCCTCCAGAGCCGGATGGCGGAAGGCTCCTTCAGCTGAAGCAGCTCGATTCTTAATGCCGATGGGGACGAGTAATTGTTTGAATTTTCTGCTCCTATTTTCTCAGCCTGCTAGACCTCCGTGGGGGCCAAATTTAGTTCAGAATTGACCACTTTTGTGCAGAGGGAGCCTCTGTGCTTATGGAATGTGCTCAACTCTAAGGATCAGAATGATTCCAGGTAGCTTTTCAAATTCACAGCAAACATTACAAAAGGCAAAAATGTGCATAGACCAAAAGAATGCTTGCAAGCCATCGTCCTGCCTATCTGGAGAGCTGACAGCCATGAACAGAATACAACGATCGTGTCATGTGATTTACATGTCTGAGTTTTGTTTTCTTGGCCAGGATCTTGAAGACTGTTTCCAAATAGGTGTTTCTTCCTTGGCAGCAGATTTGGGCTCTTAATGTCGTCAGCCCTGTATTTTTCTGAAGGGGAGCTGAGCTGGGGGTCTGAGAGTCAGGCAGAGCGGCTAGTACTAGCGTTCCTTCCTGTATCACATAATTTTGAATGGAGTGGAACTATAGCCTGAGTAGCCAACATGGGAAATTTATATAAAACATACTTTGATCTGACTTTTAGATATATACTGGAGAGAAATATTAAAATTGGAGACAGTGGTAAAATAGTTGTATAGAATATATATCAGTGAGGATTTCAGAAGCAAAATCAGCAAGTTCATTGATACAATATCTTGGATAACAAGGGAAAAAGAAATCAAGGTTTGGTAAGGGCTTGATGGTTCCTTGCAGCACCCTGCTCCTGGGCGCCTCCTGGGCAGCTGCGGGCAGCCCGGGGAGGTCTGAGAGCCCAGCACTTCCACCTGACATTTCGAACCCAGGTGGAGCAAAATGCCCAGGTTGAGCCACTAAAAAATGGTCAGAGATGAAAGAGGCGTGGGATTGGAATTGTTCAAGGGAAAAAAAAAAAAGGAAGTTGTACAGCTTAAATATATTTCATTTTGAAATAAAAATGGTCTAAACATAGTCACAGTTTTTGCATATTTTCTTTCTTTCAAAACACTTTATTTTCCTTTTTTATCAGAATTCTGTTAAGGCTTAGTGTTAAAGAAGAACCAGCCCCTCCTGGGCTCCACCCTCAGCCGAGCTCCTGCACCCCACAGCAGTATTACGTGCCTCACATGCCTCGTCCTTGGGGTTCCAATGCTGGGCATTACTTACTGGTGGCCCTATGGGACTTGCATGGGGAGGTAGGCTTCTTTCTCCCTCTCCCTCTCTCCCTCTCTCTCCCTCTCTCTCCCTCTCTCCCTCTCTCCCTCTCTCCCTCTCCCTCTCTCCCTCTCCCTCTCTCCCTCTCTCCCTCTCCCTCTCTCCCCCTCTCCCCCTCTCCCCCTCCCCCATCTCCCTCCCTCCCTCCCTCTTTCTCTCCCTCTCTCCCCCTCTCCCCCCCTCTCCCTCTCTCCCTCTCTCCCCCTCCCCCCCTCTCCCCCCTCTCCCCCCTCCCCCTTTCTCCCCCTCCTCCCTCCCCCTTCTCCCTCTCTCCCTCCCCTCCCCCCTCCCCCCTCTCCCCCTCCTCCCTCTCCCCCTCCTCCCTCTCCCCCCTCCCCCCCTCCCCCCCTCCCCTCCCCTCCCCTCCCCCTCCCTCCCTCCCTCATTCTCTCCCTCTCTCCCTCCCTCCCTCTCCCTCTCCCCTCAGAGTACTCATATTTTTCTTTTTGGCTTCATCCATTTTTAAGTATTCAGCGTTTGGATAGCTGTGACTACATAAATATTAGTTTTCTGTGCACAATGTCTCATTATCCCTAACCTCTCTTCCAGCAATGTATAGCTCTTAAAACACAGAAACGTATCAGATAGGAAGATTGTCTTTTCTTGGCAACGCCCCTGCTGGTCCCTGGTTCTTCCGCTCTAGCCAAGACTGGCTTCTGCCAGGCTCAGGGCCCGGCTTCCCGCCTGATCCCCTTTCCCAGCACCTGGGGCCTCTTTCCTTCTCTCCTGCTTTGGGTCCCCCATTTTGTGACCTGTGGTTTTGTCTCCGTTTGAGGGGATGTTCTCCAGTAGCTTCCTGTCCATACCTGTGGATCCGACAGGGTCTTCACTGGGCCTCCTGTGGTCGTTGCTGGGTGCAGAATTCCCGGTTGGAAAGCTGTGCCCTTGGAATTGGAAAGACCATGGCATCCAGAGCTCCCGTTGTGGAGGGCGCTCTGGTTTCCTGTCCTGTGCCGTTTCTCTAACACCTTCTAGAGTCCTTATTCTTATTCACACGTGTCATGAAAATGTGCTTCTGTGTGGGTCTTGCTTTCTTGCCTCTATTTTCTGTCCTCGAACTCATTATTCAGCGGTTGGGCCTCGCAGACTCATCTGCTGATTTTTCATGTCTTTGTCTTTTTTGGTGTATTTTCTGGGAGAATTTTTCAACCTTCCAGTCTTTCGGAACTTTTATTTTTAACTTCTGAGTGTTCTTTCTTGTTCTCTGAATGTTCCATTCTTATGACCTGTTCTTGTTTCATAGATGCCCTGTCTTCTTTGATCTCACTGGCTACATTTGCCAGGTTTTTGTTTTTTTAAGTTTTCTTTAGTTCACTGCAGTGACTTTTTACTTTTTAAAATCTTTAAGAAAACATATTATTTAACACATGTAAACAATTGTGTGCAACACATTTTGGTTACAAAGTGTAATAATATAATTAACACCTATGAACTCTCACCCCTAAACCCAAGAACCAAAATATTTGCATCTGCTTGTGTATTTCCCCCTCTCCCCATCTCCCTGCCTCCCTATCCAGGATAGGTAACCACTGTCCTAAGTTTTGTATTTATTGTGTCATAGCTTTAAAATAATGTCATTTTATCACAGATGTATATAAGCTTAAATACTATATTATGTACTCTTTTTGGTTTGGATCACTATAAAAATGGCATTATCATTCTGCATGTAGATTTCCAGAACTTGCTTTTTTGACTCAAGTTCTGTTACAGAAATTCATCTGTGATGTAGTAAACATGGTCTCTGTTTTCTCTGATGCCCAGTTGTGACTAGACCAATTTTATTTATCCATTCTCCCATTCATTTGTCCCTTCCTTTTTTGTCTCTTTTAGTCCCATTTAGAGCTTTCCCTTACATGGTGGCCTTTTGTCGCCTGTCCGTGTATAAGAGCAAGGCACTACCCTGCTTATATGGAAGCTGTGTCTGTGTGTCGGGGGCACTGCACTCGTGGCCGGCACAGGGTGCTCATCAGCCCATGTGTTTTGAGGGGAGTCCCCCAAGTGCAGTACCTGCGGCTCTTTTCTTGGGCTGACAGTTTCTCCAGTGAGAAGCCCTTAGTTTCCCTACTGATTGGGGTGGTTGGAGGTTGTATATCTGACCACCTGTCTTCTAGGAGCCAGGCTGGGGATGGTCACTCCGTCCCTTTGCGTATGGCCTAGAGAAACCCTTGTTCTGCCTGCAGTGGAGAAGGGTTTCCCTTGGCTGCATGAGGTGGGGGAGGGGTGTGACTGTCCCTTTTCCTGGCATTTTGCTCACCGTGCACCCTACATTCTGAAGCCCCTCTGGTCCCCCTTCCTGAACCTTTCACGGTTCTGTGGCACCAATGAGTTAGTTTGCCGCAGGTGGTGTCCCCGTCGTGAGGCTGGGCTGGGAGCTTCCTTTGGTCCCGGAGGATGCTATGGCTGGTAGAGATGTGCAGCGTTTAAGCTGTGGTGGGCTTCTCCTTTGCTCTCTCCTCCCATTCTCTCTTTGCCCTGTGAGGTTAGGGCTTGCTCCTGTGGGGGGAGCAGAGAGAACTCGAGTGTCAATCTATATGAAGCCGGAAGTCACACATTTTCAAAATGACTAAATTTGTGTGTGGGGTGAGGCTCTGTGTGATGGCACAAGTTTTATAGGAAACATCAGTGTGTCTTTCAAAGCAATCTTTTGGCTCCTTCCGACCGGGCTGCCAGTGAGTGACACATGATTAACACATGCTGGGGATCGTCTGCTGAGCGACTTCATGAAACGTCAGGAACAGTGGTCTCATTAGTGTGGGAGCCTTGGGTGTGATGGGAAGAAGGAAGCAGCATGAGCTTTGGCAGTGAGACCTGAGTTCAAATGGTGCCTTCATCATTTAGTGGTTGGATGTGTCCACTGTCTCATCTGTAGAAGGCAGGTCCTTCCTAACTGGGTTGTTACGAAAACAAAAAGGGAAGAGATGTGAGGTGCCTGTGGTTACCTGCTCTGTAAGTGGGAGCTATTATTAACCGGGACATCTTTACTGGACTAAGAAATGCCACCCCCATCTCACAGTTATGTGGCACCTCATTCTCAGTAGTGGTTCTCCCATCCATTTTTACACACACACACACACACACACACACAGACACACACACTAAAAACCGACTCGGACTGTGATGACGAGCTGCGATGGTCGCATACCTCCCTCGGTTACTTCATCTCCTCCCTTCTTGCTTGTAATCTTTCCCGGCACTTGGTCTCATTTCCTGCCTGAGAACTCTCTCCTCCTCTTGTGCAGGGGGTGGACCCCATCCCTTGGAGCCCCCAGCTCAGGCCCTGCCTCCCTGGGACACCCTCTCTGCCTGCCCAGCCCCAGAAGCCCAGTCTCCTCTGAAACCCCTCAGTTCTGTCTGCTGCTTCCTCTGTGGGGCTTCTGAAGCCCATTAGTCCGTCCTGCCAGGAGCCATCCTGGGGCAAAGGGCCAGACCTGGTGTGTGGTCTCTTTTCCCGGTGGTGCCTGGCCATTTCTCATCGATTGACGAGCAGATGAGGCTTAGGGAAAAGGTAGGATTTTACCTGAATTTACAGGTGGCACAGTGGTAGTCGTCAGTGGTTTCGCAGGTATTTTATCATTTAAGTTACAGCATTCAGCCCGGTACTTTCTCTGTTATCCCCCTGTGTTAGGAAACAGCTTGGGGCAGCTGGAAGTGTGCAAGTAAGGCACGCTTCAGTCTTTCCCGATACATACTGATCGGAATGTTACTCCACAGTTGCAGTTTGTTTATTTCATCAGCATTGTATCTCATCCATTCTCCTCCCTAACCTTAATTGTTTCTCAGAGCTGGTGTTTTCCATTCTGTAATTGAAGGCTCTAAAAATGGGCCTGTCACAAAGTCCGGTGGATGTGGGAACTGAAGTGAGCTTCACAGAGAGATGGCACGAGCAGACGGGTTTTGTTGCCTCTAGATGGAAACCCCAGAGGGCTGAGCCTCTCCCAGCCAGGACAGACACAGCGACGCAATCTGCTTCCTGCAGGCCCAAAGGGAATGCTTCCTCCTTGTGGTTAGTGACTTCAAAAGCTGCCCCAGTTAGACGAAGTTCAACTGCTCCTCCCATTCTAACGACTCTGGGGCAGCCGGTCGAGCTGCTGTGCCGCTGTTGCTCACGCACTTGAGGAAAAGCCGCCGCCTCCTGGTCCCTGCGAGGCACCTGCAAGGTGTCTCCTCTCTGGGTGCCTCCTCATCGTTAACTGCTTCCTTGAAGCCAGATTAGTTCTGTGGTCCCTCTCTGGGGGCCTTGTCCTCCTGGGTCTGCCCACGTCCCCCTGCCGTGCTACTTGCTGCCACCTCCTGGACTCCCACACATGCCGGCCGCCCCGGCCCCCGGGTGTCGGGCCGCCTCCTTGGTTGTCCTGTCCACCAGCAGGCTCCCGCTGTGCCTTCTCCCTGCAGTGCCCTCCCTCTCCATCCTTCTGCCTCAGCCTCTGAAGTCCTGCCCGGCTCAAGTTCCTGTTTCTTTGAACGAAGCCCTTCGGATCCCCTCCAGCAGATGGAAATCTGTCCTCCCCTGAACCCCCGGGGCACGTGGAGCCTGCCCTATATTTCTGCCCTCGCTGCACCTAGTGTTACAGTCATCTGGTCCTGGTTTTGTCCCTCTTCCAGACGGTCGGCTTATCAGTGCTGGGCCTGTGCTTGACTCTGAAACTCCAGCACCTCCCACAGTGCCTTGCAAATAATAGGCGTAGCATTCAATAAATGTCATATTTTTGAAATATCTGTAGAAATAAAAAGAAATGCTTTTTTTTTTTAAGGAGTCAAAATGCATGGCTTTCATCCACTTTCAATACATAAAAGATGTTTTCAACACAGAAAGGCCTTTCACCGCTTCTGCTTAAGAGTCGGCTTTTGGAATGATGTGGACTAGAATGAAAAATGAGGACGAGCGCGTCTGAAATCAGCTGTTTTGAATTAAATAAAGCAGATTGAGGTTGGACTCAGGTGAAGCGAGAGGATGGGATTCAACCAGTTGAAGATTAATATGCGGGGCTCCTTTAAGCTTTGAGGGACTGTGCCCCATAAATGAGCAGGACAGAGCGTGGCTGGCCCCACTCCTGGCCCAACAGGCTGTGGGCCCCCCCCCTTGTCTTGACATAGCTCAGAATGACAGCCCTCCGGTGGCTTTGCATAATTGCAAGAAGGTGGCTTTGGGTTTTTTTCAGGGGTATTTTTTTTCCCTTAGCTGTTCTTCCTGGTGGTTTTTGGAGATCACTTTGATCAGGTTTACTTAATAGTAAGGCTGCCACGGCCAGGGAGTGGATTGTGCTAACGACGAGGTGGGCGGCGGCGGGGAGGCCCTTGCTGTCCCTGGGCGTCCGCGCTCGCATTGGGTGGCTGTGTGGCCACGGCCAGGGCTCTCAGTTGGCCTGCCTGCCACCCTGAGCCTGGCGGCCGGTGTTCTGTGTGCAGCAGCAGCCCCCAGCCAACTGTGCACAGAGACTGTATGTTCAGCCAGTCATGTGAAAGGAAACCTAAGAAACTAAATATGGAGCACATCCTACTAAGTTTTTATAAGATGAGCTGAACTGACCTCTCATAGTGGGGCCCTAGTTTGACCATGAAGGTGGCAGACGTGATTTTCTAATGTCCTCGGCAAGGGCTGTTTAATGAACTTCACCAACAGAGGAGGGGTCCGCATCTTCACTCTGGCTGGGGGTGAGACGGGAAAACTGACAGAACGAACCCTGGTTAATTCTGGCCAACTTGTGATGAGTCAGATGGACGATAGTGCCACTGAATTGATTTATTCCACGTTTTCTCCAGTCAGCCTTGGCCCCTGTGGGCTGTGGGCAGGTGGACTTCTGGTGCTGGCAGTTTTTGTAAGAGCGAATGGCCCCCCTTAGCGCCACCCCTTCCCTGGGCGCTGTCTGGACAGTCACTCAATTCCAGGTATCTCTGTCCGGTTTGGATCACGTGCATCAATGACCACGTGCATCAATGACCCCAGTGTGACGTTTTAGCGTTTTAACTGGATGCCGAGAGCACACAACCCAGGCACTCTGCTCAGTACAGGGCTAATGCCAGAACAAAGAGTATTTTGAAAACCAGACACTATTTCAGTTGTTACCAAGAAGTAGGGCTCATTACCAGAGAGCTTGATAAAAAAAGAAATGCGGTATCTAGATTCCTCAAGGTTATGACACAGCTCAAGCAGCTTGTAACCAAGCAAGTGGACAAAAGTCTCGCCACAAGCATTTCAGTTTGTTTTGTGGGTGGTGGAGGGGAAGGTTCCATTGTAGAGGCTGACTTTGGTTTGCACTGGTTGGCTTTACTTCCTTCAGGTCTCAGCCAGATGTCCTCTCCCCACCCATATAAAATACAACCCCTCCCTGCCCCCACCCCCGGACTTTTTCATCTTAAGTGACTTATCACGAGAGCCACTATTTATAAAAGCTCTTCCCCCTGCCTCATGTGTACTGCGGCACCTTGATGAAGGTACTTTGGCCCTTGGAATGCGAATGGCTTTTTAATCACAAGAAAGTCGACTTATTTATTCATGGATTGTGAAAACCAGTGCACCAATATTTTTTGTTGCTGTTGAAGAAATCCAGTAACATTAGGCTTTCTAGATCCAAAGTAGGTCAGATAGCTAATGATTGAAAATGGATTGGCATCCAGAGTGTCTTTGGAAACCTAAAGCTAGACTTGAGGCTGTGTTTTTGTTTATCCTTTTTCATTAAAGTGACTCCAGTGGAAGCTGAGTTTGCAGCTGCTGAACCAGGAGTCCAGGGCAGAGCTGCAATGAAACTAAAGGCGTTCTTCTCTCCACCTGAGCTGGGAGAGAGCAAGGTTTATGATTAACTCAGTGATGTCTTAAATGCAATTTCTGGGGGCTGAAAACATTAACTTTTAAAAAATGATTGAAAATTACCACTTGACCATATCCGGGCCGAACCTGCATGATTCAGCTCCTTTTAAAAAATTTCTCAACAAATTGCTTCCTTAACATTTTAATTTGTTGATCGTAAAGGAAGCTTGCCAAATATTAGCTGTTCTTTTCCATTTCCTACAGCTTCGAGCTTTCCTTATTTGGCATATTTCAGTGGAACTGTAAGGTCACTCCCTATTTTTCTTCCCAAATAGCTATATTTATTACTGTCAAGTATTGGCGGGTTTGATCCAGCTGTCATCAGAATGTTTGGAAATATTGTTTTTTTTGCCAGAATGCTGATTTAATGATCTAATACTGACATGGCTTGTTTTCTCTGCTGACTTGATAACTTGTTCAATAAGCCCCTCTTTTAGTGAGTCACACTGCTCTTTTTTTTCCTGCCAGAAGCAGTATCTTAAAGACAGGAATGGAAGGGTGTTTTTTTTTTTCCTTCTGCCCTGCCCTTCCTCCCACTTTTTCTCTCGCTCTTTTCCCCTCCCCTCCTCATCGGGTTTTTTTTTTTTTTTTTTTTTTGGTGAGGGAGACCTAGATGGTAACAAAGACTCTCCCTGAAGAAGCTAGCATTGCTGGTGTTTGGTATTTTGAAGAGCACTTAAGAAAAAATTTCCTTATGGAAAATTTCAAATATACACCAAAGTAGAGAAATGACTATACCAAACCCCCATGTATCATCACCAGCTTTACCAGTTATCAGCTCATGGCCGGTCTGGTTTAATCACTACCCCTACCTGCTTTTGGAGTTTTGAAAAGGACGTCATATTATTTTATCCAAAAATGTTTCAGTATGTATCTCTAAAAGATAATTTCTCTATTTACAAAACCCACCGTACTGCCATTATCACAGCTAACAAAATGCCCACGTGAAGAAGTTCTCAGTGTGTAGCACAGTGGGATGCAGTCTGTGGGTGCCACGGGGGACTATGGCTCGATGCAGAACTCTGCCCCAGGTCCATCCCAGAGCCTGGGGCTAGCGTCTGCTCTTTCTGAGCCCCAGTTTTTTTTATCTATAAAACCAGGGAGTCCACTAGTTCCTCTGATTCTGAAATCTTGCGTCTCTGACTGAGGTGCTGACCAGCTCTAGCAGCGGTGTGTCACTCAGCCCTCTGGAGGAGACGGCGGGCCTGCGCTTTGTGTGGCCTGTCAGCTTCCCAGCAGCCGCCTGCGCTCATTGCGGCGGGGCATGGGAGTTGCAGTGTTTTACCTCAGCTGCATCCACCTGGGAGTTGAACGCGTGTTCCTGGTCAGCTTTTAGATCCTGGCAGATTGGTTCGTGTGCCACGGATTCTCCTTCGTTGCTCGTGCTGGTCATTTGAAACTGCGTGACAGTTGATTCTCTAAGTGGAAGATCTGGTTCCACATTTAGTAGATAGCTGTTAAGGGTCAGTAACAGGTGTCAAATGTGCAACCCATTTTTGCCCCAATCTTTTGGAACTGAAATGTTTCGGTCATTTGAATTTAACAAGCTGCCTGGCTGCCCCAGATGCAGGGGGCTACAAAGCTCCCTCAATGCAGACTGGCCCCCTAGCAGCTCCCATCTGGTGGGGAGAGGGCACATGCCACGTGTAGGACTGGGGGCTTGGTGCTGGGGGAGAGGCAGGGTGGGGAGCAGGCACTGCCCAGGCCTGATTTGTAGGTAATGCTATTGCTGGGCCTTGAAGCCTGAGTGGGATTTCCCCACGTCCACGCTGGTGGAGGATGGCAGGTAGTCTTGTGTCACGCATAACCCATTGCCAGTGTTAGAATCACTGTTCAGGTTGTTAGGAATTTCCTTTGGGTATTTTTCTCTGAATATATGGATTTGTGTTAGCTATTCATTTAGTTAGTGACTCAAGAGACGGTTGAGCATCTAGCCTCGTGCTGTATGATACTCTTCTTGCTTCCGAGGTTGGCCTGGAGCGGTCAAGATAGTTCTTGCCCTCAAGGAGTTTACATTCTGGTACGTTCTATCTTAAGTCCTATTGTAGAGTAGGTGATGTTTGTATTCTGTTTAGTTCACTTTACAAATTACCCCAGGCTGCCCATGGAATTACTTGCTTGCCCTTCCAGCCTGCGATGGCCCTTCAGCTTGACAAAGAACAGCTGCTCGTGAAATGTGGCCCCCTCAAAGCCAGCCCCCACGCGGGCTCCAAAGGCGCTTAGAGAAGGCTTTCCCCTGGGCTGGTTCAGGACTTGCCCCCTGTGAGTTGCCTGTAAACGGCTGGGTGTTTCCTCTTTTTGAGTAATTTTATTGACCTAATTTGCATTGGGGGACATACTGATATAATTTGTAACCCAAGTATGCCCTTAAATTGTTTCATTACCAGGGTGAGTGTAGCTGCAATTGTTTTGATTTATAAGTGTTCAGTACGTGTTTGAAAAAGTCAAACCTGACTGTTTAATGCTCAGAAAGCATAAAGACCCTTCACTGTTCAGTGTATCTAGAAAATTTGGCTCTAGATTCAAATATATACCCAAACAGAAGAGTATAATGAATCCTTTTGTACCTGTTAGCTTCAATAATTATTTGCTTATAGCCAACCTGGTTTTAGCTGTACTTCTCGTTTCCCATCCCAACTTAATTTTGAAACAAATCTCAGACAGCATATCTCATTTCATCTACAAATATTTCAGTATCTCTGAAAAATAAGGACTTTTTTTTAACACAACCACGATACCGTTATCATATTCCCCCCAAATTGACAAAGCATTCACTAATATCAACTAGTCAGTACTAATTTCCATTTTCCTATAAATGTCTTAATTAAAAAAAAATTTGAATCAGAATCCAAGTAAGATCCGCGTATCGTGATTGGTTCATACGTTTTTTTAGTCTTTTAAGTCTCTTAATTGACCAGTTCCCCCTCTAGCTCTCCTTCCCGCTTTAATCTGTTTCTGAATCTGAAGATCAGGTTTTGTTTTGTTTTTGTTTTTGGCTAGATTCCTTCCTAAGCGATGGTGTGTATTTCTATCAGGTCAGGAGACATGTAATGTATGTGTGATGGCAGAGTTGTTGTTTTTTTCTTCCTGGTTTTTAAAATTATAAAATACACATAAAATTTACTGTCTTATTTTTATGTGTACATTACATTCATATTGTTGTGCAACCGTTAACAGCATCCATCCACAGCACTCTTTTCACCGTCCCAAACCAAAACTTTATACCCATTAAACACTAACTGCCCATTCCCCTCTCCCCAGCCCCTGGCACCCACCATTCTAGGTTCTCTCTCTCTCTGAATGACTACTCATGTAGGTACCTCGTATAAGTGGAATCACAACAGTCTTTGTCTTTTTGTGACTGGCTTATTTCACTCAGCATAATGTCCTCAAAGGCTCCTCCATGTTGTAGCATGTCAGAATGTCCTTCCTTTATAAGGCTGGATAATATTCCATTGTATGGATAGACCACATTTTGTTTATCTGTTCATCCAGGGATGGACATTGGGTTGCTTCTGTGTTTCAGCTGTTATGAATAATTGCTATGAACATGGTTGTACAAGTAACTCTTTGAGACCCTTGCTTTCAATTCTTTTGAGTGTATACCCAGAAGTAGGATTGCTGGATCATATAGTAGTTGAATTTTTAATATTTTGAGGAGCTGCCTGTTTTCTGTAGTGGCTGTCTCAGTTTACATTCCCACCAGCTGTATACAGGGCTCTGATTCCTGCACATTCTTGCCGACACTTGTTTTCTTTTGTTGTTGGTTTTTTTTGTTTGTTTGTTTTTAATAGAACTCATCCTGATGGGTGTGAGGTAGTATTTCATTGTGTTTTTTATTTACATTTTCCTAATGGTAGTTATTTTTAATATCTTATTTAAAGTTTATGTTTTCTCTAGGGGTGGTTCAAGATGAATATATTTAGTGAGCTACCTTATTACTAAAAAAATGGGAACTACTATTATTTCCCATACAGTGTTCACGGTGTATACCATTTGTTTGAAATGTTTGGTGGAATCACCAAAATGACACCAGTCTTCTCAACTGTGAAGAAACTGACACCCAGAGAGGCGAGTCTTTGCCAGTAGCCTCAGCGGGGACGTAGGAGAGAAGGCTGGGGCCCAGTTCCTGATGGAGGTTCACGTCCCCTCCTGGCCCTGCTGCCTTGACCTTCCACCCCATTTCCAGCCCCCCCGCCCCCCCCCCGCCCCCTGGGGTCCTTCAGTGGGGAGGTCCAGGTGCACAAAGCCCTGTTTGTTTGGCTGCACATACCCACCAGCCGTTGCTCTTATTACAGAGTGGTTATTCTTATTTGTCAAGAAACCCAGAACAACTGTTTTTATTCTTCACAGTGGATGCTTATGCACATGACCTTTTGCGAACATATTTCTGGATGCTGTAGAGGCGCTGATATTCATGCAGATTAGCTAAGTTAAATCTTTATTTCTCTCAGCTGAAATTGCCTCTCTGTTCCTTTAAGAATTTCACTTTGTAGAGTTATTGTTTTTCACGCTGTTAAATGATTGTTAGTAATCCTGTATAATTGAATGTATTATTTTCCGATGACAGAAGAGCCCCTTGGCAGAGAAGGGTGTTGAAGTCTGGTGTTAGTTAAACCTTTGCTTCCTTGTCATGCTTGGTGATACATACAGTGCTGGGTGCACATGGGCTGGACGGAATGGGGGGGGGCGTCCGACGACCCCCTGCACGCAGCCATGTAGCCTGTGTCATGTGCATGTCCTCCTGGGGGCAGCCGTGTCCGGTTACACACTTGTACGTAGTCTGTAAACACGGGTGCTTACGAGGGTGGGAGTATGTGCGTACACCTGGCCAACTGCAAAGGTGCCGAGCGCAGTGGATGGTGGCTATGCTGGAAGGGTCGTCACTCCCTCACTCGGCTTGTCTTCACTGTTTGTTTAGTAAGGGCCAAGCGTAATGCTAGGTCCTGGGAAGTCTGGCAGCCCTGCCCTCATGGGACTTACATTTAATGGTTTCAAAGGAAAGCATAATGTGTTTTTGAGAGACCTTGGCAAAGTAGGCGACCTTGAAAATCTGCCTAGGTTTGTTTTACTGTCTCCAGACAGTAGAATCATATCAGACCCTTTATTGTAGACGTAAACATTTATCTGAAGGACTCTAGAGTAGATACATGAGCAGGTATGATTGTTTACTGGTCATTCATGGTTGATATAGTGAACAATTCATTAAATAGTTGCTAACAAATGAAATCATGAAAATTTCAACCCTGGGACGCTCTAAGTGAGACAAGCCATAACCATTGAGTTAAAGGTGATCCTACTTTGTCCTCTAAACGTTCGATTGACTTTAAAGCTTACCGACACTGGAAACGAATAAAACAACAACAACAAAAATAAAACCAAAACAAACAAACAAAAAAAGCTTACTGAGAAGGCACCACTGGGACCTTTGGGGGAATTGCCATGTAAGAAGGTTCAAAAGTTTCATGAAAGTTATATTTGAAATTTGGTGTGATTCGATTTTCCATGGTGATAATTATTGTGTTTTGTATCACTACAAGCATTTTACGTCTGTTTTCTTCTGTATGCTTAATTTTAAAAAGTGGAGAACATTCAGTCACCATGGATAAAATGATAGTTCCTTACTCAGAGGTACTTTCCCAAACACGTGTGATGGAGCCAGCTTAGGTGGCAGCGTCCTGGTTGTTCAGGGGACTCTTTGGATGCTCAGTTTTAATGGCAGACTATCAAGTCTGGCCACCAAGTGATGAGTCCCATGGTCAGAGCCTCACGGAAGCCCTGCCCACCCTGGGATGCTAGCAGCGACCAGGACGAAGTCACAGCTAAGTGGCAAGGCTGTGGCAAGCTAAGGCTCTGTCTCTGGGGAGAAAAAGGCGGGGGGTGATGACGGGTGGGTAGGGCCCTGGTGGAATTCTGAGCGGTACACTGTGTGCAGTGCCCGCTGACACCTGAGGGTGGGGGCACACATCGCGGGAGCCAGCACGTGTGTCAGCGGATCAACGCTTAACCCGTCAACTCGACTTTTCCTTCTGTTCCTTCATCTCTGGGTATCTCCAGAAGCTCAGACTTTACATAATTTGCTCTTCTCCTTTTTAAGCCAACTTTTGTAGGATCACTCACGTATAGCTTTCACCTTCGTCTCAATGTCTAGGAGTCAGAAGACCAGTCCTGCTGGACTTGGTCACTTGGTGGCCTAACTTCCCGTCAGTCCTGTTGAGACCAGTCTTGTCTGTCGGCATCCCCTTTGCAGAGCTGGCTCGCATCCATGCAGAGCTGGCGTCTGTCCTACGCTTGCCCCACTGACCTTTGACCTTGTTCTGGCCTGGCATCTCCTCTGGCCGGCTCCTCTGCCATCTCACTCTTTCCCTGCAGTCTGGGCGCTCCCCCTCCGCCGTCCATCCTGCTCGCGGACATGTGAGCTATTGATGCTCCTGAGGTGCTGTGATCTGTGTTGCTCCCCTGTCCGCTGTTCAGGGAACCCCTCACTTAACTGGGCAGCGGGACATTTATGGGAAAAGAGCCTTCTGTGTTTCCCCGAAAATAAGACCTAGATGGACCATCAGCTCTAATGCGTCTTTTGGAGCAAACATTAATAGAAGACCTGGTCTTATTTTATTAGAAGACCTAGTATAATATAATATAATTAATATAATGTAATTAATATAATACCGGGTCTTCTATTAATGTTTGCTCCAAAAGACGCATTAGAGCTGATGGGAAACACGGTTGTAGAACTTGGTGTACATTAACTGTGCAGGAAACATCATGGGCAGTGCAGAGCTCAGAGCAGACAGACAGTAAGCGCTTTAGGAATCCACAGGAGAAAGGTCACTGTGCCCTTGAAGGTCTGGATTGTGGCTAGGTCTGGGAGGGCGCTGGGGAAGAGGGCGGGAAGCGGTTAGTAGGAGCAGGAGAGTCAAGGCCCCAAGTGCCAGCCTTGGGAGAGCTGAGAAGGGGGCCTGCAGCCTGGGGCAGGGGTGAGAAGGAGTGAGAGGAACTGGGCCCCTGACTGCGGAACGACAGGGTGGGGGCAGGGGGAGAGGAGCCCAGGATGAGCTCAGGTGTGCAGTCGGGCACGACTGGAAGGTGAATCGAGTTTTTGGTCAAAAACCCAGATGGCGGGAGAGGTGAGTTGTGGGGAGAATGCGCTGCCTTGCAGACGCCCTGAATAAATAGACAGTTTTCAAGCCACAGGGTGGGTCTGTCCTGTCTGTGCTGAATTGCCAGTGCCCAGGGCAGTGCCTAGCACTCAGTAGGTGCTAAATAAACACATGGACCAAATGCATAAGGATGAGGGGAAGTCAGAACTGGCCACAGGTCGTCCTAACGCCTGGCAGTGTTCCTGGCAGAGTTCCTTCGTTGACACCATGTACGCGGATGCGTTCCCTGAGGGATAGAATTGAACAGGAAAGGGGCCAAGGGCTGCGTGCTGCTGGGACTGCTGTAGTTAGGGCGCAGTGGAGGGAGGGAAGTCAGCAAAGGAGGCCGGAAGGGAATGGGCAGGGTAGGAGGGAAGCCATGTGGCACAAGGTCAGCCAAGGTCAGGAGGCTCCCAGGAGGTGGTGGTTATTGTGCACATGGGACGCCTTGGGTTCTGGCTCTGGGGGCCATAGTGTCCTAAGGAGAAGGTGGACGAGTGAGCTGGCCGGACAGAGTCGGGCAAGGCTTATAGGGATGTGCCATGACCGGAAGGCTGTACCTTGTTCAGGCTTCTAGTTGCTTCCCCCACTGCCTCTGCGTATCCAGACACTTGCTAAGACCCCTTCTCGTCCTTCTCCCCCGCAACCTTCTTCCCACTTCTCTTTAGGGAGGCTGCTTCATGGCCTGCAGTGGACTGTTTCCCCCGCCCCCACGTGCACCCCCAGCCTCACACTCCATCCCAGGACCACCACCGCCTGGGAAGCCAAGTCCTGGTCCTGCCTGGCACGGGCCCACCTTCCCGAACGCCGTCTCCGGGCCCCTCCCCACATGGCCATGCTGCCTGGAGCTTGCGTCTCTTGCCTCCTCTGCCCTGCGGCCCTCCAGCTCCTCCTCCTCGTTTCGTCCCTGTGTCCTCATCCTCGTGGAGCACCCTCTGAGGGCGTGCAGGCTTGGAGCAGCTGCCCCGTCCACCTGTTTGTTGTTTCACACATGGGGCTTGTCCGCTTACCTCTGGGCCCCAGTGGGGCGTTCCAGTGAATGGAAAGTGTCCATTCAGGCAAAGCTACATCTTCACTGCTTTTCATGAAACTCGCATCTACACCCTGATGGATGGGAGGAGCTGGGGCACCTTGTCAGATTATTTCTGGAGGAAACCTGGAGAATATAACTCACAGGCAAACATCGCAGCAATCTTGATGAGACTGTAGGACGGCGAATACCTTAACCTTAAGTGGCAGAGCTGGTTTAACAGGATTTTTCTTACTCTTTGTGGTGGAGATTTCATTTTTCCCTGTTTAAAGTTGTTCAGAGAAAGCTGTGAGGATAGTATAAAGCCTTGCCTTTTTAAATTGGTAATGAGTAATTTGGGGGTAGATGCTTATGAAGTCAGTAAGTAAGAATTTTAAAAAACACTTGCTTAGTGCCATGTACATATCCTTTTTATAAATATTTATGTAGCTGGACTCGCCTGTCTGTGCTGTGGAAGGCCTGAGATACCCAGGCGTGTGTGCCGCTCAGCAGGAGGAAGCCCATCTTCTCTCTCTCTGACATTTCCTTCTGGGGAACCTGCGGCACGTCGTAGCATTGCAGCTGCTTTCTGAGCCCCCCAATTTGGTTGGTTTTAATATCTGCTCATAGCATCCCAGGTTGGGGAGATTGTGGGGTGATCCGCCGGCATTCTGACTTGCAGTGTTGCGGAATACTGGGCTCATCAGTTGACCTCAGCTCAACTTAATTTGGTCCAATAATGAGGATTGAGATTTTCAGTTACACGATGGCTTTCAAAAGTAAAAGCCTGGGGTTTTGTTTTGTTGTTATTGTTGTTTTTTCACATGCATCAAATGGTAGGATTTTAAGTTTGACAATGTCAGGGGTTTGCAGTGTGAACTCTGTGTCCCGTTGGCGGACGTGCAAGCCAGAACGAGCACTTCAGCGAGCGAAGGCTGAAGGTGCCTACGGGACGATGACGCAGGCTCCTTCTAGATGAAATCAGCATCATCTGAGACGTTCTTGGGCGTGTGTGCAGGGAGACGTGTACGGGAATGTGCACTGCACTGTGTTCCACAGGAGTAAACAACTGGAAAGAATGTAAAGGTCCATGGGGGAGGGGCCGTCTGGGGGGGTCTGGGAGGGGGCAGGTCACACGCTGTATGTGTGTCGTGTGGCGGACTCGCAGACACAGTGCGAGCAGGAATACAGGGTGTGTGTCGTGTCATCCCATTCTTAGGGAGTTAACTATGCACAACTAGACCAGAAAGAGGTAGTAAATATAGAAAGATTTTGGGGGGAAAGGTAACTGCCAAATTCTGGGAAGTGATTATTTGGGGGGAAGGGGAGAAAATGGGACCGAAGAGGGTATGATGGGGGCTTCAACTATGATATTTTATTCCTTTAAAAATAGCAAATATGGGGCAGTCGGATGGCTCAGCTGGTTAGAACGCAAGCTCTGAACGACAGGGTTGCCGGTTCGATTCCGCATGGGCCAGAGAGCTGCGCCCTCCACAACTAGATTGAAGGACAACGACTTGGAGCTGATGGGCCCTGGAGAAACACACTGGTTTCCCAATAAAAATAGGGAAAAAAAAGTTATGAACATACAGGTGCAATTATCTTTTAAAAAAGTAGCAAATGTGGCAAGATGTTAAAGTTTGCTGAAGTTGGGTGGTAGGTACATAGGATTTTATGCTTTTATGTATGCTTGAAATGTGTCATAAGAAATTATTATCTACTATTTAAGTGTGTGTGTGTATACACACACACACACAGGCTTTAGTAATCTGTTGCACTTGTACCCTAAATATTTCAAGATTGGAGTGTTTATGTGGGATCTCGCATATCTCTTTCCTGCTCATTTACAGAAGACTAACATTGTGGTGGCTTTAGTTTTATTTGTTGGAGAACTTTATGTTCTCTTTTCTTATTTTAAATATTGGAAGGCAGATGAAACTTTGCAGGTTTCTCTACATGTTTAAGCAAACAATTTTAAGGTGTATTTTTCTCCTTTGGATTATGTCTTTTGATAGAAAAATAGGTCCTTGCCTATTTCTGTTCAATAACAGTGAGTTTTCTGCAGAAAAATGAGGCCAGGGGAGCTGCTGATGTGAAGAGACCCCTAATGCCTGTATTTCCTTGTGTGGTCCTTAGAATATTCAGGATATTGGCAAAGGTCAGCTATAAATTGTATTTAATATTATCCAGGCCATGAGTCTGGAATGGTTTCATATTGTCCTTGAAACAAGAGATCCTTCCAGAATGAGATTCTGGCTTAATTGAATTAGGATTCTCGCAGTCAGGGTGGGAGTGAAATGGTACATTCCTTTCGTGCCCGTTGTGGGGGATGATGTTAAAGCAGGCCGGTGATAGAATAATATCCTGTACTTACTTGGTGTCTCTCTCTGAGGAAATAAGAGCTTAATATGCCCCACTCAATTAATCCTGACAACATCCTTAAAGGTGAAAAGAAGGCAGGTAGTATCAGCTCCATTTCAGTTAAAAAGCAGCAGAAACATGACGCGTCTGAGCTTCCCTGAGTCCTAGTCATGCCTGGGACTCGACCAAGAGCTGAGAGGAGCGAGACTCATGAAGGAAGAAGGAAGTGTTTGTGACATGTCGCCTTAGTGCCATGCTCTAGTGGGAATCCTTAGGACTGTGGTCTCTCTTGATCCTGAGATCAGTTCTGCAAGGTGGTGTTATCCTGGGTTCTCAGACAGAGACGTGCAGTCATTAGCCCAGTGACAGGCTTAGCTCTGACCCACCAGACTCTTAAGTTCACGCCTTCTCACTGGGCGGTGCATCCAGCCTGGTGGTGTGAAAGCAACTCTTGGGATCTGTGGTTAGAGAAGACAAAGGTTCAATGTAGTGGAAGCAAAATCGACAGATTCAGTTGTGGTGGATGCCGCATGGTTAAGACCATTGAAAACAATGTTACCTAAATGAAATAATTTGGGATCAGTGGGTAGAGTTCCAGGGCATCTGAACCCACACTCTTGACACTGGCAGGGGTGCCCACCTCAGGGCTTCAAGAACGGATGCCGCCTGTCAGTGTCCATTGAGAGATTTATTTTGCCACTTTAAAGGGGCCCCACCATGTGCCAGGAGCTAGACAACTTTAATTTCTAACAATGCTGGTTAACGATGGGGAGAAGTCACGAAGGGAAAATAAGGATAATTTGGGGGGCTGTGGTCATCTTTGGCGCTGCATCCGGTGTCCTATTCGGGGCCTTACGGACGTCTCGCTTTACAGGCAAGAGAAGGGATCAGGAAGGTGAACTTGTCCAGGACCTTTCTATTAAGTGGCAGGGCTAGGATCCGAACCCAGACCGCTTTGATTGAAAGTTCACATTTTTCCGATATAATGAACTGTGTGCCATGCCTTTGGTGAGCTGATTTTTTTGGTTGTTGTTTTTAAAAAATATTGCTAATCACTCATAAGAAGTAAGGATGAGGGCTTAGATTTCAGCTGCTTTGAATTAGACAGTGATTTCTCTTATTATAAGCAGAGCTCTTTATTAACTGAAAACATTTGGCTGTTAGACGTGGTGTTTAATTGCTGCTAGAATGTATTTTTGTCACACTGCCCTAGAATAAGCCAAAGAACTGTTTGTGCCAAACATAGCAGGGAGGATGAAAACCCCTCGCCTCCATTTGAGCCTGTGGTGTTCTGTTTGCTATTTTGGTTCTGGTTTCTGTTTATCACTTCTACCTTGAACGGAAAGAACACCTGGGCTGGAGGCTGGTCAGGACCTGTGAGGGGGAGAGACCCTCCCCATGCTGCTCAGGTGCGCCCACCTCGGTGCTTAGCCAAGTGCTTTTCATGCGGCCGGAGACGGTTCTTTCATTTTCTATGCTGTAGGCCTTAACGTTTTGCCTAACAGAGGAAACACAGCCATTGATTTGGCTTTTCCGCCCCTCAAAATAGCAATGGTGTTAACTCTGATTTTAAAAAGTAAGAAATGCTAGCAAAAATTAAGAAACTACAAAAAGTTTTTTGAAGGAAATAAAAATCACCACTAATCCTATTCCAGTTAACATTTCAGTACATGTCCTAGGTCCTCCCACCCCCCTTATGTAAACATAACACTAGGTGAGTAGAATAACACCTTGGACACTGTTTTATAAGTCTTTCCAAGCCTAAAGTTTACTATGCTTTTAAGAATATCTTTCAATGTTTAAAAAAAATGCTGTTTCTTGAACTTCCATGTTATGTTGTATTCCTCTGTAGGGTTTCCTGTATTTCATTAAATTGATCGTCTCTTTTTCAACTTTTTACCACTCTAGACTACATTGAAATGAAAATCTTTGTACAGCTATGCATGTTTTTTATGATTACTTTTAATGTCTGATTATGTCAGACATTAAATTTCTAAAAGTAAAAATTTCTAGGTTAAATTTCTAAAAGTAAAAATGCTGAGTGAACGATGCGTGTATATTTTTAAGACTTTGGGTACATGTGACCCAAACTTCCGGAAAAGGCAGACCAATTCATAGCAGCAATTGCACCAGATCCCTTCTGTTACTTATTTCTGAATAAGTAACATAATCTCATGATTCCCCCTCCCCCAAAAATGCAGAAAGAGAAGTCTCCTTTCTGTCTGTCCCCCACTATTGGTGATTTCTTTGTGTATCCCTCCAGAGTTTCTCTATACACAGAGAAACAAATGTGAATATATATTATTTCCCCCTTATGTACACACAGGATAGCATTCTCTCCTCCCATAGTATAGCGCATGCTCTCCTGCACCTGTTTAAATTTTTTTTTTTTAATTAACAGTGTTTCTTAGATTTTCCAAATCAGTACATGAAAGTTTAATATTCATTCTCTCTCTCTCTCTCTCTCTCTCTCTCTCTCTCTCTCTCTCTCTCTCTCTCTCTCTTTCTCTACTGTGCATGGCCATGTTCGATGTACCCAGTTCTCCACTGATAGATATTTGGGTTGTTCCACATGCTTGTTCTTACAGCAGTGCTGCCTGGAAGAACTTGGTACATACACCATCTGACACCGGTGCCTGAGTGTCTGCAGGGTACATTCCTGCAAGTAGCGTGGTGGGGTCACACACATGTGCACTAGTGAATATGATAGTATAGCCACGTACCGTCTATCCATTCAGACTCCCCAGCATTGATGGAGACAGCCTTGTTCTCCACAGCTCTACCAGGGCCCACGTTTAGTTCTCATTCTTTCATGATCACTCTAGTCGTGCAAAAAGTATGCACATCAGGAGTGCAAAAAAAGCAGAAGCAGCCACCCTCTCGTCAGTGAGTGTGTAAATGCCCCTTAAATTAAGCAGGGAGTCAGAAGGCAGGATAAATTCGGTTACTGTGGGACACCACTCCCCACATTCGTGAGCTGCCTCCCTCCCCAGCCCCCAACCTGAAATAACGCCACTTCCTTTTATGAAACAGGCAGTGGCTCTGTGTTTGCGACCAGAAAAGCAGTGAGTCGTTTTAGAGGCTGACCTCACAACTAACAAGCAACAGGCTACAACTTCTCTAAGTGGTATTGGAAGTAAAATTCCAACAATGCAAAGCTTGAGGCACCTAAATAATCACAGCTAAGATTGACAAGATGTAGGTGGGGCCAGTGAAGAAAAGCCTGGGCCTCCGGGTTTGGCCATGGCTGGAGCTGGAGCCCTTCGGCCTGGCAGCTGCCAGGAGTCGCTGATGCAGCTCTAGCCCGTATTTGAGTGGATTAGACAAGCCCACCTGTATGCATTTTTGTCCCAAACAGTGCCGCTTCCAAACCGCAACAACAAATCACTACTTTTGAATACAATGTGATTTTAACAAATTGTATTAATAAGGAAAAAAATGAACCAGTGGCTTACAAGTTTAAGTAGAAGAAACTTTTTCTTCAAAATACTGTTCGGGTAAAAAGCTTGTTTGCGTTGTGATAGGGGTTCCTGTCCCCCTCTATCCACTCCCTGTGATTTTTGTAGTGATACAAACTGATATGCTTAAGTATCTGGGATTGTTGCATTTCAGGGCTTTTTCAAACTAGAGGGGACAGACTTGTGCTGTTGAGCTGAGCCCAGGAGGAGTTTCTGGGTCTTGGAATGCAGGGCACCACCTGTAGTTTTCGGTGACCTTGACTCCCTCCTTGCCCCTCCCCGTGTCCCTTGCTGATGGCTTTAACATACAAAGATGATTTACTTGTAAGTCATCTACCCTGTGCAAAGAGTGTTCTCCTCCAAACACTTGGAAATTAGGGTGGATCCTTCCCTCTGTTCTCCCCATTTTATTTCTAGTTTTTAGCCCTTTAAAATAATGGAATTTTTTGCTTTATATTCCTAGATAAATAAATTCTAACCATCAGTGTTTCAGTTTCTTCCTCAGGGGCTCTAGTGGCCTCTTCGTGGACGAGGCTGGTCTTGCCGTGGCTCTGATGGTCTTCAGCATCTTCCTGGGCTTGCCTCCTCCCACTCCGGACTCCAGTCAGCTAGTGGTCCCCCAGGCAGCGGGCTCACCTGGCCTCCAGGGGGTGGTGTGCGTTGTTCTGAGACCGGTGTGGTCTCCTTCTGCCAGCCTAGCCTTACTGGGAGATGAAAGTGGGCTCAGTGGGTGCTCAGTGGGCTGCCTGCAGGCTCCCTGGTGGACTTCCAGGCGGAGGCATTTATTCACCTGTCGGATCAGCTCCTGCCCAGAGACGGCATGGCGGCTCCGTGGAAGGCATCCAGCTGGGTGAGCCATGGTCACTCGCGGTCACTAAGTGCAGGCCAAACTGTGTCCGCATTGGGGGGGGGTGTATGCACGTGTGTGCACGTGTGCAGTACCTGAGCATCAGGAGTAAATGGGACTGGAAGGGACAGTGACAGCTGCGGGGAGAAGGGATGTGTTTCTTGACTGCAGTGCATACCTTGTCCAGAATTGTATGAAACGCTACAAGAAAAGGCTTGCTTTAAAAAACAACTAGTAACACAAGACTCAAAGCAGAAGAACGTCCAGAGTGCATTATATAATGTGCTCCACCAAAAAAACACATTTTGAACAAAGTTAGGAAAAAGATTTTTAAAAACGGCTTTTATAAAAATCTCAGAATGGATCACGGGGTTTGGAGAACTTGCCTTCAGAAAGTTCCATTCCTGTGTTGATTGTTGGTTGACGCTTGTTGTAGAACATTCAGAAGTCCCCGTTCCTCAGAAACGGCCGCATTGGGAATGATGGTCACAGCGAGTTTAGAGGACGATGTGCGCCGCCCACAAGAATAGGCTTTGGGGGGCCATTCCTCCTTATCACACATCCCCCAGACCCTCTCACTGGCCTCGTAAAGCAACAGATGGCGTACCAGGAAGTGCTCAAAAATCACATTGGCTCCTGGCTGTATAAAGAGAAAGGACGGAGATCATAAAAATTCGAAATCTCCCAGGAAAGGGAATTATTCCCTCAATGAAATATCGATGTAAGGGGAGCATTTAAAAAGACAAAAATTATGAACCCAGATTCAAGTTGAACCAGGTACTGTAGTTCAACCTTTTTGAGAATTGTTAATGTAAAAGCAAATAGGATGAAATATAGACTATAAAAGCAAGTTAAATCATTTTTATGCTTCCTGGGTTTTTTGTGTCACATGATTCAAGGAGCTAACAGAGAGAAGGTGGGTTTTGCAATGAGGACCATGGGTCATTGTCAGATGGAGCACAGGCTGTGACCCTTTAGGAGCAGGAGAGAAGAGAGCTGGGGAAGGGCCCGGCTTGGAAGCTCTCCAGATACAAGGAGGCTTCCAGAACGGAATCCCCTGTTACAAGCATTTTGTTGAGCAGAAATTGTCCCGTGTCCAACCAGAGGGAGCAGAGATTTAAGCAAGATGTCTTTGTGTGATTGATTTGAGGGAGAGCCCCCAGCAGTTGATGTTTTTGTGGAGGTGGGGGAAGCTGGGCTGGGTTACATGTACCTACCTGCAGGAATAAACAATTCTTTTGAAACAGCACTAGAAAAAAAAAGCAGCTTAAGATTTATCTGAAAAGGAAGTGGGAAGTTAAAGTTGCTGGAGATCTCATTACTGTCTGTCTCGCTAACCGTAATTAAAAAATGCCTGAATGATCTTAATAACACATGATTCAGCTGACAAGCACTAATTGCCCTGTATCAGGCCAAGAGAAGATGAATGTTGTCAAGAAAACCACAAGTCAGACAAGCTGATTCTCTCTTAGTCTGACACCGTGTTCCCATGTACAGACCAGTTTTTACTGGAGCCCTTCCAGCATCAAAAGAAGCTCCTTACCTTCCCATTAATTTTCATCGCTGGCAGGCCCGAGTTGTTTGTGACGCACTGTTCTCATTACTCCTGCTCGCCCGCTCAGAGCTCGGGTCTGCAGACAAAATGTAAATATGTTTCTTGCTCTTATCTTGGCTCTTTTTTAAGAAAAGAAATCTGTTCCCATTCAGTACGAGTGCCCCCGTGGGCTTGTCAGTGAATTACATGGCATTTGGGAATTGATTTTCTGACACTGCCGATTTGTCAAGAATTTCTTCCTGCCTTTTCAGCAATTTGACAGAACCTGTTGGGCCACCGAATCATGTGATTGGGTGTTTTGCCTGGAAAGAAAAGGGAACCAACAACTTTGTGATTCTTGGGCATTCAGACACCTCCTTGAAGGGGGCAGTGATGGAGGAAGGAGGGGGAGAATGATGGAATTGGCTTCATCCTACACTTCTGTAGGATGGCCGAGGCATTTGTCATGCTAGAGCCGAGTCATCGTCTGAATCTAATGTGGAAACAGTTCCAAAAACCGAGGGCCGAGCGCCTCTATGCCCTGTGCAGTGCTCTTATGGGAGAAGGGGCCACAGCAACAATAAGGCCCTTGCTGGCCCTGCCCGCCCACCATGAACTTGCACACTTGCGTGCATCTGTTCCTGGCGCCAGGCTCTGCGCTGGTGGATGGAGGCTCCCTGCAATGGTGAGGGAGATGGACGTAGCACCTGCCCTCACCTCGTGGGGGTGGGTGGTGGGTTGGACCTTGGCAGGAAAACACAGTGGCAGAGCAAACTAAGTCCAGACCGGTCTCTTCTGTGACAGCCCTGTCCCTGCCCCCAGAAAGGAATGGAGAGAGGTGTGCTCTGAAAGCTTGCAGAGCTGGGCTCTGCCTGTGGGGCCGAGGACGTGGTTCTCAGCATCTTTGAGCCAGGTCCCAATGAGGGATGAACGCTCACTGTCACGCTGCTTAGCTAATGCTTGGCACACAGCAGGACCGTCAGTGTTAGTCTACTGTTGATACCTCTAAGGGTTGGGGAACCAGACGAGAGGGTTCCAATTGCCTCGTATAATGAGTTGCACATGTTAGGAGCACAGTAAATTGCTGAAAAAGAAACTTATCTTCTAATAGAAAGAGGCCGATAAGGCTAGTAAATAAATAAGCATAACACAGTAAGTCAGCCCGTCTACTAGCTTGCTGAAATGACTGACTGGTCACCAAGTGTGCCCGGCTGGAGGGGTGATGACCGTCTCACAGGAGCACTGCGGAGCCAACCCCCCGGCCCCCCAACACACGTTTGGTTTAGCCTACTTAGCGAACGTGTCTCTTTTCAGAGACCTATTTTCCTGGAATTAGTATAAAGTGAAAAAAATTTTGATGGTTATCCAATACTGGCATTGTGATTTTGTTGTAGAAAAAATATCGTAAGGAAAGTTGGGCATGGAAGTAAAGCCGGAGTGCCCCTTTTGGTCTCCCATTCAGAGCCTGTGTTGGGTGGCCTCTTCGTTACTTTTGGCTTTGAAACTTGGCCTTGCACAGGGCCCCACACACGTGTGGAAGCTGTGAATGCACAGGTTCCAGGGGCAACCAACAGAAACATTTCCATGTGGGTGTCGGCTCTGAGCTGGGCTCCTGATGGGAGCGTGCCCTCCTTGATGACCTGGTGACCACCAGAGTCAGTCGATGGAGCCCTGGACTCCCACAGAGGCCGGGGCCAGGCTGGCCTCTGTTTCCCCCACCCTCAGGGTGTCCTGGGACTCGATAGTCAGGGATAAAAGCCTGTGCATACTTCTGAGGCCCCGCTGGTTCTGCGTGTTCTAAGCAGCAGCCCTTCTGAGTGGTGGGACGTCATCTTTGTCTCATTTATGCCGAGCCCTAAGTCACTAGAACCAGACCGGAGAATCCAGATCAGGGACTGATTCCACACCTCAACCTTGATGGCTCAGGTTTTAAATTTTAGGCTGTGAAGGGGATGGTGGTGCCTTAATCTTCATATTTTGCTGATTTTTCGTAGGTAGGAGTAGCGCCATCACCCTGATGTTGTTTTTGTTTTTGTTTTAAATCATGTTATTTGATGGGGCAAATCTGTCACATGGCCTGAATGCAGAATGTTGTCATTCTTTTAATGAGTCCTGCCAGTAACCTGTGGTTACAATAGAGCTACTGAACATTATATTGGGGTGAAACTGGCATAATATAGAAATGGTTGGCTTGCATGAGATTTTTTATAATGTGTACACAGAGACAAAGTTGGCTTGAGTTCAGAAGGCTATTTCTATTTATTGTTGTGCTTTTATTAGCTAATGTGATAGAGCCCCCACGGCGTGCCAGATGCTACTGAGAAATACCAGGGAGTGGAGGCCTTGGCCACGGGCCTCGGGTCTCTTATCTGTGGAGTCCTCCTGATGGAGCCCCAGAAACACTTGACTCCAGAACTCCTTTCTCCTTTCCCATGATTCTGCACATGCCTTTCTCACCGGTAATTGCGGCAGCACTAATTTGTAGGTGGGGTGGAAGGCAGTGTGGCATGGGGCCTCATCCCAAAGCCCGTTCTGTTGGGACAAGCAGTTGTTTCAGCCCCCTGCGGGGAGGTGAGCGCTAAGCTCCCTTCTCCACCCTGGGACGTGGGGTGTGCAGAGGGCCTGGGAAAGCAGGCTTCCCCGAGAGCAGGAGAGTGGAAGGTGGGGCTTCAAGACAAAACTACATGTGATTGTCAATTTCATGGATTACAGTTAATTCTGTTTAATGTCCTTGTTTTGTTTTCTTTTTGCAAACTCCTGTGCACGCATGATAGTGCATTGACTTTCGCATACAAGTGCTTAATACTTGATTTGGCGCTTTAATGGATATTTACACAGTGACACCACAAATGTTGGATAAACAGGGGATTTGTTCTAATGTGATCTTCAGCGATTCAAACCCGCCCCTCCCCCCCTCTGGAATCCTGGGCTTCACTTCTGCCTGGTTTTGATGCTGCTGTAGCAGCCAGAACGCCTTCTCTCCAGCGGGCTCCACTCCTCATTTCCTCACTGGGTTTCAGGCCCTTTGAAGCGCTGGCTTCCTCCCCTCTGTGCGTCCTCTGCAGCGCTTATTTCTGTGATTTGCATGTAGCGGAAATATTTGTTGAGCTGAATTATTTTTACACAGGAGCCTTTCATGTGGCCAGTGTTTTGAGGTCTGTTTCCTTTGGCTGGAGGCTGGGAGAAATCTGTTCACTGAGGAGTACTGAGAGCTTCAGGTGCAGGGGTGCCTTGCTCTGTCTGGGCTGGGTGTCCCGCCCAGAGGATTTCCAGCCAGGAGTGAGGAGGAGGCAGGCGAGGGCCCACATCCCCCCACTGCAGTGTTAGGTGGAGATGAGGGTGACTTGTCAGTAGAGATCGCCAGTGCCTTGATTGACACGGTTGGAGGGGCAGGTTCCTCCTGCAGGTCAGAGGGGGAGGAGCGAAGAGAAAAAGGAACCTGCCCAGGGAACCCGACCTCGGAGGCCCCTGGTCCTGAAGGCCCAGGTCAGTGCTGTGGAGATTTCCTCTTTGCATCTCTCCTAAAGTAATCAAGAAAAATCCATGTTTTCCAGGGACTCTTCACCTGGCCTTTTCTGATGAGGCTCTTGGCTTCAAGGAGTAATGACAGTAGCTTCCACTTAGGGAATATTTACTGTGCCAGGGACTGTGCTGAGCTCTTCGCATCTCCTAACTCGGGTAGGACGTGCCCCCGTCCTCACAGGCTTCGTTCACGGAAAAGACAAGTGAGATGAGGGGCCAGTGTGTGACAGCCCCATGAGCACGTGGCAAGTGTGGCGGTAGAGTCCCTGCACCCCTGTGGGAAGCCCCTCTGGGAGCGGCAGGTGACATTTCCCAGGCCTCTTCCATCTCCTGATAGACCCGAGTGTCCGGGATGTTGTGAGCCCAGCTGTGCTAGTTACTGTCCTAAATGTCAGTCTTGGGGAGCCTGCAGGCACGGCCCGTGGATGGGCCACTGGCTTTTGGTGCTGACTTTTCTGTTGACTCAGCCACACGCCCTGCTAATGGCCTCACTGAGAGCTTGCAGTCCATTGCGAGGACCCCGGTGGACAGTGTGTGTTTGGAAAGTCCTGTTCTTGTAGTGTTGGCACCAGCCTGGCTGGTGGTGGCTTTGGTCCTCCAGTGTGCCACTGCGCCGCGGTGGTCAGGCGGGCCCTGCACAGCGGCTCCTGCCCTGCGTTCCTCCCACGTGCTCGGGGGCACCTTCGCCTTGTTGCGATTTGGAGGCGGCTGGAGAGCTCCTCGATTTTCTGACCCGCTTGGGTTCAGTGCTACTCCGCGGTGACAAACGGAGCCCCAGCACCCAGCCCCCGTGAGCCCCCAGCCTGTGCCCAGCACAGAGCAGGGCAAGCATTTGTGCCAAGAACGTGTTTTTATGAACGGGGTCCCTGATGCGAGCTGTTGGGAGTCCCCTCGGGGTCGCTTGGCAGGGGCTCTGCTGGCGGAAGGATTTCTAGGAGGCGCCGGCATCACTGCCTCCCCTCTTCCTGACGTGGGCGAAATCTCACTCCTTTAACCACGCGCTCCCCGTCCCCTCTTTCTGAATTGTTCTTCACAAAGACAACGAGAGCCCCCCGGACATCAGTATCAGCATGTGGGGCCGCCTGTGTGGACCCAAGGCCGGATGCCCCCGGCCCTGATGGGGTCCTCGGGGCGGAGCCAGGGGGCGGTGGAATCCACACCTATTGCGCGGCACCGCCCAGTGAAGCGGTGGCCTCTGCTGGGGTTTCTTCTATGGCGCTTCTTGCTCTTCCTGCCCAGGGATTGAAAAACCAAATCCTACAACTGTATACCTGGTGATGCAAGTGACCTTTATTTTGTCTAGAAGCGTACAACTCTTAGGTGTCTTCCAGTTTATGTGCAGCTCAGCCATCGTGGAGAGCTTTGTAAGCTTCTCCAGGAGAACACATCCGACACCGGGAAACTGATGTGTAAAAGTGAAGTTAGGGACTTGCAGGATTAAAGCACATTGAGAGTCAGTAAGTTCAATAAACATTTTTAAATGTTTTCCTTATGCCTAGCACTGTGCTTTATCTCATTTAATTCCATTGGATAATAAATTCGTGTTTGTTTCTAGACTTATATGCATCTACATACTCATATTTACTTGTAAATACACTTATTTAATACATTGTTTTGTTTTTCTTCCTCTTTACTGTCAGCTTGAATATCTCATTCACTGTGATAGTTTCCAATCCTAAACTGCACGCATGAATGAGTGAGTGAGTGAATGAATGAATCAGGCCCATTCTGTCCTTCCTCCCCAGGATCTGGCACATCAGAGATGGTCATTAAAGTTTGCTGAAGTTAATCAGTCCTCACAAACCCTACCAAGGGTATCACTCTTACTGTGCAGATGAGAAAGTTAATACTCAGCAGGAGAAACTCTTCCCTGAGGATGGATTGTGGAGGAACCATCCTTCTAGGCCCAGTGCCTTTCCCCCTCACCATCACTTTGTCACCAGGTGCACATTAGTTTTGAGGGTCTTTCCCCCTTTAGTTTTTTATGTACTTTAAGCTTTAAAGGATTCATAAAATAGACTTGAGAAGAATAAAGCAGTTTTTTCTTCTAAAACATCCAGTGCATGTGAAATGTTCAGGAAATAATTTCTTGGAAGGAACTCTGCAATTTCAAAGACAATATTTTTGCTGGTTGCATGCAGGGTACTGAAATCCTTTACTCCAAATGATTGGAGGCGCTCTGTTTTCTGGAAATACAAGCTTTTCCACCCCTGCTTAGCTTAGCCAGGGTTCTAGGGTCTTTGCAGCAGAGATCCAGCTGCCCTGAAAATTCCTGCTGGTGTGTGGTGGGGTGACCCCAAGGATTTGGGGAGAAGGGAAGCCAGTAGCAGGAACTGACTGGGAGAAGAGAGTGCTAGGAAAACGTGGGGTCACAGATCAACAGGTGTTAGTACCAGAGGGGGGTTGGATGGGATAGCAGACAGTCCTGACTCCGTTCCAAGGTCCAGAGGGGGGGACAATGGGGAGTCTGTTGGCTCAGAGCAGGAGCCCTTGCCCGCACAGAGGGGTAAGAGGGCACTGGTCAGGGAAGGGCAGGACGTCAGCTACGGAGGTACCAGAGGCACCGAAATCCTGGGCACTGCCCAGGTGGCTCCTCCCCTCGCCAGGTCTCCCCTGCCCCCTCCCTGTCTTCCTCCTGCCTCTGGTCAGAATTGGCTGGACAGCCAACCCTGCCGTCTGGCCTGGGCAGAGCGCCCAGCAGAGCCCTGCACTAGATTTATTCTTGGGATCAGAGTGAAACACGCCCCTTAACGTTTTTAATAAGCTGTTGCTTTTGTGGGTCAGCATGGGGCAAAATGGTAGGTCTCTCTTAGAAAACATATTTAAAGGTTGGCTGGAAAAATAGCAGCTTGATTCTACTTTGTGCATTTGCCCTCACTGCTAGAACACAGATCTACCTTCCTACTTTCTGAACTGTATTTATTCAGACTATCATTTAATCATTACATACTTAATGAATTGGACAGATTAACTGACCTTGAACCTTTTCATGGCTGTGGTTGTTACCATCTACCCCTTCTCACTTTACACGCTAACATGAGATCTATTTTATTTCTGAAGTGTGGTTTAACATTGTTTTAAGCTGTTGCTTGCTTCTTATTTTTGACTCTTTTGTCACTTAAGTAAGATGTCTTAATTCTTAGTGTTAGATCATTTAACAGAATTTTTTTGCTTGTGTTTTTTTTTAAAATATGTTTTTGTATCATATTTTGAACCCGTTCTTGTGGAGGTACCTTTTAGAATTAGTATAGATCCTGTAATTTGGTTCTCAGAGACGTTCAACTATTAGATCTAGACACCAGGAGCACTTTCTTGAACCATTTCATGGAGAACTGCAATCCGGGGAAGCTGGCTGTTTGCAGGGGGCTCCAGTCTGGGACTGGGTCTCCTACGACTGCAGAGCGGGCGCTCAGACTCACTTCCCGATCGGACTTGCTTTAGGTGCTGTGGGGAATCCAAAGCTGAGGAAGACAGCCCCTGTCTCAGGAGGGTTAGAAAGGCCCACAGTGACAGAACCACACGGAGAGTGCAGGCGAGGGAGCAATGCGAGGAGTTCTGACCGCGGTGGGAGACCAGGGCAGGCTTCACGGAGCTGGTGGCGTTTGAATTCCAAATGTGGGGTTGTTGGGTTCAAATACTAATGTGGGGGCAGGAATCTTTATTTTTATTCCCCCGCTAAATTCAAAGAAATTAAGACATTTTGGTTTTTAGACCAGTTGTGTGTGTTAAATTTCTGTGTGAGAAAGTCTGCTCTTTTTTTTTCATTGTCTTGTCCATGGCGTAGTGATGATAGATGTTAAATTGAATTGCTTTGCATGCTTGTAGTTGTAGCTGGTCATGGCCCAGGTCGCCCTAATGTGTGTCACATAGGCGTAGACTGGGAGCCCCGTGCGGGCAGGGCGGTGCCCATTTAGTTGTTTTGTCCTCACTAATTGACCCGTCAGAGGTGGGGACTCTATAGATGCTTATTGAATGAATCAGATTCCGGAGCCTATTTTTTGAGTGTCAGTGGAGAGTTTGTCCCTGTTTTGTACCTCTCGCTGCGCTGAGCTGGCCCGTGGCAAGCTGAGGACAGTTGGGTGTCTTAAGAAAACTGCATCTAGAAGCAAATTTGTTGGTCGGATTCTTTCATTTTAGGTCTGCTGATGCTCCTCTCCCTCCCACTTGGTGAAGTGGTAGAACGCTTTAGCACATTTTAAATAAGATTACACAGTTGCTGTTGGTTGGCATGGAGTGTCTTCTAATCTGGAGAGAAAATGTTACTTCCTTCATTTGCAAAACAGAGTGTTTCTGGCACCATATTTCAGAGTGTCTTCTGGTTGTTCCGTTTTCCAAAACTTACTGTGGGTCTCTAATTACCCTCATTTAGACATCCAGGGCAGAAATTGCCACTTCAACAAGAAAATTTAGTAATGAGTCGGAGGAAATGGGCTTGTCATTACTGTGTTATACGCAACCTAAAAATCTATGTGGATTTTCATTTCATGAGAATGTGACTGTTTAATTGAAAAATGTTGTTAAAATGTGCTTTCCTTTCCCATCAGTCTGTTGTTAATACTTTTATATCCAAGTTAGAGTCAGTTAAAATTGGTGCCCTTTGCCAAAATACTTCTTTTATTTTCATGTTTTGTGCAGAATTTTGTGATGCTAGATCTATTTTTATTTAATTAAGCCCTGGAAGAAATTGAAGGAGAGCTGTATTTAAATTTTCAGACCATTAAAAGGCCTAAAACTATCTTAGATGAAAGGCAAAAAAAATAGCTTTAATATTTATTATATGAATAAAACCAATAGGGAGAATATTTCCAGAAACCACTTCTTTTTTTTTTTCCTTTTTCGGATGGCTAGCTAAGATTAATAGCAGGCCTGAAAGCAGGCACGTTTGCTGCTTTTTCTTGTTACTAGGAAATTAAGAGGGAACAGAAATTCAGTCTTCTTGTATTTTGGGAGCAGGTTGTAAACTTTATAACTCACTAATATAATAAATTGTTTGTTGATAACAACACATTTTGCTTTCTGATAGAACAGTCCTGATACCTACTTTGATTGGGATTTCTTTTAAAATTTTAACCTCAAAGACAAAACTATGTGCAAAATACCTCCCTTGTAAACGGAAAGTTCTTGTGACACCAGTTCTAGGGCAGTGGAATCAAGCTGTCCCGAGGAGCATGGTAGGAAGTATGTTTGGGCATGGCCTGCGACTGTGTCTCTAACCGTTTGAGCCGCCGTACCCCACCGGGCTCTAGGTTAGCTGAAGACTCTTGTGTAGAAAAATGAACAGACCTAGTTGCATCAAACAAAGACGATGGGCAGAGAAAAGGAAGGGGAGATCTGCCTAGCACGGGCTGTGGTATTTCTCCTCTACGTGTGATATCCCAAATTGGATTGGCTGTTGTGATGGAAAAGATTGTCAGCACTATGTAAATGAGAAGTGAAAGTGCATCTCATGCAGATAATTTCTATGTAGATAATTTGCCATAAAAATTTATATAGCAGTCCTTAAAACCTTCGGAGATTTGGTCTGTCTAGGGAAAGGTGATTTATATGGTATTAAAACACTTTTTATGTTCCAGTCCTTTAGATTTAATGTTTATTGCCTATAAAAATGAAATCTTCTTGTGGATATTTAAAAGTTTTGGTACTGTGTGAAATATATATTCAAGTTAGAATCCGAAACGCTTTGGAGATGTAAATAAGTGGCAAATTCTTTGCTCCGAAGTCCGGGCTATCTCTGCACATTAGGAGGTTACACATGTACGATGTCCCATCACTGGGGGAGGAAAATGTCTCATGTGGGGATTGTGTTTTTTGTTTTAATTTAAATTAGCTACCAAGTCCAAAAGTGCTGTTACTCCTCAGAAAGTTATGCAAGGTGTGACCAGAATCTCATAAAAATCTGTAGCACAGCATGACTTGTGACCCAGCTTCTAAAGAATAGAAGTGCCTCGGCTGCAGAATTGAATGCAGAGCGGAGTTTGGACTTTGCAGGCCCTCAGATTCGTAAGCCGTGGTGTGGTTTAATGCTGGTCTTAAATAAAACTTGTGGAGAAGTCATCCAGTGGGGGCAGTACTGCTGGGAAGGGGAACGGTTTAAACATTTAGGGGGGCTCCTGAAGGATGTCTCTTGACTGACAGCTCTGAAGACGAGGTTCTGGCTTGACTGTGGAGCAAAGCATGGTTTGTGTAGCCCTAGAGTGTGCTTTGCTGGGCTGTGCCGTCCAGATGCCATCTGGCTGGTCACCAGAGTGCAGGGATGGTGGCTTTACTGAGCTTTATGCCCTAAGAGCCTGTACCCATGGTGAGCCCTGGTCAGCTTTCCAGGTTCCTTAGATCCTGGACATTTTAGAAATGACGTGGGAAATGCTTTCCCTAGAGGTGTGCAGGAAGCAGTAGAGCTGATTAGCAAAGCCACACCATCACAGCCACAGTGGGAATCCCAGCTGCAGGGCCATTGGAAAGCAGCCTGGTAGTCGGGGTGAGCCTGCCCAGGCTACGGGCTGCTCACTGAGGACGAGAGTGGCATGGAAAAGACACTGGTGTGGATACTATTGGCAGTAAAGTAACTTGAGATTTTTAAATTGCTGTGATGGGGTTCTTCTCTCTCACCGGTACCTTGGAGAATATTCATCCAGGTTTCGGGGGGTATCAGTAAGCCTCGTTGAGTGGCTGCCCCAAAGGAGGGTTTGGCTCAGCTTCCAAGGGGCGTGAGGATCCTGCATTCTTCATGAATTCTGGGGAGGCAGACTGAGAGAGCCACTGAAATTCTGACCCCTCCAAATAGGAACTCAGGTGGCTTCCTGCCGGAATCTGCTAGTGAAAGCCTGTCCTCTAAGAGATGTGGCAGCAACTGAGCTTTCAGGCAGAACCAGTCAAATAGTTGCCCAACTATTGTAATGGTGAAAGTGGTGGCAGTAGGTGGCACATTTACATGTGACTCAGGGGCCACATTTTCTTGTATTGCCAGTAAAATGAAGCAAGATACATGCCTCAGAGTAGCAGACTACACTCCACAGCCTCCGACTTCTGGTTTGCCTTAACCCACGCAGGCGGCTTTCCAGGCAGGGCAGCTTAGCTTGTGACAGGTGAAGTTGGGGAAGCGGATTGGTGAGGGAGCAGGTATGAAGGTAAACACCAGGCATTGTGGGAACAGTCCCACCCGGCGACAGTGTGTAATCAATATGCATTTGTTGAAAGGTGACCGTTTGTGAGGTTACAGTTCCCTCCCTGAGTAAGGAGGGGACGAGGTGACGCCACAGTCAGCTCTGTGAAAAAGACCAGTGAGTGACCAGATTGCTAGCATGGCTTCTGACAGCTCTGCGTGCTCCTCAGAAGGTATCGTGAGCTCACCAACTTTAGAAGGCTCCTTTGTCAGCGTGAACTATACTCTCTGGAACGAATTTGAACATGCAGACTTGCAGTGACAGTGTGTGAAGTGAGGCCAGTTACACAGCGAAACGACTAATATTTTTGGTATAAAGCAGTTGTTAAAATTAATTCCAGTCTGAAATTTGATGGATTCTCAGTCATGGAATTAACAGGTTTCAAATGAAGAAAAATTAGCTCGATTAAAAATAAATGTTTATGCTGGAAATTTGGAACCTGTCCCTAACAGACTGAATACGGAGTTTTTCATTTTAAGAGGATTTGTCTGCCTTTTTATATTCACGGGGTGGGGGGGAGAGCGAATAATTCCCTTGGTATGAATGTAGTCATAGCAGACGTGTATGGACCACTAGCTGTTCTCCACCCCCAACGGGCTCTTACGAGCGGTCGTGTGGTCCTCTATGCCTAAGACCAGCGGTCAGTCCACAGGAAGAATAAGAGGCGGTCTGGCCCCCGGGCCTCGGAGCTGCCTCTGATCCGCGGGAAGCCCGTACCTGCTGTTCTGTGTGAAGTCCGTGGTGCCCAGGAGGGCGGCCTCCTTTCGGCCAGCACGTCCAGTACCTCCAGCCTCCTCAGTCTCCTTCATCCCTTTGAACGTATATCAAGTAAACTATTTAGGACACCTGTGTGTGTTTAATTTTGTTTTTAATGAGGTTTCAAACTACCTCTGCCCATCTCTGTCCTCTCAGTGACAGCATGAAGCTTTACATTGTTTGATATTAGATGTCGGTGGTTTCATCCCCTGATGGCTTAGCCACTCCTGCGTGTGTTAGGTTAACCGAGCAAGAAAAGAACGAGGGGCTCTTTATTAGAATTTAGAGATTCTGCACTCAATTAGAAGATTTCCAACAGCGAAGAGTGAGTTAGGCTTCCTTAGTTTTGCTGGTTTAAGGTTCACATGTGGGCCATTGTAGACAGTCTGCTCTTTTCTTGCCCAAGGTCAGTGTCGGATAACCCAGAATGTGGCATGGGCAGCTGTGCTCAGCCCCGGATCTCAGGGGTTTAACTGTAGGAGTTGGCAATGGAGCGACCAAATGTAGTGTGTGTGCATTTCAAGAGAAACTTGTGTTTCTGGATCCATTTAGGTACTAGTAATAATAGGAAGACAAGTCTTGGAAGTACACACTGTTCTCCAATAAAGTCCTGTTCCCCTTTCCCAATCAATTAAAAAAAAAAAAAAGCTGGATTTTATCAATAGTTTTTGTTTTTAAAAAAATCGTTACCCAGGTGTCCCTGCATTGCCAGTGCTGCGACATAAACTGTCCTGCCTCCGTCCAGCTGTGAGGTCCCGCAGCACGCCCTGCTCTGCCCCGTCAGGCCATTCTGGCAGCTGGCCGGTTAGGGATCCAGCAGGGTGAGGTCACCGCATGAAGGGCAGATGTACTGGAAGGGGAAAGCCCGTTCCCCCACTTTCAACCACAAATGTCTTTTGATAACTACTAAAATTGGCAAGCAGAATGATTGAAAACATGTGAGAGGTAACTGGATCTAAGTTTCAAGTAGTACATATTTGAAAAGTTTTCCCCAATGTAAAAGTTACTCTTTAAGAGCCTTAAACTAATAAAAACAAGGAAATTCCATGCTACGGCTGCCACTCGGCCTTTCCACTTTTATTCCAGCAGGCAGATTTGACAGGTCTGATGCTGATTGGCTCTGGGACCCCTGCGAGCGTTTCAGGCAGGGGGGACACAAGCAAAAGCTGGCAACAGCTGGGACAGAGAAAGTCTCCACCGCTTTTCAGTGCCAGGCTCATAATTCCATTTTAGTATATCCTATTTTCTCTTTTTGCGGCTGCTTCCTGTGTTTATTCAATGAAGCGGATTTAGGATTCTTTCGGAGACAGTTCTTGTTTCTTTCCTTATTCTTGACCTCATTGCAGATTTTACTGGGTGGCTACCCTCTCGTCAGGTGTCAAGGCTGGACCTCTCTGGCCCTTGGTGATCCAGCCCCTCATCCAATGGCTTCTTTGTTGAAGTGCTGAATTGCATGGCCTGCTCTTAGCCTCTCCGCCCTCTAATTCATTTTTCCTGTCGCCAGAATGATCTTTCTAAAGCTCTGCAGTGATCGGCAGTCGCCTAGAGAGACAACAGCACGTTGACGCAACACATGGAGTCAAGTGCTCACTGAGGGCTCTGATTAGGCGCCCCAGTCTGTGCTTAGAGCTGCCTCTGCCTTTCTTAGTGACCGAACAAGTAACAAATAAGCTTGGCACTGGACAACCTGCTGTCTTGCCCTTTTCAAAGCAGACCTGGCACCAGCAACCTGAGGGAACTGCCCCTACCTCTGGTGGGGAGGAAGGAGAGAGGCAACTACAGAAAAGAAAAGTCATTTTACCGTCCAGCCATTTTACCAGGTTGCAGGCTCTTTGAGCACCAGTGCACTTTGTTGGCCCTTTTTACGCTCTGTCTGGCCCTTCACCCACTCCACAACTAAGAAGTAATCACAGAACCTTGGAAGAGGAAGGAAGCCTAGAGTTCTTTCCCCCTGTGCCCCTGGAGCCCACTGTCCCCATGTCAACCCCAAGCCTGCTGCACTTTTGAGAGCATGCTTCTGTAGCGGAGGGAGCACATTCAGGCCCAGAAAACACTGCCTTCTCAATCCTGCTTCGTAACTGTGTGATCTTGGTCAGGTTTCCTTTACCTCTGAGCCTCACTGTTGTCACTCGTTGGCAGAGTGAACGTAATGGCCATGCTAGCACTAGTGTGGGGATTAAAAACCACAAAAGATGGGAAACAGGAGTCAACTGCAGCTGCAGCTGTTTTTATTACTTCTGCTCATTCTGTGCCTTCTGGAACCCTCCCTGTTTCCCCTTATTCCCCCCACATGAAGTTTCACCCATCCTGTAAGGCCATCTCTTGCTCCTGTTCCTGGGATGTCTTCCCTGACCCTCCCAACAGAAAGTTCTCTCTCTCCCTCTTGACTCCCAGTAGTCTTGCTATGTCTCCTGTAGCGTCCTGCCTTTCAGCCGTCCAGTCATTTTACCAGGTCGTAGGCTCTTTGAGCACCAGTGCACTTTGTTGGCCCTTTTACGCCCTGTCTGGCCCTGTCCCTCACCATGAGCCCAGGAGGCTCTCGGGATGCCTCTGATGAGGGGACAGTGAATTGACCGAGGGAGGGGCCTGGTGGGAGAAGAATAGTTTCCTGGATCATTTGGGCTGCATAGCTGTCCCCTGGGAGTGAAGCCTTGGGTTTCCTTTGGCCCTGGTTTCATATAGGTGACAAACTTAAACCGGTCAAATCCTTCCTTCTGAGTGTCTTTGGGAAGCAGGTGGTTCTTCATGACCCCGTTGGGCCACAATTCAGGTGTTTCCACTGCAGCCATGCGTACTGAGCTTTTGCTCGGTTATGAGCAGTTTCTTCAGTATGATACAGGTGTATAGAAATCCAGTGAAACCCATTAAGCAGACACTTAGGGATGGGGGGATAGCTAGGAGTAAACTAGGAAATCCTCTTCTGCCTCAACTCTTGTTGACAATCTCGATGAAGTAAATCTGTCGGTGTGCTCTCAAGAATTGGTAACTGGAGTAGACCGAACATAATTGATAGTTCTGTTTCTGATGATGGGAGAGCCTGATTACCATTTCAGATTGATGGCAAGAGGTCCTTTTTATTTACATTAGCTCGGCAGAATCAAACGTGCGCCGGCACAGACGACGGTGGCGGCAACTTGTACATCGGTGCCGGTGGCCTCTTGCCCGTGATGGGATGGGATGGGATGACACGGGCGGAGAGATAGCCGGGAGTGTCACCCCGGCCGCTCAGCCGGAGTTGCTTCCTGCTGCTGAGAGGGCGATAGGGTGGGGTGGGGGGTGTCCCTTTGTAGATCACATGCTGCTAGGAGCTGCCTTTTGCCCCCAAACCACATCAGAATTCCCTACCCCCCGCCGCCCCTCAAGAAGTCACAAGAGACACAAAGATAGAGAACCAAGAAGAGAGGGTATAGAGAAATGTCATCCCTGGGCCAAAACAAGTGGCATCATTTTGCTGAGTTTGATAGAGAAAAATCTCCTTGATATCTGTGTAATTAAGAAATAACATCTAGAGTTAGGGAAACACAGGCGATGAGAGCCTGAACTTGGAGCAGAGAGACTGGGAATGCTGAGAGCGGCATTAATGTCCTGCCCCAAGAACTAGTTCCCCTTCCACCGCTCCCCCCGTGGGGCCCTGAGGAGACCATGGAGTCAGGACCCGGGGCGAAGGGGGGCCCTCCACGCTGGGACAGAGCTTGGCGGGTGTGGGGCGCTGCACTGGCTGAGAGGGCAGGATGCAAACGAATATCAGAACACCATTATTGTTATTATACATGTTTAGTAGTAGTTTGTTGTAACTGTGCTCATCAGTTGTTTGCCTTTATCCTTTCGCGTGAATTTAGGTAGTAACACCGTGTTTCCCTGAAAACAAGACCTAGCCGGACAATCAGCTCTGACGCGTCTTTTGGAGCAAAAATTAATAGAAGACCCAGTCTTATATTATATAAGACCGGGTCTTATTTTACTATAAGTAAATATAAATAAGACCCCGTCTTATGTTAATATTTGCTCCAAAAGACACACTAGAGCTGATTGTCAGCTAGGTCTGGTTTTCGGGGAAACATGGTAGCTCTTCAGCTGGCTTTAGAGCTGAAGTCTGAGTTAAGGACCCCCCTCCCCCGCCAACTATCTTTTAGAGTGCTCCCTGATCGGATGGAGTGCAGCTGGCAACTAGAGCGGGCAAGTCCAGTGCCCAGACTTCCGGGGAAGCTCATGGAACCCGCCTTTTCCTCCCTGGGTGTCCCTCCCATCTCACATAGCTCGTGGTGAAACTCTTTTGAGGACGTAAACGGTCCCTTTAAAGTCACATTTCTGCTCTTGGCACCAGGCGCCCTCATGTAGTGTCACCTGTTGGCACCCAGCACCCAGGTTTCCTGCTAGTGGCCCACAGGGCCGGTGCCAGGAGGGAGTGAAGGAATCACACGTGATGTTCACGTTCCCTGCCATACGAGCGAGTGTCATTCTGCTGGGCCATCTGGCTGGCAGCAGCTCTCAGCCAATGGCAGGGTGCTGTAAGGCATGCTCGCTGCACACAGCACTGAAAATCTTGAAAATTAACTGCAAAAATAAAATCAAAGCTGGCTTAGAGGTGGCATTTTTTGGCCTGACATAAACTGTTCAAATGAACCTGTTCTGAGTTGTTTGCGGATGGCTGATACTGGATTGGTTTTTCCCCAGCAGCCACTTGGCATCTTGTGACTTTTATAAATTCCAGACAAAAACATTTTGAGAGCTTTTTGGAGTTTTCATTTGCTAATTAAAATGTGAGAAGGGAATGCAGCTACAGGTAGAGTTCTAGTGCAAGCCACAGCTGTGATTTAAAAAAACCCAAACCTGACAGTTTCAAAATGAAGTTATTAGCACTTCACCTATAACTGTGATAGCTTTTAACTTTCATGATCTGTCTCTTAAGTACCCCCCACCCCACCTTTGGAGAATACAAAAAGGGAGCTAAGTGAGGAAATTGGAGGGATACCTCATCCTGGCAGAAGATAAGAAGGACTACCATTTCTATGGAACTTTCTAACTTAACAAGAATTTTTCTTATTCTTTATGTCATGCTGTTTTCCAAACAACCCTGTGAGCCAGGGTAGGTGATAATATTTTATAGATGAGAAAATTAAGGCTCAGGGTGGCTTGCTGCCTTGTCCAAATTCCTGTAGCCGGGATGGAGCAGGGTCTTCTGGAAATTCTCCTGCTGCTGCTTCCTAGACTTCACTAATGCCAGAAGAGACAGGGCTGTATGAAAAATCACCAGATATTGGGTCACACGTCTTCTACCACTTGCAGAATAATTAGATAAAATCTACTCTGATCCTAAAAATGGTGTTCGGCTGATTGCCCACCAAGCCCGGCTCTGGATTCTAATAGCTCCCAGGCGTCTGTGTTCCCGCACAGGCACTGCTTGGCCTCGTCACGGTCGCGTCTGCACTGGCAGATGTTTGTGGCTGGGGTAGCCCAAACAGAGAGAGCTGCAGGGCGGCGGGCGGCTTTGCCGCCAAGCGTTTTCCCAGAGAAGTGGAAGGGAACCTTTGCCAGAGTGGCTGGTGCCCTAACAAATTGATTCCTGCCAAACAATAGAAATAAATATTTTCAACAGACAGAAATTTTGGCTCCAAAAGTATTCAAATTAAAGGCTTATTTCTGAAACAAATACTTTAGGCGGAAAAACACTTAGTGTAGATGAGATCAGAGTTATTCCTTTTGGCAGTGGCGTGATTCTTTTTGTCATTAAAACACATTTTTCTGCCCCCTGCCTCATTTTTTGCCTCCTGTTTCCTGGGGAAAGTCAAGTGCATTAAACTAGAGTGCAGGAAAGAGGCGTCGTTGTGGTTTACTGCACAGAGCCTCAGCTACCATGGAGCTAGTATCCAGGTCTGGATTGGAATCTTGGCTCTACCACTTCGTGGGTGATTTGGGTAGAGCCAGTCAGCGAATCACCAGTTTCCTCAGTATGTGAAATGCAGCAGCAGTGTCTGTACCAGTTGAAATGTTTCCCTCAGTACCTGGTGAGTCTTTCTAGACCAGCCCTGTCCAGTAGAACTTCCTGCATCAACGGAATGGCCTATATCTGCTCCATCGAATACAGTTGTCACTAGCCCTTGAAATGTGGCTATTACAATACAGAAACTGAATGTTTAATTTAAATGTATATAGCCACATGTGGCTGGTGGCTACCATTTTGGTTAATGCAGTTCCCATTTATCCCTCCATTCATTTAATTAGTCCCCTGGTTCCAATTAATTGGTTGACAGGCCAGCCCACTAAAGACCGCCTGAGTTTCTCTCTTTGTCCATCTGAATGCAGCTGTGGGGTTTAGAGAATAGATACGTTCTAAGCGGCATCTGTCTCCTGTCCTGCAGCCAGAGCAGTGGGGCAGGCCCCTTGAGCTAGGCAGGGGGTGGATGTTTTAGCCACAGGCTCCCCACATCAACCGTCATGGACATTGAAAAATTTTAACAAGTTCCCGTTTCGTTTCAAAACTCATCATGTACACTAAGTATAGAAGAATGATAAAAGCTGTGGAGTTGAGGGACTATTCCCTGGGCATTTGTTAGCAGGTAAATCACATACATGCCCAGCCGTGGCTTCCTGATCTGTGACATGGGACTATGAAATCTGTGGCTGCTTCTCTCCCAAGTTCATCCTGAGACCCTGGGATGGGGAATGCCAACAGGTCAGATCCCCAGTGTGGGTCCTGCAGGGGAAGGTGGAGGCTGTGGCCTAGGGGAACACAGTGAAAACAGAAGATAAGGGACCCAGCCAGGGGACACCCCCACCCCACCCCCCAATTCAACCCAGGAGCAAGACAATCAAGGAAGAAAGCACTAGCCCAGGCAAATGAGATAGCCAGATAGCGAGGACCAACCCTGATGGCTCGGTGGGGGGCTCATGAGAGAAGGAAAGGTCCTTCGGGCTCCTAGGAGAAGTACAAGGTCAGAGGGGTGAGGCACTCCTGCCATTTGGAGCTGAGTGTGTCTGAAAGGCTGCGGCCGGCAGGCAGAATTTAGTTTTGTTTTGCGATACAGCCAAAGAGAGCAGTAAAGAATGCTACTTAGGAAACAGACATTTTTGTAGCTCAAAACTGGTCAGATATCAGCCATTTCATTTGGTTTAATTAATATGTAAAGTAGAATCGTTGTTGTTAGGGTTAAAAGACATCCCTCTCCCTGCAACAGCCTTGGGCCTGTGCACCTACTGTCAGCGACACAGGTCTCTCTCCGTACATACTCCATTATGCAGCACCAAGACACGTCTCTCACGTCTCCCTGTTTAAACGAGAGTCTGGCAAGTACTATATGTAGTGCAATGCTTGTTGGATACATCTGGCATTTTTGTCTTTGCATAGTGGGTTTTCGATGGGGTGAAAAACAACAAAAAACAAAATCTTGGTTCTCTATTGAAATTTTTACATCCTGAGGAATTCATGAAAAGGCTTGTGTGAAAACTTTGTACTCAGAGCTTTTGTGAGGCCAGTTTGTTTATTTTTATTCCGTTTTTAACTTTCTGAATAGGTAATGCCTTCACTTCATCCAAAATCAAAATTATATTTAAAAATACACACTGAGAAACCTGCCCCCACCTCTGTCCCTTCCCAGCTGCGCTAAGGCCGTGGATAGCAAGTGTATATTGGAGTAAATTGTTTCACTTGAATTTTCTAGATTGGGTGTTAATTTCAAGTCATCTCCCAGAATCAAGAAATACTGAGTACATACTAGCCATATAACACCATTTTAAAAGTTAAAAGACTATGAGAAGATAATCTTTATTTGAGGTAGGGTAGTGAGAGGAAAAACAAAACTAACTTTGTTATTCATGGTACCTGCATTTTATCTTATTTAATCCTCGTAACACATCTACGAGGCACGTATTCCAGGCCCCACTGCAGGTTAGGTAGCTGGGCTGGTCGCAGAGCTGACAGGCGGTCAGCGTCCATATGCATCCCGGTCTCCCTCTCCGTCGCCCAGTAGATCCGCGGCCCGTTCCTGGTTCCGAACATTCTCTCTGCTTTCTCTGGGGTATTGGGGAACAGGACCCACCCTCATGCTGTGAGTCCAGCCTCTGTGCTCTGTGAGACCTGGCCAGGAGGTTGTGTTCCTGTGGTTTGGCTCTAATCTCCAAGATGGGAGAAGATGCCTGGCTATATATACTATACCGATTTCAGCAAGGGCTGAAATGCACGGCGTTTCTGATTAAGCCCCAGATAACTAGAAACTTGAACTATAGGCAGCGCCTTGCTTTTCACACACCCAAGTTTTTGTTCCCTAAGTCAGAGAACCACGGGGAGTGATTACCCAGAGAGCTCACTTATCCACCCAGTTCTGCCTGCATTTACTGCGCGCCTGCTATGTGTGGGCTCCATGCTGGGCACCCCAGGAACCCCACTTTTTCTACCCTGGGAAAAGCACTCCTTCCCTCAGTAATCTCTGCTGGGGTTTCTCGCTAGGGGCGCAGGTAGGAAGTGGACGTGGCCGGGGAAAAGCCTCAACAGCAAATCCATGTCTGCTTTGCTCTTCCCTGTTTTCTTCACGGTGCTATTGGAATGGACTTTCCCTGTCCCTATTTCCCCTTCCCCATTCTTACGGTGGGCTGTGATGCAAGTTACTTCCTAGGCTGCTACCGTGTTTCCCCGAAAATAAGACCTAATTGGACCATCAGCTCTAGTGTGTCTTTTGGAGTAAAGATTAATGTAAGACCTGGTCTTATATTAATCTTTGCTCCAAAGAACGCATTAGAGCTGGTGGTTCGGCTAGGTCTTATTTTCGGGGCAACATGGTCGGAGCGTCAGCAGGGAGGAGCCCCTCTTAGCCATGTAATCGGAATTCTGATCACAATGGCGCCATCCTAGGTTTTGACCCAGGATCCGGAGGGTGCGTGAGAAGAGGGTGTGGGTCTCCTCCAGGTCCACCTGCCCTCCTCAGCCGTTCTTGCCTTCAAGAACGGCTCTTTGTCGGCTGTCCCTCTTCCTCCTCCTCTGTCCCCACAGCCTCCTGAACTGTTCCAGACTGTTCTCTGCCATCCAAGACCTCAGTGCTTAGGCCGGCCTTTTTCTTGCAGCCATCTTTCATACTGGAAGCCTTGCCAGTCTGTGGGGTTCTTAAATGTGTCCCCTCTCTCCTTATATCGGTCCCTCTACCTGGAGTGTATCCCTGCTGGCCGGCAGGCTCTTCTTCATGCTTTTATGTTCATGAAGCTGTTTCTAATTTTCTCCTAAGAAGAAGTAATCCTTCCTCCTTTGAGCCTTCCTTTTAGCATTTTTTTTCCTGGACTTCTGTTATAACACTTAGTTTATTTTGCCTTCCCCCCCCTTTCTCTTTTTAGCTTATTCTTTCTTATCAAATTCTGACTACCGCTTGTGATGCCCTGGGAACGCATGGAGTGCTGAGGGTCCCATAGTGAGCGAAACGCAGGCCGGAGAGGGGCGTTCACCGTGCAGCCTCTCACACACACCGAATTGCCAACTAGGATCGCGGCCAGACCGGTCAGGGAGGGGGCACCACCTTCCAGCCTCTTCCGGGCCGGGTGGAAGGACATGAGGGGGTAGGGGAAGTGATATCTGAGTGGAGAGCTGACAGTTTCATGGAAGAGAGAAAGGAAAGGCTCCAAGCAGAGGGATGGCCTGTGCTGAGGTCCCGAGGAAAAGGAGTGGACCCAGCCCTCTGAGGACACTAGAGGAAGAGCAGCACGCCAGCGGCAGCGCAGGGGCTGGTGGGCCCTCGGTGGTCGCATCTCAAGCCCCTGGGAAGCCCCTGAAGGCTTTTGAGCAGGAATGACAAGCTGAGATTTGGGCCGTGGCATGGCATGTCCCCTTTCCTGCAGGGGGTATGTGTGTATCCGGTCACCTTTATAGTTGTGTGGTAATTAATGCCCATGAGGGAATGAAGGGCGCCTTGATCTTGCATCAAACTGAATTCCTTGTATCTCTCTGTGCATAGTCCTGTGCCTCCTGCCTTTCTGCCCTCAATCAGTGCTGTTTTTCTCCATTCAGTGTGCTTTTCCCTCCTTGCCTTCTGTTGAGATTCTCCTGGGCTGCATGGAGGATGGGAGCTCTTGGTTCAAGGTGGGCTGGGGCGCGTCTCTCCTTCTGCTCCATCTGTTCCATCTTTGCCACTCACCCGCTAGGGTCCCTGTTGGAGGCCCGTCTAATTCTGTGGAAACTATGGCTTCCTGAGTGGAAATGCTCACTGCTGACCCATGTGACTGAATCACATGACAGAATACTGTAGCCACAATTCAGATTTGTTTATTACCTGGTGGTGAATCAGAGACTGTGAGTGGAAAAGGGGTGAGTAAGGGTTAAGGATCTGAAAAAAAAACCCCACCAATAAACCTAAAAAAACACTTGGGAAATATGGGGTCAGACTTGGTTTTCTACGTAAACTCATGTAGTAAGTGAAAATATTAACACTTACTTTGGGGATTCTGCACAGTTCTCCTTTAAATGGAGACCATTGTCAGTCTGCACACCCGTGAACAGAGCAAAACGCACGTCCTGTAGGGCCACCCACGCAGGAGTTCCTCTCTGGGAATGAGGCCGACCGACATAGGTCCTTCTCAGTCCTTCAAAGCCTACATCGTCTCATTACAGGGGGGAAATGAGATTTTAGAATATAAGTTAGGTTTAGGAGTAGTCATTACAATGATGTGCTCAAAATTCATGAAGTACGAAGGGTGGACGGTAGAAGGGCCTCCCAGCACCCAGCGCCCGTCTGTCCCTCCTCCTCCCCAGGACAAGCAGCAGCATCTCTTACTTGTGGAGCTTTCCAGAGGAATCCCGGGTGTGAGCACATTGCACGTGCGTGCAGATCTGTGCACATGCGGTGGATGTCCTGCTCACTGTCTGGGGACATGTCTAGTTGAGCAGTTATTTCCGTGTTGGCCCTAGCCTGCCTCTCAGCAGCCCCTGTCACCACTGTCGTTCCTAAGCCAGGCTGGCCTCTGCTTCCCATGTGGCACTTTCTTGTCATGTGCCCCCCACCCATACTCCGGGGGTACCTGACCAGGCTCCTGGTTCCGCTGAGTGCTCATTCTGGGTCTCTGACAGCCCCTACCCACAGCTTGTGCCAGGTACTTGGGGAGCCCGGATGAGGAGGAGGGTGGAGGATGCCCACAGGCCCCAGCTGGGATGGGCATTTTTCACAAAAACCCGGGGACTTTTCTTGCTGGCACTGTGCTCTCCCGTTTCTACCTCCTGCTTCTGTTTTCATTCCACTGGCCGGGTCCCTTCTGTCTTGTGGCTCTCCCACGCCTGCCTCGTTTCCTCGGCTGGACTGTGGGCACCTAGAGGCCAGTTCAGGGTCAGCTTCTGATTCGTCTGTGCACCCCTGGCGCCCCTGGCCTAGTGGAGGCTACGGGGGCGGAATGAATTGAGGCCTGCGGTCAAGTGCATGGCTCTGATAAGTACAGAAAGATTCACCTTGATGGAGCAACTTGACATGCATTACCTTAATTATTTCCAGAGAGGGGATGTTATTTGACCAAAACCACATAGGTCACAGCAGGATTCCAAGCCAGGGCTCTCTGGGGTCGCTGTCTGAGGGTCTTGAGATGGTCTGTGTGGGGGGCCGGCAGGGGGTGACAGAAGGAGGCTGGTGGCTGGTCTTGGGCCCTTCACCCCTTTCTAGCCAGAGCAGCTTCCATTTGTCCAAATGATTCTGTTGCTGGAAATGCAACAAAATGCCCTGAGAACTACCAGGTGTGGCAGGTATTTTTCATGCAAAGCCATTATAAATTCGCATGTGGGACTTGCTGTTTGATTAGTTTAGCAGAGAGGCTCTAAAGGAAACACCCCAGGAGCGAACCCTTTGGATTAAAGTTAGTGACAATAACATGACAACACGCGACTCGCAGGGCTGATGCAGTCAGCCCAGGGGTGCTGGGGGTGGGGTCTCCGCAGGCCTGGCCTGGAGCCGAGGAAGAAGCGTCTCACAAAAGTGGCACTGTGGGTACCCACCCTCTATCCCGTTTAAAACAAACACACGGCCGACATACACACTTTAAAGGCAAGTGATTCCAAACGGGTCATTGACATTATTAAAAGATTTGTTTTATTTGGGAAAGGTTTTTTCCCCAGTTTCTTTTAAATAGGCAGCTATGTGGTTGCTGTTTATTTTTTGTGTTTAATAAATCTTTAGTGTTTGGCTGACAGGCTGGGTTTAGGCGGAGAGAGGCTTAACATGTTAGGAGTTTTGAGGACCTGTCAGAAATGGAGCAAAAGCACCCAGGAGTGACAATCCACAGGAAAACAGGACTGCAGCCACCCACAGCTCTTCAGCCATTCCCGTTTCACAGAGCGAGGGGTCCTGTGTGTGCAGAGCTCTTGGTTCCAAGCCAGAGAAGTCTTTCCCTGGACCTCGTCGTGCCATTGGTCATCCCATGGTCACTTTGAAAAGACAACTTGCAGTTTCTGTATCCAGGTGCCATCCTTGCCAGACGCTTTCTCAGTACTTTCTCCAGCTCTTTCAGCCCCGGTGGATGTGCCTCTGTTCAGAGCCCCACGGTTCACTCCCAGCCCTGCCTCCTTCCCGTCACCTCGGATCTGGGGCCCTCGGGTGTTTCCAGCAGAAGAGTTCTAGATAGTTCTGAGGGGACACCCTCCTCTGCCCTTCCCCAGGAAAGTCAGGCTTGACTGAGGGGTGTTTTCTGTGACTGGCCCCCTCCTCCGCGTTTGTAGGCCCTAAGCCCGGCCAGTGCACAACGCGCTGGGCAAGAAACAGCTGTTGTTTTGACAAAGGATGCACTTGCCTCATTTTTGGTAGCACCAGAGTAAGTCACGAGGTCATCGTCTATTCTCGGCCTCTGCCCTGGGCAGGTAGACATGCAGGCAGTACATGGGGTGTGTTATGTCAAATATGTTTCTATTATTCTGTGTGTATGTACTTTTTCACATTAGCAGGATTTAAAAAATTAATGTATTTGCAGTTTTTCCAATTGGGTAATATGTGCACATGGCAAAAGTAGCTCAAAGATACATACTGAAGAGCAGGTTGCCGCCTGGGCGCCTCCTCAGAGCCAAGCACAGTTAGAAGTGTCTTCGGTATCTTTCTAGAGATGATCGAAGCTTCTGCCAGCGTATGTGTAGAGACCATCTTGAACAGTGCTAGCATTGTTTTGCACTTTGCTGTCTTTGCTTAAATATATCTTGAAGCTCATTCCGTCTCATAGAGTGCACGTAGCACGAGGTATTTTCTAACCACTGCAGAATAATCCTCGAGTGGATATGCCAGTGTGCTGTTACTGGACATTTAGATTGCTTCCTGGTTTTGATTTTTTCTCTCTTTGCGAGTTTCTAATGCCGAGATGTGGGGCCTCTCTGCATTCCTTTTTACATGTGACCAGAGACTCAGAGGCTGAGGGGTCTGTACTTTAGGCCCCCACCATCACCTCCCTACACACATTAAATTCCCTTGTTAATGTGTCATTATATTTGACACTTTGAGTGTAGGCAGGCTGGGTAGATAATAAAACAGTATTTGGCTTATGTTTAATAGCTGTCTCCTCCCTTTGCGTTGTCCCTACAGTCTGAGAAAGTCTTGGTGCCCTTTAGAAGGATTCAGTGGTGTTATTTAAGTGAGGGATTCGGTCAAAGATTGTGAGGCTTAAATCTGACCATCCAAACCTGGGGCAGTGGCAGCTGCCCCCCAGATCTGTGGACGCAGTCTCTCCTCACTGTGTCAACCTGTTTCCGCGGTGGCGGGTAGGATTACGGTATTAAATTTGGAGACTCCCATTGGTTTCTCATGTGGACCTACATATGTCCGCACGCGTGCGGAAGGGAGAGTGGCAGGTCCCTGGGGGCTCCCCAGCTGACAGCAGCAGGTCGCCTAAGGCATGCTGGCCCGCGGCCCTGTGACAAAGTTGGATTTGCCTTCCTGTCCCAGCCTCAGCCCTCAGTTGCGTTCTCTAACGGATCTACCTGGGGAGCTTGGGGGGAACTTCAGGGATCAGAGGGTCCCACAGACCATGTGCTCTTCAACATTTTTTATAGTGCCCCCCTCCCCCCCGCTCCCACACGCACACACTACTCCTGAGCTCTTCCTACTGGGGAACCCAGCAACCTGCACCTGGTGACAGAAATCACCAGACACTGCTGATTACAACCCCCGCCCCCACTGCTCCCTATTCCCCCCCACCCCCACCCCCACCCCGGCCCTGGACGTAGTCAGTGCTCTTTGTTTTTCTGTAAGTTTTCTGCATCTATGTGTGATTGGGACAAAACATCAACTTGACTTTTTTTGTTGTTTTGGTCATATTTCAATACTGGCTTCTTTCCCCCTTCTTGAAGTCTCCTTCTATAATTTCTGCTGCTGCTGCTTAAATATAGATGTGTAAGCCCTCCTCCTTACCAGATTGTTTATATTTCTGAGAAGCCTTCTGCTTATCTGCGATTGCTCTCTCTTCTCTATCTCCATCCCCACGTTGCCACATTGGTTTCGGTTGCTCTTTTTTTCCTGCCTTCCCTTGACTGGGATGTGTTTCAAATGTGGTCTATCAAAATGTGCAGTGTTTCCCTCTTTTCTGCAGTAGATTTGACATCTGTTCTTGAATTCTAGCCCACGTTATTCTTTTGGACTTGTTTGCCCAAGATTTGCTGTAATGCCAGAAACACTAAAGGGGAGAGTTTGGTGTGGTGGTAGCCCCCCCGCACGCCCTCCCCCCCAAAACTGTCTACGATTTCCAAGTCGAGCAAACGCTGGATGTTTGTTCCAGCACTCTGTCATCTTGTCTGGCAGTGGCCCACCCCATGGTGGCACGAATGAAGTGTTGTTCACCAGCAGGGCTCACAGACTACTTCAGTATTTCACCAAAAAGGAAAGCAGGTGGAACTTCATGAGGCGGGTGGAGGGTGGGTGGAGAAGCTCTCACTTGCTTCCTGCATGTCTGTGGATGAATTTCCATTTTGATTTTCCTCACCTTTCAGCCTTTGACTGGGTCCTTGCTGTGCCGCGCCTCCAGGGAGATGGTCTGCAGGCCCTTTAATCCTAAGCAGAAGGTGCTAGTGTGTGTCGTTAGTAACTGAAGATACTCAGCACGAGAACCAGCCTTTTGGTGGCTACGGGAACGTGTCCTTGCATTCCTGCTGTCAGCCTGGGACACCATTCTGGGTCCATCTGCTGTAGGCTTGTTTGAAAAGATCCTCTTGGCAGCTCCTCCCAGAATTTGCGTGATCAGGGCCCAGGTTAGGTTCTGTGGTGCTTTGAGCATCCGTTTGTCATGTATAGCGGCGCCGAGAGCCCTTAGCCCCTGATAGTTCCTTTTACAGGGGACCCACTCCTGGTGGTTCTCAGAATTCCAATGCAAGTAATACAGTTTGAGGATAACTGCTGTGTGCAGGTGCCTCATTTCTGAGGTTTGCAAGATACTGGAAATCACTGTTCTTGGAATTTGCCTTTTAAAGGTCCCTCTTAAAAACAAGGAACAGGTTAAGTTTAATGGTTCCGGACATGATGTCCAGCCCATAGTAAGCCGCACAATAAATGTTTGTTGTATGAATGCAAATGAAGTATCATTACAAAAGATTCCAAGCCCTCACTGTTGAAGGACAGCCAAAGAGAACGCCCCGATGAGGAGGGGAGAGCGAAGCAGAAGGACAGAACGTAGGGACTTGACAAGACACTTGTAAGAACAGAAGTGAGCAACTCCAGGGAGCGATGGCATTTGGGCATTGGCCTGACTCTGGTTTCAGCAAAGAAAAATGTATCTGCATGTTTTGTTCCAGAAACAGTCATTTGTGGGGTGGCGTCGATACACTCCTGAAAGCTGAGTGTGCGCGTCCTGTTTTTTCAAACCAGCTCCTGCGACTGGCTGGAAACCACGCAATTGTGTCCATTTCCCGATTGGCAGCCCCCCCTTCTTTCCCCCCACCCCCCGTACCTCCTGTGCCCATGACTGGGTAGTGCCGGGAACATAGGGCTCTCCCCAGTGTTCTGGTCAGATGCGGATGTGATCTCCTCTGGTACAAAGTGCAGTTACAATCTTGTCTCCTCGTTTTGTTTCTCTCGACAGAGGGAACTCGATGCCACCGCAACAGTATTGGCGAATCGGCAAGATGAAAGCGAGCAGTCTCGAAAGCGGCTCATCGAACAGAGCCGAGAGTTCAAGAAGAACACTCCAGAGGTGAGACAGTGTCCGTTTGGATCCCTTTGAAGGGTTCTCAGTCTCTTGGTACATATTCAGAAGACGTGTTGTAAGCATTTCATTTCTATCAGACAATCTGCTGCTGTCTTTTGACTGTCCTCAGCCCCGTGCCAGCAGACTGCGTGCCCCCATGCGGGCTGGGGAACGCGGGCATTGGTAGGTTGTCTGAGCAGATTAAAGCACAAGCTCGTGCCAGATGCAAACACTGAACAAGCTGGGTGTGCAAGAGCATGTGGCCAGGGGTGTGGCCAGGTCAGACCCTCGAGCCCGTCCCGGCCTCTGGCCCCTGTGCTCCATTTCCGTGCCACCCGAGTCCACGAAGGGTCACTGAGTACGAGGACAAGGCAGGTGGAAGGGCCTCAGAGGGCCCCCTTCGCAGGTGTGAGACCGGCAGGGTGTCTGAGGGCTGCACGCGTGTGAGGGTGCAACATGCCGATATTTCTTGTAAATCAGGCATTTAGTCTGCGAGGGCCTTTTAAATGCCTCTGATTCCTAAAATATGCTTTAAAGGGCACTGAAAATTTGTTCCTTATGTGCTTCTATTTTTTTCTTTTAAGTGTGTGTTCGGAGGACAGTGTTTGGAGTGGTTGGGGCAGCATTTTCCTAGTCTGCTTTCTAGGTCCCTTGTTCCCTCGGTCCCTATCATGGGTTTCATAAGAAATAAAAAGAAAGGAGAGTTTTACAGACAGTTGCACAGATGTGGGACTTGCTTTTCAAGCAGCTTCTGCCAGTTTGGCCCACAATGGTTTTTGGGCTGTGGGCTCTCCCAGCCTCCTGCCGCCTCCACTCAGGGGTGGGTGGACTGCGGCTTTGCCCCTGGTCCCCCGGCCCCCAATTCTTCCATGGAGGAAGAAGGAACAGGCCTGGAAGAAAAGCCACTTCCTGGGTGGGATGCCTCTAACTTTTATAATATACCTCATTTACAATATATAGGACTTTTGCAAAATGATGTGTGAATTGAATTTTTAAAAGTGGACTTATTTTAAGTGTTCCAATGGAGCCTGCTATTAAGGGAGTGCTATTGTGAATCATTTTGGGAAACAAATAATTAAACCTCTATTTTCAGAATAAATATGTTGGGAGAGAATATGATAGCCCTGTGGAAAGAAAGAGGGCTCTAGGGGCAGACCTACCTAAAGGTTTTAAATTTGAGACCCACTACTTACCCTCCCAACCCCACCCTCCCCTGCCCTCACGCCTGGATCTGCCCTGTTTTATCAGTCAGAAAATGCAGATCAGAGTAATTCGAGCCTGGGGATTGCTGCTCTCTGTGTGGCTTTGTAAGGAAGCTCTGTTCTCCATGTTTCAGCTTGTCCTGAGTCAAGAAAGCAGCTAAGGACAGGACTTCCTTCCTCTGTTGCTTTCCTCCTCTCAGGAGGGTCTCGCGGCGGGATTTCCCAAGCACCCATCCCTTACTCTGTTTCCCCCAGCCGACCTTCATCATGTCTGTCTCTCGAGCCAATCTCAGCCCTGTTCCAATAACTAGCTGTCATCCTCCGTCCTGTGTTCTTGCTGTCCGTCCCTCTTTTGGTGACCATATGTCCAGGGGGACCCATAGAAAATCTGAAAAAGAAGGTTAAGGTCATCCTTCTACAGCAACAGACAACAATAAGTAAACAAAATCTGTCATGCGATGGGTACTGGGAAGAAGACAGAGCAGAGAACTGGGCTCCTGGATGTGCCTTGGCGTCCCGGACTCCTTGGCAGCTGCTAAAGGCAGTTCCCACCGCCGAGGAGCTTGTGCCTTCTGGTCTCCTCAGGCCCAGCGCTCGGAGGATAAATGTTAATTGGGCTGAACTGGGCCCCATCCCTCCACTGATATCTAAACAGGCCTCGTTCTGCAGGTACTGGGGACCAGCTCACACGTCTTGTGTTGACTCCCATGTCAGTTACTTGAAGAAACCCCATCTTAAACGGCTGCACTTTATCTCCTAATCTCAATAAATAGAAGAGTCTGGGGGAGGAAGCAGCCTGGTTATTAAATGCCGTTTGGCGCATTGCTTTTCAGGGCACATTGTCAGACATTGTCTTCTGTGGAGAAGGGGGCCCAGATCCCCACCTGGGAGGGGATGGAAGCTGCCACCCTGCTTGCTCCTGGCCTCTGCCCGCTGGTCAAGGCTGGTGCCCACTCGGGTTGCTTCCACTGCAGTAGGGAGGGTTTTGCCGCAGCACGCATCTCTAGGAAGTGTGGAAGGGTGAAGCTGCTTTCAGGCTTCTGCCCTGCTCTTCCCCTTGCATTTTCCTATCCCAGGCCCATCCTGGAAATCTGTGTGGGGTCCCTGTGGAACCCTGAGGCAAGAAATAGCAGAAAAGAGGTTCACTTACGCCACCAACCAGAATCTTCTGTTTGAAAATGTAAAGCCACTTAAGGCCAGAGTGGAGGTGGGGGTGGGTAGCTGCAGCTGGGGTCCTCTGGGGTACACAGAGGGAGGGGGTACGTGGGGAGCTGTCTGGTAGGACATGTGGGGACTCTGGCGAGTGCAGGGCCTGGGATCCAGAGGGGATAGTGGATTGTCATTTTGTTTGGGGTTTCAGACCAGAGGGACCCGACCCCTCTCTGACATCAGTCACCTCTCCTGACAATACCGCTGGACAGATTATTAAACAAGGGAGGAAATAGATTACCACTTACTGTAGAGGGAACATTCTAGAAATTGGACATGTAAAAATGAAGGTTATTTAGAGCTTTGTTCTCAGGGGTGAAAACAAAATTGGCTTCCTGGTTGGTGGGAAAGGCATCCCTTCCTGTGGACACAGACTGGGATCCTAACCGCTCACGTGCTTGGCCAAGTGAGGACGAGGGTCTTGTTCTGGGGGCCACCGAGGCACAGCCAGGGCCAGTGGGGTCATACCAAGTGCGCTGATTCTCAGTGAACGCGCTGGTGTCCCTCTTTGTTCTGGGAAGATGTCCTCCCTGTGTCTATTGAGTATCTAGGAAGTCTTACATGCAGCATTAGGCATTAAGGGGACGGCAGAGGTAAGTAAGGTTTTCTCTCAACATATTTCCTGAGACCAGCTCTGCTCAGTGGCACCTGGGAAACCTCAAGTCCAGAGGGACAGGTGGGCTCTGGCGGGAGGACCCCAGGAAGGCCAGCGGAGTCCAACGGGCTGGGTCATCCCACACAGGGCCAGCCACAGGAGCACAGGAGGCAGGCACCACTGTGGCCAGAGCCTTGAATATCTTTGCTTAGAATGAATTTTTTTAAGCTTCAGTTTTCTGTCATTAGATTAATGCATTCCTAGTCAGTGGATAGCATTGCGTATGTCTTTTCAACCTCAAAATTGTAGTTAATTTGAAGGAGATTGCAATGACTGCAAATAAAGTTTTATGCATTTCTTTGATTAAGAAAATGAGTCAAAGAAAAACATTTTTTAATTTTAATGTTGTAACTAAACATTCATTCCCTATTGAATTAATAATTGGTCGTGGAATGTAAAAGACGGGGGCTATTTCTCGGCTGTGTCACTTCCCTTATTGTTGTAGGTGACTTACTGGGCTGTTGCCATCGGGCAAATTACTTACCATCCCAAAGTCTCAGTTTCATCCTCTGTAAAAAGTGTGACGCCAGGGCTCCGCTCACAGGACTGCTGTGTGTGCCGTGGTGTGTGTGGGGGGGCCCTGCAGAGGCCTAGAGCCCAGTAGGTGCTTGATATTCATATTCACTTGGAGCATGTCCCGCAGAACATGTGAAATGCAGCTAATTTCTGCTCCTGAAAGCTAACCCAGGGAACTTTAAAACAACACGACAAATACAGGTCGTTTCAACCTAAAGTGTTCCCAAAATTGGTTTGTAGTGTTTGTCATTTTACAGATACCTTTTGAACACCTGCCATGTGTCAGATGGTTTGGCCTTGGGGGTAAAATCCTAATCCTGTTCTTTAAAAGTTTCCTACCTTTTTGCCATGAAGTAGTGCCTCCTGCCATGGCGTGTTAAGCGCTAGGATCCTGCAACGGGAATCTTCTGAATGCAGAGTTTGCTCCAGACACACTCGCGTATTCAGGGCGGTGAGGTCCCGAGCCGCATAGACCTGTCACTCTTACTGCTTTTGGAACCTTAGTTCTCAACCTTTGCAATACAGTGAATGTTAGAGGCCCTCTGCCCTGAGAAACGCAGGCGTCTGCATGCAGTTCTGGACTCTGGAACTCATCCGGGCACCTGGCTTAGGCACGTGTCTGGCTCACACCGGCGGTCTCAGCAATGCCACTCCGGGAGCCTTCCTCTTCCTCCTGGTGTGCCCAGGGTAGGGGGATGGAAGGGTGGGCAGGGGCTGCGTGAGACACGAGCACACAGGCACTGACCTCTGGGCAGAGGCCACTGTGCTCCGGCCTGTGGGCTGGGCACGGGGGTGTGGGGACGGGTGGCTGAGCTGGGCCACCCCGAGTGTGATGAGGGCCCCGCAGGCTGGCAGCAGGCTCAGGCACCTCTGCGCTGGGCAGGCAACACTTGCCTCCTGCCTGAGAGGCTGGTGAAGGGCAAGGCCAGGCAGGCAGCCAGGTGTGCAGGGGAGGGGGCAGCAGTCGCTTTCCTAAGGCCTCGTAGCGTTAGAGCTGTGTGCAGTGCAGGCCCAAACCCTTGCCTTCTGCTTTCTGTTGCTTTGATCCGAGATCTGAGGCACGGGCGGGCCAGGATTACCTTCGATGCCCCAAATGGCATCTGTATTGATAAAGCCGACTGCAGATTGGATCACCAGGGCCGTGGAGGCATCCAGGAGCTGCCCAGGCCTCCCCACCCTCACCAGCAGTGCCAGGCCAACTCCCCACTCCTGGAAATAGTTATTCCCCGCCGGGGACCTCAAAGGGACACCTGGGGTTTCGTGATTCTGCCTAGGAATTACTATTCCCTTGCTTTTTCATTCTGTTACGTTTTAGATTTGCTCCTCGGACCAAAGGTTGACGTGAGGTTCTCACAGCTGCTGCTCAGCCAAGCTGGGACTTCAACCCAGGCAGTCAGTGCTCTTAATTGTGGGGCTGGGCTGCCTCCCTGGCAGGCCAAGCACCTGGAGCAGTCGCAGATGCGGCTTAGGGCAGTGCAGGCCGTGAGGGGAGGTCACAGGGTGTTTGCAGGGGTCCGTGTCAGCTCCCAGCCTGTGTTTGAATGTGCTGCTCGACTAGCGGAAGAAAGGTCTTCCCTGTTGGACTTACTTCCAGAAGGAGCACAGGAATGGTTTTTGTTTTGCTCCAGTTCTCTTCAGTAAGGGAAGAACCATCCTTTATTGGGGGGCATGAGAGGAGGAGAACCACAGACCCGAGATGCAGTGATTTTTATCACAAACCCTCCCTCAGCGTTCGTTTTTGTCCTTTCAGTGCGTCCAGCTCCTACCCTGGAATATGTCTTAGGTGTCTGTCTGTCTGACTTTGCGAGGTTCATTTATGTTTCCTGTGGAAGGGACCACATCTCTTCTGGGAGGTTGAAAACTGAGCTGCAGTCTGGAGCAATCGTTGGTCATTTTTTCCCCTGATAGATTTTTGCCTAAACATGTCTTGCTCTGGGGTATTAACCCCTCTGACACCTGGTCCACGGGGCTCACAGCCCGAGTCTGTGTTTTCTACGTCAGTCCTGCCCACATGCTTGCGGCTTCTTTCCACGTCCCCATCTCTTGCCTTTGTCGTCATCAGCAGAGCTCACCCCAGCCCTGACCGTTTGGGCCACAGCTCCCTGGGGTCAGCACCGGGACTGAGTGCCCCTTCCTCGTTTACTGTCCCCACCTGGGAAGGTGGCTCTGGGCCTGATGCCAGCTGCAGCCTCCCAGCCCCGCCTCCTGGATTGGCACGCCGACTCCGTGACAGGGAATGTTCTTTTTACTGCTGACATAACTGCCTGTTCACTGGCGTTCATTTCCTGAGTGCCGGAATCTTAATTTGCCCTTTCTGTCTCAGGCTAGAGTGTTTTTCTGAGTTTTACGTTCTTGGGAAACTGTTGTAAAAAATCAGGAGTCGCCTTGAGATATGACTTGGAAAGAAATCCTGCGCCATCATTGAAATGAACTAGATTTGTGGGTTCCTTCTGGACTCCAGCAGGGTGGGGGTGGGGGTGGGGTGGGGGTGGGGGTCGTCTTTAGCAAAAGCCACAGTCACCGTTGTGCTGATCAGGGTGGACCATTTCTGAGGAAGAGGGAGTCATGTGCCCCGACACTGTCTCCTTCACCTGGACGTCACCTACTCCCTTTTTGCCCAGGGGAACAGGACAAAGGATGGGAAGACGCTGCAAAGTTCTGGGCTCCTTCTCCACCCCCTGTGAGAAGAGGAGTCAGCAGGCTGGGGGAGTCAGGGGGAGGTAATATATAGTTGTGGCCCAGGACCAAATGCATTTAGTCACTGCCTCTCCAGCCTTTATATAGACACGGCAGGGAGTGACTCAGCCTGGAAAAAGAGAGTCACTTAAAAATAAAGTCGCGACTCAAATGGACACGTCCTGCACAGGCGGCCCTGAGACGGTGTGGCTGGGCTTCAGCTAGAAGCCTGGGGGTGTCTTTGCCCTGCAGGGCCCTGCTGGGGTCCCAGGCCAGTCAGGTAGCCAAGGTGAGGACGTTCATTTCAGCTGCATCATGGAACTGGAGTGAGGATTAAAGGAGCTCACATCTAACTCCCTGTGCTTTCTAAACTCGACAACAGCATTCAGACGTTTTAGCTCTGACTGGACATGTTAGTATGTGGAGCAGTGACTGAACTCGCTGCTTTTCCCTTGTTTTAAACAAATTGACAGTCTGTGGAAGCCTGTGTGTCTCTCCAGTTTACTACTCAGCTTTTGTTTTTGATTCTGTCCTCATAAGAATTTAAAGTCAATGTACTCAAAAGACTAAAAACACCAGCATAATGTTCCTTGTATCTCATTGGACATTCGAGGGGGTTAATTGAAGACCCACAGCACTGATTTGACGAATTGTGACTTTTAAAAAGGAGGGCAGACCAGACATGCCGCTAGGGACATGGGCCCTTTCGGAAAGGCAGTGATGGGTAGCCTACAAGCTTGGAAGACTGGGGGTGCAGAGTGGAGGATACAAGCACCCCTCCACCCCACAAATGCTTATATTGGAGGTTCAGGAATCTAGCCTCAGCACCTCTGCCAAATCTGCAGCTCTGGAACGATTACTTTCTCCAACTTGGAAAGGGTAAGGCCCTGCGTCTGTGTAGCCGTGTGTCTTGGGTAGCATGGACCTTGGATGGTCACTGTGGTGTCGGAGGTCCTGCCCTATTTGCAACACGCATTTAGGAATCTTTTCTTTACAAAACAGGATTTTTCAAGATGGTAATTATATCATTCTGCAAGATTCACACAGATAGATAATAAGTAAAACTTTATTTAACATTTAAATTTTATTTTTTTGTACAGAATTAAGAAAAAAAAAAAGAATTCCAGGAATGTCTTTCTTTGGCAATTCCTCAAAAAGTTAAACATAGAGTTACCCTTATGACCTAGCATTTCCACTCCTAGGTGTATATCCAGAAGAACTGAAAACACGTCTGCTCAAAAACTTGTATGTGAATGTTCATGGCAGCCTTATTAAAAAAATCGAAAAAGTAGAAGCAACCCAAATGCCCATCAACAGATGAACTGATAAACAAAAAGTGGTCTATTCATACAATGGAATATTACTCAGCCGTATAAAGGAATGAAGCATGACACATGGATGAACAGCATGGATGAACTTTGACAATATGATGCCAAGTGGAAGAAGCCAGCCACAAAAAGACCACGTACTGTGTGATTCCATCTATAGTGTCCAGAACAGGCAACTCTATAGAAACAGAAAGTAATTGAGTGGTTGCCAGGGCCTAGGCAGGAAATAGGGAGTGACTGCTAATGCTGATGGGATTTCTTCTGGGGATGATGAAAATGCTCTGGAATTAGTGGAGACGGCTGCACAAATACCTTTTTTGTGGGGGTGTGGGAAATCCTTACACAGGTTTTTTTTTTTTTTTGTTTTGTTTTTTTTTAATTCAGTTGTTTTCTCTTATACTCTGAAGAAAATCTGCACATAAAAGTATCTTGTGAATTTTCATTTTGGAAGTACCAATTTAGCTTTAAAAAGGCCACTCCAGTGTTTGGCAAAATTATAAAGCCCAAATAATCAACTTGGATGTTTAATCATTCTAGAATTACCCACCGTTAAGTTATAATAAGACTTTAACTAGAAAAAGTTTAAAAATTAAAAGTGAACTTTTAACTGTTACCAATTAAACTCTGTAAGCCAATTTATCAACCCAAGACATTACTTTTTTGTTTCTTTTGGGTCCCTCGGAGAGAAAACCTGCTTCAAATGGGATAGAGTAATGAATATAACTCAAAGCTAATTCAGCCCAGTGTCAGTAAGTGGCTGGTGGCCACATGATTCCCCCACGTTCCAAAAAGACCCTTCAGCATGCTCCGTGGGCACACAGGCCTGTAGAGCAGAGGAATTCCCTCGGGCTTGGGCAGATTGAGCGACAGTCAGGTCCTAGCTCCATGGCTCAGTAGCATTGTGACCTCACTAGCATTGGGACAGAAACTTAACCTCAGTTCCTTTAGCTGCAAAAATACATTCTGCCCCCTTCAGGGAGTGATGGTGAGGAGTAGGTGAGGTTCCTGGCAGGGAAATGTCTAGTCCTGGGTCTGGAGTGGAGGGGACAGCTAGTAAGTGATGGGCTGAGTGACCTTGAGTAAGATCACTGAGCATTCTGAGACTTGGACCCTGGGTATAGAAGCAGAACTAATAATGAATGCCCAGCTACTATGTGGGTGAAATGAATTCAGATGCATGGAGCATATAGTATGTGCTCAATAAATACTCCCTGTGTTCTTTCCTCCCTTCTACAGTTCTGAGCCCTGTCCAGGGGCAGGGAGAGCTACAGCAGGCCCTGAGAGTGAAGGTTCCAGTTCTCATAGAGGGGCAGGCAGGCAGTGACCAAGTAAACAAAAGATGGCATAAGATAATTTCAGGTGATGGGAAGAGCGAAAACAGGACAATATGGCAGCGAGTGAGTGTGGATGGGTGGAGGTTCTCCAGGAAGTTAGAGAAAGCTTTTTGAATCAAAGACCTTTGCAACCCCCACCCCCGCCGCCCCCGCCACCCCATTGATGAATTTCACAGATTGTTTAGCACTGGGGTCCCTAAAATGTCTTTCAGCTAAAGTCCTGATTGTCTTTGTTTGCTCTTATCACGCAGTTACTTTCAGGCGTCAGATCCAGTCCCTCTACTTTCTAAGGCCAGGGATGCTGTTTAATTATGGACGTTAGAAAGTTTGGTTAAGGAACATTTGAGTTGGAGGGAGACCTCATTGAAAAGTGAGTTCTTAGGTAATCAATGAAGACTTGATGTCTCAGTTTGTGTTCCATGACACAAGAAGCAGCCAGAAGTGGGCGTGAGCCCTGCCCTGGGGGAGCGGCTGGCTTCTGGAGCCCCCAGACCACGCTCTCTTTCTGTGAGCTCGGGCTGGCCAGACTCACTCACTGAATTGTCGACAAGGCCGGCGTTCCCTTTCCTTCCTGAGCCTGTGTGTCGCTTCCTTCATGTGTCTAGCAGCTTTTAAAGGGCTATTTTAAGTATAACGACAAAGTATCTGAGAGCTTAATAACTGTCAAAAGGAAAAGACTGTAATTAGATTCGTGTGGTGTAGAAGCTCAGCTGACTTGTATAACCTCTCAGTCTTCATTTTCTCATCCAGAAAATGGGAGAGATGACAACTGTTTTGGAGTTTATTATGAGCCAGACAGAATGCGGTAGAATATGCAGAATAACCATGGCAAACAGTAGAAGCTCAGTAAGTGGTACGTTGTAGGTACGTTATTAACATCGAATGTTTTGAGAAGAAAAATTGTGTTCATGAGTAAATTTTAAAGCTATAAAAGAACACAAATTTTGAAAAAGCACTCTTAAAGAATAGAGCAGACCAACAAGTCTATAAACTGTACACCTGGTTTCTGCTGCAGACTTGAATAGAGTAAGTAAAATAAAAACATGCTTCGTCCCTGTGTGTCTAGATGGTCATTTTCCTTCCCTGTGCATTAGCTGTGCTGCTCTTGGAGTAGAAATATTTGCTGCTGGAGTCTTCTTTGGAAGCTGTTCTGTGAGAGTAACCCATAACTTGTCTTTCTGGTCAGTAACCTCAACCGAAATGTGTTTTGAATGGAGGATGTCATGCTTTGTCGGATGTAATAATAACTTGAGTGTAGAAAGGAGTTCACAGCTTCGTCTCAATAAATATCCTTGTAAGGTACAATGGCTAAATGTGAAAGCCATAAAATTTTGTTGAAATTGTGGTGAACTGTTATTTATTAATATTTATTGAGTACTTACTAAGAGCCAAGCATCATGCTAAGTGCCTCACAAACACTTTGCTGCCCCTGGCAGTCACCCTAGGAGACGTGTGTCATTAGTGTCACTTCACAGAGTGTAAGCCACCTGCCTACCAGGCAGACAAGCTCCCACCACAGGCCATAACCACTGTGCCAAACTGTCTCCTTTTAGCTTCCAGAACTCAGTGTTTATTCACTCAGTTAGAAGTGGTTTCTTTTATTTCAGTTTTAAAAAATGATTTTTTAGTGTTTCTTTAAGGTAACATACTCATTTAAAGGGTTTTGTTTATTGAGGAGTACGTTTTGTTGGAATATACCCATGGAGGAGCAGGTAGGCGAAAATCTAACAGTTGCTTGGGAATGGTGGTTAATTCATGGGAATTATTATAAACCAAAGCAAAGGCAAATCCCCCCTTCAATTTTGAGATTATGTCAGTCAAGAAAAAGACAATAAGATAACAAGGCCCCCTGACCCTGAGATTTGTTGGGTTAGGTTGTTTCTTTGGTCAGGGGGCTGAGGACAGGGATGGGTGGGGCTAATCATTGAACATTGATTGTTGACTAATGTTGGCTCTTGGTTTTAACTTGCAAATGTGAGTTGTATAAAAGGTAAGTTTACAAGGAGTGTTAGCACCTGCCATGCAGAGTATAATTTGTTTGTGGCCCAGTATTTTAACAGGAAGACGTCATGATGTAGTGGATATAGTTAAAGGAGTGTTTTATTGGGAATCAGGACACTTGCCTTCTGATTCTGGCTCTGCCACCGACTGGATTTGAGGTCTGTGCAAGCCAGCTCACCTCTGTTTGGTTTGAGAAAGGAGGTGAGGACGCAGTGCTGTGTGACTGACAAGCGAGGCCTCTGGAGCTTGGCCTCTCCCGCCTCCCGCTCGCTCCGATTCATCCTCCCCGTGGGCCCAGGTGTAGATGCTGCCCTGTCTTCTTACAGGCCTCACGCTTTACCTCTTGTGGTTTTCCCATTCAGAATTCACTCTGCATGCAGTGAGTAGTTACGGAGACCCCTTTGTGTGTGGGACGGGGTGTACCAGGGCAGCTCTGTTTTGAGGGCTTTGGTCACTGCAGGGACGCAGCAATAATAGCTAATAACAACAGCTGACCCTTACTGAGCACTTACTGTGTGCCAAGCTCGGTTCTAAATACTTTAAATGTATTGGCTGGTTTAACACAGGATGCCTACGAAATAGATACAGTATTTACCTCCATTTCAAAGAGAGGGAAACTGCGGCCCAGAGAGAAGGACGAAGTCCCCTAGGGTGTCACAGGTAATAAGCAGCAGCACTGGCTGGAAGCTTCAGATCCCGCCAGACCAGCTGCAGGTCTGGACCACCATGGCTCCGTGGGGAGCACGTACTGAGTTCTGCCGGCTACTTACTGTCCAGGCTCGCAGACCCCCTCCTGCCCCAGACGTGTCCGGCCACACGCAGGCACCCTCCCTGGCCCCGTCTCTCCAGCAAATGAATGTTCCAGTGCATTCAGGCAAGAGAACAGAGTCTGGATTATGTTTTAAAGGGGTAACTTCCTTCCTGGGGCAACTTCCAGCTTCAGGACCCCCAACTTGGTGGTTCTCTGCTTTACATTTGAAAGGTCACCGTTTTTTAGTTCGGAAGGCTGACTGGGGCCCCAGTGTGACCCCATTTTTATTCATCCATTTACTGACTGCACAGGGGACGCTTTAAAGAGGGCCGGCTGCAAAGAGTGTTTGTGATCAAGTATCCTGAGACTGGACAGTTGGTGACAGCCCTGCTTTTCCCAGGGTCGCCAGCCTTGGAGGTGGGGGAGACCTCAGCTCCTGACACCTCCCACAGTACCTTCCACACGTGCCCCGGGAACAGTGCATTTGTAAGACACGGGATACCTTTGAACCTTAAAAAAGATTTGCGTCAAACAGACCCGGTTCTTGCCCTAGGGAGTGGTGGCTCCGGCCGAAAGACATAGAAGGTCCGGCCACCTCTGCCTCCCTCCCACCTACAGGCCTCGTGATTTAACTTGCAATGACGTAGTTCTTTTTACGTGGAGCCATGCAACTAGGTTTAATTTTTTTTATATGAAATATTTCTAGCATACTGAAAAGTATAGAAAACATGTCCTTCATGAAGATTAGATAGATGTTAACATTTTGCCCATTTGCTTCTGGTGCCTCCTTTTTCAAATAGAAATAAAACACTATAGCTAAAATCCCACTTCCATGCCTCCGCCTCCCTTCTTCCTCAGATGTAAACCCCATCCCAAAACTGTTTCATTTTTATGTGCTTTTTGAATTCATAGCAATGTTTATGCACTCATAGACAATAGATATTGTTTTAGGTATATGTATATTGTACTGTTTATACAAATAGTATGCAAATGGTATCTTGCTTTATTTGTATATATCCTTTGAAACCTTGTCTTTCTCACCCAGCTTTACCCTTTAAAGATGTAGCTGTGTGTGCCTGTGTGCATGTAATTTACTCATTTAAGCTGCGACACACTATTCCACTGTGTGCATGAACCAAGAAGGTGCGTCTGTGGCCCTGTTGAGACGGCAAGTGGATTTTTGGTTGTTGTTGCAACTGTTATACGTGTCCTAGGAGTGGGTTCAGGAGTTTCCTGGGGTGGAGCCCCAGAAGTGCGGTCACTGGTCACAGCTTGACCAGGTCTGTGCTGCCAGGTAGTTGCTCTCCAGGGTAGTGGCGTGCTGTTACCCCACGGGCCAGCTCCCACTACCTGTTCCTGCCACGTACTTGCTGATTTTTGCCTTATTTCCTTATTTCTAATGTGGGTGAGCATCCTTTGGTATGGACTGGCCTATACAGTTTCCTCTTTTGTGTCTTAACTGCTCATATCCTTTTCCCATTTTCCTCTTGGGCTGTTTTGCTCTTTTTTTACTGACTTGTAGCAAATTTTAGTATTCTGAAACTCAATCCTTTGTTGCGAGTATACATTGCCGATATTTCCTCCCAGGCCGGGGCCTGTCTTTTCACTATGCTTGCACTGTCGCTCGTCACAAGGAAGATTTTAATTTTAATGCAGGTGAATTTTCTCCAGCTTGATGTAAAGTTTGTGTTTTTTATTTGATCTTATCTCAGAAATTGTCCCTATGCTGGTGTCATAAAGACAGTCTCCCGTGTTTTCTGGCAACAGCTTTTCCTTGCTTTTCACATTGGCCTGTAATGCATTTATGTGGGTGATGAGGGTCCAGTTCATCTTTGTCCATCGAGAGCCCCTACTTCCAGAACCATGTACCGCCCCGTCCACCTTTCCCCGTCGAGTTGCCTTTCGTACCTCTCTCAGGTACTGTGACGCCCTTCCAGGCTCCTGGTCTGCCTCTGTCACTTGCTAGTTTGCTCCTGCACCAGCCCCACATGTTTCGATGATCGTTACTGTATTATTATCGTAATTATGTCCATATCGTTACTAAGTCTTGATTTCCGGTAGGGAAATGCCCCACCCTCAATGCTGTTCAAAATTACCTAGCCTCTTCTTCCATATGGCTTTTAGAATCATTCCGCCTGTTGCGATTTTTATGTTTCATTGAATTTGTCGATTAATATGGAAAGACTTTATAAAGTGTTTAGAGTTTTGACAGAGTTATTTTAGATCTTATTCTTGGAAGGATTTTATTCCATGTATGACTCCAGGGATCATGTTCTTAACTTACTCTAGTTCATTGTGTGGATACAAAATAGTCAAAATTGAAGGATTGATCATTGTAGTCTGGAGCCAGGCATAAAAATAAACCCGCTCTGTTATCATAGGTGGCTGTGATTACGATCAGGGGAAAGGTCGGCTGTGGGCCTCCTAACATTGACAGTTTCCTTCAGAAGATTAAGTGGTTCTTCATTTTTGGCCCAGGTCATCAGTAGCTTAAAGCCATTACTGTCTATTGGCTGTTTGGTTTGTCTGAAATATGGGGCTGGTCTCAGCCTATTTCCCCGGGGTCAGGTGTGTTCACATAATCAAAGTGCCAGGAGCCTATAGTGTGTGCGTGTGTGTGTACGTGTACAAATTAGCCTTCTCTGGGGAGGAATGCATAGTGCCAGAATACAGAGATGTTCTTTTGTACCTTTGTATTTTGAAATGTGTGTTCTTTCTTGGCAGAGCGTTTTCAAGCTTATTTTTGAGATAGGCTTGTTCAGCCGTGTGCTTTTGAAAATGACTGTGAAGCTTTCAACCACTGGTAAACGGAAGAAAAAGAAAGATTCCTTTTCTGTTGATGTGTTCAGGATTTTCATCAGCCCAGTGCAGTTCCCATGACCTATTCAAAGAAGGGTGATAGCTTCTGTTTCCTTTAATTAAAAGTTGAAGACAAGGATATTTTTATTTATTTTGTTTATATGTAAACAACCCATGAAAAGTATTTCACATATATTAAAATGATTACTTTGCCACAGTAAAGAAAAACCACTGGTCCCAACAATGATACGAGATACCCCACACCGACCAATAAAATGATCTGTGAATAGGGATGAAAAAATTCAAGTTAAAAATTTGATCAGGGTAGTTTGGGTTAATAAATTGAAGCATGGAACTCTCGATTTAACTCTTTTTGCTGCTATAAGGTAAGGGAAATATTTACATTTTTTCTCCTTTCAGATCCATTTGTACTTGAAACTAGATTAAATGTTTTAATCTGGTTTATTATTGATTATAACTGTGGGAAATGAGTTCCATGGAGACCTCTCTTAAGTAAATGTACTGATATGTTAGAACCAGAAGAGTTGAGAGCAATTTTTATTTTAAAATTCTTTTTGCATTAGCACATCTGCAGTGTTGAGGAATATATGGAAAATTGAAATAGTGCTTCTATCCTGCCGTGTCTCCAGCACGTCAATAAATCACCTTTTTTTCCTTTTAAAATGTCTGGCCTTGTAATTTATGTTTGCATAACCCATTACTAAATTCATAGTAGGTGTTTTAGTTGGCAGGCATTAGTCCAGGGATTCTGAAGATCTTTAAAAAAAAAAAAAAAACAGAGCCTTTGTTAGTATTTATATTTAAGTGGACATTTTCCTTTTTTTAAAAAAACAATGAATTAGATTTTTAAAAAAGAATTTGGAGTTAGCTATTTACCTTTTTCTTAAGCAAACAATATCAAGTCCATATTCTTACGTTGTCAATTGTTATGGATTTCATAATTGACTTCATGGTTTTCCTTTTTTTTTTTCCAATTAAAACCAGCAGGAGAAAATGATTTTGATATTAAGATCATGGTAATTTCTCTATGATCTTCAGGTTTCACAGAAAATGAAAATTTCTATGTTAGTAATTTTTTATTTCCTAAATGCAGTTGGCTGTTTTAGTTATAAAGTGAAGATGAATCTATTCATTGCCTGACAACACTATTTGGTGCTTGAACAGAAATAGAAATGTTCAGGGTTAGTCCACATATTTGTGGCTTACCTTTGAGACTTTCTAATTTTTAACCAGACATTTAAAAATAATCATCATGTCTTCTAGCCCTAAATTAGGAAAACTTTTAGAGCTTTGCTTTGAAACGGTGAAAAAAAATTACTTCTGTTTTCTGTTGTAAAATTTTTAAAAGTGATTTTTATGGTAGTTAGAAAGCCAGAAGAGCCATTTATGGTTTTGTAAAGAGAGTTTGCTTTATTTGATCATCTCTCCCTTCTCTTTCCCGAGCTCCATCAGCTGGTTAATAATATTTTCAATATAAAACATGTATCTCAGCCCATTGAAATCACTGTGGCCAATCAGAAGAGGAGTTGCTTCTCCTCCAGGGAGCCTTAATATATTTATCAGGCAGTCTGTAGCCTCCTCACTCTCTTTGTCAAACGGAATGCATGTTATTTTTCAAAGGACAATGGTATGTTTTAAAATTCAGAATTTAACATGTTCCATCTATGATCCAAAAGTCCAGTTATAAGTTTGAAAATCCCACTCTAACTGCATTCTACTTAAGTTAGGGATTAAAATCAATGACAGTTTCCTTTTGTGTTTGGTTATTTTAAAACCACAGCTAATTTGAGATTTTTAAAGTCCCTTATTTGCATTATATACAATAGCATTTCATTATCAGAGATGTTTATTCTGTTGTATTGCCCTGATAAGCTTCTATACTTACAGACTAATTGCTACTGGGTTTAAAAGGTGCCTCTTTTATTTCTGCATTTATTTCTGGAAACTTTGGGGGTATTACTTCCTCTTCCTGGTGAGGGGCAGGATTTCGAGACTCTGTCTGACTTTTATAAACTCAGCTCCCAGCTCAGAGCCTCTCCTGACTTTTACAAGAACGATGGAAGTAGATTACAGAAGTGGTCTCGCAGCTTTCAGAAGATGAGAACCACATTTACGGCTTTTTGTGCAGCTTTCTTCCCCCGCTCCATCCTCCCAGGAGTCGGTGGCCCCGTAGTCATGAGCCTGTGGTTGTGTCCCAGAAAGTGTTTCCACCAGAGGAAGGTGCTGTGCCAGAAGCTGGAAGAAAGGAAAAAGGAGGTGTTTATCGTCCCGAAGACGTCTTCCAACTTTTATTATTAACTCCCTTCCAAAGTAAACTTTCGGGTTTGTTTCAAGGCACTTCTGGCCAAAGTGCAGTTGGGTTTGCCTGTCCTCTAGGAGTAGAGGCGAAAACAGCATCACCCTGGGTGAGGGGGGAGGAGGGGATTATTTATAATACTCAGTGAATGACAGCTGTGGGACAGTTGGACTGGTGAAGCGGCTGCTTGGATGACCCACGCCACCTCCGTGAGCCTTTCACAGTCCCACATGCAGTCAGCTGGGGGCTAGACCCTCTGAGAGGCACTGGGGTACGCAGCGCTCCCCTGGGGCGCGCAGAGCTCCCCTGGGGCACAGTGACCCAGCTGGAGATTGGTGAGGAAGTAGTGTTTTGATAAAGAGCAGTAAATGACAAAATGGAGAGGGCAATGCCCAGTGGACGCCTGGAGCAGAGAAGGGGCTCTTGGGGAGACGCAGGAGCCCTGACCTGGCCGGGGCCAGCGAGGGGCTGTCACCAGGAGTGAACGGTCCACTGGGGTTGGGGTAGGGCTGGCAGGGTGGTTAGGCTCAGGACGCCGCTGGAGCGGTCGTGAGCAAGGCTGAGGAACTTGGACTTGAGTCTGCCTAAGGCCTGCCAAGTCATCACAGGGCACACTTAGCGGTGACCCAGCCTGGTTTCTGTCTCGTAGTTGGTGCTGCTCGCAGCAGTGTGGAGCAGGAGTGTTCCGGGGCTGCCATGGAGCCAGAACGGCCGGGACCCTGCTAGAGGACTAGGTGAGGATAAACAGGCCGTGGTTATGTCACAGTCATTCAGTTGTGCGTCTTCACTGGGCCCCCCCTTATTCTAGGCCCGGAGGGTGCCGCAGTGAACAGAAGACCAAAGATCCCTGCCCTCTCCGTGCTTGCCAAAAGATAAGAACAAGTTCCAGGGGGTGAGGGCATGGAATGCTGACCTTGGAATTGGGGAAGTAGAGACATGACTCTGGAAATGCTTGGCTGAAAAGGACAGGAAGCGACTGGCAGTAACTGCAGAGGGACAGGAGGGCAGTTTTCCCCACCTTGAGGGGCACCTTCCCCAGCTCCGCCCATGGCATCCACTGATCTGTTTTCTGTTCCCCTGGTTTTGCATTTTCCAGAATTACATATAAACGGATCATACAGCATTTTGAGTCTGGCTTCTTTCCTGTAGTGTAATGCATTTGAAATTCACTGTTCTGTTGCGTGTATCAGGAGTTCCTCCCTTTTTAGTGCCTTGTAGAGTTCTGTTGTCTGGATGTACCACCCTGGGGACAGATGTGTAAAACTGCTTGGGCTGCTTGGATTCCCAATACCTAGTACCCCCGGGTTTTCAAGCTGCGCACAGCCTCACACCTAAGACTGCCCAGTACCCTGACTGTTTAATAGGGAGGCGGGCAGGTGTGCTTTCTGTCTTTTCAAGAACAATCACTTGCAAAGCTCTGCCTTGTCTCCTGTTTGCATGGTCTACTCACCCTCCGGAAGGTGATGGCCTTCCTTGAAGAAGGAGGGGTAAACATGGGTAAAGCTGCCCGATTTGTGGTCCTGGGTCCCAAAGGAAGAAAGGATTTGAGAGCGACTGGGAGCAAACTCACCCAGAGACACACCAGGAAGATGCCAGTGCTCCGCCCCCTCAGGCGACTGGTTGAGGCCGGAGGAGGCACCTGCACGCACAGCACACAGGTGTGGCCAGAAGCAAGGCTGAGTGGGGGCTGGAGCGGCCCTGCAGGGAGCCAGGCTGCTGGCTCCTTTTGTCCCTCCACTGCAGATGCTCTCCTAACATTTCCTCATGTTGTCTATGCCTCTGTCCTGTAACTCGCCTGTGACTGTGCTGTCTCCTCCTTCACTGTGAGCTCAGGGAAGATACGCGCAGCACCTCGGCTCCTCCTCAACCCTTGGTTGGGGTTGTCCATTGGTCCATTGATTCAGTGCTGTACTGGAGATGCGCTGAGGGAGAGGACGCTGTCGCAGCCGGGGTCGGGGTGGGCGGACTTAGCAGTCAGTAGCCCATCCTGTCACGTTCTTCAGGAGAAAACTCAGGACCAGCAGGGGACACCGACTGGTACAGTCACATGGGACACACGGGAAGGGTCTGTTTTCCCTGCAGTCAACAGCTCTGCTTGTCTCCTCTTCATGCTGTAAATTTGAAAAGTCAGAAGGAAAAGGGCAGCGTGCTGGGCTTCCTTGATGCAGGTGGCTCTTTTAAAGCTGGGGCTTATTGCCAGTCTGACCTCGTTTCCATGGGAGCAGCCAGCGGGGCAGCTTGTTCCCGTCAACCTGAGGCCTGGGGGAGCCTCAGCCCCGGGCAGACTCCTCCCAACTCTCTTGGAGGAGGGGGGACCTGGGAGCCCTGCTAGAGTCTCTCTCCTGACTTTTTTGCTACAGGAACTCAGTTTGAAGGGGAAGTTGGTGAATTGCCAGTCCCTGCCTGCACTTTCCCTAGAACGTGCACAAGGGGAGCCTTCGTCACTGCACTGAGGCTCCCTCCTTTGGGAACCCTGCTTAGTGGTGGGGTACCCCTGTTGAATATATGGTTTTCTTAACTGTTGCTGGAGAACCTTAGACGAACATAGAAGAACTATTTAGCATCTTTGTTTTGTACTGCAAGCGAACTCTTCAAAAAAAAAAAAAAAACAACCTACATGGCTCAATGGAATCTATTTCTTGAAATTAATTCTATCAAGCTACTGGATGTTCTTTCTTGCTGAGATCGCGGTTCAGCAGTGGTGGTTTGATAACCCGATGGTGAGAGTAGACTTGTCTCCTCTCTTGTCCGCTGGGTTTAATGCCTTGGCGTTCCTGAGCGTGGTCTGCGTCATTTCATGCTGGGGTCACAGCTCCATAATGAAGCCTTTATTATATTAACTAGTTAACAGATACATTCTTTGAAGAATTCTGAGTTTTTAATTATTCCATTACGCCTGTGGACACATCGTTCTGAGGGGCATTTTGCATTGCTAAATTCCAGAGTTAATTGCAAACCTTAAAAGACTAGAAAATGCTAAGAACAACTTGTTAAATCACAGACCAAGGGAAGGTTCCCCTTCCCCCTTCCCCTCCTCGTCTCCTGCTCCTGTTTTTCAGTCTTTTTGGTTGGTGGTAAGTGCAGTTTTAATCAGGCATGCCAGCACACATTGTTTCCCAGGTCTGTTTTTGCATTATTTGGGTAGAAACGTACCCAACTTCTGTTCCAGTAGGTGGAGAATGATGCTTAAATCCTAGAAGCACGCTCACCTACCTTTTTAGGGTATTGCAGGTTTCGCTTGAGGGCTGGAGGACTTCCAAAAGAGTATGACTAAGGGAGAAAAAGACTACTCCCAAAGCCAGCAGGGTGGGGTATCCCGGGACAGGCAAATTCCCAGCAGGGAAACTGCATGTCTGTAACGCAGACACATTGGGTCATAGATTTGCTTTCACAGAATAAATGAAACGAACAAAAGTTTTTTGAATCCTCCTTCCAGAAGGCCCAGTTTCTGCAGGTGTGTGTTTTGGTCTTAACTTGTAGTCAGTATTATTTCAGAGGATTTCCACTTAAGGCAGTGTCTACTCCAAACCAAATAGCTGGCTGGAAAAGGGAGACATTCTGTCTCCGAATCACCCCGCCAGCCACTTGTCTTAGGGCAGAAAGGGAGCAGCATCTTCCCTGAAGATCCCGGCTGGCTGGGTTCTCCTTCCCCTGCTGCTGTTTCCCCTTCTCACCGACGACGATAGCACGGCCCTGGCCTTGAGAACCAGCATGTGGAGTGTGGCTGGGGCGCCACAGAGCTGGGTTCCCATCTTGCCGCTGCTGGCTGCTCAGTTCAACTGGGATGGGAACCTGCCCTTCTGTGATTGGCTGCGATTAAATAACTGAGGCCACATCCCTGCTCATTGTAGCTTAACGCCCTGCACACAGGTGTCTGGCAAATGTTACTTTCCTTCTCAGCCTGGTAAATGCTTATATACTGGGTTGCAGAAAAATGAACAATTCATCTAACTCTAAGCAAGTAAGTAGATGCTTTGCTACACGCATATGGCTGAACTCAGCCTGTCTTTGGGCATCTTTTGGCTCAGTGTTAGGGTTTCCTCTCAAGTGGTCTCTGTTTAGTATTATGTGTAGGCCGCACGCAGAGTGAGGAGCCAGGCTCAGAGGTATTGGGGGTGAGAGGAGCAGCGGGGCCAGAAGTGGGGTGCGAGTGATGTCCCTTAATATGATGCATTTTGTTTAAAAAAATAAAAGGCAATGATTAGGTTTCTGGGCACCTTCTGGCTTTTGGAGGTTCAGAATGTAATTCTGGTCACTGCCACACACACAGCCTGCCACATACGCATTCAATAAATACCATTAAATAAATGAGTGTGTCACTTAGGAAAGTGTTGTTGTTGCCCTTGCATTTGCACAGAGACAGACCTCTTTGCGACTCTGTTGATTATGTCTTTGCTGCACTTAGATATTCTCGTGCTGTCCTGAAGTGATGTATAAAATCTGTCTGCGTATAGCATCACCTTAGAGCACATCTTTGCTTTTTCAAAATGGGGGGGGAAAGCTTTGGGTTTTTTTCTCATTATTAGGATAATATGGGCTAGTTGTAAAACATTGAATTAATGAAGAAACAAAAAGTCACCCCAAGTTCTGCAGTCCCGAGAGTGACATTTTTCAAATAGCATTTCTGATATCTCTATATGCTTAAATGCACATACAGGCTAAGCACTGCTCGATAATATTGAGAAGTGGCTGGTATGTGCCGGGGACTTTGGGGTCATACCACGTACGTGCTCTTTTATGAGCTTGTGTGTCAGGGACACCTGCCCGGTCAGTCTGTACTGGCCCGGCCTGTACTTTTCATGGCTGTATAGTATGCCCGGGGTTGGCTTGCCCTGGTGCAATCAGCCAATCTCTTCTCGGTGGAAGTGCAGCTTGCTTGTTATTTTAAGTAAAGCATGTCTAGTCAAATAACATGACAACTTGAACCATGGTTCCTGCCAAACCCTCCATTAGTGCTGTGACTCAGGAAAGAAAACTTGTTTTTTCTGTGCTTACTGGGCTCAGCTATTCCCATGTGTGAGTGGCCCAGGCCTTGTGAGCAGGTAGCTGACTTGTCAGAGGCATGGCAGGGACACCGGTCCCCACGGAGAGGGACTAGCCCGCCCCTCCCAGTGGCTCTTGCCAGAAAAAGGGGCTGTGGGCAGTGGCGGTATCCATGTCAGAGAGTCCTGTGTAATAGAGTGGGTCTGCAACTCCAGCTTTCCATTAGCCCCGTTCACAGGAAACAAAACTCCTGCTCTTCCTGAGGAGGGTGTTGGTAAGTTGATGGGATGGCATTGACCATAGGTGATGTGCCCTGGCAGTCGCAATGGTATTAATTACCTAAACTACCTGCTGACAGGTGGGGAACAAGGTGGGGAAGTGCTAGGTGTTGTGGCCCCGGCTTGCTCACCAAAGGCCACCGGCAGATGGGTGCTCTGGGCATATGGCCCCATGGAGCTGAGGCGAGTGACCGCTTGTCACTGTGAGGAGCGGTCTCTTCTGCCCAGAGTCACTTCTGTTTTCCAGTGGCAGCTAGTGAGCCCCAAGTGAGACCAGTGAACTGGTCCACCCCACTCACGCCGCAGATGAGGGACATGGGGACCTGCTCACAGTTGCAATTCAGTGAGTTGTCACATGGATTCTCGTAGCCGGGCCTGGATCTTCACTGAGCTCCCGCTAAAAGGGACACCTGTCATTGTCATGGGACACACGGTGTCTGTCTGTTGGTGATTCTGTTTTTGTTTCTAATAAAACCCTGTGCCTCCTGGGTGGTGCTCTTGCTCCTTGAGGGTCCCGTTGATCTCCATCCAGCAAACACCTCGGCCTACAGAGAGCAGGTGGCCATACCTCGGCTGCACCAAGGAGAGCCAGTCCCCACATTGCCACGTCCATGGTGCCCACACTCCTGCTTGCTAGGTGTGAGATAAGAGCTTGTTTTTTGGAGCGAGGTGCTGTGGTTTCGCCTGGGGCAGCGCTTGGGTCACGGTCATCCCTGCTGCTTTTGATGCCCAGAGTTGAGAACAAACACCATGAAAGTGAGAAAACAAGGGAACATTGCACTTTCCCAAAGTACTGTCACTCCTGGGTCCCCCCCGCCTCCAAGCCTGCCTTGGGACTCCTCATTCAGCTTACAGTTGCCCAGAGACTGACGAGCCCAGCTGTGTATGGGGAGTGGGGTCCGCGTGGGATCTCCTGAGCACCCAGGGCAGAGCTACGGAAGGCGTGGGTCCACAGCCCACCCGACCCAGGCTGGGCCCTGGTTCTGCAAGTTCCACTTCAGGATGCGTTTGCTTCAGACACATCCACTATCATTTAGATACAAAGCATAGCGTGGTGGAAAGCTTTTCGGTAGAATTTAGAGTCCATTGCCAGGAAAATAAAATAACACAGTCGTTAATATTTAAATTGTGAGGAAATTCCCTCTCTGTTGCATTTTGTAAATTATATCTAGGAGTTAATTTATTGCTATTTACAATTGCACAAAGATTCATGGGAAGCCTGTCTTTTCTGAGTGTCCTCTCTGTGCCAGGAGGTGCTGTGCTCGGGGCTGGGGTCCAGGGAATGGCCCTGCCTCGTGGTGCTGACGTGCTGCAAGGGAGTGAAGTCCCTGAGGGTTCCTGATCTGGGCCAGGGCTGTGGGTGCTGAGGGCAGCGGCTGGGTGGTGGCAGAAGCAGGGGCAGAATCCGTAGGATTCTGAACTCGGGGCTTTGGGCCAGAGGGAGGAGCTGCAGATGCCAGCCTGGGCCTGCCTCGGGGAGCTCAGTGTGTCCACGCTCCCTGCGTCCATAGTCTGGGCCGCGTGTGCGCGGGAGCATGGTTCTGACAGGAGGTTGTGTCTGGCGTATTGCCTTCTTTCCTTCCCTCCACCTATGGGTCCGAGTGACAGGAAGCATGTTGGCTCTGTCACCCAAGGCTGGGACACGGGGAACACGAGGCAAATGGTTTGGTTTGGGAGTCAAGATGAGGCATTTGCTTAAAGAATGAGTTCTGGATGTTTCCCCGTGGGGGCTTCAGGAAGGCAAACTGGGGTGTAGGTTTGGAAGGGGATGGCGTGGGAGGCCCCCGATGAAACCAGTAGTTGGGCACCGAGGGAGTGCTGGCTTCTCCAGCAGCACAAGAACCAGAGACCAGCTGCGAAGTGGCTGGCCGCTCAGGCGGAAGTGCTCTGAGGGCTGAGTTGTTGTACGGACAGGAGGGTTTCAAGATGGCTCGTGGTGGTGCCAGTGCGGCAGCAGTGAATGTTGGGTTTCGAGTTTTGAGAGCCATTGGGGAGCGCTGGTGAGGCCAGACTTCAAGGCAAAGGGGCAGGGGACGGAAGGATCACTCATTTATTGAACACCAAAGCCAAGGGCTGTGCTACACCTCTTACTGCATGTGTTCCCTTATGGGCCGCCGGGGATCGACCCTGACGTCTTAACTGTACCGATGAGGAAAAGCGAGAGCGCTTGCCCAGAGCCCTCAGCTGGAATCCAAACTTGGTTCGGCTGACCCCAGTGTTGGTGCCTACCGCTGGGGAGGGTGGGGGCAAGTGTCAGCCAAGAGGCAGCACCTGGACCAGTCTCTCCACAGGCTTGTTCGTGAGCAGGTGGAGATGCAGAGCAAAGGAAACCGTGAAAGCACTGGGATGTATTGTCTCCCTTTTCAGCAGGGGGGATGGTGCTGGTGGGGGAGGAAGATGGAAGCAGGTCTGAAGAGTAAGAAAGCAGTGACCGGCCTTTATTTTAAATGCTTGGGTGACAGATTTAAAACTTGACTGACTTCACTCCAGAATAATCTCACTATCCCAGGAATGACCTCGAGCTTGGACGTTTTCCCTATAAATCTGTAAGTTAGTGCTGTGCACAGATCCATCCGTTTCATAAAGGAAGGAGCTGCTCGGTGTGGGACACGCGGATGTGTCAGATAGGCAGTGACACACACGGGGGTGGAAAGAATTCAATCTTAAATTTCAAAGTACACAATAAAATGTCTAAAATTAAAGAAAGATTTTTTTTTTTTAAAGCCTACAGTGAAATAATTATCTCAGTCTGTGGATAGAGCTAATTTGGGGAGAATCACATATTTTGATTTCTAGTTTTTCTTTTTTTTTTTTTAAAGGAAACTTTTCAAGTAGTAAATTAAATATTTTTGGATGTAGGTTAAGATGACGTACTTAGCTGTTACATCGACAATGTGGAAAAGTATAAAGACAAATTCAGGGTTAGCACGGGTACCTCCAAAATGCCTGGCCTCTGCAGACTGCTGACCCCCAGCAATAAAATATCTATATTTTTTTAGGGCCACTGCTTAAGACACTAATTGAAAATAATGTCTTTTGTACCAAACCTGTAGCCAAAACATTCATTTTTGCTTCATCCGCAGAGAGACCTGAGCTGAGTTTTATCTTTGCGTCCTTTTGCTAAGTGTTCCCGCTCTGTTAACAGAGCTATAATTAACTCCCAGGATGCCAGGCAGCCAGATTCGGCCAGGCGCCAAGAAATCAGCCCAGTTACTATACTCACATTGTCAGTAAGCCCACTTCACAGCTTCTGCTAATTTGAAATGGCAAGTTCCAACTTTCCATAGTAAAATTACCATTTTGTGCTATTCTATTACATGGTGATATTTGTCCATTATTTTGGCTGTGTAAACTTGGCATTATAATGACAATTAGTTGTTGAGCATTTTCTAAAATGATTTGCAATCACAGCTCTCAAAAGGAAAACTCATGTCTGCCCTGTTGGAGTGAGCAGTACATTCCCTCTGTGTCCTAGATACACTTTAGGAATCAGCTTCTCATAGGGGAGCAAAATGCCCTGGGATTTTATAATAAAGGTGAGCGTTTTTAAGGGGTGGCCTGCGGAAGTTGCCTGTTTCATAGATCTTCAGTGTTAGAGTTGTCTGATTTCTATTGAAACTAAAGCGCACCCTTCCCCTCTGTCTCTCTGAGCTCCCCTGGGGCTGGCGCTCTGGCTGCTTTGCTGGGCCCACTTGTCCCCACTGCACTGTACCAACCCAGCCGCTGGGCTCTGCTCTTTGCCCCAGACAGAGGGGGCGGGGGTGCAGCGTGTGCCCTCTCTACCCTGCCGTAGGGTGTGTGACAGCCGGTGGTTATCCTGCCGCTGCACGGGAAGGTCCCCAGTTTTCCAGAGAGGCTTGTCCCTGGGGAATCAGGCTTGCTGGCCTGATTGGGTTGTACATTTTGCTCTGTTTTCAGGCATGATCTAGGCCAGTGTGCCACTCAAAGTGTGTCAGAGTGCAGCCAGAGGCCCAGTAAACTGGTTGTTACTGGCCTGCACTGCTCAGAAGTTCAGAGCAGGCATTTAGAAACACTTACAGCATCTTGACATTATAGTGACATCCAAGTGGCATTTGTATTGTATTTTATAAAAATACCCGTCCACAGCAGATTGGGAATTTAAAAATCTGTGGCGTGTCCTTCCCTACAGATTTCCTGAGAGGCGTTGATCATCATTTAACCCCTATTCCCCAGTTGGATTTCATAATAATTTACTTTGGACGAGGCAGATTATTTTTTTTTTCTGCTGGGCAGTGGTCTGCAGGGCTCAGTCACTGAGGGAGAGGCTTCTAAAAGGAGAAGGCACGAGTCCCCAGAGGCAGGCAGAGGCCCTTGGGAAAGACAGATGACCCTGAGTGGTTGGCAGCCCCAAGTGCGGGCCTCCCTGGGGGTGCTGGTGTCTTCTGAGTGTGCCCGTCAGGACCTGAGAGTTTAGTACGGGCTTTCCTCTCGAGCCCCAAACCTTCCGTTTCACGTGCTGGCTGGACACTTGACCCCACTTGCCTACCTGCCTGCCCGCCTGCCGTCTTAGGATCCCTTCCACGCTGATCAGAACCTGATGAGAGGACGGGAAGCAGCAGCGCAGAGGCAGAAGCCAGATGGCTCCCTCTTCCCCGGCCAGTCAGTCACCAGTTCCTGATTCGAGCTCCTGACCGGCTCTTGCATCTGCTCACCCTCTTTATGCCCATCACCCGAGGCAGGATTCCATAAACCACAGGTAGCCAGGGCCACGTCCTGCCCCCGACCCGTGTTTGCCTGTCCCAGCAGCCAAGTAGGGTGCTTACCTTTTTAAATAGTTGAGAATATTTTATGATACATGAAAATCATGAAACTCAAATTTCAGTGACCATAATAAAGTTCTTTTTTTTGGTGGTAAAATATTCCTAACATAAAACACCGTATCACCAATTTTTGAGTGTACAGTTTGGTGGCATTAAGATCACTAACATTGTTGTGCAGCTCTCACCACCTTCCATCATCCCATACTGAAAGTCTGTAAATAAAGTTTTATTGGAGTATGGCCATGCTCATTTGTTTGCCTGTTATCTGTGTCTGCTTTTGTGCTGCCAGGGCAGAGCTGAGTACTTGGAACAGAGACCATATGGCCTGCAAAGCCAAAAATATTTACTATCTGGCCCTTTCCAGAAAAAGTTTGCTGACCGCTACCCTAGTGCATATTCTTGTCAGGTCCTGTGTAGTTACCATAGCAACCACTAACCAGTCTCCTCACTTCCAGTTCCGTTCCTTTCCAGTCTGTCTACCCCACAGTGACAGATGAACTCCTCAGTTAAAATCCTTTAGTGGAACCCCAGAGATTAATATCGTGTTCCTGGGAATACCAATCCCAGAATAATAACACTCGTTATTAAAGGCTCTGAAAAGTCCTGCAGAAAAGAAAGTCATTTTTTCCCCTAATCTCTTATGGACATCCTATAGCAGGGGTTGTCAGACTTTCACTGTAAAGGGCCAGGTGGTAAAATACTCGAGGCTTTGCAGGCCATACCGTGTCTTTTGCACCTACTCACCTCTGCTATAAAGTAGCCGTAGACGATACATGAATGGTGGGCATGTTCCCCCCAAATTTTTCTTTAGAAAAACGAAACAGGCCACGGGCCACATTTGATGTATTGGCCCCTGCCGTGTGGAACGGTGGTCCTCAAAGTGTCGTCCCAGACCAGCAGCTTCAGATCACCTGGGAGTTTGTTACAAGGGAGAATTCTTGGTCCTACTCCAGACCCACTGCATGGGAAGCTCTGGGGCTGGCCCAGCATGTGTGTGTGACCAGCCCTACCTACCGGCTAAGGTGTGAGAACCTCTGCTGCAGAACCACAGAGCACACGTCAGGGAATGTCAGCCTCAGGAATGAGGGCCCTTTGAGATCTGGCCTCTGCCAGTTACTGTGCCTCATTTGGCGCCTGCTCTTCTCCGGCAGAACGCCCTGCGGGTTCCAGACACGTAGTCCTTTTCCCGCCCCAGGTGTTTGCGCAGGTGTTCTTCTCTACGGGATGGCTCCCTTCTCTGCCCTCTGCCTCTTCCCTAACTTCTCCTGGTCATTTGACTCGACTCAGGTGTTAACTGTCGTGGAAGTATTTTTGGAGCCTCCCAGCCCCACCGCTGCCCTTGCCTGTTGGGTTTTCCTCTGCACTTGGGCAGCTGCCGGTGCGTCCTGAGCAGGACACTTGTCGGGTGTGTCGTGCTGCAGTTGCTGGCTTTCCCGTCTGCCTGTCCCACTTGGATGTGGACTCCTCAGAAGGAGCCATTTGACTCACCTCTGTGTTCCCAGTGCCCCTGAGGCACCCCGACATGTTTGCTGAGTAGTTCAATGAATGAGTGAGGGAACACTATACTTCAGCATGACTCCCAGTTTCTGGTCAGGGTGTCTGGTGTTTGTGTGACGAGATGGGGAAGTCAAGTCAGCACCTGGGGTTCCTGGCTTTCTGTGGTTCTGGAGGTGGGAGGCTCCCCATCGGTTTCCTCTTCTCCCCCTCCTGCGTCACTGATTGATTGATGTTTGGAAATTGTGACTCATCTCGTTAGAGAAGGAAAAGGAAATTTTGTTCTCCCCGTTCTCTCTCCCTTTCAAATAAGTAATAGATAAAAGTGGCTGACATTCCACTTGGTGCAATAAGAAGCATTTAAATGCATTTCTGGTTTTCATAATTGGTAGCTTCTTGTAGAAAGGTGCTCATTAGAAGAGGAAAACTTTCTTGTGTATTTGTTTTCAGCCTTCTCGTCTGTAAAATTATAAAGCCAGTCGGTGTGGGAATTGGCCCTCGCTCTTTTTAAAGTTATTTGTGGCAGTTCACGTTTTACCAGTGGCGAGTTAAGCAACTTCTCTTTTAGTAAGAAATGTGAGGTGTACCCTCTCCGCCTTCAGAGTTTCAAAATGAGTTCGCCAGGGTGGTGAGTAATGAGGTCTTAAGCTGGTTTATTAAATGTGAAAGAATAAGCTGTTCTAGGTTGACATCATATACCAAATATAGATAAGGCATCAGCTGGACTCGAGGCCTGGGGCCCAGGCCGGTGCCAAGACACAGTTGAATCTGGTGATGTCTGTTTTGTCTCATGACATTGACAGTTGAAATGGATGCACTGCCTTGCCTTTTAAGAGTCTTCTCTTGGGAAATCCAAAAAAAAAAAGGTGTTAGTTCACTTATCACCGTAATATTGGAATTAGAGCGTGGCATTTCAACATTGGCCTTTTCTCTTCGTGTTCGGCGTGTTCTAAATGTCTTAGGCCTTTGGTTCTGGAAAATTTACCAGTGAAGCCAACGTCTTTTCAAATCGTGACTCTAAATAAGAACTTAATGCATGTTAGCCATTGTAATTATTTTATTATCCCCATCCTCATTATTTGCCAGACATAATGCCTAGCGTTTTAGGTACCTTTGTGTGTCATCTAATTAAAGTGGCCAACAGCCTTACGATGCAGATGCCATGCTGTCCCCTTGTAGAGAGAGGACCCCGCAGCTTAGAGGGGCTGCCGGTCACACAGCTGTCAGCAGGTAAAGCCAGGACTCACTCCTGGGTCTGTCCGCCGTGCTCACTGCTGAGCAGAAACCGGCTCCATAACACCCAGGTTTCCAAGTAAGAAACGGAGCACAAATACGTATTTTAACTGGGAAGCTTTTTTCATACAGGTTCCAGGAAGGGAAGAGACGACTTGGGGTTCACTCTGCACCTTCTCCTGGGCGGGTCCGCTTCTCCCAGTTATGCTGCTACCGGGAAGCCGTGAGGGAAGAGGAACAGCTCACTTCTCAGTAATAGTATCAGCAGCCTTGCTGCCGCCTGCACGGTGCTGACCACGTCACATTCATTCTCTTATTTAACCTTCGCATAGACAAAAGTGGCTGACGTTCCACTTGGTTCAATAAGAAGCATTTAAATGCATTTCTGGTTTTCATAATTGGTAGCTTATGAAAAGCTACCAAGAGGGGGGACTGTGTTGTGCCTGTTTCATAGATGAGGAGACCAAGGAGCTCGCCCAAGCCGTGGAGCTGGGACCGAGCGGGGGTTCTGCTCGGGCCGGTCTGCTCCCGGGTCAGTGTGCTTAACCCTGGAGCCACCCACCTCCACAGCCTGGTTTGTCCTAGGTTTGGCCCTTGCTGGGCCAGTTCAGACATCCAAGACCGTGTCCTGACTGCTGGCCCATTCCAGGCCCCTCTGGCCGTGGGGCTAAGAGCTGCGGGGGCGGCGGGGGGCTGGGGAATAGGCCAGGGAGCCATTTCCGCTAAGCTGAAATCAAATGAGGGAACTTAGCAGCGAGTGCAGGCCCAGGGCTTGGAGCTGAGGATTTGCAGTTGGGCAACAAGAGGCTGGTGTGTGGCGCAGCTGAGAGGCACGACTGATGTCGTCTCCCCTAAAGCAACCCAAGACTCGCCAAGCCTTGACTGTTAAGTTGAGAGGAAGAGAGAGCAGCTTTGGAGGAGAGAGACTCAGCACTGCCGTCTCTTCACATGGCACAGAGGGATGAAATGAATGCACACAGCCACACTGACATGAGAACGGCACACTGTGCGCTTGGCAGTGCCAGGCTTAGGTCATTTCCATTTCTGTGTTGGGAATGGCCTTTTGCAGATACGTCTATATTTATCACCAGCTAACTTATCGGCATATGACACCAGATACGCAGAATTGTGATCTGAGTCATGAAAGAATAGATAGCTCATGACTCGATGGTCAAGTAAATCAGTTTTAGAAAATCAAGTGGAATCAACTTTTCCCTCAGAAAACTGTGTGTAGTGGATGGTTAAGAATGTTAGTTCAGACCTTTCTGAAAACAGCTAACTTAAAAATGTTTGTACTCCATTGACCCAAAAATCTCATTTTTAAGAATCCATCCTCAGAAAAAAATTAGAAATGTGGTCAAAGCTTTAGGTTTGTTATGGTATTATTTATAATACTAAAAAGAAAAAAAGAAAAAAAAATGGGAACAACCTAATGTCCAATATAGGAGAATAGTTAAATTATGTTAAATTCATTCATTGAAACGATTATGTAACTGATAATATTTTCCAAGAATATTTAATAACATGGAAAATTATCATTATCTAACTTAAAGTAAGAATAACTGATGCTGTATCAGCCTAGTTTTATGAAAGAAAAATATACACAAATATGCACAATATGAATGTATGCACACGTAGCATAATTCGTGCAAATACCGTTACGTATTCACAGCGGCTGGTGCACATAAGTACACAGGAAGAAGAATGGAAGGAAATAAGTCTAGGTCTTAGCAGGGATTCTTTCTGGATGGTGTGAGATGGTTTGATCTTTTTTTCTTTGTTATGCTTTCCCTTTTATAAAATCTTCCAAATTTTCTATAGTGAGAACATTACTCTTTAATTTGAGAATTGTCTTAACCGAGACAATGTTCGACTTTGCACAAGAGAAGACAGTCGTTTTGAAAGGCTCTGGCATTTCTTAATCTATTCAGCAGACACTTAGAAGTGGGAAACAGAGGTGAAGTCCGACAGACAGGATCCCAGCCTTCCATTTATGCTCTGTGGTCCCGGGCGAGTACTTCAGCCTCTCTGAATCTCAGGGTCCCCATCTGTAAAATGCGGGAGCCTTAGCACTGTCCTGTAAAGTTGTTGGAGGGATTACGAGACGAGGGGTGTGAGCCCGGGCTGGACATGTGTCTGGAACATCTGCTGTTATTGCTCCTACTATTGTCGTGTGGCTAATAAAGTCCGTGTGCCAGACTCCTTGTGAAGTGTGAGCTGTGTGACAGTGGGTAAAAATAGCCCCGCTCCTCCAGGAGCGTCCCACCTGGAGGTGGGAATGGGCGCTGGAGGCTGCTAGGTGCTATGTAAGTAAGCGCGGGTGTGTGGAACCTGGAGGGTGGGAGGAAACGGGAGTGTCATGTGAACTGGGCCAGAACCAAGCACTGGGAGCTTCCAGCAGAGCCAGCTGAGGGCCCTGCTGAGGCATTTAAGAGACAATTCGAGAGCATTTAGGAGACAAGAAGCCAGAGAACTTGGTTAAGTGGGAGGGGTGACCAAAAGGGTGTCTAGGGTGGCACTGAGGTTTTCAATGGGACCTCTGTCCAAGAGAGGGTTCTTTTTACATCACAAGGAGATAATACCTTTATTTTAAGGAAAAACAGACTTTTTTCCAGAGCGATCCCCTTACCTGAGCTGAGGGTGTGTGTGTGTGTGTGAAACGGGAGAGAGCATGGTTAGACAGGGGTAGCTCCATTTTTGAGTTGCCAATACTTTGCCTCTGCCCCCCTCCCCGACCCTCCCTTTCCTTCAGTTTCCACCTAGAACTGTTTGAAACTCCTTTTCACCCCATCCTGTCTAAGAAGAATCTTACTCTGTTCTCCTAAGCACCTCACTTTTCCAGTCATTCATTATTGGGCGAGACCAGAGGGCTCGGAGGCTGGGCAGTGGCGCCTCCTCGGGGGCCATCGGAAGGCTCTTTTCTGCTGTTTAGAGCAGTGAGGAAACCATGGAAGCCAAGGAAGAGCTCTAATTATTTCTGTTGAAACTGATTATATTGAGGGTGGAGTTCATTGCCTTTAATTTCTTTGTGTGCGTGTATTTTTTTTCCCTCACAAGAAGTATATTCTTTTCTTTCCTGTTTGTTCCTGCTTGATTTGGGGAGGCTGCTGTTTTCATTGCCTAATTAATGGGGAAACGTTCTATTGAGGATTTCGTCGTGTATGTGTTCTCTGTTTGAACATGGTACAACCTGTGGACCCTTTAAAACATAGTTACATGCTTGACTCTTTATAGGGCAATAACTCGATTAATTTTGCAGTGCTTTTCAGAATACCATTGTTCTTTTAAGAGAATAGGTTGGTTGTTTTAATAAGACGTGAATACCATCAAGACGCCTTCAGTTGGCACAGTTGCTCTCGAATGCACGGTTCCTTAAAATGAATTTGAGAGAACGTTTTATGGCTGCCTCGGTTCCGACTGCCTCAGCTAGATGCTTGTTCCACCCTAGACCACAGTTACTGACCGTGTTTTACCCTAATGTCCTTTTCAACCACATCGTTCACTATCTTCTTAGCTTATAGCGAGGTTCATTGTGTGTGTCTTGCTCCATTCCAGGTTTCACTAATGAGATTCATTTTGTAAAGGAGAATTGAAAAATTAATTGGATGATTAATTGCAAGATTCTTGTTCTTACCAAGGAAAGCTATAGAAGTCATGGCTTCAGATAAAATTCTCAATGAGTCCTTATTACATGCTTTTTTATTTGTTATTTTTAAGAGCCTGATCTTGTAAAGAAAATTCAGTGAGATGGAAGATTTTTTTCCTGTGCCTTTGCCACAACTTTAATTCCTTTGTAAGGCAGTGTGTTGTCGTAACAGAGTAAAGTGTGTGGAGTCAGGATTCCTCCCTCCCTCCTGTGGCCCACTGAAGGTCTCTGCTTGGCCTGTTGCCGGCCCTGAGAGAGAAGGTGAGCTCACCCAAGGCCTTTTCTCATAAGGAGGACTGAGCCCTGGGAAGGGCTGGGTGTGTGTGGTAGGGCTGAGTGAGCTGGGAGCAGTGAGCTTTCTGTCTAGGGCTCCTGTGGTGGTGCTGTTAGTGAGGACCCAAAAGGGACTAGTTTGGGGGTACTGTGAAGGATGAGACTGGTGTTCAGGAAGTTTGAAATCCTAGTGGGATACTAGATATACGAGGTCTGACAACTAAGTTCGTGAACTCACCCTAGAAAAAGTGCTACCTACCTCATTGCTGAATATCAGTACAGTCACTTTCGAAGGACTCCCCTTGGGAAGCTATGCCCCAATGCCAGTGCCTAGTCCACCCTTCAAAGCAATTTTGGAACTTTTCCTGGAATGGCCATCAGAACTGTCATCATATTACCATCGATGTCCTGAATGTCATCAAAATGTCTTTCTTTCAGTATTTCCTTTATCTTCGGGTAAAGAAAGAAGTCATTGGGGGCCAGATCAGGTGAGTAGGAAGGGTGTTCCAATACAGTTATTTGTTTACTGGCTAAAAACTCCCTCAGAGACAGTGCCGTGTGAGCTGGTTGGTGCATTGTTGTGATGCAAGAGCCATGAATTGTTGGTGAAAAGTTCAGATCATCTAACTTTTTCACGCAGTCTTTTCAGCGTTTCCAAATATTAAACTTGGTTAACTGTTTGTCCAGTTGGTACAAATTCATAATGAATAATCCCTCTGATATCAAAAAAGGTTAACAACATTGTTGCGACAAGTTCGCGAACTTAATTGTCAGGCGTTTGTAGCTCTATAGATCTACAGTGATACTGGGATGCTTGTGAGATCTCACCAGTTACTTCCAAACAGAGCTGCCCAGTAGGTAGCCTGGCCCTCAGGAGAGTGGCACAGCTATGGGAGCCACTGACCACAGACAGGTCCCATCTTTGTGTCCTGTGTCACTTACAGCAGTGTGATCATAGGAAAATTGTTTAAGCGCTAATCTTCAGTTTTCTCTGTAAATTAGACATAAAAAGAACTTCTGTATAAAGTTGCTGAGAGGATTGAATGAGCATAATGCACATGAAAATGCTTTGTAAATTCTAAGCTAGCACTAAATATTAGTTATGATTGTTATTATCATTCTTATGTTAAAATATAATTTGCCCGACCATTGGGGAGCATTGCACTCTGCAGCCCCACGTGGAGATTTGCAGTGCACATTACGATCTGTTTGTTTGGTTATTGGTTCATTCAGTCACAATATTGATTAGTATTAGAACAACTAAAGTAGTATATTTTAAAAAGCAACAGGAGCGGCCATTCTTTGAAGTGTTCTATAATCATTAGAAATTATGTTTGCAGAGAAAGAATTTGTAGTGTCTAGGCAGGCTTAAACAAAACAAGCAGCTTAGCAAGTATCTATAGAGTATTATTACAGTTATAAAAGAAACACAGAGAAAAAACCCTGGGAGGAACTCGGCCAAAATATCAGCGAGCAGAGGCAGCCCTCACTGTACTGTGCTCCTCCCTGTTGCACGTCACAGATGGTGCATTTTCTTAAGAAATTGAAGGCAAGACCCTCCACCAGCAAAAGGAGTACGGCTGGCTTTATTGCGGTAACGAAATCTGCAGTATCTCCGAGGTCTGCCTGTACCTTAGGGGGTGGGACTTGGAGTAATTTTTGTTCTTTATTGTACTTTTCTATGCTTCAAGCATACATTACCATGGCATGTATTACTTTTGTAATCAGAAAAGCAAACTCGTTAACCATAACAACAGCAGTCACCCCTCTCAAAAAAAACGCAGGTGGGAATTAGATGTCTGAAGAACTGAAAGGACAAATGTATTGATTTCGTCTTTTTAATACTGTCCTGTATTCATCCTGCTTTAAATACCATTTTTCATCTGGCATTGAAAACGTGAATCTGACTACACAGAAACTGTAGGAATGAAACCAAAATGTCCCTAAGCGGAGTCTCGAATTACTCTGCCCTTTTGGGATCTCCTATTTAAATTTTTGATAATGAAATTTGATCTTGATTTCAGCTAAAGCTATTGTGTATTAATCTAACATTTCTATTTAGTGAATGTTTTCAGCAGCCTGTAGAGACCAGGGATAATGAATTGTTATTTGTCTTCTATTTTGCCCGTGAGTGCCATGGAATCCAGTTTGCAAGCAAATATAAATGGATGTATTTATGGCTGCCCCTGTCATGCATAAGAAGATGGTAGAAGTGTGCTGAGTATTCTTTTCTGGGAGAAGTAGATTTCTCCAGTGCTTTCATAATTCCTGACTCCTTTCTTTCATTATGAGAATACCCTATTTATCAATCTCAGGTTTCTAATTTCGCCTGAAGCGCTTACTATTAAAATGTAGTTGTAATTTGTGCCTCTCTTCTGCATTTGGGGCGTCCTTGTTCAGCTTCTTCTAGGACTCTTGCCCCTGCCTGGATGCTGTCACATCTTCTGGTACTGCCTGCTCTGTGCCACCTGCCACCTTCTCCAAAACCAGCCCCTTCTCTCACCTCACAAGAAAACTCATATAGCCTTCATTCTTGCCTTCAGTTGTAGTGCCAGAAAACATATTGTCCTCACTGTATTTGGATAGCCAATCTTCTGTTAACTGATATTTTGCAGCTAATTGGGGACAGGGGGGATCGTGTTGGTTAATTGCTCAACCATCCATTCATTTATTTGTCTATTCAGTGTATTTCCATGAGCTGGATGCTGGTGGGTAACGGTGAGCAAGACAGACATGGGTCCTGCCCCCGTGTTGGGCCTGGTGTTTCATCCCTGGATCCCGGGATTGGCCTTCATTTCCCTCATCTCTTCTAGCTCTTCAGAGGTTATTGCTGCTGTTCATGGGGTAGAAAGCAGCGGGGGGAGGACATTCCATGGAAAAGGAGAAGCAAAGGTCGGGGTGCAGCAGCAGACCTGAGTCTAGTCCCGATCGGTTACTAACCTGCCAGTGTCCCCACCTGAAATGGCACAGTAACCATGGTAAGGCGACCAGGTATTTATTGCCAGTTAGCACGGAACACTATTTTAACAGGCCTTTCACCTCAGCAACCCTCTCTATAGGTTGGCTGTTTTTGTCCCTGTTTCACATACAAAGAACCTGAAGCTCAGAGACAGAGCATGAAACGTTAGAACAGGAATTTGGATCCACTGTTGGTGACTGAGGCCTGTACTCTTCTTATTACACTAAACAGCACGTTGGCTTGATGATCGTTTCCCAGCGCGTTTTGCAAAAGAGGCACAAGTTGCCGAGGGCCTTCCTGGGTAAAAAGGCTTAGCGACCAGTTGACTTTAGGAAACAGTGAGCTCCTCTGAGTGTCCCGTCCATGATCGTGTTAATCCTTCACTTGGTGCTTCGTCTGTCCGTTCAGCACTCACTCCCTGGACACCCAAGAGGCACGCACAGCTGTGTTCAAAGATGCAGTGGGCCCTGGGCAAGCCACTTAACCCCTCTGGTCTCAGCCATGTCAGCTGTGAAGACCCTACTTCATCGGATTGTTATGGGAATTAGATGATGAAGTCCTCAGAGCAACCGGCACATGATAAGTGCCTCGTGTGTGTGTGTTGCCTGTTACTACTGCTGTCGTTGTTATTGCTGGTATTGGCTCAGGGCAGAGAATGGTGCAGACACATCCAGGTCCTAAGAAGTCAGAAAGAGAAAGTTGGCTCTGTTGCATCCAGCGTTCCCCGTTCTCTTTTGCCATCGTGCTCTTTTGACCACGAAAATATCCACCTGCATCCTAGAAACCATGGCTCCATGGGACACTTTGGAAATACTGGTTCAGGTGGTTTTGATGGCTTTGTACAGATTCAGAATCCATCAAGCCGACCTCAGTGCCGTCAGACTTTCTCCGTGGAATGCCATTGGTGTCAGAGTTGGAAGGGGCTGCAGCAGGCTGCTACCCAAGCTGTCTGGTTCCAGGCCTCACGTGGAGGACAGTTTTATTTGGACCAGAGCAGACGAGGAGATCTGTTTCCTACAAGCCTAGAGATGAAATAGAAGGGCTTGAGAAGAAGGCTTCTTATCTAATCACTACCAAATTGCAAGAGGGGAAGGGGTCTCTCTCTGTCTCTTTCTCAAGGTTTAACAGTGACAGTGATGGTGGATTTCAACAGAGCCCTCACCTTGACCTTTGGTTCTGTATCAAGACTAACTCAGAGCACCTGACAACGATGAACCTATTTCTAGCCAAACAGAAAAGTCATTCCCATGCTTTTGCCGCCGCACATCCTCCGAAATGGCAGATCTGTGCCTGAGGGCTTGGCCCTTCCTCAAACAGCAGCATGTGGTTAGTTTTGCTTTCCTGACTCAGCTTTGTGTATCTCACTGAAAAATATCCCAAGGAGCAGAGCTGCGACCTCCACCAAACCTCCGCAGTAACCTGAAATAATCAACGTGTGTTCCGGGTCCATGGAAATGGGCATCAGAGTTGTGTCCACAGTAATTACACAGTGGGCCCTGAGGAGCTATCAATTATAAATGGAATCCATGAAGATACCACTTAATACATCACAGTTGTAACCTATCTGAAACAGATCTGTTGGGATAGAATAAATATTAGATATTTAATCATGTTGGAAGCAGTCGTAGAGTTCTGAAGCGTCAGTAGTCTCAAATCCCTGGAAAGAGAATGCCTCTGTATTCCTTCAGCAGCAGAGACACAAGGTAATTCTTCCAACTTTTAGCGTGTTCACAAAATTGGGACCATCCTTTCCAAAAGTGTCATTCCAAGGCTGTGAACAAGGACCTGTCCTTGAAGAAGAGTGTGTGGCATCGGTTGTGTGGGGACGCTCTGGGCACTGGCGAGGGCACAGACCTGGCACCCTGCGGGCATCTGGTGCCGCTCCGTCGTGGCACGAGGAGCCAGCACGACGGGTTTGCACTGGCTTCACTTCCCGTGCACTGTGCCTCAGGCAAGTCTGTGCCTCCGTGTCCTCAACTGAAACATGGCAATAAGACGTGGTTGTGTGCTTTTAAAGAGACAGTGCAGGCCGAGTGTTTAGAACAGAGCGTGGCGTGCAGTACGGCAGGTAAGCATCGGTCACTAACGTGGTGGAGGCTGAGGAAGCTGTGAGGATGTGCCAGGAAGATGCGCGACTCACCACTGAGCTGTCAGGAGAAGCCAGGAGCCCAGGAAGCAGCTCTGTGTGCCGTCAGTCTGTCTCTCGTGGACACTGATGATTGGTCGTCGTGCCAGACTCCACGTGCTCTGGGTCCAGACTTGGTCACACTCTTGAGGCACCCGTAGTACTGGGCAGAGGGTAGGCCAAAAACAGACATGTGTGTTTTTAAAATATAGTCTAGTACACATATATGCATCGTAATATAATGAGTGAGAGGACTGCCGATGAACGAGGCCCACCCTAGTTACCCCACCCCAGGGCCTCTGCCCAGGTGACACACGCGGTCAGGCAGTCTGTGTCCTTGGGAGAAACTGGAATGTGAGAGAGGTAATGAAGGGGAAGACCACCTGTGCTTAGGTTTATGGATGCTTTTCCCTTAAGAGCTGTCCTAACGGTCGTTGTCAGGATTGTCCTGCGTAGACCTGCCTTTTCACGGGCCCTTTGTCCTGAGCAGCCCCAGTGACCAGAGACTGCTGAGTGACGAGGGCCTCGGTGTCAGGACCTGGTTTCTCTCTGGTGCCTGGTGGTGGTGTGATTTGATTGGTGCCCTGGAAAGGCCACTGTGGCTGTAGCACCGATGGGGACAGTGAACACGAGCAGTGGACTTCCCTGACGTCACACAGCTGGTAACTGACGGCCTGGCTGGCAGCTCCCCAGTCCTGCCCAGGCCATTCCTCTGGGGCCCCTTGGCGCCACTGTGTGCCCTGGCTCCTGTGTTCTGAAGTCCCCTCTGAGGTAGGGATGAGGAGGGAGGGCACAGGTGGTGCTTCATGGCTGTCCCGGTTACCTGTGCTCTTCGAGGGCTCGTTACCCACCAGTCACTGCTCTCTATCTGTTTTAATCCTTAAACCTACAGGGCTTCCCTCTGAACAGGTTACATAGCACGTCGCCAGCGTGATCCTCTGGGCCAAGCAGATCTGCCAGGGAGTGCCTGAGGGTGGGCTTCTTCCTAGAAGGACAAGGACATGCTAGCCTCGTGCCAGGGTGCCCACCCAGCCGAGAGGGACTTGATAAGTCCCTGCCAGCAGTGACACCCAGCCCTATGACTTGGGCCCCAGCTGCCTTCAGAAAGGGACTGTTTGGAATCATTTTCCATTTAACACATTTGCGACTTAGCTAAGTGTCTTTTTCAGAGACTAATAAAGCCTTAACAGCTTCTGAAACACCACACTAGACCTGATAGTAGCTGACAATTTGGATTCCATCTCCAGTGGGAAAGATTCAAAACTGCAGGTTTTAGAAGCTTTTAAAAGCTTCTTATTGGTGTAATGTTCACCGAACACAAATTCTTTTGCAAATAATGGTCTGCAACTGCTTTAAAGAAATAAAAATTCCACTTGCTTAGCCGGGGCATGTATCTGTCAATGGTAAAACCACAAACACACATTCTATTAGCTGAATTGTTTAATTAAACCACATCCTTGAAATGGTCCGCACCATATAAGGGACAATATGAGTACCACACTTTCTGAAAAAATATGTAAAGGGTCCCCCAGAAACAAATAATCAGAATTTATTCTCGACAAATCTTTCTTCACTCCAGACCTGTTTTCTCATCTGTAAAATGAGGTAGTAGGCCTGGGACGCCCACCAAATCCTTGCATAATGCAGTTTGAAGATTCTCTGTTACTTGAAGTAATTGTAATGCCTTAGGGTTTTATCCATTTCCCCGCTATCTTCACATAAAAATGAAATGGTAGAGAGGATTCTCATATCAAACGGATATTTAAATATGAGACTCAAGAGACCAAGACTGTGGCCTAAGTGGGTCTCCTGGTCAACCCTGTCCAACCTTGCCATTGCTTTTAAAGGGGCCGCCCTCAGCCCTTGCTGGGATGTTCCTGCTGCCCAAATGGGAGGCAGAGGAGAGCTGGGGGCGGAGAGGCTGTGAACTGGGGAGGGTCAGGTCCCGAGGCTGATCCCAGCCTGCAACCCATGAGCCATGCGGCCTAGGGCGTCCCTGACCCCCGCTTTCCTCCTTGGTGCAGAGGGCTGGCCCGGTCACCTCATGGCTCGTGCTGAGAATTCATGTAGACAGAGCCTATAGGTGTTCCAGGGAGCACCCAGCGGCTGAGGTTGGCATCACCCTAAGGAACATTAGGTACCCGACTGAGCTAAACGAATAGGCAGCCAATTCCCCTGAGCCTTAAAGAGAGAAAGCTTATGTTTAGATTAGGAAGGTGGGGCTCTCTTACCCACAAAAGTGACGTAATCATACCGTTAACATTTCACCTCCTGTTTTACAAAACTCGAATTCTCACTCTGATGTCAAGTTAGTTCTGAATTTTCATCTTTCCCAATATGTGGGCTTATAGAAGCCTACGCTGTCAGTGGTTGAAAGGATCTTAAGATGTACCCGTTATTTCAAAGTTGTAAAGCAGAGACTAAAATAGTTTGAAGCTGAATTTTAAGCCTCTTTGGCCAGATCAAAGAAACCCAAACTTCTAAAAATACCAAATTAGCTTTTTAAGCATAGTTTCTATCTTTAGTTGAAAAATGTGTGCAGTGTGTGCTCCTGGCGCCTACTTAAATGTATCCATTGAAATTAGCATTTATCTTGAAAAATGAGGCCGTCGGCCTGCGCTAATAAAGGTGCTTTCTCTGCTCTTCACCTCCCTGTGTCGGGACTCCTCGTAGAAACCAGGGCCTCCTCCCGTTTCCTTGCTTAGTCCATCCCTGTCTTCTCACTGGAATTAGTGGTGGTATAAGTTATGCTTTTGAAAACCAAGATAAATAAAAGTGGGATAGAACTTTCAGTCTACAAGTCATACATTAAAATGGATGTTCCTATATAGGGCATAATCTGAAATATATGTACTTGGGTTTCAAATGTGTTATATGATGCTCTTTGCAGCAGATTGGCCTTTCTAATTACTGTGCTTGTTAAAATTCAAGTTAGTCTTTACTTTCCTGGCAAACATTGACTGATAGTCACAGAAAGTGGCCCAGAATCCTGTTGAGTAGTGGGAGCCAGGGGCAGACAGCATGGGACAGACCCTGCAGAGAAGCTGTTAGCCTTGACTTTCAGTATTTCCATTATAGACACTTTAGAGACAAAGCTGGTGGCCATACCTCGTTGGCCGTGGGAGGGCATGAGGGAGGCAGTTCTCCCCCTGCTGTCATCGATGGGAACACTGCCTCAGATACAGGCTTCATGTGGGAGGCCACACCCCACGCAGGTGGGGTACAGGAGTGTCAGCAGCGGGCCACACTCCCCGGATTGCAGAACCTAATCTCCAGGAGTGGGCACAGTCTCCCCAGGCCTCTGCTGACCTTCCCAGACCTTCACATTCCTGGTCAGGACTGACCTTTGGGGTGCAGAGGTACCCGAGGCTATCTGGGGACTTTGGGTGGCATCTCTGCTAGTTTTGCCTTGTAAAGAAGAGAGGGACGAGGGAAGCAGTACAGTAGAAAGGGAAATGATTTTTCTTAAGCACCTACTTTGTGCCAGGCTCCAAGCTAAGCACATTCACACACATCAGCCAATTAAATTCTGACAACCCTGAAAAGCTACTTTCCCCATTTTGCATCTAAGTACACTAAGGCTCAGAGAGGTCCCTGGCTGCCAATAAGTAATAGAACTAATATTGAGTCCAGGCTCCTCTGACTATAAAACCGTGCTCCTGCTGCTATGCCATACCTGCCCTGTTGGCTGGTTGTGTTCTGTCTACTTCCAAAAAGATTTCAGATGACCTGCAAAGGTATAAGAAGAGGCAATGAGGTTAGGAGCTAGTCGGAAGGAAGACGAAATAAAGGGAGAAATATATGGTGATTAGACCCAAAGTTGGGTGATTATCCAAAGTTATATTCCCCAGATCCTGTACATTTCATATCGATGAGATACAGGCTTGATTGTGAGCTTCCCAGCATGCAATGCAAAGAGGGCAACTAGATAAGTCATAACACACACACACACACCCCTAAAAACAAAGCATTTGTTTGGGAAAAGCACAGATCCTCTGGTATGGTTAAAAATTTCCCCCCAGGATCCTCATAAAAGAGGATTTTTGTACTCGGTTTTATTGCTTAAAAGTTTCTGGCAACCTAGTGCCATTGGCACGTATTTGCTAGGCTAATAGAGGTAGCATTACATTTATCTGAAAGAAGAAAAGAAAATTGCAGGCCCCTTCTTTGGAGTGTACACTTTTTCCTAAAGATACAAGAATTTCCGTCTGCATTTATGAGGTGTGGGTGACACATTTCTATTGCAGATACAGGGCAAATGTGGCATGTAAAAAATTACTGTTCATTAGAAGTAGAAAAATACCCTGCCACCTTAAATCTGCTAGGTTCCCTCTTGGGTTACATATTGTCTTGGGACAAGGAGGTCTAAAGGAGTTTTCTTGGCTACAAGTAACAGCCTCTGATGCCTCGGCTGGGTTGAGGGGATCTGTTGGGCGGCGGATCTCACGTAGCCCATGCTGCACACGGCCTGGAAGGGGGCCCAGGGCTCACCTGCTCTCCCCGACTCCCCCTTGACTTGCTGTGCCAGCGAGCTGTGCCGCTGCATTCATGGGGCAGAACATGCCCTCGGCATGTCCCGAGTATTCATGTGCTTGGGCTCAGCCATGAAGAGGGAAAGAGCGTCCTCACCCCCCACAACCCTTAGCTCCATTTCCCAAACTTCAGGGCAGGGCCCTGGCCCGGTGCAGGTTTGATGTCTCCTTCAGACCGGAGTGAGAGGTCATGTGCTGATTGTAGGTCCCAGAGAGAAAGCCTCCGACCAGGACCCCTCCTAGGCGCTGTCTGTGGAGGTGTCAGCGGGCATCAGCAGGGCCTGGGGGCTGCTGTGTGCTGACCAACAGACACTGTCCCTTCTCCACATTCAAAGATGCGGCCTGATACCCTCACGGAGTCATGACTTCCTGTCACCACTGACCCGGACAAGCTTCTAATCAGTGACCTTAAGGTGAAAAGCTCCAGATCTTATTACCGATGAGTCCAGCCAGCTACCACCTTCCTTTACTTGATTCTAAAAATGATACCTAGGTTTTAGAGGATTGCTTTGCAGGCAGCCGAAGTCACTGCTTGCACCTTCTGGTCCGTTTCAGGACAGAAGAATCAGGTTGCTTCATTTTGTTCTTATCCAGGCACTGAAGTTCCTCAGAGTGCCCTGGAGTTTCAGCCAGGCCGGGCCTGCTCCTCGGCGGGCTGGGCGCCTGTGGTTTCCTTGTAGCCTGAACTCGTCCCCCAGCCCCTTCGTCCCCCAGCCCCTTCCCTGCCGACACCCACGGCCCCTGGATGACTTGGGCCCACTCCCTGTGGCTCCGTGGCCTCAGCAGAGCTCACCTCATGCTCATGTCACAGTCCCCAGAAGGCACGTATTTTCCAGGAGAGGCCCATCAGGACCCCTCCCCATCAAGCCAATGCCGGAGAAGGGGGACAGGAGGGAGTCAGTTCCACGTTTTCGCTTTGACCATTTGAATGAAGTTTGATATGCCCACAAAAAGATGCACCCTTCATTAAGTGTGCACGCAGTTTGCCCAGCAGAGCTCATCCATGTCACCAACGCCCAGATCAAGGACGTGACCAGCAAGCACGCTCAGAGGCCCCTCTCAGGGCCTCCGGAATTGGCACAAGTTTTAAAGAAAGAGAGAAAGGAAAAGAGCATCTGACCAGTTCGTTTTTATGGGCAAGCTTTTTGCATACCTTTTACCTTGCCCCATATCCTCATTGGAACGATTAGGAATTGGACCCCAAATGCTTGAGTGAGTTGACCAAAGCAAGGCCACAGCAGCAGGTCTCCTACGATCTCAGCCCCCTGCTCTTGCATCGGAGCCACACTGTCAGGTTTCGTTCTCTCCCTGTCTTTTATAGATTATTAGGAAGTGAAATACCATATTAATATTTTCAAAACTTCTTAGGAAGTTTCAAGTGTTGTATAATGATTAAGGTAGAAACTAGGAAACGAGAGCTTTGAATCCTAGCTTACAGGAAATTCTAACTCGTAGGAAATCTAATTCAGGCAGTCCTGGGACACACCACACGCTCTGAGATGAAAGTCAGCTAAATTGGGATCTAATTCTATAATCTAAATATAGATGTAGATATATTACAGGTTGGCCTTTTCAGCTTGGGAGAGGATCATTCACTCTAAAAAGTACCTTTTGTGTCATAGAGAAGAGCGGCTGGCTGTGGTGACAGCTCAGGAAGGCAAGGAGGGGCTTTTACTTTTTTATTCCTTAGTCTTTATTTTCTTAAATTTTATGATAAGAATGTATTTGCGCACTACATGTGTAATAAACCAGTTGAAAGGACAAGTGGGAAGACATCTCAGTGAGTGTTTTCTGTGTGGACGGGAGGTTTGCGAGTGGTGTTGGCCTTTCCTGGTCCTTTTCTTCCTTCAGCGACAGTGACTGTGCAGGATGAAGGTGGTCAGCTCTGTCCCCCATCCGTGGGGCAGACACCCTCCTTGGGTTGACTAGCACATTAGCCTTTGTGTGACAAGGGTTTTTTTGTTTTTTTTAAAAATGTTTTGTTACAAAATGAATGCAGTAGTCCCTCCTTATCCGTGAGGATACATTTTAAGATCCCCAGTGGGTGTCTGAAACTGCAGCTAGTACCAAGCCCTATATACCGAACCCTGTGTGTACTGTTTTTCCTGTGTGTACATACCTATGCTCAAGTTTAATTTATAAATTAGGCACAGTAAGAGATTAACAACAACAATAATAAAACAGAACAATTATAACAATATACTATAATTAAAGTTATGTGAATGCTCTCTCTCTCTCTCTCTCTCTCTCTCTCTCTCTCTCTCTCTCTCTTTCTCTCTGTCTGTCTGTCTGTCTGTCTGTCTGTCTGTCAAAATCTCTTATATTGTATGTACAGCCATGGGTACGCTGTACAAAGGGATGGTTCATGTCCCAGGCGGGATGGAGTGGGACGGCACTAGATTTCATCATGCTACTCGGAATGATGCGCAATTTAAATCTTACGACTTGTTTCTTTCTGGAATTTTCCATTTAATATTTTCAGATTACGGTTGACTTTGGGTAACCAAAACCTCAGATAAGGGGAAACTACTGTATGCTCATAAAAATCAAACCACTTCAGACATGCATAACAAAAATATTTAAAGTCCTCACCCCCCCATACTTCAGAGGTCCCCACTGTAAATTGCATATTTTATAATTGTTTATTTTGATTATTATTTTCCCGTTAGAATGTAAGGACAGGAATCTCTGCCTCTTTTGTTCACAGATGTATCTCGAGCACCAAGAACAAACAGTGTTTTGCACGCCGTGGTAGGTAGTACACACATGTCTGTGGAGCGAGTGAGGGCTGCGCAGACATCTCTGTACACGAGTCCTCGAGCATTCGTGCAGCTGTGCGGATTCTTAGGTGTGAAATTGCTGGCTCAGGGGTGTGTCCATGTTTTCCTTTTGCTGGTTCTGCCAGCATGGTGCCAGAATGGGGCCTCAGTTGTCACGTCTCACCAGGTGACAGGAAGGACAATGGGACTGTCCTTTTCCTCACAAGCTCACCAGCACTCAATAGGTCCTTTGTTAAATCTTCCAGGGGTAGAAAAACACATTGCTTTAGTTCACACTTCCTCAATCAACAATGAGGGTGGCCATCCCTTCAATGTTTATTAGCCAGTGGTATCTCTTTTGATATCCTTTGCCCATTTTTCTCACCGATAGCTTGCTTCTGTCTTATTTGATTCTTACTGGTTTTTAGAGTGTGTGGTATTAATTCTTTCTTTTATATATTGCAGATAGTTTCCCCAAATTTATCACTTGTCTTATAAATATATACATGTTTTTGTATATCCTCTTACAGTAATTGAAGCATTCTGGTTTTTCACAAGATTTTTAAAGCTGACAGCAGTTTTGTAAATATGGCATGAGCGATAGGGATCTAACCACTTTTTCCCAAGTGGATAACTAATTTTCCCAGTGCAGCATTCTTTTAAATACTCTGAATAAAAGAGAATAAAAATTTGTCTTGGAGAGATGGGGATTTTGAACCAAAAACGTGCATAGCAGTTTTTATTTAAACACCCAGACCAGGAACAGGAGTTTGAACTGAATTTCCCCTAAGATCCAAAACTTGTAGAGGTGGTCGCCTGAGGGCTTTCCAGCTCTCCGGAATGTTTCTGCCTTTCTGCCGTGCCTTTCCTCTTTCTCTTGCTGTAATGAGCAGCCATTAGAGATCTGATGACTAGTGTGAAAGTGGCAGCATTCTGGCGTTTAGGATGGTGGTGTAATCGCACTTACTGAAAACTCTAAATTTGTGTTGGTTGGTCTACTGTGTCTCATTACACCGGAAGTGGAAAAATTCTGTGTGCCTGTGTAGAGTTGTCCTGCTATATCATAGTTCAGGGGAAACACAAGTAACTATAACTCACATCGCAGAGGATTATTTAAATTAGATTTTATTCCATTTAGTTGGTACTGAAACAAGAATTTGAATATCCTATTCCTTTTCTCCTTTTCGCTTCCCCTTAACTAGTGCAGTTCAGATCAGACAGCCGCCCAGCTTGGACCCCTGATGCCTTCCTGCGTGCCAGGCGCGAGGCCCCGTAGCCACTCCAGCCCTTACCTCTGCCTGTGCCCCGTGGTCCCTGGCATGCCCAGGAATCCCCGGCACGCACATCCTGCGCTAAGTCGTCATCCTGTGCTCGTCTCATGTTGTCTGGTTTATCGTCTCTCCTTTTCTGCCTGTTTGCCCCCACTAGCGTGTCAGTCTCTGGAGAGCAGGGACCGTTTTTGGTCATTTCATGGCTATACCTCCAACCCCTGGCACAGAGCCTGGGACAAAATAGGTGCTCAGTGAATATTGTTGACTAGCTGGCCAGATATTCTTGTGGACGGAATAATGCCCATGGATCACGAGTGACAGCGGGGCTTCCTGCCCTTTGCCATAGAGAGCTGGGAGTACCCACTTAATCGGCGAGGAGCTTAGCTCCCGGACAAGCTGTGCAGATGTAAGCTCTCAGAGGAACATTTTTACTACTCAGAAAGTGTTCCAAGAGGCTCTAGACAGGTGCTGATGTACCCCCAGCCTGTGAGGCTGGGAAATGGGTTCTAGTTTGGAAAAGCAGGCTCCCTGCAGAGCGTGCCATTGTGAGTGCCCCCAGGGCAGAGAGCGGCTTTGATGGGGAGGCTTCTGGGGCTCTCGCCCTGCAGCCCGTCATCACACACAGAGGTGGAGCCAAGTTTAAATTCCATAACGCTTACAAATTGGAATTTTTGGCAAAAGCTCAACTTAATGAATTGCTATTAGGTAAACCATGTAACAAATTATTAGTATACTGTTATAAATTAAACATTGGCTGAAAAGGATGACTTCTCGGGTCTTACCCATGTAACAGTAGTTCAGAAACAGCCCCCATAAAAGAGACCTCAGGATTTGACTCCCAATGACCCTTCATAATCCTGTGACTGTGGGCAGGTAGCTCCCCTCCCTGGGCTCGGCTTTGTGTCTTCATTGCCACGTGCGGATGCCAGGCCCAGTGGTCGGTGCTGGGGTGCAGTGTGCACGGCCGCTCTAGGAAGCTGTGGGACACACGGGCTTCTGTCCAGCGCTGAGCTCACAAGCAGGGACCCGCGGGGTCACTAGGCCAGGGAGGCTGTGCCGAATGCTGATAGAAAGGGGGGGCTGCCGAGGGTAGTGGTGCTGTCTCTCAGGAACAAGGTCTTATAAAGGGAGGGCTTTCATAATAACACATCTGACCCGTTCTCTACCTGGTACCTGAGCAGAGAAATGACAATACCGAGGAAATTGTAGATTGGCTCCCAGGCAGCCCCTGAAATGTCCACTTTTTCCTTCTTGTGGCCTAAGGGACAGTTACTGTGCTGTTGACAACCTCCCGCCTCCCTTAGGCCTTTACTGTTTATGTTCCCGAGCTAACCTGTTCTCAGAGTCACCCTGTGATCCTTGAGACCCCAGAAGCCAGGGCTCTGTCCCCAAGACGAGTGTCTGTCTGCTTTCTCTTCTGTCTGAATCGGCCTTTGCATCCAGTTTCCTGGGTACTTAACTCCAGAGTCTTTTTTTTTTTTTACCCACTAAGTTACATGCTGTATCTTTTGGAATTTTGAAAATAAATGGAAAATTAATATGTGAACATCAGGCTTATCTTAGGGAACACTGCAAACACCCCTCACGTCGCAGCAGCTGAGCAGAGATAAGTGCAGGACATAAAACCCCCTCTTCTTCGTTGCATGAATCCTGACCCACACTCCCCCTCCCACACCTGTCCCCTTTGCCTTGCTGTATCTTCTCCACAGCACTTACTGGCTTCTGACACATTATCTGTTTGTTTGTCACCTATCTTCCCCATTAGCATATCAGGCCTACGAAGTCGGCACTTGTCTGCTGTTCTGGCGCACAGTAAGCACTGACATACGCATTTAGTGAATGACTCTCAGCTCAGAGCCTGAAAGTCAGTCTGGCCTGGGCTTCGTGAACCATCGATTAGTGGCTAAACGAGGGCAGCGAGCCATTCCCAGGAGGGGCCCGCAGTCACTCTCTTTGACAGATATGTGTTTATTAAAATTATATCTACAGGGTTCCAAATGGTATTTAAATTGTAAATACAAATGTCAGGGACTCTGAAGCTTTAAGTCTTGATTCTGTGAACAGTGAAACCAGGGAGGTTGCGCTGGGCCGTACACGCAGGGGGAAAAGTCAGCTACTGTTTTCTGTATTCAGCAGGACGACCTGAAAGAAGTAGCAAGGAAAGAGAGAAAACCAAACCCTGTGAGTTTGTGCAAGTATATCTTTGCAGGTATCTTCTTGCCTGTCGATTGCTGGATTTTCTCTTCTAGTGTTTCAGGCTAAAAGGTATGGCTCAACTATGGCTGGGAAGACAGCACTAAAAAGCAGTTTACCCTTAGAAGAGCTTTCTTCCGTAGTTGGGAGTGCAGGCAGCGTCCACAGTAAGCAGCAGAGGCTGGGTTGTCCCTGGGTGCCTTTTTCTCACTGAGGTGCTGTGGGCTGGGGGGTTGGGGGGAGGCCAGGAGCCTAGGGCATGGTTGCTGAGAGCGCTTGGTCTGCTCTGCGCTCATGGGTGCAGGAGAACATGCCCAGTAGCGGTCGGCCTTCTCTTTCTCCTCCTCCTCCATCGTCACCACCCCAGCACCAGTACCACAGCCCCCGAAAATGCTGCCATCTAGACAGCGCGGGAGGGAAGCAGCCCTGGAATTAGTGTCAGGACAAGGCAGGAAAAGTCCCAGGGCCTCTTGAGTGTCCTCATCTGCAAAACAGAACTGGTGTTAACCCCCCACCCCTGCCCCGGCAGGTGGTGACAGCACCCAGAGAGGCGTGTGTGCCTCAGCGCTTGGTGGATGGCGGTGTGCTCTGCCCAAGTAAGCACTTATGATCAATTAGTGGATTCATCCATTCAGCCAATAGTTATTGACAGCCCACCTTAACAGGAAAGAGTATTACACAGCCACTGAAAACTGAAATCACGAGTACCGTTCAGACACATGAGCTGTTTCTGTTAGCGCGATAACGAGGAGGGGCCACTGTGTTGGCAGGTGAAGACTGTGAGCTCTGCCAGGCGTGTGGGATGCATTATGGGTATTTTGAATGTAAAGTCTTTCTTGAATGTTGTTACTATATTTTCTCCTTAAAATAGCAGTTCTTAGGGTAGCAACCTGTATCTTAGAAATTAAACCTTAAAAAGGGGGAGGGAACCATATTCACATTAAACTCAGCCCTGGGGCAATCTCCTCCCTCAGGAGCCCTCCCTGACACCCCCCCCATCAGTTATTCCTCCCTCTGTGGGGTGAGTGAGGGGTTAAGTCCTTTCCTCTGTGCCCCCGATGCCCCAGCCTGCTGCTGCTGCTGTCGACACTCAACAGTTACTTACGTGATCACGGGCAGCACACAGAGTGTTGGAGATGGGCCCTGTGTGTTATTTACCTTTATTTCCTTGTTGGTTACCACAGAGGTGCACCTCCTAGAGAAAGGATGAGAGGGTGACTCATCTTTCTAAACCTGTTTTCTAATCTGTAAAGTGTACCCACCCTGCAGGATTGCTGCGGAATGATGCATATGAACACTCAGTACAGGTCCTAATGCACAAAGCTGCTCAATAATATTCTCTCCATCTTTTGTGGCTTTCAGTTTTGAATGCGCAGATTGTTCTCTTAAAAAAAAAAAAAAAAGTTGCTTGCAACAAGAGTCTGCCCTGCACTGTACCAGGCTATTTTTACTTAACTGTTTTGTGAGTGTCCCCTGGGACTGGATCTTAAAGGCCACGCACTCCCTGAGCTGCACATTGAAAATGCCACCCCGCCTGGCACAGGCCCAGCGGCGGGAGGTCGTTTCACCCTGGGAAAACTAGATGTCAGTGAAAAATGCTGGAGGTGGTTGGCATCTACAAAAGCTGCTCATAAAACCAGCACATTCTCAGTACAAAATGAGCACTGTTAAAAATAAAACGTATAAGAAGAAATATATTTGAATATGAGGGCACTGCAAACAGTTTCGCAAGGTATTAAGATCACATTAATCTTAATTTTATTATATATTAAAGTTTCTAACTTTTCAAATAATGCCGTTTTCGTTGTTTTAAAATGTCTGAGAATTATAGAGCTATTTGGTGTGGCTGTCAGGCAAGGACGCCTGCCATTTATTGGGGCCCTGGTTTTATTTAATAGCCAGATGAATGGAACAGTTAATAAAAGAAATATTGCTTTATTCCCTGACATTTATGTCCTTGGTTTCCAATAAAGAATTGAAATTATGAATAGTTGATGGTTTAAATTGATGTTTTATGTTGAACGCTAGCTATAATTTGCCCTCTGAGGATTGTAATACCGAGAAACAGATGGTTTTTCACAGTAACAAATTGCTATGTGTATACAGTCTACAGTCTTGGCTTTCAGATACTTTCACCTTCGGTTCTGAGCTGCCCTGCTGCTGGCAGGCCTGGCGAGGTGCAGCGTCTCTTAAAGGGGCTTCCTGTGCTGGGGGAGACACAGCCAGGCCCCCAGGGTTAAATTGAGGTTCAGATCAGAACATTGGGAAGTCCTGTGCCCCAGACACAGTCGGTACCTGCCATCCAGGCCCAGCGCTGAGAGCCGGGGCCAAGAGCAGCCGTGTGTTTCTGGAAGCAGCTCACCTCTCAGGTCACGGTGGCAGCTGTGAGCCGTGCCCACAGCGTTGCTGCGTGGGACAGTCAGGTGCGGCGTGCGCGGCAGCGTTCACAGTCCTCCTAGAAGTGGCCGAGAAATGCCATGGAGATGAGTTGTAGCGTTTTGTGGGCGTCCTGCAGTAGAGAGATTGAGGGCTTGGGCTCTGGGGCCAGATGGCCTGAGTCTCTGGTTTGACAGCCACTAGCCGGTCAGGCAACCTTGGGGAGGTTTCCCGAGATCCCAGTTTCCTCATCTATAAACATCGACAGCAGAAGCCACCTCCTTGTTACGGTGATTGAAGGAGATGATCCCATAAAACAGCACTTAGCACAGTGCAGGAGGCAAAGTGCGGAGCCCAATAAATGGTGGTGGTGCTGGTGCTGAGCACGAGAAACAAAAATTACAAAGCAGACTGATGATGCGGCTTGATTCTTAGGGTTACAAAAGCTTCCTTGTTCTTCAAGGCTAGTTCCCACGGGGGCGCTTTAAACAGCTACGCATTAGGGCTGCAGAAATGTACTTTCCAGACCTTTGAAAGGAACATGGCTGCCATGGAGTGAGGTACCTGAAACAGTAACACTCCAAAGTGTCTGTTTTGTTGGCCTCTGAGGTGCCCTCCTGGGAGGAGGACCTGGGCCGTCTCCGGCCTCATTGCCGCTGAGGCTAATGCATCTCCAACAGCAGCTTGGAGCTTGTTAGACTGTTGAAACGTGAACCAGAGCCCCTGGTAGACAATTCAGGAACACTTACAGTTAGAAAATGGTGCCTGGTTTTATGTGTAATTTTGCACAAGTGATAATAACACTTGATAATTGGAATTAGTAATGATGCATTTGGGGTTAGAGCCTAATATTTTTGTAAAATTTCATCAGTTGAGATCGGTGCTTCTATATTCTCCAAGAAGAATGTTGAATTTAATGTTTTTACCTTGTTAAGGTTGTGATCCAAAAGCTTGTTTTCAAGGCATTTATTTATTGCTTAAAATGCAAAGTTCTTTTCCAGAAGGAAAGAAAATATTATCAAAGTGTTTGAGCTCTCAGTTGATGGATAACAGCCCTGTTCATCTCCTGACTCTAAGAGCCAGCCAGCAGCATTTCCTGAACACCTACTGTGTGCTGCACCCTACCCTTATCCCCGAGGAGGGTGAGAGGTGCGCTTAGCGCCCCTTCCAAAGCCCCATCACTGTGCTGGTGAGGGATGGAGCCTGGCTCCCGACTGGTCTCTGCTAACACAGCCCACGCTCACTGCCTCCTCTGCCCTCAGAAAGGATCCTGGGGATGAGCCGTGGGGCCAGCCCTGGGCCCCGTCACCTGGTGCCTCCAGCCTGGGTTCCGGCTCTAGCACAGAACTCAGCACGCGGTGTTCATCTCCACACTCCTGTGAACGGGTGCTCGTTTGGAGACAAGAAGTACTGGGTTGACGTGAGGGGATCAGGACCCACGCCCGGCCCCTACTCCTCTAGCACGGGTGCCTCTCTGGACGCCTTCCCCATCTGTAGACTGAGCGTAGTGGTCTAGATTGCGCTTTCTCCAACACGAAGCTAATCTCCTCTGCCCCTGCTTCAGATCCTTCAGCATCTACCTGTAGCCGAAAGGGCAGGTCCAGCCCCTCCAGGGAGCCACAGCGACATGGCCCTAGCCTGGCTCCAGCCTCTCTGACTTCCGTGGAACCCCAAGTTGGTCCCTTTGGGCTCCTCCTGTGCCCCACTTGGCTTCCTGCTGGGCCAGATGCCTCAGGAATCCTGGGGTGTTTCAACCCTCTGTTCCCTTTCAGGGCAACCACCTCATCCTGGGGTAGCGCCTGGCACACAGCAGATGTCGTACAAGTAGAATGGATGTGTGTGCAGATGTGCTCTGTAAGCCGTTGTGGGGGGCTGGGACGTGCTTCTTTTACCCTAATCCCGAGACTCTCCAAAGGCAGGGAGGGGTGTGCGTACGACCCCTGTGCAGTTACGGCTCAGGTACTCGGGGAGCAGTCACTTACTGGCAACAGTTACTAATAGAGTTTCTGCAAGTGGAAGACGTGATGGGTCTGGGACCACTGCTTGTTTCGAAGTCTGTTACAGAGTCAGGTTTCAAAGCTTTGGGATTTTTTTTAATAGGAAAGAAATTTGTTTCATGAATTGAGCGTAAAGGGCCTTTATCTTTGTTTCTCTGCATGACAGTGGAGACCCTCAGGCAGGGACAGTGTCTCGGTCACTGCAGTGTCCTGGCACAGAGGGCAGTGGGAGACCACCTGAGGGGCTTGGGAGCGCTGGTCTGACAGCCGAGGGCAAATGCACAGATATGTGGTACACCTGGAATTCATTTTAAAAAACACAAATATGCAGTACATGTTACACTGGAAATAGGTCTAAATTAACTATTGATGAGAAAAGCCAACAGTCAGAAAAGGTGAAGGTCTTGATGGCAGAAGTTATTTCGCATGAGTCAGCCCTGCTGTCTCCCACGTGTCCCTGCTCATTCCTCACAGCTTGTGGCATCCCAGTTTGGGGGCTGGGGCGAGGTGAGAAATTCAGGCTGAACCCTGAAGTTCTCAGGGAGTTGCGAAGAAAGTGTCACCTCTCCCTGGCTGTGAAAGCTCGAAGCTCTATTTGTGGTGTCCACACCCCGGTGTGGCTTACCTTTTCTGAAAACTTTTTCATCAGCTGCTGTCCTCTCAGATGAGTCAGCACCAACTTTTCCTCCTCTTCACCTCCTGCCTCTGCTCTCTCCCCAGTCTCATAGCTCTACTGCTGGTTTTCTTTCTTTCATTCCCAAGTCCACAACCTGCTCAGCCTTTCGATTTCTTGTGTGGCCCACTCTGCAGCCTCCTGACAGTTTCCCTGTCTCTGGAAAGTGGCCTGGCCCGCCCTTTCCGTCACCATTGTCCCAGGGCATTTGGCATGAGGCCTCCGTACTCTGCTGCACGTCCCAGGCTCTTTGCGATGGGTCCCACGTGCCGGTACAGAAGGACACAGCCTTTGCCCAAGCACTTCAGGCATTCTGTGCTCGGGCTGTTGGGGTCCCCTCTGGAAGTGAGGCCTGTGGGCTTGCTTGTCCTTCTCTTGTTGCCTGTCAGTATCCCACTTGGACACTCCATGAACCTTCCTGGGCCCTCTTCACCCCTACTGCGTGGCACAGGCTCCACGCCACTAAACTTGGGAACCAGAGCTCCCCGATGCTGTCTGATCCCACACGTTGTGCCTGTGGTACCTTGCTAGAGCAGTGCTCTGAGCAATGGTAACAATGACAGTAACAATAATAGCAGGAGTCACCAGCTTCGCAGGTGATCCCAGTGCTCCGTTGTCTACAGCCGTTCCTTCATTAACCTCATAGCATCCCAGTGGGGTGGGCAATCGGATCTTGATTTCACAGATGGGAAGACGCAGGCTCAGAAGCGTTAAGAAAGTTTCCTGGATCTCACAGAAGGTCACAGTGTCCAAGGGGCAGAGCGCAAACCCAAACCCAGACCTGAGCTTTCCACCCCTGGCCACATTTGGTGTTAATTTTGCCTAAAGGTCCTGGAGTTGAAGAGTTCAAAGGCACTTGGGAGGTGACGAGGTTCAGTTTGATGGAAGCTGAGACTGTACGGTGATAGCCTAGGTTCTCACAGTGAGTTGGGGCAAAGCTGGAAGGCAGGCATGGATGTCCTGACCCCAGCAGTTTCCTCCAGCTGGTCCACATTCCCGGTTCCTGCCCCATCCTGTCAGCCCCACTCCCCAGATTCCAGGTTGGTGCAGAGCAGGAAGGCAACTACGTGGGTAGAGTGGGGCCGAGACCTGGCTCCCCACTCCCACAGAAAACACTCATAATGTCTCTCTCTGCACACACCTTCTGTGGGTTCTTATGCTCTGGGGAGTAACTTTAAATGAAATGACAGCCTGACCCAGTGGAGACAAGACGTGACTGGGGACAGACAGGCTGAGAGGTGGAAAGCAGCCGTTCACATCATGGGTTCCGATAACCTCAGCCCCGCCCGGAGGAGCAGGTACAAGCAGCAGTTCTCTCAGGTCCATTACTCACGTGTTCCCACTGATCGGCCCCGTAACTTCTCCAAGCGCATATCCCTGTGTCCCCTTTCACAGATAAGGAACCTTACGGCTTCGTCGGGCCAGGGCCACATACTGCGTTAAAGAGAAAACCTGTTTGGTTGGCCCCGTGGCTCTCATGCTTCCCTTTCGTAGATGTTCTGGGTACATCTATAGGACATAAATGTTGGAGTAAAAGGTTTTGTGTTACAATAGTACCTGCATCCAAATCAGTGTCAGTGAAGTAACTGGAGAAAATGGGCTTGAAACAAGACCAGATACGTAAAGTGGCTGCTAAGCATGGGTGAGAAGAAGCAGGATTCCCCGCATGTGGTTTGGGAGGACTACTTAGCCATACTTCTGTCGTTACGCCCAGCCCTTAGCCTTTGCACCCTCATGCTGCCTGCCTTCCTGGTGGGAAGTGCTGGGGAAAGGGTGGCCAGCTACAGTCAGAGGATAAAAGCCACAGGAAGGTTAAGAAATTCCCTTTTCTTTTCAGTATGTATTTTTTTCTATCATTACTGAACCTAGTGGATGCTTTTTAAACCTCTCATTGCTGTGAACTAGTTCATGAAGACACAGGTGGCTTGTTAGGCCGTCCAGGCACGACTGAGGCAGCACCCCTCACTCCTGGTTCAGAGGCAAGCACGTCCCGCGGTGGCTCACGAGATCTGCACTTCTAGTTTCACTTCATTAAAAACAGTACAAAGGAAAAGGCTGTCAGAACACAAGCAACATTTGAAACAAGAATTGGGCTCTCCGCCGCCACCGCAGGCAGAATGGTTTAAGTGCTCCGGAATGCCAGCTAAAATGTCGTGTCCCAGAGAGGCCAGGCACTTGGGCCAAGTGGCGGAGGGCACTGCTGAGACCACAGCTGTGCTCTGTGTCCCAGGTAAGCATGGCCGCAGCCGCAGAGGGTCAGGGCAGAAAGGGGCCTGGCAGGCCTGCTCCTCTCGTCCAGAGGTTTCACACTGGTCAGTTCCTTGAAGCTCACGGGGGAGGGGGAGGGACTGGCCTAACCCCCCCCCCACACACACACACACCTGTGTAACCACAGGGACTCTATTTTCATTTGTCCTGCAGTATTTCACATCCACGTAAACTTTTGTTTGAAAATACGAAAAAAGAAAAATCCCTAACTTGGACTCCAACCTCTTTGTTTTTTCATTGGCAAACTCAGGCCCACAGAAGGGGAGTGACCGTCTAGTGAGCTGGGTCCAGCTGTCACTCTCCCTCAGACACCACCCAAGGCTGCTGCGTCCCCGGGGGCCGGGTAGAACCCTAGCTGTGTGCCCACTGCCCACTCTGGGGTCTCAGTCCAGGCTTGTAAAATGAAGCAGATAGGTGTTCCCAATGGCCAGAGGCCCCCAGGGTGACGCTGAGTCGACTCCTCGTCTTTACGGTCATCTAGAGAGGTGAACTCAGATATGAGGGAGCGTAAGTCTTACCGGCATGGGCGTGCCTGCAGGAGGGTGCAGCAGACTATTAGGGTTAAATTGGGGGTGGGGGCTGCCAGAGTTTTGACCTTTTGTATTATTTGAGGGTTTTTTGTTTACGGCAATTATATACTATGAGAAAATAATCTAGTTGTTTCAATAGAGGATAAATATTAGGGTGGATGGATAGATAGAGAGATACAGAGAGATACAAATTCCTCCAGTCTTCAGCCCTGGGAAACCTCTGACACCCCCACCCCCATCCCCAGGAGGGCTCAGGCTCACCATGCCTACCACACCCAGCTCAGGGTTTCATCTCCCTGTGCTCCAGCTTTCCCTTTTGAGAAGAAGGGCTCGGCCCCAAGTGCTTACCTTTTCCACATTCTCTGATTTGTGTGTGTGGTGATCGGTTGTAAGAAAGCTGTTGTGATCTGGAGAACAGGGTTGGCAGATGTCCAGGAATGCTAAGACAGGGTCACAGGTCGGAATCAGCCGCGCACTGTCAGAGGTGGGGGCTGAGAGCTGCAGCTGCTCTGATGGGGGTCTCAAGAGTGTGCAGGGTGCTCTGGTGAGCACCCACTTTTCCGTTTCATAGTGTGTCAGAGAACTGATTGCCACTCAGTGAGACTGTGCCATTTGTTTATTGATTGAAGTATTCAGCCCTCCTGCACACCCACGGCAGATCAGAAGGAGCAGCTCCTCCCCTTCCTAGCTGTGGGCCTTACACAGGTGTCTGAACCTCTCTGAGAAGTTTGGACGGAGCTGGTCTTCCTGACCAGGTATCCTCTCCTCACTGCCTACTCTTTCCAGTCCTTTCCATGTGGCCTCCGCCACTGTGTCTCCAAGAGCAGAAGGTGCTCTCAGGCCTCGTCTTAACCACTTCTTCATCTGAAAATGCACTTCCTCTCTTGACTTCCGGGACCACCCTGCCTAGTTTCCCCCCCACGTCGTCAGACCCTTCCTGGCTTCCCCTCTCCATCACCATGGTGCTCACGGCATGGTCCCTTTACACCCTCCTCCTCTGTCTGGGAGGCCAGGCCGTTCTCAGAGCTCCCAACCTGACCGGCTCTGACTCTACCTCCCCAGCTGCTCCGTGCGTCCTACAGTGCGTGCCCAAAGCCAGCATGGTGATCTCCAACTGCTCTGGCTTCCCCCTGTGGCAGCCCCATTGGCCACCAAGTTGCTCCAGCCCGAAGCCTGGGAGTGACCACCTCCCTACTCCCTCCTCTGCCCTCCCCTCCCTACCGCTCCCCTCCCTTATCGACACATTGCCAACACTTGCCCATTTTTTCTCCTAAGGACCTTGGCTTCATTCTTTTTCTCTCCATCGCACCCTAGGAGTCAGCCTTCTTTCTCCCCTAGATCTCTGCTGGTATCATGTTTGCAGTGATCTCTTCTCTCTGGGACATCTTGGCTAGCCTTGCACACCTTTAATTGGCTCTCTCCACGCAGACACTCGCATTTGGATCTGGGCTAAAGGCTTCAGCTTTCTCTGCTGTTGCCTTCAGGAACCTACTTGTTACCCACCTTCCAAGAATGTTACAAAAAGTTTGGATTTTGAAGGTCCGTGGAGAACTCAGAGAGTTGTCTGGGTTTCCAGAAGAGAAACAGTAACCACAGGTGGCTTTGATGCCTGCCTGTGGACCATTACTGGGAACTGCTGGGGACTGGGGTCTCTAGGCACACCTTCCCCAGTCCCCACCTGTTCCCCTGGATTGTGTGGGACCCCTCCTCACGTTCTCCCGAGAAGGCCCCTTAAAGCCCCCCTCGCTTACTTATTCCTGCCACATAGACTCCAGAAAACCTTCTTTATATAAACCACAGCAGCCATGCCCAGTGACAGCATACGGCTTACCTCATGAGGTTCTTCCTGTTCTTTCTGTCAGTCTTTTAAAATTAATGAGTCTGGATCCTTTCGTATAAGGCACCATCAAAACCTACTTGGCTTAAATTATGGTCTTATGCCTTTTGATTAAATGACCTTAATCAAATATCTCTAAGGTAGGGGTCATTTATGATAAACATTGTCAGAACTTAAGGCAACAGTTTACTTGGCAAGTAATTTTCGTCACAAAATAGAAAAACAAGTGTGAAAAATAATCCTGCAGACTGTTATAAAATGTCTTTAGACAGTAGTCATCAGAGATTAGATTTACTTGCACAAAACTCTTGTTGATGTTGAAAAAGCACACTGGTCTGGCCCTGGTCCCATAGGCAAGACGACACCCTGGTGAACACAGAGCGATTTGTGTTTATGGGGACTTAGCAGATTGGTGGGTAGTTTGCAGTAAGCTTGGCAATGCTCGTTCGTATTTATCCAAGAGCTGCAGGGCCATCTGCTTATTTTACATTTGGTAGGGATGTCTGACCTTCTGATGGAGGAGCGCTCCGGGGGAGGCCATCCACGTGAGGATGGCGAGAAGGTGACCGTGGGCGCTTCCTGAGTCACTGTCCTCTGTTCTAGGTCAGCAGTGGGTAAGGGGTCAGGAGGGAGGGCTACTCAGAATCAGGTCCCATGCTCTCGAGCCCGACTGACCCTCTTGGAATCCCCTGCCCAGGCCTTGGGAGCGGACAGCACCGCATGCCTCTGGGCAGCCTGGCCCAGCTGCAGGAAGTCGTTTTTCTCTGGCTTGTCTCTGCCAGCCTGCCATGACCAAGCCTGCAGGGGTCTTGAGCAGATCTGGAGGTGGTGGTACGCAGGAGCTTGTGGTTTCTAAGGGAGAAAGTGAAATGACCATCCCCAAATACCAGGCTTTAATTATGACTGCCTCCCTCCCTTCCTGCCATCCTTTTTTCCTTCTTTCTTTCTGTGCCTTGTCAATATGACCCCCTTGTTGTCTTTCTCCTCTCCTATGGACCTGTCCTTACCGTGCCATCTGATGTCCACCCATAAAATTGTACGCCCCCTTCAGTATTCCTGCCCAAAGCAACCTCCTGAAGGAACCTGCCTGGCACGTTTACCTAGATGGGGCTGCCTCCCGGTACCCCTCCTCAGCATGCCGTGTGCCCTTCAGCCCTACCCTGGGCACTTGTCTTATGTACTCCCTGTTTGACAGACTGCCACCTACCCCGGGAAGGAGGAAGCTGGCCGAGCACAGCTCAGAGCCCATGCTCTGGGCCAAGGCTTCCTGACCACCCTCAGGCTCCTCCCTTCCGGGGACCAGGACCTCAGGGAGAGTTCACTGTGGGTCCATGTCCAGTCATAAGAACCCCAGGCTCCTACCCCCCAAGCCCCACCCAGCATCACTGAACCCTGCCGGCCCCTACTGAGCAGTTCTTACTGGCCTGGCTTCTTTCTGTCCCCCAATCTCAAGAATTCCCTGAGCCTCAGGAGTACACGCTGCCCAACTGTCAGTCACTCAGCTCAGTGGCTGTGTCTTAAACCTGGCACCTATAGCAGGACTCCAGCTGGGGGCCGTGTGCCTCCTGTGCCCACCCAGGACCTAGCGGGGAGCCAGATACTGTGCTATCACGAGCCTCGGCACAAATCACCCTCTTCCTGGGTATCTGCAGTGCTTGGGATACAAAGATGAGGGGGCCATCTCCTGCCCCTGGGACTGGGGGTGACCAGCCCAGCACAGGACATACCCCTGGCCGAAGGTTCTCTGAGGATTGCCATTCTTTCTCTCATTCTTTTAAAAATTAATGAGCCTTTGGTGACTGACTGCCTCAGCCGGGGGGGTGGGGGGTGGGGGGGGAACGCAAGGCTCATAATACCAGCATGGGCCAGGGAGCTGTGTCCTACACAACTAGTCGAGAAACAACGGCTTGAATTGGAGTGGGGGAGGGGTGGGGCGGAAGAAAGGGCGGGGAAAAATTAATGAGTCTGGAGCCCTTCTTCTTACAAGACACCATTTAAACCTGCTCGGCTTAAATTATGGTCTTATGCCTTTTGATTAAATGACTGGAAGGCATCCATCATCCTAACCTACCACCAGCACCACCAGTCATGGGAGAAGCAGTTTTTCCACACCCCACTGAGGCCTGTCAGGTTTCAGGGAGGACAGAAAGGGAGGGGCTTGGCTTTCCCAACTTCAGTGTTCCTGAAGGTGGACCCAGCACTGGTGAAAAAAATTGACCTTTTGAAACGAAGCGGGTGGCCTCAGCATCTGGTTCCCCAAGCAGACCCTCGTGGGGTGGAGGGCTCTGCAGTGTGCGTGGGCAGGGCTCTGCTTCCTTGTCTAAATGTCAGCGTCCAGCTCTTTCTTCCTCCTTTTCTTCAGGAGAGTTGTTATGTCAAGAGCATGAACCGCTCAGGTTTATGGCGGGGCTTTGAAGTGTGTTTCCTCTTGGCCCTTGGGCCACACCTCTGTGGGGGTGCCTCCCGCTGTGTTTCCCTCCTCCAGAGCCTGGCATACCTGAGGAGAACCCGCCAGCTTCCTCCGGTTTTGCAAACAGGCAGGAAAGACAGTTTGGCCTCTGCCATGCCACCAAATATTGCGTCCTAGAGCATCTGCTGTCCCTGGACCAGCTGGAGGCAGGGAGATCTGACTGTTGGGATATGGAAAGGGAGTCAGTTCCTAGTGTTTCCATCTATTCCCTGGCTGTGTTTCCATGAGAAGCAGCTCCTACCTCCTCTCTCTCAGAGTTTTCATCTTTCTGGCCTCATCACAGCCGCACCTACGCACGGCCCTTTGAACTCATTGATGACGAACATTAGAACATTACTTTGAAATCTCAATTTTCTAGCAGACACAGCAACTCGGAGGCTGAATTTTCTTTGATTTATGTTAGCTCCATCCAGACAGCAGGATTGCCACCACTCCCAGAGAGCACCCCACAATTAGAGGGTTTGAATGCGGTTTCTCCTCCGCAGAGGCCAGTGACAGATTGCCTGAGAAGACCCCCTGACAGAGCATGATGTGTTCATCTGCAGCAGGGCCACTTAGGCCTCGATTGCTTCCAAGATTAAACTTTCCCAAGAGGTCTGGACTGCCCTGTGAGTGGTCCGGCTGCCTGGTTTAAGATTACTGACAAATGTATTGAATTGGGCCTCATTTAAAAATATATAGGTTTTGAGGTATTTAGGTTTGGTAAGAAAATGAAATCCTTTATCCCAGCTCAGGGCCTGTTGGTTTTGTCAGTATCGTGTGTGCATGTTTTAGAGTCTCTATTTTGAGCTGTTTGGAAAAGCAGCTGCCCCGACTTGAGACACATGTGTCTTAAGCTTGTTTCCCGATGTTAGCACTAAAATAGAAATCGGACTCTGCAGCATCTCTTGCCGGCAGCTTGTCAATGAAACCGCTTCCAAATGTCTTTCCAGGCCTGCCAGTTTGACCCAGCTTCTTTCTCATCCGCCTTATGCGGGAGACAACATTTTTAGTTCTAAAGATTTTTAAACAGTTTCAAACCTGGACAGCAACACATATTCCATATACATTGAAGTTTGAAAACGTTCTTGCACAGTCAGTCACCCTCGTCCTGCGCTAGAATCCTCCAGAAGTAACCGGGTTGTGCACACGCAGAGCCCACAGCTGAGTGAGCAGCATTCAGTGCCATGTACGCACCTGATTTCCTTCTTCCAACATTTGTCTGCTCTTCGGCAAACTTTATTTGGTCGGGGGTGTGCAGTTCCCCATCGTGTTGATGGGGTGGCTGAGTGTTTGTCAGTATTTAGGGGAAATTCTTTTTAAAGATTATTTACTTTTGACCCATGTCCTGCAGCCTTCACTTGGAGAGTTCATGGGACAGCTCGGGGTCTTTTAAAAATGACCAAGCCGCCCACCCACCAGACTCAGGCTGGAGGGTCCTGCGGTGAGCGTTCATCTGAGGTTCCCCCAAGAAGTCCAGTTGACCTCTCCGCCTTGAACATGATTATGTTTGATTTTGGGGTTCCTCGTCTTTTAACTGAAAAGCTCTTGTTTATTTAGCTGTGAGTAGGGGGAAGCGTGAGGAGTGGAAGTGCTTTCTCCGACTTCATGTTGTTCAATAAACATTTATAGTAAATGTGTCCGATTGGCCAGGCCCTGTGCTAGGCATGGCCCAGCTCGCAGGGGACTCCCAGGAGCTCTCAGACCTCTGAACAGGTGATGATCCAGAGTAGCCCAGGTGTATTCGAAGACCTGTCGCCCCCTGACCTCTGTACATGTCTTGGACATGCTCCTGTTCTGCCTTTTTTCATGCAGTATTGCCATTATTTCATGTTTATCCTCCTTGAGGAGCGCCAGCTGAAGAGGCCAGGGATGGTCTTCCCAGCCACGCAGGCGCAGGGCACACAGCAGGCGCTCAGGAAGTGCACTGAGCAAAATCACTCCTTCCTTCTGGAGAGCGTGATCACAGGTGTGCCTGACGTCGCCAGCCCTTCCCTACCCGGAAGCGCCTGCTTCCTATGTAATGAACTGCTTTTACGGAATGTACTGACGTTTGAGGGGGCGACCACCAGCTTTGTATCTGCAGGTAACAAAAAGCTGATTGATTGCCTCATCGAGAGGGGCCCTTGTGCGGTGGACAGAGCTGCGCTCTCCCTGGGGCCAGAGGCCTGGGTTCCATGCCAGCCTCAGGTCACCCGGGCCTCTTAAGCCTCAGGTTTCTCATTCTCAGAGTGGCATACTTGCCCACCTCACAGGCCGTTAAATATGAGGGATTCATGAAGTAATAAGGTCACCGTGGTGTCCCTTAACTAACTTCAATTGGGACCTCAGTTGTAGAATGACGTCGGATGTGATTTATCAGCCTTCTCCCTGAATTACCGCATGCTTTGTGTAACATGACGTTTAGATACTCTGGGTTTCCTAGAAAGTATGGCTGACTCCTTTGTCACCCTTCACATACATCTGGATGCAGAGCCAAAAGGGTTTTCCAAACGGCAGAGAGTAGCCTGGGTGGGCAGTGTCGGGCAGTCCAGGCAGCTTTCCCCCTCGGCACATGTGTTTAGTGAGGTCTGAACAGGGAGGTTAGCCCGACCTGGTGACGAAATTGGATGTTGGGAGCCCAGGTTGTCTATTTGCAGCAGAGCAAGTCCCCACACACATGCTGTGTTCCTGTGGACTAGGAGAGAATGTCAGGCTTCAGTGTTTACGAGAAAATAAATTTTGGTGATAAATCAACTCATACGTAACCACAAATGATAGTAAACTTTCATCCCCAAAGTGTTCTGAGCTTTTAAAAGGTAGATTGTCATCCTACACCTCATTTGATGTTCACAGCAACTTTTTAGCTAGAGTCATTTCCCAGGTGGGGAAACTGAGGCTGGCAGGTAATGCCTGCCCTGGTACACAGGTGGAGCGTGCTGAGGCCGACATGGGCTCTGGTCTCCTGGCTCCTTCCATCCATGTGGCCTAATTTCCCAGACGTGAAGCAATGCCCATCCTTCTCACAGGCATCCACACACACCTGAGACAGTGGAGTAGCAAGGAGAGTTAAAGACAAGAAGAAAGAACTAGGGAATCGATGGTGGGGGGTTACGCTTTCTCTTAAAGGGACAGATATTTAATATTTTAGGCCTGGGACAAAATCAATTAGGTAGGTACTTACCTGACCATTTTAAATGGAACCGTGTAAAAGTGTGGAACCCTTCCTACCTAGTGCACAGGTCCTAGAAACACTGGCAGCAGCTGGATCGGGCAGGCCGGTTGTAGCTTGTGACTGGCGTGGACGGTCTGCCGCTTGTCAGGGTGGGACCCTGCAGGTTGTGTTGCCCTCATGGCCCCTCCTTTGCCTCCTGCAGAAGGCCTCTGACCGGAAATCCCTGAGAGTCCCCGAGCTTCTCTGTGTCACAGAGGACTTGGCCTTTGACAGAGTCAGGAAGGACCCATGGAAAACTCCCGTGGATGCATCAAAAACTCTTTCCTGTGCTCCCTACTGGTGGCATTGTTCTCTCCTCGCGAGCCTGGCTGCTCTGCTCCGTGCCAGGCATGAGGTCCCCAGGCCTGGAGCCCTTTGCGGCTTCCATGTTCCTCCCAGGAGGAATTCTTTTGACCACTTGCAGGTGTGTCCCTGCACCAGCCTCCTGGCTCTTGGTTCTCGTGGAAGCTCAGTGTTGCCCATCCCCGAGGCTCAGAGAAGCGGGGCTTGACCAAGCCTCAGTGCACCCTGACCTGTGGATAATGCCACCTTTGCATTATTTAAGGCCTGAAGCCAGACATGGACCTCTTTCCTCTTGAGACCAGGTTTCCTGCCATGGGTTTCCCAAAGCTCTACCCCATCAATTCTGGGTCCATCTCTTCTACTCCCTCCACCATGGACTTCAAGCCCACTTTAGCAATGAGGCTGGGGACCCTCGAGGAGACAGTCGGCAGCATAGCCTGTGGGAAGTACATGGATCGCTTTGCCTTCTGGAAAGATCATGTCCCTTCCAGAACTTACTCCTAGAGGGCAGATGGTATGGCTTCTGTTAGGCCCTTTCACCAAAGAAAGAGCAGCTCAGAGGGTCCCAAAGAGAAAAACAGTGAGGAATGGGGTGGGTATGTAGCTGAGTTTAGCCAGACAGTTTTTGGAGATGATGGAAGATTAACTTGGAAAGATAAGGGCACAGGAGTTTAAGTCTGTGGTTATTAGCCTCAGACTCTGGAAGCAGTGGGTGCGAGGTTTCCAGGTGGAGCTGCAGCCTTTCAGAAAGGAAGCCAGCTACGTTTGTTCCGGAGTCTCCCTCCTTTCAACCTGGGAATGAAGAAGGAAGAGAATGGCAGGGGAATAAGTGACAGCAGGTTGCTCTCTCTTGGTTTGGACTTGCTTTGGAGGCTCCAGTTGGTAACCTGTTTTTTAACGATCGGGCCAGTTGTCCAGTTACTGTTTAAACAGGGAAGCCTTACTAGAACCTACACTGCTAAGCACGCTGCACTCTTCCCTTAAAGGAGAACCCGGAATGCCACCCCCTATTAGAATCCAGGTAGAGGGGATTTTTTCAGGGAAAATAAGGTTCTCAGTCAATGGGTTGTGACTCTTCATCCTCAGAAACTGATTTAATCTAGAACAAGATGCCTGTGGCAGGAGTGGAATAAAACTGCTCGATACATGAGATTCATCATCCTTGCAGCTGCCAGGGCAAGAAACCACGCGTGCTAGGAGCACAGGTACTAGGAGTGTTGCAACCCCACCTGTGTTGACTGGGCTGCATGGAAACCCTTTTCTTGTCCAGATTTTCAGTGTGGGGTGTATGCGTTGTTTTGTTTCATCGCTGTCATCCCCAGCACGGCGGCTCTGCGCCAGCTGCCTTGGGTGGCTTCTTTACCTCCACGACATTTCGGGGCACAGACTCGACTCACAGACCTGGTTGCTCCCTCAGGCTGAACTGTTCTAAGTCCGCCTGGTCTTCATCTCTGACCTTTAACCGCTCTGCTCTCTCTGAGATTATACCGCTCACTCACCAAGGCCTCTGGCTTTTCCGTAGGCCTCACCCTGTTGTCCCTTTAATACCTGTGACGTTTCCGTCTTGTGCCCTCGTTCCCTCTCCTGGTACATGGAGGTTCCCCAAGGGCTCTGGCCACAGGACCTGCTCACCCCCCAGCCCCCAGCTCCCAGGGTCTCACTTCTTCCGCCCACGATTTCCTTTCAGCAAGTCCTGCCAGTTCCTAGTATTTCCAGAAGCAGGGTTCTCGTGGCTTTCCCCGTCCCAGGCCTGTTGCCTTCCTGTGCTTGCTCCTGGCTGGAGGGCCATCGGCCCCGTCACGCCAGCCTGGAGCTTCACACTGACCTCATCTCCACTGTCTCTGTCCTCTTCACGTCACCTCCTGTGCCAGGTCCTGTTCGTCTTGCTTCTGGGAAACACTGTGTTCCGTCCCCCTTTCCTTTGCCACTGCCCCAGTTCTGGCTTTAGCCCCTTTGCCTAGAATTTCTTTCCCAATCAGTGTCTTCATCTCTATGCTTTCTCCCTCCGGCTCATCATGTAAACGATTCTCGGTGAACCTTCCTAAAGCAAGCCCTGATCTGATCCTGTGTTCTTTTGCCGTGGTTGGTGGCTCTCCTCTCAGGCCGTGTGCGTCCATCCCCCAAGTGGCCCGCATGGCAGTCAGGGGCCTGGTGTGGGTGGCTTTGTCTCCCACATGCCTTACCCATCGTTGGTTTTCCTTGAATGTACCTTTGGCTCCCTTGCCTTATGCTGTTGCTCTTTCTAGGAAGCACCCCCCACTTCCATCTCACCTCACTTGCCCCTGCAAACTTGAGGCTGTTGTTGAGCCAGCAAGAAAGGCCTTCTCTCTCTGAGTTTCTATTATTTGCCTAGATATTTTACCTTTCTTTTGTCCCCCCCGTGTCATTATTTGCACGCACATCCTTCACCTGTGCGAGCTTTGAGGTGAATGAGCAGGCCCCACGCTCACCTCTGCCCCCTGCTTCCTGCGGTTGGAGGGACTGTGTCCTTCCCCATTTGCAGGAGCCCCTGAGCACCCATCTCCCTGTCCTGCTCTGCTGTGCATGCACATGCCCGGGGACAAGGCCTCTTGCCCTGAGTAGCATAGGACACGTGTGGGAACGTAACAATGTCAAGTTGCACTTTTCAGGTGACCAAAAAACGTTTTCAAGAAGAGAGACTAAGGTAGTTATGTGAAACCATGACTCTGCACCCAGGCCCTTTATCAGGGTCTTTTTTTTCCTGGTGGGCACAGGTTCGTGTGTAGCGTGTCAGAAATATATTGGGTTCTTGACCTCTCAGCACAGTTCAGGCTCACCAGGGTGAGGTCAGCTAGCCAGGGGAAGGAAGCAGGCACAGAGAATCCTTGGTCATGTATGCCCTTGCCTGTCCAAGTGTGGAACCTGAACGGTGGCGTACAGACTCGGCCCACCACCTGTGGTGGTTGCAGATGGAAGACAGCTGAGGACACTAGTAGCATGGCGCCAGCCAGCCCCTGAGTTTGCATTATAGCCAGGCAGCCTCTCCCAGCCCCAGACTTCCCACGTACGCAGTGAGGGTAGTTCCACACACTTGGAAGAGTGTTCTGATGTGATGAGACAGCACAGTACACACCTGCCGTGCTGCTGGCCACACGATGATGCACTTAGACCTCTTCCCAGGTTGGGACCAGGTGTCACCCGTCACCCGAAGGCTGGGGGTTGTGGGGGGAGGGCAGCAGAGTAGCTCAGTTCTTAGAAGGCCAAGGAAATGGCTCAGTCCAGTCCAGACCAGGGAGCTGGGGCTGTTTCCACAAGTGACACTTTTCAAGTGTTAGGACCCAGGCCAGGTGTCAGACTAGCTTTCTGCCCTTTGCCCTCTGCCCCTTCTCTCTTACCACAGGATCTTTCTGCCTCTCCGCACTGGGTGGGGGACAGTTTTGCCAGGCTTCTTGAATTTCTTTATCTCTAGTGTGTTTCTGTAAATGTAAACTTTTGCAGTTGGGTAAAAGCTTTAGAATTATTAAGATTCCTTTTGTATTGCATAATGTTCTTGCCATTTAAAAGATTAGCAGGCATAATTTCGGTGAGCCTTCGTGAATGGCATGCCTCACTTAGCTTAATCTCTCTGTGGTACATGTTAAAACATAGAAGAGAGCGTTTCTAGCATACATGGGGTGCTAGAAGATGAAAGGTCACGTTGATCCAACCTCTCAGAACAGTGGACTACTTAAAAAAGAAAAAAATGGGGTAAGTAGCATCTCTTGTCAGCACCAGATTCCCTCATATAAAAATGCCAGGTGCCCGCAGAACAGGCCTGGGAGGTCATGCCTACGTCACCTGGGAGAACAGAGTAAGGCACTGAGTTGAGGACAACAATGGAGGAAACCAGTGACATTAATGGACCTTCTCTGGCCACCATCTAGCAGGCAGCAATCACCTTTGGAAATTTCTGTTTGAGAAAAGCCGTCTCTGTCAGACTTCATGAGCTGCGCTTGGCAGCCCGAGGGACAGAGTAGGGAAGGAAGGGGTTCTTGAGAGCGCGCTGGCTGGCCAGCAGTCTGCAGCGTGGAGCAAACCCCTGGCACCTGCCAGGCCCTTGACTGAGTGCCCAGGAAGAAACAACAGCCTTGCCATCAATCCAGTTAGAGGCCTGAGCGCCTGCCTGTAACAAACAAGCGCTTTGCAGACCACGCAGGTAAGGCACAGAGGTTTAGGGGCGCTGGGAGTGTGACACGTAGACAGGAATAATGGCACGATAATCGTCATCACGGTAACAGCTGCTTTCAGGACCTACTATGTTCATTCATTCCGAAATGGTTCCTGGATGCCCACTGTGTGCCAGCCATTGTTCACAGGTTAGTAACATCGTTCCTACTAACAGGAGTGAAACCGGGTTCAGAAAGGTGAACGTTTAATAAGCAGCCTAATTCAAACAGCTATTAAATGGCAGAGATGGGTTTCCAACCCAGGCCAATTTGAATTTTTCTGTAGAGATGACTTTGCAGATATGCTCACATAAGGAAAGGAGATTCATAGAGTTACTGAACCGTGCATAGCATTTCTTGAATCAAATCTGTATTGAGATAATACGAGTATTGGGCGTCAGTTACTTACAAGGCCACACCCAGGGGAGCTGTAGTCTGCAAGTGAGGGAAGGAGACAGAGGTGGAGTTGTTTACCATCGTGTGTGTGTCCGTGTGCATGCACGTCTGCGTGATAAAGAGTATCCCAGAGAGTCCCAGGAGACGTATTCGTGCAGCTTGAGGGGTCATGTGTGTGCACGCCAGTGACTTGCTGACTATTCCAGAAGATTCCAATCAGATTTTCCACGTTCATTGTCCAGCCCACAGCACGTATTATATTTTCATTTTTTGAACTTTATTTCTACAACACCTCAAAAGGATGTTTTATTTGGAAGAAGCCCTCTGGGGATCTATCATCTTATATACATGCTGCCATCTATTCTCATAGCATTCCTACCAGCCGTAGGAATCAGATAAGGGCCTTGTGTTACAAAGAAGGAATGATAAGCAGGTGATGCATCAAAGCTCCACCAAGCCCAGGACCTGACGTGCAGGGAACATTTGGGGAAGGGCATTCTCTGATTTCACGATCCTCTGCCTGGCAGAAGCCACTCATTACCCTAAACTCTTCTCCCAAGACCACCCAGCAATGCCTTTACGGAAAGGTTTGCCACTCTCCTAGGGTGCCGATGGTATGGGAGATGGTCCCCTCTGTGTAAGGACCACCGTGTGAGGGTGGTGCCCGGCCAGGGCAGGAGCCTGAGTTACGGGCCCTCAATCGAGGGGAGTTTCTATTATTTGCCTAGATGCTTGAATTTAAAATACACATTTTGTTACAGATAATTTTGGACTACAGAAAGGGCTCTTCTCAAGGGTATCCCAAAATAATTTCAGCAAGCAAAGTTTTCAGCATAGGTTGCCCTACTGTTGACATCACATTATTTGTTTTTATAAACGGACCTTCCAGGGGGCGCGGAGGATATGAACATGCACATCAGACACACTTTTGTTTACGTAGAGTCTCCAGGAACCACTTGATGGAAGGAGTGACATGTCTCAGGCTACTGCACACGTCCGCAGGTGAATCCTTTCAGCCTAAGGTTGGACAGCTGGATGTTTGCACCCCGGGCTCTACAGCCAGTGCTCTTATCTTTTGTGGGCCGCCAGCATCTTTTAAAGGTTATGGCTGTAGACTTTGCGCTTCCCACAAAGGGAATATGAAAGTAAAAGGAGAAGATAGACTGATAACTGTGCTTTACCCGCAGCCTCCCTGGCGGGACTCCCTGAAGGTACGGCCTGGGGTCATGAAGAGGCTAGCTCCTGGCTGCCTCCAGCCACATGCAGATCCGTCTGTATGGGAGGACCACCTGGCCTGTGCCGTCCCGCTGGGCAGCTGCACTGACCTCACCGGTCCCTCTCCACAGCCTTCCCTGCACCCATGATGTTTCTCCATTCCCACCTCCATTTTTTCACTCAAAGCCCCACTAAACCTACCTATTGGGAGCCTCAACCAAAGCCATGTCTCTGAAACCTGGAGTCCTCCGTCCCCCACCTCCCGTGTGTCCTCCCACTCCGTGTCCTGAGGGTGGGGCAGGCCTGGAGCCTTCATCTTCACGTCTTTATAAGCTTGACTCTCAGTACACATTTAACGAGTGGGTGAGTGAATGAATGCAGTAAGCGTTCTTAAACTGTCTTAGTCATGGAATTTCCCTGAAGTCGGCTTAGAAGCCTGAAAATATTCTTGGTATTTATCTCTTTAAGAAATATATATCTCAACACCAAACACGATTTTTCAGCTGATTCCTTTATGTGTGATAAGAAACACGATTCCTTGGGCGAGTGAACTTGTTCAGGTTAAATGCTTGTGGGAATCCTTATACCCTGCGCTGCTCAGCTAAGATATAGCAGGAACGTAAATAACCAGGTACTTTGACCTCCCTCAAATATTTACTGATGTAAAACATTCTGTCCTCATACAAAATAACTTAAAAACAACACCCCAGCCTGGGGTTATGAGTCTCAGCACTGTCGCTGGGTGTACTGTCTTGTGTGGCTGAGTCATAAATGAAGAGAAATTTTTAAGAAAGGCAATAAGGTAAGAAAAACGCTAAAGCTCAAGTTGAGATGATTGGAGATAAATAGATCTATATTTGCCATATATGGTAAGGAAAGAAAAGTCTGTGCAAATGCCTCGACATTTATGGACTTCTCTATGATTCATCCAGCAGGGCCAGCAGCTCTGGCCAAGAGATATAGAATTTGTTAAACTGTATCTCTTTCCTGAATTGTTTCACTCCAAAGAAACCATACTGTGTATTCAAAAGAAAATTCCAGGACTGTGCAAAAGTTAGTATTTGGTAACAGGCCTGAGAAAGATTGCTAGAGGAATTCTAAAAGTATTTTAAAGCCATTTGTTTACCAAAAACGCATACTAATTCTCTGAGCGTTAGCAGTTTTCTCCAGACCCGGGTTCAGTTACCAGTGTATTTTCTGTGGCTAGTTGCTCTTCCTCCCACGCCAGAATTCAAGGGGCCTGTGCTTTTCCAACTGAGGTTGCTCATACACACATTCTTCTCACTTTAATCCATTATGGAGTTAGATATAATTTGTTGTAATTCGTGGCTCCATTTCCAGGGAAAGGATTAAAAACGAGCACTTGGCCCTGTGTTTCCCTAAGCCCAGCAGTTTCCGAGCTGTGTCTGTTTCTTGCCACCCAGGGTCCTGGCACTCCGCAGCCGGCAGGCCTGGAAGAGGCCGGTTTCTGTAGACTTCGCAGTGGGTTCTGTTACAAGTGCCTTAGAAGCTTCACTTTTGTCATGCCAAAGGGACACCCAGTATGTATGCCCTTCACTCCCAGCACAGTCGCCTTTCCCACCCAGGATTTCCCATGACGTGTGCTAATGTTGGAGCGGCCCGCGTGCGTAGATACCCATACCCGTACCAAGAAGGCTTCTTTTCAGACGTGCGCCTGCGCTTTGCACACTAACAGGGAGCCAGTGAATGACGGATCTTTTGGACCTTGAGGCCGTAGCATAAACCAGCCTGGTGAGTAACTCACCTTTCCTCTCTGCCCTTGCGGGGTGTCACAAACCTCTTCCCTGACCCCTAGGATCTCCTAGGCCTGGGACCTGCTGGAGAAGACTAGACAAAATTGAGGCAGTTCCTGGTGCTTGCAAGTGGATTTCCTTTGGCAGGATAGGGATGGGTCCCCTTCCCAGCGCCATACTAGTCTGCCATCTGGGAAACTGAGGGGACGAGGGCCAGGAAGCCTTTCTTTTCCCTGGAAGCTTTTGTTTCTCCTCCATTGTCAGGCTTAGTAATCCACTAGGAAGTCTCTGAGCGTCTTTAAACACAAAATCTGATTTCAAAGGTTTAAATTTCCTGGTTGCCCACTGAGACACATATATTTCTTAGACTTGGTTTCCAGCTGTGTGATATAAATAACTACATTTAGAAATTAAGAAATTATGGTCTACATTTCATAATTCTCTGGTTCTATGGTATTTTCCAAAAGAGAAAATGCGTGTAATAAGCGTAATGTCCCTGTTTGGTTGAATCCCATGTCTTTGGGGCTTCTGGCTGCTCAGGGGTCACCAGGCACCTTGTTCTACTGAACATGGGACCCCAATGAAGGACCAGCCTGTTTCCGTCTGTGCATCTGAGTGAGTGAGGAGGCATTCACAGGGCGCGTGCTTTGCATCTGCAAGTAGGTTTTCCCATCGTTTGTTATTAATTATTCCTCTGAGCAGCTCTGGGAAGCGAGTAAATATTACACAATATGTGCTGATTATTAAGCTAAGACGAAGGTATATCTTTTCCGCACTGCTTAATTGTAAGTAAACCAGTTGTGCACAAATGATGAATAAACTTGAAGTAAAGGCATTCGGGTGGAGAAACAAGGAAAACAGACCAGGCCCAGGAAGTAACACATTTGACACCTGATTTTACGTTTTCTCTCATCTCCTTGGCAAAATCTGTCCTTGTTTTGTGATTTGCCTGCCTGCTGAGTCCAACAGCTCCTGTCTGGGACCCGCATGTGGGCCGTCCCTGCCCCTTTGGTGGCGTTTGGGGTGGTATTTTACGTCTCCCCAGTGTTGTGTAGTGTCTGTGACTTTGTCCTCTGATCATACAAAGTATGGATGTTTGTTGTGGAAATTTGCATGTAGCATAAAGAAGATCTAGATGTGTCGGGCTGTTGCTGTCTGTAGATCTTCCCAATCATTTTTGTTCATAAATATTACATCTTTTAAAATGGTGAAGATTATGCTGAGTATATTGTTTGATAGAGTGGCTTTTCCCCAGCCATAGTATTTTATATAAATGAAAAAGTATATGTAAAACAAACTGATGGGCCAGTAGGTTTCCTGCTAGCACTTATTGTACTTATAAAATAATGCTCCTTGGAGAAATGCATAGTGTAGCTGTGCATTAGCAGGGACAGTACTCATTTTCTTAGTGGACTGCGCAGAGGCTGACAGAGCATGGCTGCTCCACTGGCCGCGTGGATGACACCGTGTCCGGAGAGTCTGCCATTAAAGAGCCGGGGTGGGGAGAGGCGGGTAACCCAGTTAGTTGCTGTGTAAACCTTAAAAAGTTGTCTTACTTTTTAAAACTATTGCTTGATTCCCATCCTCAGTTTTCAAAAGAATGTTTTTGCTGTTAAAAGAATACAATTTACTTAAAGAAATGAAAAATAAGCCATCATTCCATTCATCTACCATGTAACCGTGATGCGGTACTTGCCATTCTCGTCCAAACACATACATATGTGTACGTTTACTCATTTTTACAATGTGGGGCCACGCTGTAAACCCAGTTTGTAGTTTGTGGCTTCTTTTCCCTCACTCCCCGTTGAACCCCGAGTCAGCCTGCAGATCTGGGGCAGGTTCCTGTTCCTCAGAGGAGCCCTCCCTGCTGTCCTGGGCCGGGTCTGCCTCGTGAGTGCCATGCGCTTCTTCAGGGCTCTGACCACATGGCGTGTCCTCCTGTGGGTGGTGGCGTCACTAACAGCAGCGCCTGCAACAGTGCCTGAGGCCTGTCCTAGCTGCACAGCAAATATTTGTTGAATAAATGGCAGTCATGTGCATTATTCCGTGGTATTAGCTGTCCTTTGAAAAATAATTTTACCGACTGCCTAATATGCCATTGTATTGCTTGACTAAATTTTATGTAGTAAGTAATCTCCTGCTGTTAGCATCTGCACTGTTTCTAATTTGTCTCTTCTAAACACAGGCCGAAAACATTCTTATGCATAAATCTCTGCCTCCATCTCTGATCATCCTTACGGCTAAGTCCCTAACGCAGAAACTGGAGGGTTAGTGTGCATTCTGATTCGAAACCGCCATTTGTCTGCATGCGAGGCGGGCCTCAGGTCTGGAGTACATTCCACAGTGGGTGTGGGGCGAAGTAGGAGTCAGGCTCCCTGCTCCCTGTCAGAACCCCAGGGTGAAAGGGCACCTCTGGGCTGTCCCCCGTCTCACACAGGATTCCCCTGTGCAGCAGTTCCCATAAATACAGGTCGGCTTGCTGATGAGTCTGGGAAGAGCAGCGCCTTGTCTGCTCATTCAATCCACAAGTGCCCACGGGTGTCTGCTGTGGACCGAGCACCATCAGTGGCCCCAGGACTGGAGCTGGGGTGTGTATGGCCCCTCAGCTTCCACTGGGAGCCCAGCCTTGGTCCATCATTCGCAGGAGGATGTCAGCCCATGAGGACAGGGGCTACGGCTAGCTCACGCACTGCACATAGTCAGCGCTCAAAAGGTTTTGTAATAAATGGTGTGTATACTATGTCATTTCTCTCTTTGACAAACTCAAAACCTAATGATATGTACATACAGAAACAAATCACAGTATTTTCAAAGTTCCGAAGTAAAACTAAAGGTTTAGACATGAGCATTTATTCAGAAACTGACCTGGAAGAATATTTTGAAATGAGACCTAAAGGCAAATCAGATGTATTTGGAAAATTAGTCAGAAGGAGCCTGGAGTTGCCTCCCCCCCCCAACCCCACCACTGAACCCCAAGCGTGTATAGGAAGTCCCTCTGCCCCCGGGCAGGGGTGGTGCCAGCCCAGGCTGTGAGAGCTGCAGATACCCTGAGAGGACGCGGGCGGGGGGAGGGGGTGCTGCTCCACGGGATGCTGGCAGGTCCTCAGTGGGCCAACCACCAACCTGACGTCCAGACAATTGGATGTGATTCTCTGCTCCGAGACCAGACACCACCTAGCTGCCGTTTCCTTACCATTTGGGTCTCTTAAAATTGTGTCTGTGTGTCACTGTCAGTAGTGACTGCATTAGACGTTAACACAGACAGTTTAAAACGTGAGAATACACAGGCACACGTACCATTACATCAGAGTAATGACATCATCACATGTCACATGGCATCTAGAAAGCTCTACTGCATGCCTGTGAGAGAATGAGTGGCAAAGACAAATAAACAAAACCAGTTTTGAGCTTGTGGACCATGCGAGGGAGCCAGTCCCCAGGCTTTACTCTGAGGACTGATGGCTTAGCGGCATTTGGGCTCCCTCTTACTGCAAAGCCGCTGCCACGTCCTACCAGATCTTCCTTCAAATTGGGACCTCTGTGTCCCGGGCACCATCCTTAGCCTTCCTCACTGTAGGTCCAAGTTCAGGCATTACCAATCTGAAAAGCCTGCCCTTTTCATCGTCACGTGAGTCTTTCCAAAGACACTACCACTCACCCTTGCCCAGGAACTCAGCAGGCCCCCGGGTGCCCTGAGGCTGGCCCTCTCTGCCCACCGCCCGGAACCTTCCGCACGCCGTCTCTTGGCTCCTGCCCCCTCCAGCTCCACAAAGTCAGGCTGTCCCATTACACAGTTTTATTAGACACGGAGCTAAACGTACATCCATAAGTATTAGAGACTTTCTGCCACGATACAGAACATGTTTTAAATGGAGCAAAGAAATTTAAATGGGAAGAAATTATAGCATGAGTGAGTTTATCCCTTTCAAGATAATCTTATTTAATAACCAAAAAACTCACAAAGATGTGCATTTCATCCAGCTACAAAGGCAGCGTGGCAGGTTATATATTGTGGTAATTATATGTTTGGGGTTTCATTCCTTCTTTAAACTAGATTTCTATTATTTCAGAAAATCAACCATTGTAGAAAAGGACTATTCATTTATTTCATTGCTGGGTGGCCCATGCACTGTAAAAATAGGTCAAGAACAGTAATCTAAATTGACTACTGATAAATAATTAAAGCTAATGGAATTTTCTCAAATCTGTGAACTAAAATCTTTTGAGAAATTGCCAGGATATACTGTCTGCTGTTGTATAGAAAGATATTTTTTATTTAACACTTCAGTTTAAATGCCATTTAAAATTACGCTTTTCTCTCACAAAGACTGGAAGGAGTATGTATTCATCTGTAAAAGTACCCAAAAGTGTGGTGATCCATTTGGTAGCTGCATGCTTCATCTTCAGATGATGAGATGGGAAGCAAAGGCTTCAGTGCCCTGGAACAAAGAGAAACTTCACTTTTCACTAAACTGTGTTTTAAGTGAGCTCTGCAGTCTATGCATCGTATCTTGTCTTGTTTTAGAAAAACTCCATAACTGGTCTGTGCACTTGTGTACATGGTAAGGGAGAATTCTAGCTGCCTTAAATGACATCCAGGGAAATAAGAGCCAAAAACAATCTTCCTTTTACAGATAATTGTGATTTTCTCATTGGTCCCACCAGGCCCTTATGAAAATCCACTTGACAAATAGGCACAGGCTTATTTTTAGAAGAGGTGGCTTGTCAATAAGAAAGCAAATTGTTGTATTATAGTCAAAAGACTAGCCTTAGATTTGGTGCCCTGTGTAGGTTTTTCTTTATTAATAAGGATGATTCAAGCATCATCAGGATATCTTAGAATCCTAAAGACATCAGGATAAAGAATCAGTAGCTACATGCTTTTGAACAAGTTATCTTCAGTATTTTGGCTTTAAGTTGTAGAAAAGAGATCATTTTCTCATGTGCATTTGATTAAATATCTTGGTTGAAAAATATCACTAATTTGCTCTTCTTAGAAAAAATTGTAGGTTTGTTAAACTGCAGGACTTATATCTAATCTAATGTTGTATTTATTATGTTTTAATATATTTAGAAATGGTGGGCTCTGTTTCTGAAATTAAACTTGTTTGCATTTTTCTTTAGGAAACTTTTTTATTTAAAAGGAAATTAGTTCATTCAGATTGCCCACAACCAGCATCTGTATAATCTAGAATCTGAGTATTTGTATTTTGTATCTTTAAAGATCTTTAGGATTCTTAGTTTGAGGCAGCTCAGATATCTGGGTAGAGGCAGTGGACCTTTTCAGTGACCTTTATGAGAGTCCCGATCCTTTCTTCTCTAGAACTTCGTTCCAGCATGACCGAGGGCTTTCTGGTGGCTCCTTGCTCAGTGCGAATCTTGGGAGTAGGTGGCATTAGAGATGCTGGGGGGCGGGGAGTAGAACAACTAACAGACGTTGTGTCTAAAGCAGGAGAGGGACGCCAGACCTGGAGCAGCCCCTAGGAGCAAGGCCCCGGGCAGGAGGGCGTTGCCTGTGTGTCGCAGGAATGGGTAGAGTGGCGTTTGGTCTAAAGCAGACACTGGTGGAGAGGAAGGTGCATAGAGGTAGATGAGTAGGGTTCTCAAATACTTGACAGGCTGAAGGAAGAGCTGAGCTCCACTCGCCAGGCTTGTCAGTGGATAGGCCTGGGCCCGGGAGAGGAAGGATCAGCCATTCACGTTCCCGTGTGTGGACAGGTCACTGCTTCTTTAATCTCCCATTCAAGAAAATGCATTATAGATACAGCAAGTCAGTGAGTGCAGAATCACCTTGAATCCTCTCTCATTTCTTCTTTCAGAAGTGAATTATTCACCAATGAACTGTTGCTAGTAATAACATTATTTGTGCCCACCTCAGGATAGCTTTCCTGTGAGTATCAGCAATTGGTGGGAGTGCTGGTAGCACGGCATCTGAAAATCCCTGATCCAATATTAGGCAGCTTCTAACACCGTGACTGTCCCTCTGTGTCAGGCCTTGGGAGGGCAAGCCGTGTGGCCAGGATGCCACAGTGGCCAGGATGCCACAGTGAGGTCTCCTGCCTTGGCAGGAGGTTGGACCAGAGGACCCTGAGATTTCCCGGTTAGCTTGATGAAGGTGACAGTTAACTAGCTGGTAGGTTGTAAGGTAAGAGAGATCGTCCCTTAGCCCCATCTCGTAATTCTTTCTTTGCCTGGTCTGTGTGATCGGTCAGCTGAAGGCTTTGTGTGCTCAGAGTGAAATACAGTGTTTGTAAAACATTTTCTATTTCAAACACAAGAAAAGGAGAGGAGTACAGTGAACCCCTGTGTCCCATCATCCATTTGTAATAATCATCAACCCATCCACACACTTGGCTCGTCCTTATTCTTAACCCATTACCCCTCCACATTAAATTATTTTGAAGCAAAGATCATATTTCATCCATGTATGTTTTAGTACATGTCTAAAAGTTAAGGACTCTTTTCAAAATCGTAGCTGTAATACCTAAAACACAGGCAACTGTAGTTTAAAAATAAAAACAACTTGGGGCCTGTTGTTTTAACTTGAGTTCATTTTGTGATATGCCATATTTTGTCAATTATAATAATACAGTTTTACACATTTTACTGTCTTTAATATCAGAGTATTAAAATCAATGACATCACAGCTTACTAAGTAGCATTTTTTTCTTAGGGTAGCATAAGATATAGCACATCTTACATTTGATAATATCAAATTTAATGAAATATGCTGTATTACATAATGGCGTTCTTTGAATATATACCTAAAATATTTTCAAGTTAGAATTTTCTAGCTGTGAGGCCTGAGTAATGAAGGGGAAAACCAGGGGTGAGTAAGTCCATTTGGAGATAATTTTTTTTAGCTCTGGGTGTGTGTGTAACTTGTAACCTCCTCATGCATAAACATTTCCTGGGGTTTTCAATGCAAGCCAGTCTTTTGTTTTTGCCTGGCCCCTATCAAAGTTTAAACCCCATCGCCACTCTCTCATTACCCAGACACAAGGAAGAAAATATGAACTAAGCCCAGGGTAAGGGAGATTGCTGAGAGTCACCTGGACTGAGGCAGTTCAGAAAGAGACGCTGAACGGGGTGAAGCCGCTGCTGCTGATGCCACAGGGCTGGGTCCCTTTCTTGTGCCGGTACCAGGGCCGGGGGGGCAGCCTTGTGAGTCCCTGAGTCCAGCCTTTCAGAGGTGGCCTTCTGCAGCCCCTGCACTGCTCCGGCCCTGCCCCCAGTGCTCCTGGGAAGGCCGTGTTGTCCCGAAGAGGACGGGGCCCCCACTCCTAAGCTGCCACCGCAGAGGGTGAGGCACCACCAAGAACTGCAGCCGTTCCACAAAAAATGCACATGAGCTACTGCGGAGCAAAAGTGAAGCATCCTGAACAATCTGGTTACAAAATATTTCGAAAAGAGAGATCCTTATGACATTGAAGATGCATCTGTAATCCATAGCCTCCTTTTGTTTACACGTAGTGCTGAGGCTGTTACCCCGCATCTGCTTGTCCTTCTAAACCTAAACAGCCATGTCCTGCGCCACTCCTCCTGGACACAGAGGCGGACCTCAGTGGCCACCAGCCTGAATCCATGGTGCGAGAGTCTGTGATGCTGGCCCTGGCTCCACGTGTGAATGTGGATTGGGACGCACCTCAGGGTGCTGGGGGTGCCAGGCCACACAGTGGGAGCAGAGCCTTCCAGAGATCACCCTAGTGCCCTCAATGGGCCAAAGCCAAAAATTCACACCGGGGGGTCCAGGGATGTCTCCTGCTTGCATCTCACAGGTACAGCTGAACGCCGCATGGTGGTTTTGTGTTTTTGTTTGCTTTGCTTTTAAATCAGGGTGGTTTTTTCCTGCAATTGTCATTACATAGAAAATTCCTCAATAACATTTTGCTGTTCAATTTTCTGATCTAAAAAGTGAGTTGTGAATCAGTGGTTGGGAAGATAATGAAAATCCTTCTCACACAGAAGCATCTCTCTATAAACATTGCTTATTATTTGCAGTGGACTCAAGGGGAAGGAGGAGGTGGAAATGTACTAGTCTGTCTTTGCCAACAGACCTCCGATATTAATAATCTCAAGGTCATCACTTTCTACGTGTTAAGATGTTTGTTGCTTTTTACTCAATAAATGGTACAGGATGGAAGCACATTTAAAATAGTGCTGAAAAACCTGTCACTGAATTAAGTGTGTAACCCTAAGCTGTTTCTTTAACTTTGTGTTAAATCCCTAATTATCATTCACGCAAAATGGTTTTGATGGATTGGACCCTCCTTTCTTCAGTCTGAGATTTGCAGGGAAAGGCGTGGGGTGATCGCCGTGTCCGAGCCTGCTGGCTGCGGTGCTGCCCAGGCAGCAAAGGGCGCTGTTGGTTCTAAAAGGACAGTGAGCCATGTCAGGTCCTCACTAACCACGAGGGGGTGGGCCCAGGGCTCAGATGTGAGAATCCTTGCTTCTGTTTGCTTCTGTCTCCTTAGTTTAGTACAAAACCAGGTAATATTTGCAGGTAGCAGAATTGGATGAGGAATTTCTCAAACTGCCCAAAATAAAATTGGAATGGGTAACTTTTTAGCTGGTGACGTGAAATACATATGTATCAGTTAGTATGTGTGTGGGTGTGACTATTTAGTGTTTTTTTTTCCTTTTCAACTGTCTTCAAAGATGTGTGTGAGTACAGACACACACATCCAGCTTTAATATCTAAAAGGTTAGTTTAGCAGATCTGTCACGAGATGTGAATGTATCCATAGAAATGATTTTTAAAATCTACTGGGTTGGTTATAGCAGGGACGGCAGAGGAGAGTTTATGTCTGACCGCTGTGACAGGCGCGGCTCTTCGGCCTTCCTGGGGTGCTATACGCGAATATGGAAGTATTTTTGTCGTTTCCTATACTTCTCAGAGCTGGTGTTTCGGGGAGGCTGACCCTGTGCCGGTTGGTGGGTTTTGGGGTAGATCGGGGATGAGCCTAGTAAGATAAGAGGCGCTGCTTTGTGTGCTGAGCTCCTGGGCGCCTTGGTCTCTCAGGCGTCCCCCCTCCTGCTCACAGGCGTCCCCCACTCCTGCTCACAGGCGTCCCCCACTCCTGCTCCCCCTTTTCTTCTGTTCTCCGCAGTGGACTCCGATGCCTTGGCCCCGGCACCTTTCACATTCTGTGACCCCGTCCAGCTTCACCATTTCCCCTCTGAGTCTGGACGCGTTGTAAGCCTTTCGAGTGATACGTGTGCTGCCTCACTCCCCACGCACTGTCCACGTAGCCCTTGTATGTCATCCTCGCACCCACATCTAGCAAACGCGATGGATTCATTACAAAATCTTGCTGTGGCACAGGCCCGAGAAATCTGAGTTTACATCCTAACTCTTCCAGCTGTGTGACCTTAGACAAATGCCCTTCCTTTTCTGAGCCTCAGATGTAGGTATCGATCCCTTGTTGGCTTTTGTGAAAAGCAGATGAATTTAGTATATCTGAAGTTCCTGCTGTAGTCCTCAGCGCATGACAGACGGTCACTAAATGGTAACCACAGTGCTCCCCCCTTATCCACTTTTGCTCTCTGAGGTCTCAGTTACCCACAGTCAACCTCAGTCCAAAAATATTAAATGGAAAGTTCCAAAAAATAAACAATTCGTAAGTTTTAAATTGCATGCTTTTCTGAGTAGGGTGATAAAATCTTGCTCCTTCCTGCTCCATCCTGCCCAGGACGTGAATCCTCCCTGTGCCCAGCATCTCCACGCTGGATATGCCCCCTGCCCGTTACTCACTTAGTAGCCGTCTGGCTTATCAGATCCACTGTCTGGGTGTCGCAGTGCTTGTGTTCAAGTAACTCTTAGTTTACTTACTGATGGTCCCACAGCGCAGGACTAGGGATGCTGGCAATTCACATATGCCAAAGAGGAGCCGTAAAGTGCTTCCTTTAAGTGAGAAGGTGTGTAGGTATAGGAAAAACAGTGGAAGTTCAGTACTGTCAGTTTCGGGCATCCACCTGGGGTCTTAGAACATGTCCCCCGTGGATGAGGGCAACTGCTGTATTGTTCACCTGTGCTGAGCCCCCCTTCTGCAAGACGCACCCTGACCGTGTCTACCTTCCCTCTCCTTAGACTCACACAGCCTCATCCTCAGAACTTCTCCCTCCGCCCCTCACTGAATGCCACCTGGCTGCTGCACGTAGTGGTTTTCTCTGCCTCAGGTCTGCGGCAGCATCTGATAGATGTGCCTTTTCCCTCTTGAAACCGCCTCCTCTTAACCTTCTGTTCACCCGGCTCACCTCCTACTTTTCTGGATTCTTGTCCTTTCAGCTCTCCCTCTGCCCATCGGAAAAGGGGGCGCCCAGGGGAGCCCTGACGTGTGAAGGCATCACTTAGCCCCCAGCTGCCAATTTGGTGGCCGTCACCAAGTGTGGCTGAGTGGTTGGGGACACTAGACATGTGTCCAGTCCCAAGTGAGATGTGCTGCGTGTAAAACACACACCAGATTTCAAAGACCTAATATAAGAACAAGCATGGAAACTCTCTCATTAATAATTTTTCTATTCATTACATGGGAAATGATAATATTTTGGTTACATTGGGTTATATGAAATTAACATAAATTTCATCTTTTTCGTTTTGCTCTTTTAATGCAGCTAGAGAACTTAAAGGTACGTAGGTGGTACTTCATGTTTACTGGGCAGCAACCCTGGCCTGGGACGTGGGGCCGGCCTTGGCGGCTCATACCCAGGCAGGCCGTCTCTCACTTGCTTACTCACTGACAGACTCGGAGAGATTGTTTGTTCTTTCACTTACTCACTAATGCACCCATTCCACCCATTCCCCTGTGTGCCAGGCCCATTCTAGGCACGGAGGAGACAGAGATTAACGCTCCTATAAATACAGCCCAAGATCACATTCGCCCTCAGCAGTAACTCCCTATTGATGGCTCAGGTCAGTCATTCTGCTGACCACGGGCTGCAGGGGACTCCTTGTGCCCAAGTCACACCTGCAGCCCTCCCTGCTGCGCAGCGGGGAATGGCCGTTATGGGTTAGGACTGGCCCCTCTAGGAGAAGGTGCGTCAGACCTGGCGTGAGATGTGGTCAGCTTCCGTAGTCCAACATTCTGGAGTTTTGAGGCCTCTTGTGCCGAGGTTTCCTCAGCAAAATGTCACCCAGTCCTGCCTTGGATGCTGGCGATGGGGGGGTGGGGGGGAGGGACGGGACTAACACCCATTCCTGCCCTCAAGCAGCCCCCAGTCTGGAGGGAAGAGGATGCATTCCTGCCTGAACATAGCCGCCTTTGTAGAGTGAGAAGAGATGGGAAGCTTAGCCCCTGACATTGGGGCCTGGCTGCTTCTAGTTCTGTGGCATCCAATCCAGGCACGCTGGAAGCCTTTAGGGCCCCCTCTCCAGAGCTATCAGGTGCTACCAGCTGTCAGACAGGGCAAGGCAGGCCCGCAGCGCACCCGCACAGCTCCCAGACTACCTGTTGGTGTGGCGGGTTGCTCCATGAAAAGTGAAGGGCTGTCCCCAAATCCCAAGCCTGGAAGGAGCCACGGTTCCCACTGACAGTTGGAAGACAAGCATTGCATTGAGATTATCGTCCTTGAACTGTTCACATCTTACTAAAAATCAGATTAATACGCGTTTGTGTTTTTTGGAGAAGAAGGTTTTGCTGGATGTCTGTGCAAGCCGGGCTTTCATGCTGTGGACGCTGTGTGGGTGCCGGCATCATGGAGTGTGTTAGCTCTTCTTTCCCCATTGGGGTACACACCTTAGCACCCCATGCTTAGTGAGAACATTAGGGAATACAGCCACACCTTGTTAGTGAATCACCTTTGTCAAAGTCTGCCTTTTTGGAAAACAGACAACAAACAAACGCCATCTATCATCTTATGTTTGCAGTTTGCCCAGTGCGATCATCCTTCCTGTTTGTCCTCCCCAGGGGCAGGAAGGGGGACCAGCCCACCCACCACAGTCCCCAGGGCTCTTTCTGCCTTCACCCTCCCCACCCAGTACTCACTGAACTCGCTCGTGTTTAGAAACCCACCTCATTTCCTGTGGTTGCCAAGTTCCTGGCAAAGAAGCGTGGCTTGTGCCTTGTGAGTAAGACACAGGATTTACCACTGGCGCTGCTGGGATCCAACGGCATCTCTCTTCCGTGATTCTGCTCCCTCTTCATCCTCTTTCCGCTCACTTCCGCTTTCGGTGTGTATTGTAGCTTCTATCTTTTGGAAAAGTACCCTGGGCTAAATGAGAGAGTATGTTTGTTTTCTGTTGCTGCTGCAACAGACTGGCATGGACTTGGTGGCTTAAAACAACAGAAATTTATCATCTGACAGTGCTGTAGGTCAGAGTCCAAAATGAGTTTTACTGGGGCTGCAGGAAGGTGCTGGCAGAGCTGTTCCTCATAGAAACTCCAAGGCAGCCTCGATCCCTTGCCTTTCCCAGCTTCCCGGGGCCCCCTGCATGCCGTGGCTTCTGCGCCTACATCATTCTGACCCCGGCTTGCTTCCATCTCATAGCCTCTCTGACCCTCACCCTCCTGCCTCTCTCTTAGAAGGACCTGGCCCGCTCGGATAATTTTGGATAATCTTCCCAACTCAAGATCCCTAATAATTGAATCACACCTGCGAACTCTCTTTTACCGTATAACCCAATACAGTTACAGGTTCCAGGGGTCAGGAAGTGGACGTCTTTGGGGTCGTTATTATGCCTGCCACATGTCCTCTAAAAGAGTTTCATGATTTTTTCTCATTGATTCGGTATAAAAATATAGGAAATGATCCAAAGGAGGAACAAAAGTATTGACTTCCCCAAGGAAATAATGGGTACTGGTGGCTTGGGATAAAATTCCCAGTGACTACTCATTTGTCAAACATGGATTCAGAACAGGGCTGTGTCTCCCATAAACAGCACTCAACAGTAGCAGCTGAAATGCAGGACGGTGGCCCAAATCCATTCCAGCTACGAATAAGTCAAACCTGCATGGTTGGTAATATTCCATTTTATTCTAAGTAAATTATTTCAGACTGACGTCAGCAAAAACTTTAGTCCACAGCACATTCAAAATCAGGTGCGTATAACCAGGATTTAGTAGAAATAAATCTAGTGACATTTAAGTTCATGGAAACCGTGGGGCGCCAGTTGGCATTCTGTTTTGTGGATGAGGGAACAGGCCAGGAGAGCCACCAGGACTGCTTTCTGTAATGACATCATCACTGAATCCAGAGCTGTTTTTAGGAGTCCTTAACGAATGTTTCCCTTCTCTTTTCTTCTCAAATGGCTGTTTCCTGACCATCCCTCTTGCTCCAGGATTTGCGCAAGCAGGTAGCGCCGCTGCTGAAGAGCTTCCAAGGGGAGGTAAGCATTTATGTTTATTTTGTATCCTGAGTCACCCTTCACAATTCATCGCGCCTTCTTTCGGTTCTCATTGAATAAATGCCATTGACAGAGGTGCTTACCCCGATGGAGCCTTCCCCACTGCACCGACCCGACGTCGTGCAGAGTTTTGCCTTCCAATACGCCGTTTCCACTGGGTGGACCGAGCTTGTTCACGCCGCAGCCTTTAAGAGCCCATGAACTTCCTCAAGTTCACTGGTTCCCTGAGCTGGTCTGGCTGCTGCCGCCATGATGCCTCCTGTGTGGAAGGCATGGAGTGGGGCAACCTGGTGTGTTCACGTGCAGCTGCGGGGAGAAGAGGAATTTCACTTGATCAAGGCAGAAGCCCCAAGGAATAAGTTGGAACTCAATATAAGGAAAAGTTTTATAATAGATCCTTCCAGAGAAGGACCAGGCAAGATGGCGGGTGGGCTGTCATCTGAGATGTGCTCCCTGGCTGCCTGTTAATAGAGTAACAGCCACAAAGAGGACAGGCGGATGAGGTGGGTGACACTCCAGCTCCTGCTCAGCCCTTTGTGTAGACGCTCAGTGGATTTTAGAAACTCAGAAATTGTTATTGGTGTGGAGCTATTCACTCTCAGATCGTAGCTTCCCCTGTTGGACTGCTGGAAGCAGTCCCATACTGAGGAGAGGGAACAAGACTTCTTTAAAGCCCTCTAAAACACCCATATTGCTGTGACCATAGGAATTTTATATTCTTACCACTACCCAATTCACAGAGAGCGGGGAAGGGGCAGGATTTGGGGAAGTGAAATGGCAGATATATAGGAGTGACATGAGGCGGCGGGCCAAGTGGGGTGCCTCATGGGACACAGTGCTGTGGAGGCTGCAATCCTGGGCCCAGAGCTCCAGAGTAACAGGGCTGGGCTACCATTTGGCAAATTCTTCAGCATGTGGTGATGGCAGAGGGTGAGGGAACGAATGAGGTCAGGGAGGTGGCAGTGGGAAGCAAGAGAGGAGATTCCAGACAGTGAGGAAACGGTGTGAGAAGCCAAAGCAGCAGTGACTGCTGGTGACCATGCAGCGGTGCTCCTTTCTGTGTGGACCGTTCCCCGCCTCAGGAAGGCCCCCGGCTTCGCTCTGCAGGGCACAGAGTATAGCAGCATCCCGGGGCTGGGAAGGACGTGAATTGCCTTTACCTCAGAAGTACGTCTCCGAACCCTCATTCTCTGAGTCAAGATGTCATCTTACACCTACCCACGTTTGATCTGATCTTTCTTGTACCTGTTCAGCAGCTTTTGGGAGGCCCACTGGCTTAGCGTTTCTCTAGCTGAAATATTTCAGTGTGCTTTTTTGTTGTTTTCTTGTTTTTCTTTCTTTTTGAAAATTTTCCAGTCTACATAAAAGGAGAAAGGTTAGTATAATAAACACCTGTACACTCTTTACCCAGACTCACCACTTGTTAACATGTTGCCACATTTGCTCCCCACCCTCTTGTTAAACATTAGAAAGTAAGTTGCAGATAGTGTGGCACTGTACCCTTAAACATGTGTGTGTCTCTAAGATTAAGAGCCTTCCCCAACATTTCTACAATCACCCCGAGTGTCACAACTGGGAAAAGTAACACTAATTCCATGATATCTAACATTCAGTCCAAAATCAGACTTCCCCAGTTATCTCCAAATTGTCTCTTACAGCTGCCCTATCTCCACCTGGGGTCCCGTCAGATTCATGCACTGCGTTTGGGGTTATATGCACACACATATATTTAATTTATATTTCTCTTTTATTATATGTACTTCTCTTTTAATATAGAATGCTGTCTCCACTCCCTCTCACCTTTGTCATTATTTTTTATTACATTGAGGTGTGTGTTTAAGAATCTAAGTTATCTGATAGATTATCTCACATTCTGGATAGGGTAATGGTTTTGGTTCTAGGTATATTAAATTTGAAATGCCTCAAATATCTAATCATCTTATTTGCCCATTTTTAAGAAGTATTTGAAAAGAAATATTTTTATAGTACCATTGATTAATATTTACCAAAGCCCTGCTAATTTACTATATTTATATTAAATAATGTATGCTTACTAGTAAGCTGAGTTTACTAGAAGGGACTAACTCCTGCTTGGTGCTGAAGCATGAAATTTCATAGCAGAGGGTGACTGCATGTGGACCTCCCATGCGGGTCGCTTTTCTGCTGACTGAGGCAGACGGCAGCATGTCTTGGTTCTTGGGGCAAGATGCCTTCAGCTGGTTTTTCTAAAAAGCCTCCTCTCCTCAGAGGCTTGTTCTTGTACTCTCATTGGTGTTTGCTGAATGTGATTTTATTTATCGGATATATTCTTTGAGTCCATCCCAAGGTGCCTGAGTTCCCCTTGGAAAAATGTGTATTAGTGAAAACCAGTTCTTTGCCTCAGAATTTGTTTAGATTACTTCCATATTTGAGATCCCCCCCAAAGGAAAAAAACAAAACAAAATGAAGTTTTCAGACAGCAAGAAATTCACATAGGACTTGAGCGTTCCTGCAAGAACATGGAGTGTGTTACAATGGCACGGGAATCCTTCACCGGGCCAGGGTACCACTTACGCCCCTCAGAGTTTTCTTGTTTCTCGCACACCTTCCCTCCTGTCATTTATGCGACCCACATGATTCAGTAACTGTTTGCCTTTCTAGACTTTTCTCACTACTTACCACCTATCACTGGACACACAGCCATTCTGAATTTCTGCCAGGCCCTGTTCATGGAGCGTCCTCACCGACCTCCAGCCTTTGCACAGGCGGATCTCTTCCTGAAACACTCCTTCCTCCTCCCACTTCACCTGCCTCACTTCTGCTTGGTGTCACTTCTTCAGGAAAGGTCTTCCTTGAGCCCCGATGACAGGCCAGGTCCCCAGTACTATGTGCTCCCGTTGCACTTCACACTACTTGTGACGCATTTGTCATCGTGCCCTAGAGCTGTCTATGACCTTGTCTCTGTTCCCCGTGAGTCTGTAAATGTGTGAAGGCAATCTCTGTGTCCTGTCTCTTTGGCCATTTTCCAGCACCCGACATAGCTACTGGAACTAAAAAGTAGTTGGGCTCTCAAAAATGTTACTGAATAAATGCTTGGACAGTGAGTTTCCTCTGGAGGCAGTTTTTGAAACATTTTGCCTCTGTCCTTTCTTCAGGTTTTGTTGCTGTTAATAAGGTGAAAGGAATCCCAGGAGATATGCTCAGGAAATACCTTTAGAAGAAACTAGTAAATAACTGTTTGTTGTCCTTGATTGAAAGTACTATAATCGTAATGGTTATTCATAATTATTATAGCAAAGCCATCAAATGTAACTCACACTGCAATTAGATGTATTTATTGCTATATCTAAGTTTGTGTGTTTCACAAGCCCAGCCAGCTGACTAGTGCGGGGACGGGGGTAAACCTAAATGGTCGACCCAATTTAAGGCATATATAGTCCAATCATTTAGACAATCCCTTCAGTGATGTGATCCTCAACACTTTCTAGGAAAATGCTACATCTTTTCAATTCTGTCCCTCTCTCCTTGCTTCCCTCCCTGAGAAGGGTCATGGTATCGAAGGCTGAAGACGTCAGGAGTTGGCTTAGGCCCTACTTCTCTTTGTAGAGATGCTGGTTGCTTAAACCAGGTATCCCCAGGGAGGAAAATCTTCTAAGAAATAACATAGGTGCTTATTTTAGAGGAGAAATGAAAGGTGCTTGTATTCAAGGGGAAATGAAAACCTGAAAATTTATGAGCTTAGCATCCAGCTTTAAAAAGTACACAGTATAAGCTCAAACAAAATAGGAAGGAGGAAATAATTAACATAATTCATAGCAATAATATATAAAAATAAAAATAAATGAAAAAGAAAACAAAGACCCAAGAGAGAAATAGCCCAAAAGTTAGTTCTTTGAAAAGGCTAATACAATAGACAAACTATCTTCCTAATTAAGGGAAAAAAAGTTAGGAATGAAAACGGGGGTTACTTTGCTGCTGCAGCACAAGATTAAAAAGGTAACAGGGAAATATTATAATCAGTTGTATGCCAATAAATTTTAAAACCTTTTCAGAATCGATAAATTTCTAGAGTACTATAATGCACCAAAGCTGATTAAAAAAGAAGTAGAAAACATGAATAGCCCTATAACTATTACAGAAATATTTCCACAAGTTCTAGACATTTTTATGGGAGAGTTCTATCAATCATTCATGAACTAGATAGTTCTAATCTTTTCCAAACCCCTTCAAAAATAGAAGAGAGAACATTTCTTATTTTATGAGGCCAGTGTAACATTCATGCCAAAACCTGACAAGAACAGTATAAGAAAGGAATATTAAAGTCAATCTTATTTATGAAGAGATATGCAGAAATTCTTTAAAAGGTATTGGTAAATTGAATCCATCAAGCTCTATATCCCAAGAATGTTGCTTGGTTTAATAGTAGAAAAAAATTATTAATGCATATGTATGTCATTAGCAAATTAAAGAAAAATTATCTCAATAGTTGTAGAAAAGAATTTGATAAAATTCAACATCCACTCATGATAAAAACTACCAGCAAACTAGGTATAGAGGGGAACTTCTCTAACCTGGGTAAAGGTATTTATCAAAACCATCAGTGATCATATTCAGTGATGTTGAAAGTGTTCCCTTTAGAATGAGGAACAAGGCAAGAATGTCTACTAATGCTAATTTTATTTAACATTGTACCAGAAGTCTTAGCTAGCATGGAAGACAAGAAAAAGGAAGTGTAAGCATTATAATAGAAGGAAGAAAATGGTCATTTTCAAGTGAGCCTCAATTATTTAACAAGGTTCTTAGAAACAAAGTCAGTATGCAAAAGTCATTACATACCTCTATCAACAGCAAACTGGGAAAGGATACCACTGGAGATAGCAACAAAAGAATAAAGGATACTTAGTTATAAATATAACAATGCATAGAAACTTTCTGGAGAAAAGAATAATATTTCTATTGAAGGATAATAAAGATTTAAATGGGGAAAGATATGGTATTCAGGGATAGAAATTCCCACTATTATTAAAGATACCAGTTTTCTCCAATTAATTATAGAGTGAGTCATTGTAGTTCCAATCAAAATTCCAACAAGATTTTTCATGAAACTTGAAAAACTCATTCCAGAATTTATATGAGGTTGATAATGGTGAAAATAATATGAAATAAGAGCAAGATGGAGGATTTGCCCCACCAGATTTTCAAAGCTGCCGTAATTGGCAGAGGGATAGATAAATACACCAGTGGAACACGATACAGAAATCATAACTGACCTGTGCATATGTATATTGCAAAGATAGCATTACAGATCAGTGAGGAAAGGGTGGGCTTTTCAATAAGTGGTTCTCTGACAAGTGGTTATCCGTATGGAATTAAATGAAATTAGATCCCTACCTTGAACCGTATGCAAACACAAATTACAGGTGAAGACTTAAGGCAAAACCTTAAACCCTTTAGAAGAAAATATGGATATGGTAACTTTGGGTTGGTTAGAATTTCTTAAACAGGAAACTATAAAGGAAGAAATTGTACATTTTAACTACGTTAAAATTTAGAAGTAAAAGCTCCCCCCTGCACCCGGCCATGGGAAGATACCCTAAAGAAAGTGAACAGTTAAGCCCAGGGCACTGCTAGCGCAGTTTTACCTTTGTGTGAACCAGTAAAAGGCCCTTCCTTTCTCAAGACATTTTACATTATCTGTTGGAAACCAGTCATTATAAAGATTGCAACCTATGTGAATCTTTTTCATAATGAAGATTCAAATACCCCTGGTGTGAATGGTGTCCCCTAGAGAGATACTGTGAGCAGATCATACATATGTTGGGTACCCTTGGCCACAAATCACAAACCAGGAAGAGACAGTTGCGACACAACACAGTTAACAAAGAATTGGTATTCAGAAATATAAAAAACTTTTACCTATTAATAAGAAAAAGACAAACGTCCCAATAGGACAATGGGCAAAAGCCATGAATGGCATTCTCAGAAGAGAAAGTCTGAATGGTCAATAAGTAATGAAAAGATGCTCAACCTCATAATTAGGGAAATGCAAGTTAAAATAATTTAAGTGCAACTTATTCATGTCTACCAGGTTAGCCAAAATTCAAAAGTCAAGATAAGAGTGTAAATTGGTGAAACCCTTTTGAAAACCAATCTGGCATCAGATACTAAAGCTAAAGAAGCACATACGTTTTGAGAGATCTGTTCCACTCCTAATTACATACCCTAAATTTAAACATGGGCCCCAGGAAACACGTTCAGGAATATTTGAAAATAGTAAACAAGCAGAAATAACCCACTCTGCATCAGCAGTAAAAGAATAAGTAAAGAGTGGTACAGCCCTGCAATGAAATATTATTAATACGTAGCAGGGGAAAGTGAATGAAATGCAAAAATACACGATACTGAGCTGACATTGTTTAAGGATACATGTCGATTTTTGTTATATAATAGAACCGTAAGGAAAAGGTAAAACAGGAAATTCAGAATAGAGGTTATCCAGATAAGCACAGAGGTCTCTAACATCGTGGGAATGTCCCTAGTCACGGGTGTTCGTTTTGTTCGTTTGTAAGTATGAGCTAGTGCCTTCAAAAAGAAACAGTCGTGCTTACGAGGCAACAGCTACACAATTCTGTTGGGGGTGTCAGAGCTGAGTATTACCTCCTCCCTTCTCTTTGCATTTCACATGTGAAACATTTTCATCTCCAGGCAAGTGGGTGCTTCCGGTGAGGCCATGCGCTGGAGAAGGCCGAGGGGGGAGCACGTTTGTAGTAATGTCCAGCCTGGCTTGGGTGGGACACTTAGCAAGTCCAAGCGCTGTGCTCAGTGCGTTTCATGCTTATGCTCGCCCAGTCCAGGGCTGTGGCCGCTGCTTCTGCCTGCCTGTCATCAGCTCTCCAAAGCCTTTTCTGTCTTCTCCATTGGCTTTCACTGTGGGAAGAAGTACCCCTCCTCAAACACCAGCCCCTCCACATGGGCGCAGGAGCCCACCTTCCGCTTTCTCAGGAACCATAGCCCTGCAGTTATCCCCTCTCCTGTATCTTCAGTCTCTACTAGTTGCTGGATTTTCTTCATCAGCGTTCCTCCAAGTGCTAGTATGTTCCATCTTGAGACAGAAAGAGATGGGTGTGGAGACAGGTGGAGGGAGAGAGATACGCCAACCCTCCTTTGGCCCCCAGCCCTCTAGGCCAGGATTCTCCAAGGAGCCCTGTACGTACCATTGTTCTTCAGCTCACCCCAGTCTGGCATCCACCCCGCTCTCCCCTGACCCTCTTAGTCCTGTGCCCTGTCACCTCAGTGACATTCAGCGCACCTCACCTCCCCTCTCCGGACATTCTTTCTCTTGACAGCCGATGACACTTTGCCCTCTGGATTCAATGTTCACCTCTCTGGCTATTGATCTTTAGTCTCCTTGAGCAGTTCCTTCTTTTCCTTCAGACTTTTGAATCACATATTCTTTGCTCTGTAATCTCTCAGTGTGCTGAAAACTCCTATTTCTCTCTCTAACTCGGCCTTCTCTGGGGAGTTCCTGCTCGTTGAGACTGCCTAGATTTCACAGGAAATGACTTGTAACTCACAACCGCCTTCCTTTCTCCAACTTCCACACTTCCTGAAATGTCCTCTTCCTCCGTTCTTTCCCTTCTTAGGAGTAACTCCCCAATCCACCCGGCTGCCTCAGCTGGAAGTCTCGCTCACCCTTCTCGCTACCTTACGCCTCCATGTCCTCCATCCTTCCTCTGAAGTGTGCTCAGATCTGCCCGATTGTTTCCATCTCTGCCACCCACACGCTTGTCCAAAGCTGCCTTGTGTCACAGAGACCATTGCAGTGGTTCCCTAACTGGTCTCTGTTCTAGCTCTTACCCACCCAGCTTTCCTCCATGCATCAGCCGGCATCGAGTCACTTCCTTGCTCAAAACCTTCCAGACTCCCCAGTGCCCTTGAAGTGGACACAGAACCCTGACCTCTCAGCCTTCAGTGTGCCTGGCCCAGCTGTCCTCCCCTGCCCCTCCTTCTCCCAGCCCCCCGCCCAGCCCTCTTTTGCTCATCGTTTAGGGCTTACCTCAGATGTCACACCCTCTGCCCATCAGTCCAAACCAAGGCCCTCTTACTCTTTCTCTTGTAGCACATTGTCCTTTTGTTCAGGGTACTTTTCTCGCCGTGTTTGTGAGTTTATTATTTCCACCACTCTCTAGATTCTCTATGTCTGTATATCCGGTACCTGGCCCTAGTGACATGCAGTAGGTGTCCATTGGATGGGTGGGGAAGGCAGCAGCCCATTTTACAGATGGGGAAACTAAGCCCAGAGAGGGTAAGTAAACTACCCAAAGTCACACAGGTGACAATGGCAGGACTGGGCGGTCTGACACCCCGGCCGTATTCTCCAATGTTGGTGCACTCTGTTATTGCTTGGGGAGTAGGGAGGGTACCTTCCGTCCCTCATCTCAGTCAACCTCCCCAGTCTTGGATAAGGACCATTGGTGTTCATTTTGTGTAAAGTGCTTAGCAAACGCAGCTTCGGGCTACCCTCGCCTTCTAGCTAGCCCCTCCTGTATCAGGTCTGGCGCTCCATGCCTTGTCCCGCGTGTACACGGATATCCCTAACTGTGTGCACATCCTTTGTTGCAACCTGATCTGCGCCCCTTGGAGGACTGGGGCCCAGGCTACCTGCAGACTGTGATTTCATCCCAGTATCACCTGCCGACATGGCTCACAGGAGAGGCCAACTCATTATTTGCAGCTTCCCTTTGTACCAAGGGCCCACTGTAGGTGTAACATACCGTCACTATGCAGAGCCGCAGTCGGGCCGCGTAGCCCAGCCCCACGTTGCCTCCAGTGCTGGGTTTCACTCCTCATATCCGTTCATATTTTTCTTAAGTAAAACCCTGAGAGCTGACTTTGCAGCTCTGGGCCAAATAGGAACTAAAGGCCCATGCCATCTTGAAGCCTGGGTTCTAGTGAGGAAAAGCAGATAATGAACACAGGAGTAACGTCGGCTGCTGACAAGTGCTGTGAGGGAAGTGGGTGGGGAAGTGGAGGAGCAGGAGGAGCAGGGCAGTTTCTTCAAGTTGTCCTGGGAGGCCCCTCCCAGGAGGTGATGTTTGAGGTGAGACCTGAGCGATGAGATGACCAGCCGAGCACAGAGCTGGGGAGAGCAGGACACGTGTTAAGGCTCTGAGGAGGGATGGTGCTGGCTGACCAGAAGCCAAAAAGAAGGCCAAGGGGCACGAGGGAGGGAGGCAGGTCAGCAGGGGCTGGGCAGGTGGGCCTGGTGGGCCGTGGTGGTAAGCTGCTGTGAAAGGCTCTGGTCCAAAGGAGAGTTCTGAGTGCAGTGGGAAGCTCAGGCCCCGGGCTCATTGCAGGGCCCTTTGACAGACTTGAATCAAACAATAGATGAAATGGATTAAGTTGGGTAACTATTCCATGAATTAGTTGAAAGTTACTGAGAGTCGCAAGGATGTCCTGGGGCCCATGTCTGTTGGCGCTGTAACACATTTAACTGTTCAAATCGAAAGGCCACGGCTAAATAAAGCCAGGGTGTCCGAGTGCTTTACTTCAAAGAACATTTCACAGGGAGTTAGAGGACCTGGGGGCCTGCCCAGGCGCTGCCACGCACTCTCCGGCAACCTCCGGCAGCTCCCCGGCCGCTTCTGCTTGTCTTTGCTCATCTGTAAAACGAGTGGGTGATGGTAACAGTCAACAGGGAGCCCCGTAGCTCTGACACACACTGTGAGCCCATGGACTAATACTTGGGTTGACTGTCATCCACAGACAGAAGAGGCCTTTTCCAGCAGCTAGAGCTGTTCAAAAATGAAGTGAGCTGCCATCTCAGGTACTGAGCTTCCCGTTACTGGGCGTGTTCAAACAAGGGCCAGAGGACCACCTGTCAGGGATGTGGTCAGCTTTTACCCATGTGTCTTCGAGACCCGACACAAATGCCAGACCCTTCAGGTCACCCCCAAATACCACACCAGAAACAAACTTCGCCTTCTCCTCTCTGGTAGGGCTTCCTTTGTATCTGTCTTTTGATTTTGAGCCTGAAGACATTCTGCCTTTGTATTTTAGTTATTGGAACACAGTTTAACTTGCCCTATACTAAGCCTTAGGCTTCTGAAGTCTAGAGGGTAGGAACCGTGTGTGTGTGTGTGTGTGTGTGTGTGCGCGTGTGTACAGGCACGTGCACATATTTATGTCCCCACCATGGCTGCACTTAGCGGTTACTGCATTCAGTGTCGTGGGCAGGATGGTGTTAGGGAAGACTGGATCAGGACGCTGGTTCCTAAAGCTGGTCCTTGGATGGATGCGCTGGCTGCATGAGAGTCACCTGTGTCCCCATAAATTCAGCTCCCCGCACCCCCCTTCCCCAGTTCTGTTCCATCAGACCTGGGGTGGGATCTAAGGATCTGATTTTACAAAGTCCACCCCGATTCTCACTCGTAGCAGACTGTAGGAACCACTCCTAAGGTAGTTCCTCTGGGTCAAGTTCTGTGACTGTGCCACTCTAGCACCTTAGATGGTACATAAGGAGCGCTTCGATTTAGTTTAAAATTATTTCCAGGTCTCATGTCCTTGGCGTTTGCTCCCGCCAGGCCGGTCTGTTTACTGTCCCCGGAACATGCCTCGTGGTTTCCTGCCTCTGACCTGTTCCTAAGTCACAGCCTGCGTTATTAGAACCGTTTGCTCTTCCTCACCTGTACAAGCATTTCCATCCTTTCCATCCACGACCTAACTGGTAGTCTGCCTCCCTCGCTCCTTTCTCAACCGCCTCAGCTTGTTTTTCACTTTTCCCTTTCGAGGGTCTGCATCATCTCTTAGACTTTATGTCACCTTCGCCCCCTGAGCTGTTTAGTAAGATATTCTCAGCTGAATTTCTGTCTCCCTCTCGCTTCTCCCCCATCAGTAAGTACTCTGAGGGCTGTTTACAAGGTTCTGCACTGGTTTCTAGTGACCCACAAGCAAAGTAAGACTGGTCCCCCGCCCGGAGGCGGCAGACGCATCTGCGAGTTTGGGACCCAGTGTCCCCGACAGGCGAGTGTAGAGCAGAGTGGGCACCCTGAGGACACCGACAGGCTCTAGCTGGAGGACTGGGGAGGCTACACAAGGACCCCAACATAGCCTGCTGTCCTGACCTCTTTCCTGGCAGTGACTTCCTTCCTTCTCACGCGACAGGGCCATCTTCAGACTCTGGGGCCTTTTCACACATGTGATGGTCGAGGTGACAGTGGTGGCACTTGTGGTGGTAACGGTGTGTTTTCATTATGTTACAGTAAAATCCGAAGGCCTGGTGATACCGTGTCTTCCTGTAGACTCGCTCCATGATGGCTCAATTAGGGGAGCAGTAGGACTGTGGTTCAATATTCAGGCCAGCTTCCTAATTGAAAACACATTTTCTTCTCCAAAGCTGCAGCTGGTTTGGTTCTGCTCATGCAGAAAAGGATATAACCTTGCATAACATAGGAAATGAACGGTTGAGAGAGAAGCCAAATTCAATTTCAGTCAGATATGTTGAGGCTAAGCCCATGATCTGTGGAAGCAGGGGAGCGAGCCGCGTGCATGTGGAAAGGGGCGTACTCAGCAGTCTATTAATCACGGCCGCCCGCCCGGCGCTGCCGCCACCGCCGGTGCCACTGCGCCAGCGCCGCTCCTCCGACGGGCTGGAGAGCAGCCAAGCACTCCAGAAGTTAACCTCTTAAAGACCTGGAGCTGCTTTCTGTTGAATAAATGTAATTTTGTGGTCAGAAATAAATGCTTGTGATGTAGCAGGAGCTTTGAAAACAACAGCGAGCCAAAGCTGTTACAAATTGCCCCGTGTCGTGGAAGTCAACAGCATACATCAAAACTCCTCGTGTACGGCAAATTGATTTCGGCCCAGAGCTCTGCAGCTATTCAATAAAAGTCCTATTAAGCCATTGTATATAATGAACAATCCAGAGCAAATCTAATATTTTCAGCAGATAATGATTTTTAACATCCTCTTGGTAACCATCGCTAGCATTCTTGGATGTTTACTATGTGCTCCCACGTGTCGTGGGCCCTCCTTGGCTTTCACTTGCCTCTGTGCCGGAGCTGCTGTGCCAGGCAGCCCTGAGCACAGGCTCCCGAAGGGTCAGCAGCAGACCCTGCCCCTGTGGACGGGCCAGAGGGTTCTGGTGTCCTGGTGCCCAGCGCACAATCGGTGCCTGGGAAATGTTTGTTGACTTGAAATGAACTGAATTGAAATGGAGGAAAGCGAGCCCAAAGTGCTCTAGAATCAGCTAGTAAAATGATATGTAGGAAGAGTTGACCTGAGACTCTGAAGACCAGAGGGTGACAGGTAAGAAATTCGAGGTCCCGCGTGACAAAGGCATGTTCCAGTCCCCAGAGGAGCCCCAGGACTCGCCCATTGCACTTGTGTCCCTGGACAGCTCAGGAAACAGGTTCTGTAAGAGGGAACCACGCTGAAGGAGCCACCACAGTGAATGGGGGTCACCTCAGCAGGGGCCACCACGTCCCCTGGCTGCCCCACTACTATGTTTATGGCAGGCTGTGACCCTGGCCACACTGAGTCACGTCCCACTCTCATGTCAGTCTGCCCTTCCAGACCAAAAGCTTCTGGAAGGCAGGATTTGCTCATTCAGTCTTTCTTTCAGTACTAACTGAACATTTACTGTGTGCCAGCCTCGATCTGGCATATGGCAGTGAGTCACTGATGCACACACGGCTTCATGGAGCTTCACAGTAGAGCAGGCTCTCTGTCCCCAAGCGGCACATAGCAGGTCCTCGGTAAAGGGTGGGCAGATGGGGATGGATGGATGGATGGATGGATGGATGGATGGATGGATGGAGACCCCCAGTATATAAATCAAAAGCATTCTCTGTCAATAAAAAAGGCTCTATTCTGTCTGCTTGCCACCCCAGCCCCATTCAGGGAATCATGTGATACCAGGAGTCAGTTGTGCTGTGAAGGTAGGAACACGGGACTGAGATTTACAGGCCTAGGTTTGAGGCCCGACTGCCTCAAGTCCGTGACCTCGACCTTCACCCACTCAGCTGACCTCTCAGTGCCTCCTTTTCCTCTTACGTTAAATGTGAGGGTTTTGGAGAATAGATTTGAATGAGGATTAGAAGTAGTATTTGTCTGTAAGGATAGACTGACGCTAATAGGGATTTTTTTTCCTGGACTAAAATTATTCAACTTGTAATGTTCAGTCATATAGTATTTATTTGAATACTGTGGAATTTAAATTACTAGGGTATTTTATTTTCTGCAGATCTCTCTTCCCGTGGAAAAACTCAATCTGGATGTTAATTAGGTTTTACTAATGTTCCATCAATTTAATGCAGTAATTCCTTAAATGAAACTGACACCAGGGAGCAGATGGTCAGAAGGAGGACTGTGAACGCGTGTGTGTGACTCTGGGGAGGAAGCATGGGGACCCTGACAATAGCTGGGAACCCAGAAAAGTTCTGTGACTTCCATGTGGACAGTCCACATTTCACCTCTCCCCCAGGCTATCTCAGACTTGCACCCTGCTCTCTCTGCTAATAATTATTTGAACAGCATTTTATGTCTACAAATCACCACTTCAATGATCTCACTCAGCCTTCCCCACCACCCTGTGCTGGGGACATTTTTCACCAACCGAATGACCGGGCAGGAGGGTGGTTTTGAGTTTGAGGTGCAGAGTGGAGGTGAGGTCTGTGGCCCCCCACCTCCAGGCTCTTGGCTTCCTCAAGCCTCGTTATGTCCAGCCAAACGCCACCCTCTCGTCACTACATACTCACCACCTCCAGCAAGTGTTCCCCCACTGCAGGAGGCCACGCCACAGTAGCTTTCAGGCACGCTCGCGAGCCACCTGCACAGACAAGCCTCTAAACCCTCGAGATTAGAAGTGGAACGAGCGGGGTCATGGGCTGCAGCCCAGGGGTTTGGACTCAGTCAGATACTTACTCCACTTGTCCCATGGAAAGGGCATGACCACTGTTAATTTAAAAAAAAAGAAGAAAAAAAAACCAGGCTGTGTCCGTTTCATCTGTGCCCCTGTAAGTACAACTTCCAAAGCCTTCTAAGTTGCCAGCCAGGAGGAGGCAACCTGGCCAGGTGGGCCAGCGGCCTCTCAGCTCCTCTCCTCACCAGGGAATGGAACAGGACTTGCCTTCTCGTTCTGCCACTGCTTGGGGCTGCTCCTTGGCCATGCCCCTTGCCCCCTCTCCCAGGCCATCTGTGGGGACCCGGAGTGGCAGGACTGGGGGTGAAGCCCTCCAGCAGGAAACGGAGACAGAGCAGGTTCCTCTGAAACACGACGGACCCTGAGCGTAACCCTTTGGGGAGAGGAAAGAGATCATGTCTTCAGCTCCAGCTGTGTGCAGAAACTTTGCCAGTGTCATCTCCTTTAATCCTCACAGCAGCTCAGCCCTAGGAGCTTTATGGTCACTCACGTAGAAAGGATAAAATGGGCCCAGAGAAATCAAGTCACTTGCTTGAAGCCACACAGCTCATCAGCCTTAGAGCGGAGACTCGAACTCCCAACATCTGACTTGAAAGCCTGAAAACTTGAGAAATATCTTGAAATTGCTTCAGAAGTAGAAAAGGGAGAGACCTGTGAGATTACACTTTCTTCTCCAGCAGAACAAGAGAGAAGCCTACTGGCTTACAGTAGGAGCATGGAAAAGAAAGAAACCAGTTTCTAGGGCTGTTAGGGAAGGAGCCTAGGGGCCTACCTGGGACAGAGCTGTGCTGCTCAGGGAGCCCCTCCAGCTCCTGTTTCAGACCCCCCCCCCCAACCCTACCCTCGGCCCCATTCCTCCTCAGGTCTGAGACCATTGGTGTTTGGGGACTGGGGGGAGCAAATCTGACCTGGGGGCAGGGCCTGGCATCCTTCCCGGGTAAACTCTGAGTGTGTGTTTTCTTGCAAAGCAGTAGACTGGTGCCACTGCCCACAGAGCACAGCAGCGCCCTGCAGTGGGCACATGGGGCTCAGAGGCCTGCTGGCTGGGAGCACTTCCTAGGATCCGTGCTGGGCTTGGCACCTCGGAATGGGGAAGCAGACTCCGTGCGAGGGGCACACACGCTGCTCCTTCCTCCGCCACTCCCTTGCCTCCTCTGCAGTGTTCCCTCCCGCCTCTGATCCTTCCCAGGGAAGCAGCTTAGAGCAGCAGAGGGAGCCAGACAAACCACAGGTGTGGAAACCGGACATATCCTAGATTTGAATCCTGACATCCTCCTTTACCAGTGTGCCCTTGAATGGGTCGTCGTAGTTTCTCTGTCTCATCCTTATCATGAAACACCTGCCCTGCAGAGTAGAGATGTTGTATGTATATATTTGAAGATCATGCAACTGGACATGAATCCATAATTATCTCCAAATAAAATATTAAAAATTAAAAACTGAAAAAGGATGCTGTATAGCAGTGTTGGCTGGTAGTTCCAGCTGGACCTCTGAGATACCGGAGCTCCCCCCAGAATCAGCCCCAGCCTTCAGGGGCTCTCGCTGCACATCTCTCCATCCATGTTCCCTGAGCCACTTGGGGGCCGAGGTTCCAAACTTTGGCTCCGGCCTGGGCCCGTCTTCCTAGATCAGGCCCCCCTGGAGCTCTTCCTTTGGGCCTTTTACAACTTAAAACCTTCACCCACCCCCAAACCCACTCACCTCTGCATTCCGCATCTCCGTGGTGACCAGCCCCCCAGCCACCCTGGCTAGAACTCTGGGAGGCTCCTGGTCACCTTCAGACCCTGTGGATTCTGCTTCCCTCACCTCACTCTGACTGGCTCCCCACTTCCCAACACACTACTTCCTCCGTCTCTTTCCTGGACTGTCACTCCCAACCCCTCAGGGACTCAACCTCCTGTGCAGTCGCCTTCCCATCCAATGATCACCTCACTTCACTCCTGACTGACATTCTCAGGGACTCCCAGTACCTTTCTGCATAAAGCTGCCGCCCCCTGGCTTAGCTTCCCTCCCCCATCAGGCCTCTGCCTGCTCTTTGCCCTCCTGCCTCCCTGCTCAGCCCCTCTGCTCCAGGCACAGCAGGTCTGCATTTCTCTGAACAGGTCCTTCTGTTCCAGCAGCCTCCTGTCTTTGCTCAGGCGCCCCTCCCCCCCAAAGCCCTGCCCCTCCCACCACCACGAAAGAAGCTGGTCTGTCATCTTGAAAACTTACCGTAAGTGTGCAAAGCACAAGATGCAGAACAGTATCTATAATCTACCACTTGTGTTTTGTTTTCTAAAAAGGAAGACAGTGTCGGTATACAGATGCTTATAAATACACAAAATATTTCTGGATAGATACACACGAGAATCTTTGCCTGTGGGCCAAGCAGCTGGGTGGGCATGGATAGGACGGAGACCTACTTTTCACTGTATACTTTCCTTGTGGTGGTGGAGGGGGACATTTTCTTTTTACAATTAAATGGTTTTTAGTGTATTCACAAAGTTGCACAACCATCACCACTATCTAATTCCAGAGTATATTCATTATGTCATAAAGAAACCCCAAACCCATTAGGAGTCCCTCCCATTCACCCCACCCCAGACTCTGACAACACTGATTTACTTACTTTCTATCTCTATAGATTTGACCATTCCCAACATTTTATGAAAATGAAATCATAAATATGCGGTTTTTTGTGACTGACTTCTTTCACTCATCGTAATGTTTTCAAGATTTATCAATGTTGTAGCATGTATCAGCACTTCATTCCTTTACCTGGCTGACGAATAATCCAGTGTACAGACATGCCACATTTTACTTGTCCATTATCAGTTGATGGCCATTTGGGGTTTTGCCACCGTTTGATGATTATAAATGGTCCTGATGTGAACATTCAAATACAATTTTATGTCCAGATATGTTTTCCTTTTTCTTGGGTATGTACCCAGAAGTCGACTTGCTGGGTTATGTAGTGACTCCATGTCTGACATTTTGAGGAACTGCCAGACTGTTTTCCAAAGTGGCTGCATCATTTGACGTTTACATCCGCAGTGTATGTGAGGGTTCCAGTTTCTCTAAAGCCTCTCTAACACTTACCATTATCTGTCTTTTTGATCATAGCCACCTTAGTGGGTGTAAAGTGGTGTTTCCTTGTGGTTTTGGTTTACATTCCCCTAATGACCATTGACGTTGAACATCTTTTCATGGGCTTATTGGCCATGTATATCCTCCTTTGAGAAATGTCTATTCAAATCCTTAGTCCACTTTTTAATTCAGTTAGTTGTTCAGTTGCGAGAGATCTTTATGTAGTCTGGATACTAGTCCCTTATCTGGTACATGACGTGTAAAAATTTTCTTCCATTCTGTGGATTATCTTTTCATTTTCTTGCTGGCATTCTCTGAAGCACAAAAGTTTTAAATTTGATGAAATCCAATTTATCTTTCTTCGGTTGTTTCTGCTTTTGGTGTCATAGCTAAGGTCACAAAGATGTATACCTGTGTTCCCTTTTAAGAGTTTTGTAGTTTTAGCTTTTACATTTTGGTCTTTGATTAATTTTGAGGTAATTTTTAGATATAGTGTGAGGTAGGGGTCCATCCATGTTCTTTCGCACGTGGATAACCAGTTGTCCCAGCATCATCTTGTGAAAGATTGCTCGCCCCCCTCCCCTCCTATTGAATTATGTTTTTACTCTTGTCAAAAAGCAGTTAAGCATAAAATACAAAGGGGGAAAAACAAAGCAGTTAACTATAACGTGAGGGTTTATTTCTGGACTCTATTCCACTAATCTCTATGTCTGTCCTTAAGCCAGTACCACAGAGTCTCGGTTAATGGAGCTTTGTACTAAGATTTGAAATTGGTATGAGTCCTTCAACTTTGTTTTTCTTTTTCAGGATTGTTTTGGCTATTTTGGATCCCGTGTATTTCCCTATGAATCTTAGGATCAACTTGTCAGTTTCTGCAATGAAGCCATCTGGGAATTTGATAGCCATTGCATTCATTCTGTAGATCAATTTGGGACTTTTGCCATCTTAACAATATGAAGTCTTCCAATCCATGAACATTTCTTAATTTCACTTTCAGATGGTTTATGGCTAGTGTATATATAGGAAGACAATTGATATTTGTGTATTAATCTTGTATTGTACAGCCTTGCTGAATGTTGTATATGTTTTTATACCTTTAAAATTTTCCACTATATACATATATTATCTGTTCACAAAAAATAGTGTTTTAAAAATCCCAGGTAGGTGTACATCATCTGGGAAGCTTTCCCCACAAGTCCGGCTGTGGTTTACTTGCGGAGGGATGAGGGGACGGCACCGCCCATCCCTCTGCGAGTAAAAATAGAAGGCTCTGGATAGGGCTGCACGCCGTCAGGCACATTTTAACCACTCTGTGAAGGATTGTATTGACCAAATGATGGAATAAATAAACTAGTAAGTGAGACGGGCAGCTAGCACATTCCACCTCTGAAGTGCTCCGCTGTTTGCAGAGGTTTTCCTGCTGTTAAGCTGTGATCTGCCTTCCTGTAGCTTCTACCTGTTGGTTCCGTTTTTGTACTCTGGGGAGAGAGAAGGTAGCTAATCCTTCTTCCCCACAACAGCCCTTCAGATATATCTTGACAGCCAGAATGTCAGTTGTACATGACAGGGCTTTGTGAGCTGGAAAGGAAGGCAGAAATGCTCGTTGCTGTTCTTATTGTCTTTATATTATTGTCATGCTATCCCTGCCACAGATCTTCTCTCCGTGACCTCACATCCTCGTTTTGCCTCTCGTTCTTCCTGGCACCATCTTCTTCTGGACTTCCCCAGTGTTCTTAAGAACCTTGGGGGTGGGGGTGATTAAGGAATGTTTCCATCAGTGTATGTAAAACACAGCTTTGTGTCATTACAAGGTCTATACTGCATTGCTTTTATAACCAAAACTGCCCATGGGATTTGTCCGTCCTGCTTTGAGCGCTGTAGGGGTTTCCAGTAAGTCCTCTTGTTGGGGAGTGTCGTGCACATGATTCTTCCTAAGTCACATCCATCCGGGTGTCTCAAGTCATGAACGTGACCTTGAGAAACAAAGCTGGTGGGAGCAGTGGGCTCCCGTGCTCGTTCCAACCTCTCTTCTCTCCACATCTCTCCAGAGGTGACCAGGGTGCTCCAAAGAGGGGCTCCCTCCACACCAGGTCCTCTCTGGTCTCCCCATAGAACTCTCAACAGCAGTGGCAGGGCTAGTACTTACCAAACGTTAAGTAAACGTGTAGCTAGAGGAGAATTACTGGGCTCTGTCTGCTCTTGTGATCTTCCTTCAGCAAACACATCTGTTCCTTTTACGTGGCTGTGTTCAGTTAAAATTAGAACTCCGAAGCTGCAGACACGTCTGTTTTGGACAGGACCTACGTCGTTCTCTGTTGACTTCTGGTATTCCGGGTGACTCTTCAAATCGTATTTTGCTCTTGAATGGTTCTGCACACAGAGGTAGAGGGGGACGAAACTCTTCTCTCGTATCCCCGGGCGCCTGCTGATCCTCGTTGGCCTGTCGTGCAGCAGGGCACATCGATTTGAAAATTCTGCTAATGGGATGTGTTTATTTCTAAATCATTAGCTTATAAATTCCCGGGGTGCAGGCTAGTGGATTATGTCTGAGTGCCCCGTTGTCACTGTGGTGTCTTAAATGTTGTCTAAGTGTCTTCGTCCCTCAAGACTTTAAGCATTTTGGTTTTCTGATAGCAAAGGAGGACAACCTGTGGTGTAGTGGAAAGAAAATGCTGGAATTGGATTTCTTGGGGAAGTTCCTGATGTTCAGTCGGTTTCTGTACACTCCAGACCATGTCTGATACTTAATGTGGGAGGTTCTCACATTTCATGTTACGACATCTCAGCAAGGAGGGAGGTATTCACCAAACCAATGAAGAAACCAAGGTGTACAGAGTTCAAGTAACCCGCCTCCAGGTCGTTCAGCAAGCCCGCGCCGGGGCTGGGTGCACACCCGCCTGTGTGCCTTCATAGCACACGTTCTTTCCACCAACCACACGGCCTCCGGCCCCAGGCCAGCCTCAGTGCACTGTGCTGGGGGGTCGTCATATCCTTGGTTGGAGTGGGGGTTGCTTAGGGGCCCGGTTCGGAGTGACCCAGTAAGTGTTTACATCTGAGAAGTGGCACTGCCAATATGGTGGCTCCTTCACCATTTACAGCAACCAAGATTTATTCTCCCCACTTGTCAGACAAAGAAACTGAGGAACAGAGAGGTTAGTTCATGCTGGAGCTGGGACTCAACCCTGCTCTTCCACTGCCATATCCAGGCTCGTGGCCCCAGCTGGCATTGCTCTGCTGCTTCTTTGCCTGGTGAGGCCTGGGCGACAGCCTGAAAAGATGAGCCTTTCCATTTCAAATTACACAGCATTCAGCCAGCATCAGGACCAGTCTCTGTTTCATACTTTTTGGGTGATCCCTGGGCCTTTGTTTGTATCTGCCTCACAGCTGGTGTGACAAGGGACCCTGTGTGTGGCCTGTGGGGAAGGCCCCTCTGGGCAGCATTGGGGTGCCTGCAGCAGCCCACTCTGTATAGCATCCTTCTCCCTGGGAGCTACGTGTGTAGCAGTGGTGCACACAGGCGGAGGCCACGCTCAGGGAGGTTGTGTGGGCCAGTGGACAGCAGAGCCCTCACAGTAATAACTGCACCAGCGAGAGTGTTCTGTGCCCTTCAAATGCTAGGTCCAGTCGTAGGCACTTAGCACACATGCCTTTTTAATGCAATAGTCCCCCCCTTATCCGCGGTTTCACTTTCCATGGTTTCATTACCCGAGGTCAGCCACAGTCCAGAAATAGTAAATGTTCAAGTCCAGAAATAAGTAATTTATAGGTTTTGAATTTTGTGCCCTTCTGAGCATCATGGTAAAGTCTCCCACATCCTGTTCCAGCCGGACAGGGACCCACCTGTGTCCAGCATCTCCTGCCCGTTAGCCAGCGGCCGCCGTGGGCAGCAGATCAGCTGTTGCAGCGCCTCAGTGCTTGTGTTCAACTTACCTTATTTTACTGAATAATAACACATTCACATAACTTTTATAGCAGTATATTGTCATAGTTGTTCTACTTTATTATTACTTATTGTTGTTAATCTCTTACTGTGCTTAATTCATAAATTAAACTCTGCCATAGGTGTTCTGTTAAGGAAAAACAGTATATATAGGTGTCGGTACTATCCCTGGTTTCGGGCATCCATTGGGTGCCTTGGGGCATATCCTCCGAGGATAGGGGGTCTGCTGTACTCACAGCCCGTGAAGAGCTCTTCTTTTCTCCACTTTAGCCATGACCTCACCTGGCTAGTTCACCTCCAGCCGCGAAGCCCCTCCCTGCTCTTTCCCCTGCTGCGGCTGCCACCAGGAGCCGTGTGCTAAACTAGATCAGAGCCTGGCTGCCATGACTTCCCAGTGTTGAGACTAGACTACACTCTGGTGGGTAGTAAAAGCTTTCCTTAAAGCTTTTCATTATAGGAAACTGCCTTCTCCGCTCTGATCTTCCAAAGTAATCAATGCTGCAGAATTCAACAGTGCGTTTCAAGGAATCCCTTGGCCTGTGCAGCCTTCTCTGCCTGAAATCCACCCTCACTCATTCACAGACATTTCCCAGGCAGCCTCCTTTGCTAGTGAAGACCTGGGTACAGGGGTAGAGAGAGGAAGGCACCTCTGCCCAGGCCTAGAACAGCCCACAGGGTGGTGGAGAGGAAGCTCACAGACATGGGTCATCGTCACACAGTGTGGGAAGTGGCAGAGAGGGATTTACAAAGAGCTCAGCTGGCACAAGGACCAAGTGACCAGTGGTGGCTGGGAAGTCCGGAGGACACCACAAGGCGGCATGAAGGGAGAACTGGCGAAAAGGCATTCTGGGCGGAGGACATAGGGCGCGGAGCCCTGGAGGCGCGAGGGGCATGAGGTGTTAAGGGGACCGAAGCTTGTTGTGGTGAAGCGTCGTCAGTTGGCAGCGTAAGCAAAAGCCGTGTGGGGAAGGGTTCTGGAACTCCAGCCTAAGGATGTCGTTTGGGAGTGAGGAGGAGCCGCAAGGCACGGTCGCCACATGTTCTCTCTGGGCTCTAGGACAATGACCAAGGGCCACTGAAAGACTCGTCACCCCCATGGAGAGGCTGCAGCTAGGGAGACCCGATGGGACTTGTCTGCAGTGTCCAAACAGGAAATCCTGGGAGCTTCAGTTAAGGCTGAAGCATCAAAGGAGGGAAAACCTGACATCAGGGGTCGAGAAAGCACCCACGTGGAAGGGGCCCTGACACCACAAGTCACGTGGCCGTGGGTAGAGACGTGCAGTATCTCCTACAGGGAGGATGAACAGAGATTGGGAGCAATAATTCGACAAAACACCATAGACAACTCTGTTGTTACCCAAACAGTTGGGTACTTCCTTACTCTTCTGTATGTTAGCGATGTCTCAGGTGATTTTTATGAACTTGGTCTCCAAACATGGCCTTACTACTGTAAGCAAATATTGATTGTCTGAGATTTAGAACCTTTCCATAGACCTTTATTTTTTTTTAACTTAATTGGTATTCCAAAAAAAAACCAAACTCAGCATTATAAAGTGCTGTTGCTGGAAAGGTAACTGTTGGGTCCAGGAAACTCGCTGTAGAAGTCCCTGGGCGTCTTGCTGGAGTGAGGACGTATAGCTCACTGCAGAGCATGCTCTCAGGTGTAAGCAGCAGAAAAGATGGTTCCAGTGCTCTGACTGCAGCCAAGTGGCTGTCATCATATCAGCACGTGAAACAAATGCTTACTAAACAAACCACTCTTTACATATTAAGCATTTTCATAAAGATTTAAAACTGGATACCTCAACCATTTGCTCACTTCTGTGGACAAAACAGTTGACCAATTTAGATAAATTTTCATTCACGCAATGAAAATGTATTGAACACCTACTATGTTCTAGTCTCTGTGAAGAACGGCTGCTGAGTCGAGAGCATAGTTTGGGCTTTCAAGGAATTTAGCCTCTCCCAAGGGGGTCTTATCGGCAGTTCTGGAACAGCCCCCGTGGTTATGGGCGTGGCTGCAGCAGGAGCTGGGTCAGAGGAGCCTCCAGGATCAGAGGAACATTCCTAGGAGGCGCCTTCCAGGCTGCGGGGAAATTGCTCACGTATTCAGGGAACAGGGAGGAACCGGGTGGGGCTGGCGTGGGAGGCGTGGCAGGAGGGGAGGCTCATCCCTGGAGCAGAACAGGTTTTCCCCAGGGCCTGCGCCGCAGCAGTCAGAATGCCCCTAGATCTGCCGCAGTCCTGCCACCTGTCCTTGCTCCTTCTGAGAATGGCTGTAGGCAGTCAGGATGGCAAGCGGAATCTGTACCTCAGGCTGAATGTCTAACTTCGCTTCATCCTTTTAACCTGTGCCTTCAGACCTCACCATAAATCTTTTCTCATTCACACGTCTCCTCCCCTCGTGTGAGGAGGCGCCACGCCAAGCCCTGACTCCCCATCCCAAAGGCTGGCAGCGCACAGGCCTGAGTACCTGCAGCAGGCAGGCATGGAGGGTGGGGGGCATGAAGATGAGGGTGACAGTCTTTCCTCCCAACTCACAGAATGACAAGGGGACAGACAGGGCCTCGCTTCCTGGGGGCTGTGGGCCCCTAAAAGAAAGCTCTTGCACATGACAGATTAATTGTTGTGGAGCCCTGCCCTGTCCACACACTGAGCGCTTTATTCACACAAGCTCGGCTAACCACCCATGCCCGGGAGGCAGCCTCTCTCACCTCCTTGTACAGATAAGGCCGCTCAGCCTGGCTCAAGGTCCACCTTCTTCCCTCCAAACTCAGAACCGTGCCTGCTGGAGGGAACTCCCACACACATTCTGGGGAAAGTGGGGCTCACTCTGGGCCTCAAAGCACAGGTCAGTCTTCAGCAGGCAGAGATGCGAGTGAAGGGCATTCAAGTAAGAGGACACGTAGAAATAGGACGTCCCGGACACAGCAAGGGAAAGCCCACCACAAAGAGGGAGCTGGAGAAAATAGACCAAAACTCAAACAACGAGGCCCGGTCCTGGACAAGGGCACTGGCCGTGGGAAGGAGTCCAAAGAGTGAACAAGCAGAGAAAGTATCAAAATGCCCAGAATCAACACATCCTTCTGGGTTTGGAAATTTTACAAGGGGGTCGGGGGACCTCATCGAGTAGAAACTCAACATGCGTGGAGCACTCATCACCTCTCTTACGAAAACTCATTGTGCTGTTGTTTAACAGATAAATTCAATTCATTGGCCTGACTTCGTTCTCTCAGGACTGGGTTTGAATGTTCTTGCATTTGTGGAAAAGGGAACAGGAGGAGGGCTCAGAAGCATGGTCCCTGTATTAGTTTGCTAGGGCTGCTGTAACCAAGTGCCACAAAGTGAGCGACTTAAACAACAGACGTTTATGTCTCACGGTTCTGGAGGCCAGAAGGCCAAGATCCAGGTGTCCACGTGGTTGGTGCCTCTGAGGGCTGTGAAGGAGAACCCGGTCCAGGCCCCTCCCCTGGTTTCTGGTGCTTTCCTGGTGATCTTTGACGGTCCTCGCTTGTGGATGCACCACCCCAATCTCTGCCTTCATGTTCAGGTATAGGTCTCCCTGTTGGGTGTCTGTCTCAGTGTCGAAATTTCCCCTTTTCATAAGTCCTACTGGATTAGGGCCCACCCTAATGATCTCATCGTATAGAAACTTGATCACCTGCAAAGACCCTATTTCCAAATAAGATCACATTCATCGGTTTTGGGGGTTAGGACTTGAACATCTTTGGGAGGGGGGATACAATTCAGCCCATACCAGTCCCCAAATATGCTGTGTGGATCACCAGCCCCCACCTTCATGTCCCCATCAACAGTGCAGACAGGAGACTGGAGGTGGCATTTTAGGAGCCTGCTGGATCCCCTTCTTTGCCCACCACCGAGACAGTCACCCTCTGTGAGGTCAGTCAGAGTACCCGGGAAGTGAGGGTCTCTGTGGGTATCGAGAGGGGTGGAGAGCAGCCAAGGCATCTACCCTGCTTTCTGGGCAGACTGCTCCCCGTGGGCTTGCACTCTCAGGCAAGACAAGGACCCAGCACACAGCGAGTGTTCCAGACATCTGGAGAGGCAACTCCAAATCCATTATTACTCAAAACATCTGTGTATGTGGTAGTTAGGTACAGTGGAAATAGTACTAAGACATTTTCCAAAATTTGTAATAGATACTGTAAAAGATTTATGAAAGCACAATATGAAATTTTACGTATGGTTTGATTTCAAATATACATATACATGTTTTTAACAGCTTTCTTGAGATACTGAGATACGCACATACCATATAATCCACCCATTTAAAGTCTGCAGTTCATTGACGTTTACTGTACCGGTAGTCACGAAATTATGCAGCCATCATCACAATCAATTGTAAGACATTTCGCCACCCCAAAAAAGGAGCCTTGCCCCCCTTAGCTGTCATCCTCCAAACCCCATCCTCTCTGTCCCCAGCCCTAGACAACCATACATCTACCTGCTGTCTCTTTAGTTTCCCTATATGCGTATATATTTTTTAAAGTAAAAAAAAAACAATTGAGGGGAACTACAGACCAGACAGAGGGTGACTTCTACCAGTGACTAGCAGAAGTATGATTTTAATTTTCTTCCCTTATTTTTGATATTTTTCTCATTGTACAATGAGCATGAATTGTAATAATCAGAGAAAAAACATTATTTTAAAAATAGAGAACTGTCTTGTCATATGTAAGTAGCCTTATGGATTATTCTGAAAACTTCTCCAACACCTAAATCACAGCCTTATTTTATGGGGGGGTAAAAGTGTGTCAAGTTCCACACAGCTGACTTCGGATAGCAATTTCGGAGCATAGTTGTGTGAAGTGGAAATGCTTGCATGGCACCGGTGTGTGTGCTCTGCGTGGGATTTCCTGAGACCCAGCTCCCGCATCACGGTCTTCCCGCCCCTCATTGGGTGACCTCTCTGAGCCCTCAACAAATTGTGGCTTGTCTCAGGTGAGAGGTCCTGTAATTAAACCACATCCTTTTTCCTCTTTAATAACATTGGAGACGGAGAGTATAATTCTGTGAGGGGACAGGAGGAATATATAATTTAGTGTCCTTTTTCTGAGCCAGTATGTACTTCGAGCATGTAGCGTCTTGTATGCTACATGTGTAAAAGGGATCTGTTGTCTCAGCAAGTGTGTTCTGTGAGCAAAATGCGTCCTGAGTCCGTCACATTCGGAGGCTCTTTGGATGTGTGTCCAGCACACTCGGGAGTTCCACGTGTCACCGTTCTCTGATGAATAGACTTTACCCTGGAGGAAAATTTGCTCAGCTGGGTTAGTTCACCAAGCAAACTGGTCCTGGCCAGCAGCACAGACACGCGCCTGCTGCCTGAGCTAGAAACCTGGGCGCCATCCGTGACTCGCCTGGTTCTTCTGTGCCTCACGCCGACTCAGTTGGACCTTAATCTCCATGATGGGCCGCCTCTCCTCGAGTCCCAACCCCCTGACCTGCACACTGCTCACCCAGGCGAAGGCAACAGCCTCTGAACGGTTGCCTCCTTCCTGTCCCCTCCTGTCCTTCCACTCTTATGGCCAGACAGTGAAGGTCATCTTCCTGCACGAAGGGCACCAACGGCCCAGCATGATCGGACGCCCTCATCTGTCCGGTCTCGTCGCCCACCACCCCTCCCATGTGTCCACGTTCCCCCCGCAGCAGACCCCCACATTCCCTGGTGTGCTGCAGCCCCCCTCATGGAGTCTGTGAATTCCATGGTCAGAACACTAGCGGACACGTGACTGTCCTAAAATAGAATGCAGAACCATGTGCGTGGGTGTGGGTGTGTATTTCCAGGGGACGGTCCTTGCTTTCCTAAAATCCCTAAAGAGGATCTGTGAACCCCCAGGTTTAAGAACTCTGCTCCAGATGTCTGAGTGTGTTCTTCCCCTTTCGTATGTGTCTCACCTTTCCAACCTGGTGAACAGCTCCGAGGACGCTGCTCAGACATCACCTGCTTTCCTGCTTGATGTCCCTTTCTCCGTGTCTCTGTGTCCCTGCTTACGTAGCACTTTCCAGCTGGGATTTTATTACTTATTTACCTACCTGTTACCCCTCCTGGCCCACGGGCTCTTGGGTAGGAGCTGCCCCTCTCTGCCCAGGACACGTCAGTTCTTAGCAGATACTCACAGAAGAAGGAAGGAGACCAAGAAGGGCGCTGCTCTCTACTCTGTGAAAGGACCACATGCGGTTGGGCAGTGGCACTGAGTGCTGAGAAGATTTCAGCTCAGAGTGCTGCCCCGGCCTCGCGCACCCTCCAGGGCTGGGCCCATGTGGATTGTCTGCCTTTCATGTGTTTGTGGACATTTCCTCTAAGAGCTTGAAGGCCCAGCTGTTTGGCATTTACATGGAGAAATCAGACTTCCATTTGTCGTGGGAAGTCACTAGATGCGTAATGATTTTTACATGACCTCTTGACAAATTCTGAGCTCTTTGTTTTTCTTTTCTTTCTTCCATTCCCTTTCAGATTGATGCACTGAGTAAAAGAAGCAAAGAGGCTGAGGCAGCCTTCTTGAATGTCTACAAAAGATTGATTGATGTTCCAGGTAAGCCCGTGCCCTGATAGCCCACTAGCGGGCATGGTGTCTGGAGACCTGGTGGGTTCCAGTCTTATTCTTCTCAGCTTTCCTAAGCAAATTACGCCATGAATGGCAACTTCCCTGTGAAACTGAGGAGTTCTGGGATCGTGAATTTTCCAAAACCCAGGCTTTGGGTAAGTATGGAAATTAGATGCACATTCGTTAAAGTAAACACATAACCTCCAGTTGATGCCTTTGTGAATATAGAAACTCAAATCCGTGTGGCTACCTGTAGCTTTGGTATAAAATGTGGCACGTTTCACGGAGAAGAAATAGAACTTTTGTGTGTGCTATTCAGATGTCACGGGTGTTTGTGGTTCTGGACGGACTGATGTCATATTCAGGAACAGCCCGAATAGGGCACCTAGAATGCCTCACTCCCCTCCCAGGTCATCCAGGGAATCAGTGACCCCTGGCCAGGTCTTTCTCTTATTTAAGGCTAATAGCCAAGGGCAAGTGGTAGCCGATTAGCTACAACCACGGATGTGGAGTACTGGCATCACTAGAACTACTTTAAAAAGCAGAGCAGAAACAGGCCTCCTTTATATCTGCACTTGCATTCTAATTCAGGTCTATCGTGGGCTTTGCTGTCCCCTCTGGGAGCTGGGTTAATAGAGGCTACCCAGGGCCTTGCTCTGAGGTCGTCATCACATTCCTTTTCCTTTTTGGACCTCAGTTTTCTCATTTGTAAAATGGAATGGTGTAGGGGAACAGCCTAGTGATAGACAATGGTTTTCTTTGTTCCGAACTTTTGTTGTCATAGGAGCTTATCCAGTGCTTGGTTCCAAATTCCAGCCTTTGGTTTTCTGCAGGAGGAAAGTAGGGGTTCCCCGAAGACTGACCGTGGCTCATGGAAGGCATCTTCACAGCACACGGGTCACTTGATGCCTAGCGGCGCTCTTTCTCGGGCACTGGCAGTGTGGTTGTCCCACGGCATGATCTTGTGCGCATGCGAGTTTTGTGTTGGTGACTTAGTTGAAAAGCTCATTTCATCTTTGTCAAAGACCCAGAGAGCCTTTAGGTACTATTTGCTAAATAACCTACACTGTTTTCTAAAAGTCCAGTTTGTACCTAGGTTTTCCTGTACTGAAGTTTCTAACTGGGCAGCCACTTTAACAAATTGTTGGGTTTCTTTTTCTGCAATTATTTTCCATCCTAATTTCCCATAGAAAAACACAAGACCATTGTTTTCTCATCAATGCTCCTCTTCGACTGAGCAGGCCCTATTCACATACATATAAAATTTTTATAGAATTTTGATCATAATATTGGCACATATTTACATTCTCCTTTTTTCACTTAACATTATACCGTCAGCATTTTTCTCATATTGGTGATAGCCTTTGTAATTATCATTTTGGGCTGGAGAATTAAAGTTTGCGGTTTCAATTTAAGATGGCGGGAGCAAATGTTTGATGTTTTCCGTGGCTTTGCATAATAAAGTCCATCGGTGTGCCACATAGATCGCTTTTACCCCCATCCCAGGTATTTCTTCCTTACAAATGCTGAGACTTCACAGATATAACAAGTTCCTTGAGAAGCAGGAGCGGAGCTCAGATCCGCTACCTGTGTTTGGAAGTCTGCTTACTGCTGGGGGAAGTAATCCTGTGGCCGAGGCTGACAGCAAGGGCCTGGTCAATAGCCCTGCGTTTACTGACAGCCACACCTGTGGGGAGTCAGGGGGCCTTAGCTGTCTGTGTGCTTCAGACATCAATGCCGCCGAGCCCAGAAACACTGGTGGGCGCGTTAAGTCTTCTAGTTGCAAGAAACAGCAACTCACTCTATCTCAGAAAACTGGAGGGAGCGCTTGGGAATAATGGGACAGATATTTCAGCTACGTGCCATATGGCCAAGCTCCAGGAGCCCAGGAAGAGCCAACCAGCTGTCCCAGGAAGAGGCAGAGTCCCACTGGTCTTGGAGACTGACGCGGAAACCTGGCTGAACCAGTCCCCACTTGCCACCCCTTCTGGAAATTGTTTTCATTTGTGGGTTTTCTTGTTTCTTATCTGCTGGTCCTACTAGAATGAAAGCTCCTTGAGGACAGCTTGGCCTTCCTGCTCTGTGCCCAGCAGCTGGGGCAGGACATGGCACGTACCACTGGGTGACAATGTTGAACCACCCAAGTCCATCGACCCAGAGCCGTCCATCGACCCTTGGCATCCTCTGCAGCAGAATTCTCAGAGGGCCACATCAGTCGCTCTGAGAGCTTGATCTCCGTCCATTTCTCACTCCTGACTCAGCTTGCATCCCCAGCAGCCTCCAGACATTCCCCCTGGGAGGGCTGACGGGCACCCTGAAACTACCCAGTCTGTCCGAGGAAACCGCCAGGTCTTCCCCCTGAGTCGGGCCTTGTGGGGGGCAGCACCGCCTCCCACCCAGCTGCTCACGCAGAGCACCGAGTCACCTGGTCCTGGCCCTTCTACCTCCAGGGTGTTCTCAGTTCCATCCACTTCTCTCCATCGCAGCTCTGCCCTCCACTCCGCTGGTCAGGCCACCCGTCTCATGTTGTCAGCATCGCGCCGCGGGGCCTTGTGCTTGCCGGGCTGCTTCTCTCCAGCCCCTTGTCCACACTGCTGGCCGGCCAGGTCCCTTCTCAGTTCATCGCCTCCTGCTCTCCTGGGTTTACTTGTTGAGACACTGCTCCCCAAGCTCCCAGGTCCGGCTCAGGTGAGCCCTTCTCACGCACGCCCCACTCCCAGCGCGCTGTGCTTCCCTCTGTTACAACTACTTGGTACTCAGCTGTTTTCCTTCCTGGCTGGGCAGAGTGACTTCACCCTAATTATTTGCCTAGTGTCCACCCCACTGCCTGCCATGTAGCAGAAACTCCGTAAATGTTTGTCCAGTGAATGGATGACTGGATCAAATTATTTCTTCAAATGCTTTCTGGGGTTTTCTGGTCCCAGGCTCTAATTATTCACATTGAACCCTCCACCTGAAGCTGACACTTTCCACTGAGGGAGAGCACGCTGGAGCATTCTAACAACCTAAATGGCAAGAGAACAGAATGTATCTTGGAGTGGGAGCTATGTCATAGCTCTCTGAACTCTCATTTTACCGTCATTCGATAAAGATTTACCTGCCTACACCGATGTTTACATGACACCCAGCCTTCGGGCTGTTCAAGGGAAGAGAAGCAGTGGGTCATCCCCGCTCCTCCCTCTTGTTCACCCACATGCCAGATCCCAAGTAATGTCATTTCTCCTTCCAGAAGTTCCTTTGTATTAAAGACACTGAATAACTGTTTAAACACATAATCATCCTGACGAGTCCTCTGAGCAGTTAAAATAGTTAAGACCCTGTGTTTACCTTCTTCCGCATTTGCCACCAGATCGCCCCTCATTCCCTAATCAGTGTTAGAGTATTTTAAGACGCTTTTATTATAAATAATTTGCTGTTTTAGCCAAAGCACACTCTGCTTCCACACTGCTGTGGCTCTCGTTCCCTGGGATTTTTTGGTCAGCGCCCTAGACGCCTTCCCCTGGCTGTGTCTCAGGATCCGCGTGGAACTGCCGGGATGGAGCGGTGAGCAGTCGCCCAGAGAGCTCCCTGTTCTCGTGGACATGCAAGTCTGGTGGGGCTGTGGGCCCTCAAAAGTAATTACACAAGTAATTATTGGATTTTAGGTGTGACAAGTGCTTCGAAGGCAGAGCCCATCGGGCATGAGAGTGTGGATGGGTAGGACTGGGCAGCCTCAGAGGCAGCGCCCTGGGGCAGTGAGCCTGGTGAGCAAGAGTGGCCGGGTACCATGCCATCCAAACGAAGGCACTGTCGTTAGTCAAGGGGGCGCTGTTAATAGTTAGGCCTGAGTAAAGCACATATGTCAGTGTGGTCGGCCGGCTGCAAAGGCAGGTGGGAAGGGCCCGGTAGATTAGGTGAAGGGTTCTGGACTTGATCGAGCCATTAATGGGTTTTAAGCAAGACAACAGCATGATCAAGTATGTGTAATAAGAAAGTCATCCTGACTGCAGTTTGGACAACAGATTTGGAAGGGAGTCCAGGGCGATGTGGGGAGGTAGCGATGGGGTTGCTTGGTTTCGGGTGGCAGGAGTGAAGCTGGAGAGAAATGGACGGATTTCAGCTGTGTGGAGGAGGTAGAATGGATGGTTCAGGGCAACGAGGACAGCTGTAGCCCAGGACTCCGGTAACGCAGTGTTATTTCCTTCATCTCTCCAAACAATACTTGTTTACATGCTTCCATCTGGCTTCCAGAGTTAAAAGGAAGACCAACGAAAGTTTGGAGAATTAGCCTCCTGTCCTAATTCTGTTTCCATCTCTAATTGTTGCTCTAATTGAAAATATTCTCTGCCTTCATGGTCAACGTCATGGTCAAATGGCCATAGGAGAGCCGTTTTAGAGTCATAAATAAGTTCCAGTTTTACATTGTTAGTCTGGATGGCTTCATCTGTCAGTTTTATCATGGACAGATTTTGATGTCATCATGTATGTGATCAACAGGGATAGCTTAAACTTGCAAATATTTACATTTTTTATTGTAATACACCTCTGGTTGAGATTTGTATTTATTAATGTGCTAGCAATTAGCCACATGAGGACAAGCCACGTAGCCGTCCGGCAACGTGACTTTGTAAGAACAGCTGGGCAAGGCACCTCACGCGGGGACGTCCTCTGTGACAGGCTCCCTAATCAGGAGGCCAGAGTACCTCTGCATTGGAATCTGTATTTATGGGTGAGAACAGAGTTCGGTGGCCGGCTGTCTGTGTGCAGGGTATGCAAGAAAAGGGTCAAGGTGTACTGTTTAAGTAGTCATATTCGCGCTTTCCCTCTGTCCGCGCTTTCCCTCTGTCCGCACTTCCCGGCCGTGTTGTGTACCAGGCCCTGGACCATGCGCTTAAGATACAAAATGCAGTTGAGGCTTGACCCCTGCCCTCCCTCCTGGGGCTCCTGTTTGGGTGGTGGGAGACGGCTGCAGTACCTTTGAGAAAATATTCCATAATTAAACAGGTTAAATAGACAGCCTCCATCTCCAGCTATAATGAAATGAGAATTAATACCTCTGCTCTTAAAATATGACCCTCTTAGATACGTAGCTGGAAATATTCCGGAACGGCCTCCTCTTAAAGGCTCTTGCATAGCTGGAATTTTCCTGTGTTCTCAGCAGAGTTATGATGGCATGCATAATCTGCCGGCAATTAACCTTGCGTGGGTGACTTGCTCTGCTTCATACTTTTCAGATTTTTTACAATGAGCATGTATTTATCTCTACAATCAGGGGGAAAGCATAAATCAGTAAAATACTCAACTTGAGATCTTAGTTTCTGAATAGCCCTTATCAGTGAATTACAAATAAGAACTAAGCCATGGTCATTTGAGTATTTGTCCACACTTAATAATTTCTATAAAAGACAACTGACTTTTCTGTCCCAGAAATATCTCAGTAATGGTACTTTTTTTAAGTTCCTAGAAAGGAGAAAAAGAGACAAAGTTGGGAGCTGCCTACCTACCACCTGCTCGGTGGTACTGCGGAATGCTCTGCTGTGGTTGCAGAGACCCTCTTTGCAGGTTCTCCTTGCCTGTATCTGTAGCCCCCCTATACAAAGAGAATCATCTTTTGCTCCTTGCTGAGATGTGGATTACGTCCTACAGATACAAACCCTTCAAACACAAAGGCAGTGCCTGGAAGGGTTTATTTTAAGATTCAAATCTTAGGTAGCACATTACCAATGATATAAAATATTCATTGACTCATGCAACGCTGCTAGAACTCTGTTTCATGGCTGACTTCTCTCCCTTTACGTCCAGAGGGTGACTGGCCTGTGATTGTATGTAGAAGGTGTTAGTTTTCAGAAGTCCTGAAAGAGAACTGGCTAAAGAGAGCCCATTGTGTAGGAGGCTCCATGTGAGAGCCCACGCCCAAATGCTCCTGGGGCGAGGTTTCAGTTGGGATTCAGGAAAACCTCTCCTGGTGAATATCCCCATCGGCCTGTAGCATTTGAGGGTCGAGACAGAAACTGGAACGTCACTGCTTTTGAGAACTGCTTCTTAATGCTCCTCCGTAAGAGTAACAGTGAGCTGGGCCTCTGTGCTCCTCCCACCGGTTTCAGGGGAGGACACACTATTGGTTACAGTTAGAAAACGCTGTTCTTTCCATTCTTCTTTCTTCTTCCTTGTATGTCCCCACTCAAGGATCCCACAGCAAAACTCCTGGAAAGAAGCGACAAAATCTTAGTGATATAGTTAGAAATACCCCCTTGCTTCTCATGCTAGGGTTTTAATCGCCAGGCAGCGTGGTGGCATTTTTGAAGCCTGTAGCGATGTGTCCGCTCCAGCTGGATCCTGCGAGGCCATGCCGGTCCGTGTATTCTAGGTCTCCAGGTTTTGGCAGAGGAGCCCAGGCCCCTCCAGAGAAAACTGTAACCTTGGTGCCCAGACGGCAGGATCCCCTTTACACATTTTCAGTTTGCCTTCATGAAACGTTTTCTTCTAAGAATGAACCACCAGCACCATAACGGGACCAAGGAAGCCGCAGCCTCAGAAAGACGCCTGCAGGACAGAGCCATCCTCTCCCCTCTGGGCCGTGGGACTGGCCGCTCCCAAGTAGCCTCAGGGACCAGACACAGGACGTAAAGCTCTACCAAACACTGGAACCTAAGCAAGGAGGCACCTCTCCCACCTCCTTGGCCAGGTTAAAACAAATGTGGGGCCTGCTCAGCCTCTCCGTTTTGTGCACCCTGTGGCTGCAGGCTGAGGAAATAGCTGTGAACATTTTAAAGAAAGGCAAACGTGACAGGACGGGTGTCTGAGTCACTTGCCCCCACTTTCACATGCTGCCTCATCTTCAGGGCTTTCCGTCTGTCCCTCGACACCGGGCTTGCATGCCAGAACCCACGAGCCAGGACTTAGGGAATCCTTGGTTCACTGGCGTGGGGCGGTGTGTCGCCTCTGTGCCCCCTTTGCGGTAACTGGGGTGGTCCTGGCACACTTGATATCTAGACAGCTTTTCATCAGTTGCTCATCAGCATTCTAATTGCTGTATGACTAATTATGCCCTGAATTCCAGTTGATTTTCTTAATGAGACAGCTGGGTTAATTATGTAATCGTATGATTACATTAGCCTAGAGTGCCCTGGCGAAAAGCAGCGTCTGCCGCACTGTGATGTCATCACTGGTGGAACTCACAAGGGGCACGTTCACCCGCTCGCTGATGCGGGGGTGGCCCCGCTGCCTACAGAGCTCCTCCGCGCACACATGGTCTCGGGTTTTGTGAGGTTGGTCTTCTCAGTCCTCACCATATGTAGAAAAGCAGCTCACCACCCTCTCCTCAACCCCCGCCCCCAGCACACCGCTGCCCCACCTAATCGGAAGCCCTGCTTTACAGCCTCTATGGCCCTCCCTGAAGTTCACCAGTGTCCTCCTCCTTCTTCGGAACTTCCCTGCACCAGGACGCTGGGGCTTTATCGAGGTGTGGTAGTGATCCGGGGAATCCCAAACAAAACGTCCCTGGAGGACCGCAGTAAGTTAGCGTACAAAGTCCGCACAGCATTAGCTGGCCCCAACCTTATGCCCCCTGGCCCCCAGCCACGTCCTATTTCAGGCCTTCGTTCCCCCTGATCTCCACACACCTATTTCACTGAGAAAATACATGCGGTGGGAGGAGGCTGACATCTTGCAGCCACTGGCCAGCTCTCTGCTCCTTGTCACAGCAGAAGTTCCCGAGAGCCGGCTACAGCTCCCACCTGGCTGTACTCCCCAGGTTTTCGCAGCCGCCTCTCTTCCTCTGCAGGACTCTCCTCTTAGCCCTTTTCTTTTCTCCATTTATACTCACCCCCTAGGTGACTGCTGATGTCTGTTAGGCTCTCCAACTGCACAGGACCACAGAGAACAGTTGGTTTCCCCCCGAGCCCTCCCAGGAAGGTGAATGGCGTCCGCATATACTCAGTGGCTTGGCTTTGAATGCAGGAACCAGTCTGAGTTCCCTTCTTTCCCTCACGCCTTGTAGCCAGTCTACCAGTAAGTTCTGTTGACCCAGCCTCTACCTAGAATAGATTCCAAATTTGACCACTTATCACGTGAGCCACTGCCACCCTCATCCAAGCCACCATTGCAGCTTCATTGGTCTCGCCCTTCACCTCCTTCCATCCATCTTTGCACAGTAGCCAGATGGGTCTGAGTCAATGGTCGGTCTGCAAACTGCTTTTGTTCCTATTCCCCACCAGTAAAACATTTTGAATTTGTACCCCCAGTATATTCTATCTATCTGATGTACATGTGTAATTACAGCGATATAGTAAATACATTGTAAATCATATAGCAAAAATAGAATTAAAGGGTGTAATGAAAAGTAAAAAGGACTTACAATTTATATTTTAATAGCAGTACAAAAAACTTTTTCCTTTCGTAAAAGATTATATTTTAAAACCAACTTCGTAATTTACATACAGTAAAATGTACCCATTTAAGTATACAATTTAGTACACGATGGCTACCCTCCCAATCAAGAGGTAGTAGAACAGTTTCTGTCACCTCAGAAGCTCCCTTATGATCCCAGATGCCAGCAATCACTGATCTGCTTTCTGTCGCTGCAAATTAGGTTCGTCGTTTCTAGTGTTGCACGTACATGGTGTCATTGGGTCTGTGCTCTTACGTGTCTGGCTTCCTTCCCTCCGCTCGGTGTGTTGGGGAGTCCTCTGTGATGTTGCTGGGGCCGTGCTGCGTTGCCTCTCACTGCAGAACGGCGTTCCACTGTGAGCATGTAGCCAGGTCCTTGCCCACCTGCCTGCTGATGGGCATTCGGCTAGTTTCGTTTGTGATTCTTTTGAAGAAACCTGCTATAAGCATTCATGGACATCATTTCTCGCGGGTAAATCCCTAGGACTAGAATTGCTAGGGCATGGGGTGGGTGCAAGTGTTTAGCTTGATAAGAAACTGCCAAACTTTTTTTAAAAGCAGTTGTGTCATTTTATTTCCCCACAAATGCACGTGCGAGTTCCCATCGCTCCGAGTCCTCCCCTTCACTTGGTGTTGGCGTCTTTTTCAATTTGCGACATCCTAGTGTGTGTATAGCATATTTTGTCATGATTTTAATGTGCATTTTCCTGATGACTGGTGATGCTGAATATTTCATCATGTGCTTTCAGTTGTTTATAGATCTTCACTGACGAAGTATCTGTTTAAATCTCTTGCCCATTTTTTTAATGGGTTTTCTTTAAAAATTTTTAATGAGTTGGCTTGCAGATATTTTCTTAGTTTGTTATCGTTTGAAGAGCAGTTTTATATTTTAATGAAGTCCAGTTTATGGGTTGTTTTTCTGTTTTCGGTTTTTGCTTTTTGTGTTCTAATCATTGCCTAGCCCAAAGTCAAATTTTTTCTCCTGTGTTTTTCAGTGAAGTTGTATAGTATTATTAGACCTATGATGCATTTTAAGTTAATTTTGATGTATGGTGTAAGGTAAGGGTCAAGTTTCACTGAAAAATTAATGGATGGTATGCGTTTGAGGTGTTTTTCTGGATCCTGTATTTTACAAGGTCAGACAATTAAGTTCACGAACTTGTTGCAACAATGTTGCTAAACTTTTTTGATGTCAGAGGGATTATTCATTATGAATTTGTACCAACTGGACAAACAGCTAACCAAGTTTACTATGTGGAAGTGCTGAAAAGGCTGCGTGAAAAAGTTAGACAACCTGAACTTTTCACCAACAATTCATGGCTCTTGCATCACGACAATGCACCAGCTCACACGGCACTGTCCTTGGGGGAGTTTTTAGCCAGTAAACAAATAACTGTATTGGAACAGCCTCCCTACACACCTGATCTGGCCCCCACTGACTTCTTTCTTTACCTGAAGATAAAAGGAATACTGAAAGGAAGGCATTTTGATGACATTCAGGACCTCAAGGGTAATATGATGACAGCTCTGATGGCCATTTCAGAAAAAGAGTTCCAAAATTGCTTTGAAGAGTGGACTAGGTGCTGGCGTCAGTGCGTAGTTTCCCAAGGGGAGTACTTCGAAGGTGACCGTAGTGATATTCAGCAATGAAGTATGGAGCACTTTTTCTAGGATGAGTTCGCGAACTTAGTTGTTTGTCAGACTTTGTATTTCATTGATTTGTATGTCTCTTTATGTTAATACCATACTGTCTTGATAAAGTCTGTCTTGAAATCAGGTAATATAAGCCCTTTATCTTTGGTCTTCTTTTTCAAAATTGTTTTGGCTAGTTGAATTTCTGTATCAGTTTTTCATTTAGCTTGTCAATCTAATTATACTATTGATTAGAGAGAACAGAGTTTGATATCTTTATTGTTGTGGATTTTTTCCCAGTTCTGTTAGTTTTTAATTGATGGTTTGTTTTTTTTAAGCTTCATTTTGGAGTATATATACCTTTAGGAATATTACATTCTCAATGGCTTGATTCTTTTAGGTTTACGCGATGATCTTTGTTCCCGGTAATATTCCTTATTCTAAAGTTTCCTTTGTCTCATTTTAATATAGGCACTCCAGCTTTCTTTTGATTAATGTTTTCATGTTATGTGTTTTTCTATTCTTTCACTATTACCATGTCTTTGTTGTTATATTAAAGTTGTATTTCTTGCAAACAGCTATGTCTTGTTTTATAATCCAGTCTGACAATCAACCTTTTAAATGGAATGTTATATCTTTTAATGTTTAATTATGGGTATAGATGGATTTAAGTCTACCATCTTACTGTTTGTTTTCTATTTGTCTTACCTGTTTTTTGTTGTTTTCCCTGCTTTATTTTGATTATTTTTATGATCTTATTTTATCTCCTCACTTATCTTATTAGCTATAACTCTTTATTTTCTTAGTGGTTCCTTTAAGGTTTACATTAAGCATCTTTAATTTATCACACTATACCTTCAAATAATAGTATACTACTTCACATACAACATACAAATGTTACAGTACATTTCATTTACTCCCTCCTGTCCTTTGTGTATTGTTATTCATTTTACTTCTGCATGTTTTAACCCTATACTACATTGTACTATTTCTCCTTTTAACTAGTCAATTATCTTTTAATGAAATTAAAAATGAAAAAAATTGTATTTTATTTTTACACATGTATTTACCATTTGGGTGTTGTTTATTCCTTTGTGTAGATCCAGGTTTCCATCTGGCATCATTTTCTTTCAGACTATAACATTTCCTTTAAATTTTCGTATCGTGTAGGTACACTGGCAGTGAATTCTGCCAGCTTTTGTTCATCTGAAACAAACCAAAAAAATCTCTTACCTCACCCTCATATCTGAAGGTTATTTTGTGTCAGGTACAAAATTATATGTTGATAGTTTTTGTTTCGGTTTTTTTCTCTCTCAGGACTGACAGACTTTATTACTGATAGGAAGTCTCCAGTCAATCCTATCTTTCTTCTCCTATATATCATGAGTCTTCTTTTCTCTGGTTTTTAAGGTTTTTTTATTTTATTCTTCTTTTCAGCAATTTGATTTTGCTTAATGGCGTTCTTTGTGTTTATCCTGCTTGAATTTTGTTGAGTTCATTGGGTTTTTAAGTTTATAGCTTTTACCAAATTGAGAAATTGTCATCACTATTTCTCCAAATACACCCTTAGCCTTGATATTGCTTCACGGGTTGCTGAGGTTTTAGTAACTTTTTTTTTCAGTCTCTTCTCTGTTCAGCCGGTTTCTATGACTGTGTCTTTGAATTCACTGATTTTCTTTTGCAGTGTCTGATCTGCTGTTAAGCCTATCTGGGGAATTTTTTTCATTTCAGATACTGTATTTTAAACTCTAGAATTCCATTTGTTTCTTCTTGATAGCTTCTTTCCATGTTGTATTCATGGTTTTCTTTAAATCCTTGAGTATGCTTTTAATAACTATTTTCATCTTTGTCATCTACTCCCATTATCTCTTGTCATTTCTGGTTCTGTTTTTATTAACCAATTTTTTTTTTTTTTTCCTGCTAAACCTGCTTCTTTGCATGTCTAGTAATTTTTTATTGGTTGGTGGACATTGTAATTGTCAACTGGATTTTATTGTCTCTCTTAAGAGTGTTGAAGTTTGTTTTGGCAGACAGTTAAAATATTTGTAGATCAGCTTGATCATTCTGAGGCTTGTTTTTAAGCTTTTGGGGTTGGGTCTGGAGTAGCCTTTACTTTAGGATTAATTTAACCCTCCATTCTGGTGTGGCCCTTCTGCTGCCGCTACTGAATGTCCTGGCTGTTCAACAAGTCTCTCCACTCTGGCTGGTTGCAACTGTCTGTGAACTCTGGGTTGTTCACTTAGGCCTTCCTTGTAGTTCTTTGCCCAGACTTGGGGAGTTGCATTCTATGTGTCTGTATGCACCTCATCTTTTAGCAACAGGCGCTTAATTACTCTTCTGCAGGTTTCTCTAGCTCTTTCTTTGCATAGCTCCCTCCTTTCTAGTGTTCTGCCCGACAAATTCCAGCTACCTCAGCCTCCCAGTGTTCTGATCAGTGTCTTCTCAACTCCAGAAGACTGTCATGCTCGGTTTCCCCTTCCCTGTGCTACAGTCTGGAAAGTGCTTCCTGGCAGAAAGTCAGGGTGATTTTAGGGCTCACCTCATTGGCTTCCCTTCTCTCAGGGATCACTGTACTGCTCTGCCAGTTGGCCAGTATCTGAAAATGGTTGTTTCATATACTTTGCCTAGTATTCTAGTTGTTTATGGCCAGAGGTTAAGTCCAGTACTAATTTGTCGTGACCAGAAGAGGAAGTCACCAAGATTTTTAAATTTTGATCTTGTTTTTAATGGCTGTCATAAATGGTTGGGAAAGATAACTCACAGAGATACATAGATCCAAACCGAAACAGTACATTATTGGCTATCTTTATATGATTTATACTTTTGAAACCTGTATATCAGTTATAAGAATATATTATTGAAGTTCACCTAGTAAATTTTTATTTTTCCTGATAATGTACTTTTTTGGCTAACTAGTCAGAAGACCCTGTATTTTTAATATTACTAACAAATGGTTTGAAACTCCTTTTGGCCAATATTTCATCAGATTTGAGTTGGTCAATAATCAGTAACATTTATTAGATGTGAACTCCATGCCTGGCAGTTTTCTAAGTGTATGCACATACTATCTTAGTAATTAAGTATTAAGTAACTTGTCCATGGTTGTACAACCAGTTAAATTGCAGAGCTGGGATTTGAACACATGCAATTTGGCCCACACTCTAAACCATTATGCTGTACTCTCTCTCATGTGATTACAGGCATTGAGACATTTTTGTAGAGTATGTTGTCTTTGCCTGTAAGTTTATATGATGATGGGAACATGCCAAATACCCACCTTTTGAATGCTGTCACTATAGATGAGTTTCTTTCAAGAAGTAGCATTTTCCCACTAAGTATTAAAACATTATGTTGACTTCAAAGACATAGATTATGAGTTTCTTGGTTTTTTCATTTGTTTGTTTGTTTTTAATGTCTTCCAGACAGCATATTACTGATAGCCATCTGCCATCACAGAATAGGTCAGCTAATTTGGAACACTTAGGTTTTTAAAAGAAAACTATGTACTCATCTTTAAGCTTAAAACTCCTACTTTGCAACTCTTTATATATTCTTTTGTCTCATTAATTGTGTTCATATTTTTGTTTAAATCCTTGAATGCAGACCTCCCTCACTAACCACTTGTCCTTTGCCACTCCCCCTTCCCTTCATTGCAGCCTCGTCAGCTTCTCTGTGACTTGAATATGTCACGTTCACGCCCACTTCTGGACCTTTACACTGCTGTTCCCTCTGCCAAGTGTCTTCACAGTCTCTTCACTATCCAGATACCAATCCCAGCGTCACCTCCTCCGGGAGACCCTCCCTGTCCGTCTGTGTCCAGGACCCATTCCCCATTCTTCACGCCCTGTTTCCTCTCTTCTTCATGCTTGGGAGTACTCAGAAGTATTCTGTTTTATTTGGTTTTGCTTTTTGTCTGTCTGCCTCATTTCAGAATGTCAAGTCTTTGAGAACAAGGATTTTGTCTTATTCACCACTGTGAGCCCCCAGCACCCAGAACAGTCCTGAGGTCATAGAATGTGTACATGGGTGCCAGCCATAGACTGAGCCATGATGGCTCTTCCCTGCTCCTTTCCCCCCTACATGCTGCGTCTTCCTCATGGACTGACTGCCCCACAGTCTCCATGGATCTAAACTCTGTCTCCTTGTTTTTAAAATCTACTTTTCCCACTTTCTCTATCTGGGAATGGTCTTCCACTCATCTGACCTGCATGGCCCTTCTTGGTTTCCCTTTGTTATTTATGAACACGGTTTATCTCTACCTTGAGGCTGGTCCCAGCTGACTTGGCTGAGTGTCCATCTCAGGGCATCACTCAGGCCTTACCCAGAGCAGAGAGATAGATGCTTAGGAAATACTTGTTAAATTAGGACTTGAGGAGACAGGGTAATTTAGATGGCTGGTGGTTCAGGAAGCAGACATCTTCATTAGAACTTTGCATACCTGTTTGCCTGGCCAGCTTCTCTTCTCCCCCTGTCCCTTGGGTGAGATTCCAGCACCAGACATATTGCAGAGCCGCCTCCCCCGATCTCTGACTGTGACAGCTGGGATTAATGAGATAATGTTACATGTACTTAGGAGGAGGTACAGAATGAATACAGGTGACTGTTGTTGTTGTTGTTTGTTACAATTATGTTCTTTGAGTCCTGTGTTGTATAATGAGCTATATAATGCTTCAAAGAGTGTTTTCGGAATTAATATTAGATGATTGTAAAACACATTGCAAGTTTGTCACATTGGGTGGATGGAACTGGCAATAAAGCATGTTGAATTGGAGGACGCAGGGAAGATGGGTTGAGGGTTTTGTGTGTTCCTGTTCCATATATGGGTGTGTTCTCTTGCCTCCCCCAGACATTTCCCTAATTGAGCTGCTGAGGTCGGAGGCTTGTGATGTTCAGAATAAGGCCTAACAATACTTGTGTGGGGTTTAAATGGCATTGGAAATCATTAATGAGACAAAAAGTTATGATTTCCCCGAGATTAACATGCAGGTTGGGGTTTGGCATGCCGAAATTCGTTGTTTTGGTCTCCAGCCCAAACATGCTAGAGTCATTATATTGTCATGTGGTAATTAGCTGTTCCTTTAATGCAAGTAATAAAAATTAAGCCTAAGAGGTACTTTAGCAATGCTTTTTACATAATCCCAAGCAATATTCAAATGCTGTAGGCGTTTAGTCATTCAACTGTATTGTAGTAAAGTTTGAAGTTTAATGCACAGAGATGTTTGAACATTCAGTTCATTCTTTATTCTGTGACCAGTTTTGCTACTTAGGCATTAACCTTAATAGTGTTAAATTAAATATACATGCCATAATGAATAATTATGAGATTGCCAGAATTTTCCTTTATAATATAATGCTTTGAAAATTTGTCTAAAGGTCTAGTTACCATTCGCTTGATAATGTGCATGTTATTTTTGTATGTCACTGAATTCCTTGCTGAATCAAACGAGGGAAGCTGTTTTTTATTTGAAGCAGACACAGTGGGTCCTCGCCTTTTAAAAGGAATGGACTGGAAAAGTTGTCAACAGAAATTTTAGGGATGGGAGGAAGTACACTAGCTGAGCTCTTTAAAAATATAATTTGTACTGGCAACTGTGCTGGAAACCCTACATGAGCGAACTCTAATAGAATTTTATACAAGTGCAGCGGTTCTCCTTCTCCTCAATCCTTTCCTGACCTCTATATCAAGTTCAAATTATAGTTCTGTATGAAGCGCCCACTGTGGGCATACTGTTTATTTCCTTCGGGCCATTTGCCCAGCATGAGGTCACGGGGAAGGGAGGAGGGACCTTGGAAAGATACTGAAATTAAAAAGAAAATAACTTTACCTGGAATGTTCTGAGGAATTTAGTCTTTAGTGTTATTACTACTCCTACTTACAAAGAACCATCTCCCCAAAATAGCTTTTGAAATCTAATTTAAAATAAATATTTTAATGCTGATTAAAATAATAACAGAAAGCCACAAATGAGAAAGTGGTGCAGTCATAAACTGTGTATACACACAGAATAAATGCCCGGCAGCCGGGGCTTTCACGTGATGGACAGTGTGGTGACGAACCCCACGCACAGGTCGGCCGTGTGCTGGACGTATCCCAGCCTTTTGTAAACGCGGCAGCGCCGTTGGCATCTCAAAGAGTTCCTGGCTCCTGGTGGACGCGCCAACTGAGCATGGTGGATCTAGCCCTCGTTTCCAGGAACCAAGGGTGGTCTGAAAAATTAATGACTCTGGTATTTGAAAATTAAGTGAGCTCTTGACTATATACCCTTGTTGATCTACTGTACTTGGTGTTTAGCATTCCTCAACCGGAGACTAAATCCTTGTAGCCATCTCACAAGTGATGCTGGCGTCCATACCAGAAATATCTTCAATAATCTTTTCTAAACCCAGCGGACTTGGGTGTTCTACTCTGACGGAGCCTGGGAGTTCTGGAGGAAGTGCTCCCCTGGGGCCCAGCAGGTGGATTAGAGGCAGCAGAAGAAAAAAAAAGACTAAATTGACGCTGGAAATATTTAATGTCTCTCCATTTTTGTGCTAAATTAACGTAAAGGCCAAGAGTCAGAACCACAAATTCCGTGTCTGCAATCTCTAATTTTAGATTAAAATCCAATTTTTTTGAAGTATATATGATGGCAGACAGTACATTGAATTGGCCATAAGACCTCACCTAACTGGCCCAGATGCTATCTCCTGCTGTTTGTACTATAATCAGAGTGTGGTGGCCTCCCGGCCCAGTGGCCTGGACAAGTCACAGCTGGTTGGCTCTCCAGCTGTGCCTCTGGGGAAGGGCAGAACCCCCTGGGGCAGAAGCCTAGCAGTCTCCGGCCCTCAGCCCTCAACATACCAGCTGCTAAGCCTTCCTCAGTAAAGGAGGATTGTGGTGGAAAGGGAGCAGGTCCTACCTGGGGCGGCCTCTTATAAAGGCTGTGTTTATTTCCGCCACTCCATCATGGGACCTTCCTTGTTGGAAGAACAGTCACTTAGAGTTAACAGACTTGGGTTTGAGTTCTCTCTGCCCACTGACTAGCCAGGAAACCATGGGCAAGCCACCCCACTTCCCTGAGCTTTAATTTCCCCTTCTGAGAAAGGAACGTGGTATACATCTCACATGTCTTTCCCCAGATTGTTGTGAGGCTCATAAGAGAAAATGTCTGTGACAGTGAGACGCTCTCAGTTTCAGGTCTTATTTCCCTTCATAAGCGTTATTGTAAACTTGAGGCTCATGGCCCCTCCCCATGCACGGTGCCTCCTGCCAGGGCACTCCAGATGCCTGGGTCGTTTCCCGGGCCCCTCCCCTTGCCGCTGCCGCATGTGTCTGTCTTCCTGTCAGCTCAAAGATTCAGTGTCACACTGTGTCACAGCAGTGGGCACATCCCAGTGAGCCCATGGCCATTCCGACCCTTTTCACGCGTTGGGGCCCTGGGTGGGTCTGCATATGCACCCTTTGTAGGCAGCAGACGACTGCCCCCCGTCGTGGGGCTCCCAGGGCCTCTTTGGGAGGCAGCAAGGCCACAGGTGCCCCAACTTCTGGCAAGTGGTAGCTGCCCTGGGGCTGCGTGCTGGCACCCAGCTTCCTGGGCACCTGGGGAGACCTGTGGTCATGAAGGTGGCTCATCTGTGTCCAGAGTGGGGTGATGTGAGTTTCATCTCGTGCAGATCCCGTGCCAGCCCTGGACCTCGGGCAGCAGCTCCAGCTCAAAGTGCAGCGCCTGCACGACATCGAAACGGAGAACCAGAAACTTAGGGAAACGCTCGAAGAATACAACAAGGAGTTTGCTGAAGTGAAAAATCAAGGTCGGTGTAAGAGGCGTCCTTTGCTTGGCCTTTTTCTTTCCTTGCCTTTTCTTTTTTTTCTTTTTAATTGCCTTCCCAATACTGTTGGGACTAGCTCTAATTGTAATATACGTCATAAAGTCAGGGTGGAGTAAGAATCTGAATCGTTAAAGAGAGATAATAATAATGCTTAGCTATTGAGAAGTAAAACTTTTCCTCTGCACAGCAACTACATATGGTTTTATTGCCCTCCAACGGGACCGATCAGGATTCTTTTAAAATTCTTCCTGTGTCATCATGTGATAGGATCTGCCTTTTAAAAGACTGATGCGTTGCCTGTAGGCGACACCTGTCAGAGAGCCAGCTTATGATCAAAGGGTCACATACAGTAAGTCATTTAATAATTGCTGCCGATACATTAAGGCTTTAGGCGCATCTGCAAGTCTGCCTGCTTAAGCACGACTGTTTCCTTGTCAGCGTCACCTATTCATTACGAATTTAATGAAAGAAAACCACCTCTTGGTGTGGTTGCCCAGCAGTCAACAAGACAGAGAGGGCAAAGGTTGCCTGGCTTTCCCTGTCAGGGAAGGACAAAGAAATCGCTCCGGCCTCTAAAATGCAGATGTGTTCAGAATCCGGGAACCTGGTGGCTTCCTTGCCTTAAAGAAAAATCACAGCCCTATCTGACAGCAGCTGCAGGTTTTTCAGGCAACTCCAATTAGAAATGCGGCCTGTTTGTTTTTGTTTGGAGTTTGGGTGAGGAAGGAGCTAGAAAGGAGAGGCCAGCCACTTGGGTGACTCCTCCAAGTGGCCTTCTCTTTAATATACTCCGAGGCCTGGATAAAGGATTAACTGGTGAAGACTTTGCAAAGCGTCCTTGAGCTTTGAGACCATTGAAGACAGACTTGCAAGGAGGGATTGTTCACAGAAAGGATCGGGAAGTGCCTGTGATGAGAAGCTGGAAGGTACAGGCCCGCACAGTACAGGCAGCAGTCCTGAGGGCCCCTTTCCTCGGGGAACCAGAAAGGGGGCACAGCCGAGACCCCCACCTCCATCTGGTGCCACAGGGAGCGGTGAGTCATTGGGACAGCTTTGTCCTGCTGGAAAGTGAGGTGCTGGACTTACTAGGCTGGGATCCGGAGGAGAGAAGGAGCTGCCTTCTCCTCAGCAGGAGTTGCTTGTTGTCAGACCACCCGAGTGCTCAGGCGAAGGTAACCTGTAAGCACGCACGTCGGCGTCACTGCAGCACTACCAAAAAAGAACGAGCTTGTTTTCCCCTCCCAGTGACCTCTGGCAGATCCACTCTTGGTGTTGTCTGTGTTTTGCTTTTGTTTTGCTGGAGGACAGTGCAGGTGCTGGTCTCCTTTTCCTCGCTTTGCCTTGTTGGTGCCTCTGTGGCCAGTTGCCCAACAAGCAGCCATTAACTGAGTGTGAGAGGGTCTCCTCCCCAAAGGCCTTACCTGAGAAGTGTTTTAAATGAAATAGTATATTATATCGTCCGATACTGAAGAACAAAGGCTCCGGGGGCAGGCAGACCTGGTTGGAGTCCCTTCGTTGTCACTACTTGGCTGTGTGTCCTTGAGCAAGTGATTGCACTTTGTTATAAGCCTCATTTTATTGCGGGGGGTGGGGGGAGATCTCCAAGTAACTGCGTACGATTGTTGTAGGGTTATGAGATGCAGGTGAGGCGTTTAGTGCTGTTCCTGAAACTCAGTAAAGATCAGCTGCTCTTACCGAGCCCTGTTGTGTTTTCCAGAAATTTCTCCCCCTTTTCTTTATTTATTGATACCTTAGCAGATTTTCCCACCCTTCAGAACAATGTCGGTTTCCTCTCCCTTCTTTCCAATGTAAAATGATGTCAGTGTGGCGGCGTGGGGCGCACAGCACTTCTGTTAGTCGTCACAGCCATGTTGTACATTGGTGAAAGGTTAGAGCGAGAAACAAATGTCTTTATTATGTGCTATAACCCCCCGCTTTAAAGATGAGTACATTGGGGCCCCAGGCACAGCTAATTAGAGCAGGGAACTTCAGTGCCCTTTCTGCCGTGCCAGTCTTCTTCCTCACCTGCTCACTTGCAGGGGGTCCTGCTGGGGCACACCCAGGAGAATGTCCTCCTGGACCCAGGCCTCGGTGCAGGAGAAGGTCCAGAGGCAGAGGCTCCAGGACAAGCCAGCCCCTGGCCTAGGCTCGGCCGATCAGAGAGCAGCCCCCCTAGGGTGGGGGGGTGGCAAAGAGACCTCATCAGACAGTGGGAGCTCCCAGCTAGTCCCCCAAACTCGCCTGAAAGGAGCATAATGTGTCCTACTGAGAAAACCCATTGGAATGAGCACTGGGGTCCAGCCAGGTGTTAGAGGCAGAAATGCTGTAGGTTTACACCGTCGCAGAGCCCATTGACTTAAAAGAAAGTGCAAGCGTTTTCAGAGGTGACCTGTCTTGGTGTCTGTTTTGGAAGTGTTCCGCTATGCCCAGCTTTGGCCCTGTCAGTGTGGCTTGACAGTGGTGTGTATCACCAACCTTTATGCTCACACAGCATTTCTCTCAGGCCCAAAACAACCAGTGCAAAAGGCAGAAAGCCCCCCATTCTTCTTTCAAATGCCTTGCCAGGGTCATTAGTTTTAATTCCCTCTCTTTCCCTCGAAGGAGAATCTTCTGGATTCCACTTAATAAAAAGGGCCAGTTTCTTCTCTTAAACAAAGAACCTTTAGCTTTCGTCCACTAAGCCACGTGCTATTAAATGCCCGTTTGACGTGCTGCTGCCTTGCCCAGAGCGTCTGTGCAGCTCAGAGAGTAAAGGTGGATGTGAGTTACAACCTGAAGGAACAAGGACACCAGTCCATGATCTTTTTTGGGCAAAGACCTGGCAGGTGGCGTTGTCACATGAGCTGGAGCCCCATTGTCACAAGCGCTGTGTGGGCCGCAGCCTGGTCAGCCGAGTCTCAGCCCCTGCATTCATCTGTGCCTCAGCCATTTCCTGAGCACCCACCTGTGCCAGGTGCTGGACCATGACAGCAGGTATGGTCCCCCAAGAGCTCCACTCTCCTTGGAGCTGGGACCACAGTGCCCGCTCTGCCAGCGAGCATCCAGCACGCAAGGCGTTGTGGGGGTACCTGTGGGAAGAGGGTGCATGAGGAGTGGTCTTGCCCTGGAGCCACCCACAGGTCTGAGTTAGGATCCTGCCCCATTCATTATATCTGCTTTGGTGTTCCCATTTGGGGCAACTAAAGTGACGGCTGTAAACGTGCCATCGCTGGTGGTGTGGTCCGGGCTTTCCAGGGACGGCCTGCCCCCCAAGGGGCCATGTGTCCTGAGCCTGGGCACGGCTCCTTCATCGCACAGCCCTGCTGACCACACCCTTGGCCCTCACCCTCCCTCGGGTGCAGCCCCCCACCCCACCTCCCCCAGGCAGTGTGTTTCTGCTCTGCACATGCAGCCTTAGTCCACCAGACTCTGGCCTGGGCAGAGGGTGCTCTCAGCACCCAAGCTGTAGGCTGGGTCCCTTCCAGCCAAGGAGATGCACGCTGGATCCACTTAGCACACTCCATGTTTCGTCAGTGGCACAGCATAGCTGTGCCCACCCAGGGAGGCCCGTACCTGACTTGGGCTAAGACGGAGTATTCCAAAATGTACACACAATTAGGAACTGTTTTCTTTGTAAAAAGTACTTAAACCCACATTAAAACTTTATTAATTTCCCTCAGTAGAAAACTAATTTAAGACTCATCAATAAGATAATGTTATATTTTACCATTGATCTCCCCTTTTTTTTAAGTTGTATTAGAGAAGCCATAGCTCTTCTTCCCAGCAAAATCCATTGATCTGCCTCAACCTAAACGTTTAAAGTTCAATTTAACATTTAGGGAGTAAAAGGTCTCCGAAGGGACTCGTAACCATTGATTTTGTGTCAGAGTTGAAGAGCTAAAGTTTAAAACACCGATCCCACTCGGTTACGAAAGCCTGTATATATAGCTACACGGAACTATGCGTCTCTTACTGGAGCTTTTTTTCTTTCTGCAGAGGTTACGATAAAAGCACTTAAAGAGAAAATCCGAGAATATGAACAGACTCTGAAGAACCAAGCCGAGACTATAGCTCTCGAAAAGGAACAAAAGTTACAAAATGATTTTGCAGAAAAGGAGAGGTGAGCGTGTTTTGGGGTTTATATATACTGGCATAGTGTTTTACCCCTAAATGTCACATGACAAGACAGTGTTAAAATGTATCTGTGAAATATGCCCAGGTTGTAAGCCAAAATCCTAGGGGCTCTAGGCAAAATTTTGTTTGAAAAATGAAGGTGTCCCTTATCTGTTATGTGTGAGATTACCATGTCGGTCTTTCCCCACTGGTGGACGGCAGCAGGCAGTGGACTAGAGTGTGTCTGTCCAGGCTATGCAGGGCATGAAACGCGTGTGGTGGGTACATGGCAATTACCTCACAGCGCTTCATGTATCAAGGAGCTGACATCAGTAAAATATGTTAATGAACCATCCAACTGCTGTGACTTTTAGATCTCGGGTGGCCCACTTCACCCAAAACTTCTCCACAAATAATGAGTTGGTTTTTCACTAGCATGATGATTTAATGAAAGTTATATTTCTTGTAAAAACTGTAAGGACTGTCGAACTTACCAATACAAATGGCATATGTCGGGGTTTTAAAAGTCTGGTGAAATTTAGATTTTATATTTTAGCCCTATCGTGAAGAAATGTGTTGTATGTATTAACTAGAGGCACCAAAGGCGTGGTTTGTAGCAAGAGGCCAGGCGTGATGTTGTTTCCGGTTGACCCTGAGTGCAGCTATTTGGGCTTCTCTATGAGGCAGCCTCCGTGAAGACCTTGGGTCTCACTGAGGCCTGTCTGCAGTACTATTATGCTGGCTTCATTAAGGGAAGAATGCCCACTCCACTCACCCAGTGCCTCCGCTGCATCTACCAGGCCCACTCAGAACGTCTCACTGAGTCCAGGCCAGACCTGCAGAGAGGCCATCGCATTTTACAGATGGAGAAACTGGGTGTCAGGTTAGGGATCTGCCTGTGCTCTCCCGCCTGGTCAGCCTGCGGTGGACAGGGGCCTGAGCCACCACTGCACCCGTGACCTCCGTGCTCAGATGTGGCTCCCAAAGTCCTCAGGAGCACAGGGCCGCCACGCCAGCTGCTGGGAGAGCGGGACTGGCCACAGTCCCCAGGAAAGAAGAAGCCACACAGAGCGTCAGGGGCCCAGAGTGAGCAGACTCTTGGCCTTGCAGATACGGGACTGTCCTAAATATGCCTCCTAAGAAAGCACTTTGTGAGCAGAGAGCTTGATCACCATGTTATTGAGAATGGTCAGCAGGGACATAAGCAATTGAAATGCCCTGCCAATGGGAAACGGGTCAATAAAAGATGGGCCGTCCCTAACTGGAACATTATGCAGCCATTAAAATAATAGTTATGTGGAATTCGCAGGAACAGCAGAAATGTATCCAGCATAATATAAAGTGGAAAATGCATGATACAAAATTATGTACAGTGTGATTACATCTACATAGAGGAAACTCATGCATTGCAAAAGTGGAAATAAACCCATATGGGAATTTAATCCAAAGTTGACTTTTCAAATTAGGTAAAAGGATTTATATTAAAAGATGTGAATAGGTGAAGAGATTAAGAAGTACAAATTATAGTTACAAAATAGTCACGGGGATGTAAAGTACACACAGGGAATATAATCAATAATATTGTAATAACTATATATAGTGCCAGGTGGTCCTAGACTAACCACTATGCTGTACACCTGAAACTAATATAAAATTATATTGAATTTCAACTGTAATTGATAATAATTAAATCAAATACTATGATGTAGAATTTATTTAAACCTGTAAGAACCAAAAAATAAATAAATAATTGATTTTATAGATTCCCATGACAAAGAAAAAGATGGGAATGGCTGATCACCGGGAGTGGAGGACAAAGCTAGATCTTCTTCTTTTTTTTTTTAAGATTTTATTGGGGAAGGGGAACAGGACTTTATTGGGGAACAGTGTGTTCTTCCGGGACTTTTCTTAGTCAAGTTGTTGTCCGTTGTTGTTTCAATCTTAGTTGTTCAGCTCAGGTCCAGTTGCCATTGCTAGTTGCAGCGGGTGCAGCCCACCATCCCTTGTGGGAGTCGAACCCGCAACCTTGTGGTTGAGAGGACGCACTCCAACCAACTGAGCTATCTGGCCACCTGGGAGCTGAGCTCATTGACTTCATTTTAGTTGCGGAGGGAGCAACTGGCCCATGTGGGAATCGAACCGGCAGCCCCTTTGCCCAGAGCTCGTGCTCTAACCAACTGAGCCACTCGTCTGCCCCCAAAGCTAGATCTTTACTCCTTCTTTACATGAAAAAAATTGAAATGGATCTTGGATCTAAATATTAATGATTAAATCATGTACATAGTGGAAGAAAACTTGGGCAAATGTTTTGTTTTTAATAATTTTGGAGTGGGGAATATCTGTAAGCATAAAAGGAAAGTTATCTAAATATAACTACATAAAATTTAAAATAGATTTTTAAAAACAAATACCAATAAACAACATTTTTAAAGCATCAGAGCCTGGAAAGAAGTATCAGCGCCACGTAAGAAAAGGGGCTAATTTTTTTTTATATAAAAAGAGCTCGTACAAAGTAATAAAAAAATCACCAATACGAAAAAATGGGCAAAGGCAATAAGCAGTAAAAGTAAGTTTAACTTTATCCAGTGTTGATACAGGAAAACAGACTCTCATGTGTTATTAGAGGGAGTTTAAATTTGTGAGGTTTTTTTGTTGGGAAGTTTCTCAACATCTATCAAAACAAAGAAAATTACACATACCTTTTGCCCATTGTTATCCAACAAATTCATTCTCAGAATTATGCAACAAACCTACATAGTGATCATTGCAGAATTATTTGTAGAAAGAAAGGATAAACAAGCTAAATGTTTATGGAGCCTTGGTTAAGTCAGTTATTTAATAAGAATGAAGAAGAACTGTATATGCTGGAGTAGAACATTTCCAAAGTGTGGAGATGAATGAAAAAGCAAGCTTCAGAGTACCGTGTCTGCTACCACCCCTTTTGTCCTAAAGGAAAGGGGAGAGCAGTGTATGTTACACTATAGTATATTACATATGAGTGTGTATTACACTACAGTATATTACATGTATTTACATTATACTATAGTAGTATTATATATGAGTGTATTAAACTACAGCATACTATGTGAATTATACTATATAGTAAATTACATGAATGTATACTACACTGTGGTATTTTACATGAGTTTATATTATACTACTGTATATTACCTATAAGAGTATATTACACTATAGTATATTGCACATTACTTTATATTTCTGTACATGTAGAAATATTTTAGAAGGCTATGAAAGAACTCTATCTGAGGACGAAATGGAGCCAAGGAAGGGAAAGGACATTTTACCTTCCATGCTGTTGTAATATTTGTGTTTTGTGTGTTTTTGTGTCAGAGCATATGTTAACAGTAGTTTTATAATTGGAATGTATGCAAGTGTGAGCAGTCCTTTTCCATAGGTGATTGAAATTTGGGTGATTTTTTTTTTAAACTATTATTCCTACTTTTCTGTATTCCTAGGTTTATTATTATGAGAGCATGTGTTATGTTCATATGATATAAAAATAATAAACTTATTTTTAGAGAATTTTCTACAGGTTAGGAGGAAGAAATGCTATTTATTGACCAGGGAATTCATTTGGAGATCATGGGAAATAAAAATATGTGGAATGTAGTTTAAAACATTCAAAATTTCCCCCATTAGGTATTACAGTTGCATTCGCATTCCATTATAACAGAAATGGAGCAGCTGTCACATCTATTTAGTACGTCCTTTATTCCAACACATTCCTTCAGTGTGTCAGCAAAATGTAAATGTATCATTCTTCGCAGGCCAACTTCAGAAAACAATGAGTGCATGATGATGGTCTTTTCTTTTTATATCTGGCATTTCAAGAACAAGTTACATTTAGGGTAACCTTCTATCTACATCAATTACCACCCATCAAGTCCCACAGGTCGCGCACTTCGTGTTATGTAGCACGTGGGTACAAAGTTGGGGTGTGCAGGATCAGTGAGCGGGCTCCACAGTGCTTGTGGGTTGCGAGTGGTACCTGATCGCATGCCTGTCGCCAGCTGTGTGTTCCAGGGAGGATAGCTGATTGGCATAGCTCCAAAACACAAGCTGTTTGCGTTGGTAAACAAGATGACCAATTTGGCTTTATTCTCTTCCTGTTCAGAAAGCTGCAAGAGACACAGATTTCTACCACCTCAAAGCTGGAGGAAGCAGAACATAAAGTTCAGACTCTTCAAACAGGTGTGATATGCTTCATCCTACTCAAGTTGATGCAGGGAAGACTGAAATGGGGGGAGTTTGGTCGATCTCCAGGTCCCCCCAGGTCCTCTCTGATACCTGTTGCCCGGCCCGTGGTGAGCCTGGAGGAGGGAAGGGAGCCCCGGCTTCTCTACCTTGACTCCTGTTAGTCACCCGTGTTGAGTTGTTAGTGTTGAAGTGGGAGGATCTGAGTTACATCTCTGTCCCTTCCACGATACATGCTTTCTTCCTGCGCTTTTCCCAACCAATGTATCTAAATCACTACCTGTCAGGAATTGACATTTGGAACAATATTAGGGAAAAAACGCTTATTTCTACCCTAAGTGAAGTTAAGGAGAACAGTAAGAACAGACCTTTAAAATTTAGAAGATACCAAAAAAGGCTATGCTAAATTTTTAATCATTGTTTTCCTTTTTCTTTGTGTTCTGAAAGGGAAACAGCACTATATATTTAATTTAAATGTGGGGGAAAGTATTAGAAGACATAGTCCAAGTTAAAACATAAACGACAGAGTAGGAGAAAATAATCACAACAAATTTAAAGACAAATGAATACTCAAAATATATAAAGACTTCCTACAAATCAATAAAAACAGATCAACAGTCCAGTAGAACAATGGGCTAGGAAGTGAACGGGCAGTTTGCAGAAGAAGTGCACATGGCTGATACACACATGTAAAAATCTTAACAATGTTTAACAGTCAAGGAGATGTTAATTAAATCAGTGAAAGACTGTTTTGCCTATCAGACTGTCAGAAAAATTTCTAATTCATAATATTCGGTATTGGTGAGAGTATAGGACAATAGTCACACTCGTAGTATTAATGGGAATGTAATTTGCCCTTTGGGAGGCCAGCTGGGTGGTATCGAGCTGAAGTTGGGGTGTCTAGCTCCTTACCCTAGCCCCTCCACTTCTAGGTACCCCGAGGTGCCTGGCATGTGGTAGGCAGGCTCCTCTATACCAGAGCTAACTGTTACTGATACTCCCGCGTCCTGACATGGAGCGATTTCTGTGCCATTCTGCTTAGGGGAAAGGCACGTCTCAGAGAATATTTGTATCATCCTGTTTATGGGGGATGAAAAAATATACATCTATGTGCACTTATATATGGAAATATTTTTAAATAACAAAATATATTTAAAAGAAGGAATTCTACACACTGTTAACAGTGATTATCTCTGAGGAGATGCATGGGGTGCGATGAGGTAGAAGAGAAAGGGATTTTCTGTCCCATTCTATGAACTTTTGTCATCTTTGACTCTTGAAATGAGAATATATTGCTTGCATACTGTTCTTTGTTAAATTTAATTTAAACAATTAGTATCTTATATTATGGTTTTATGTCTTCTGCCTTTCAGCCCTGGAAAAAACTCGAACAGAATTATTTGACCTGAAAACCAAATATGATGAAGAAATTACCGCCAAGTAAGTCTATGCCTGGCTTTCTCCATCTGCATGTGTTTGGTCAGGTCTCACCCGGTGCTGCTAATCCATAAAAGACTTTCCCTGCTTTGCTCTCTCAGAGCGGTACAGGGCTGAGAAGGTGCTGGGCCTCTGAGCCACTGTAAGGAATAGTGTCATTCCCATGAGTTCCTTATGTTGTCAGTTTAATGCCTGAGGATTGTTCTGTGAAACTCACTTAATTTTTGTGAAGCCTGGTCAACACTGTGTCTTTTACTAAGAAGGTTTGGAAGAGTCAACTTATAGAAGATGTGATACGCATTCATGGGGCATTTTGTGGAACTCGGTCTGTACAAATCGCATCACCTTCTACATACCTGTGCCCGTGTCCTTAGTTCCCACACAGGTGTATTTGCCCACGTCACACCTTACAGCATTGGACGTCCCTGTGCAGACGCGTACACATAGCTACATGCGTATTGGGGCAGGTATATCACACAAGGCTCTTGTGAGTAGGAAATTAGTGATCTGCTACAAGGTCACTTCTTGTCAGCCCACCCTCCATGCAGAACCCAGAAAAGGAGAAATAATGTTGACATAAGTCAAGAAAGGTAAAGCCACAGGGATTGTTCCTAGCCATGGCCTCCTCTACTGAAGCCCAGCCAGGTAAGGCCAGGCTAGAGCTTGAACCACCTTTTGCTGTCTGGGAGCCTCCTCCCGGCTCCCGCAGAAACCCACATGCCCCCAGCTGTGTGTCAGGCTGCCTCAGTGGGCCTTAGTGAGCGTGGGGTGGGGAGGTGCCTCTGAATAGCGCCACCCTCCTCCCAGGTTCCTGTTCTATGCGAGGTGCTGCTGTTCAGCATCCCTCTATCTCACCACGCGCACCCTTGGCCTTTGGCGTGCTGCTGGGCCAGCTGCACTGAGGGCACGTGGGGGTGGGCCTGACCTTTGTTCTGGGTTGTTCAGTAGCTCGAGACTTTGCGAGCCCAGCTGCCCAGGCCTGGTAGTCAGACCGATTTCGATCATGAGCACAGAACTTCTGCACAAAGACTGAAATACCCTGATCAATCTCGGCAGCTCTCACTGACCTGTTGGCGTGTCTAATACCTGTGGAAATCGCCAGATCATTTTACCCCCTTCTCTCTGTGTGTTGAAATATGACTTTCTGTGGTACAGAATGAACTGATTTAAGGTGTGGTAACCGTTAAAATTTCACTGTGAAAACCGGTGGCTCTGGTATTAACTCCTGCAATCCGGGACATCACTGTCAACGGGCTGGTAGATGTGTGTCTCCCCCGCCCCCGGACTGCCAGCCCGAGAGTTCCGGCCCCACTCCAGGGTATAACCTGGGCAGAAAGCACACCAGCCGCTGTCACCTTGATGCTCCTCAGTGTCTGTCTGGGGCTGCATTTCCTTTTCTGCCGGCCTGTCATCTTGGTTTTTTATTATTTCTGCCTAGACTGTATTCTACTAAGTAACTTCCTTTTCTCAGTAAATTAGATTTTTTAAGTTATAATATTTTAATCTGACACAGCTCTATCTTTAGTTTGTAGCATTTCTTTTCTAAAATAGTTTGATCTATAAACAACATACTAATTGCTTGGTTTATTCGTTCTTATCCACATCCTTTTACTGTTGACAAAATTCATAGTGACTTTGGTATGGCTGTATTGGATTATTTCACTAGCTTCCATTAATTTATTTTATATTTATTAATCACCTCTTTTTAAAAGGCATAGGTACATCTTACGTATCTATGACTAAAGTTTGCTTTGTTATGCACTTAAGAAAAAACTTTTGTGCAACCAGCTTCTAAGCCAATGTTTATCTTTTTTCTTTTTTTTATTCATTAAAATTTATTGTTGACAACGGTCAACAAAACTACATAGGTTTCAAGTGCACAATTCTATAGTACATCATCTACATATATATCACATTGTGTGTTCACCACCCACAGTAAGTTCTCCTTCCATCACCATATATTTAACCCTCTTTACCCTCTTCTAGCATCTCCCCACCCCCTTTTTCCCTCTGGTAACCACTAAATTGTTGTCTGTGTCTATGAGTTTTTGTTTCTTTATTTGCTTGTCTTGTTTCTTTGTTGCCTTCAGTTTTATATCACACGTAAGAGTGAAGTCATATGGTTCTCAACTTTTTCTGTCTGGCTTATTTCACTTAGCATAATAATCTCAAGATCCATCCATATTGTCGCAAATGGCACTATTTCATCTTTTCTTAATGCTGAGTACCGTATTTTGCCATGTATAATGCACTCCCGTATGTAATGCGCACCCACATTTTTGGCCCAAACTTTCAGGGGGAAAATCTTTCATTTTAATTTTCCAAGTGATTTTCCAATAATTTTTGTAAAAATACCAGCTAGATTGCTAGCTCCCGCCTAAAGTGTAGGAAGAGAAATGTCGCGCTGCTCACACTGTGGGAACACAGTCGGCATCGCCTGTCTTATCAAGTCAGAGTCACCGACTCTGTGGACAACAACACGTCGCTCCTCGTTTTCATTTCATTGAATCGTTGGCCGAAATTACTTTCGTTGCAAGTTCCTCGTAAGTGCAACAAAACCGATTATCGTATTCCACAGTATTATTTTGCATATGGATGTCATTATTGCTTTCTAGAGTTACACTTTTAATTCATAAGCATAAATAAAAGAATTAAAATCATTAATATAGATACAGAATCAGTACTACCCATGTATAATGCGCACTTATTTTTCCCGCACAAATTTGGGCAAAAAAGTGCACATTATACACGGCAAAATACGGTAGTATTCCATTGTGTGCGTGTGTATCTCACATCTTCTTTATCCAATCATCTATCAAAGGACACTTTAGTTGTTTCCATGTCTTGGCCACCATAAATAAACCTGCAATTAACATCGGTGTACATTATCTTTACAGATAAATGTTTTCAGGTTTTTTGGGTAGATACCCAGGAGAGGGATTGCTGGGTCATATGGTAATTCTATTCATAATTTTCTGAGGAACCTCCACACTGCCTTCCATAGCAGCTGCACCAGTCTGCATTCCCACCAACAGTGTATGAGGGTTCCTTTTTCTCCACAGCCTCTCCAACACTTGTTATTATTTGTCTTATTGGTAATAGCCATTCTAACAGGTATGAGGTGATATCTCATTGTGGTTTTGATTTCTATTTCCCTAATAGCTAGTGATGTTGAGCATTTTTTCATATATCTGTTGGCCATTTGTACATCTTATTGGGAGAAGTTTCTGTATACGTCCTCTGCCCATTTTTTAATCGTATTATTTGTCTTTTTGTTGTTGCCAGTGTTTTACAAACTGTGGGTCACAATTGTGAAATCAGTTTGGTGAATGGCAACAAGCGAGTTGGGTAATAAAATAGAATATAAAACAAAATAATAGAATCGAACAGAAAACGTCATGGCTCGTGGTACATAGTAAAGTTAGGTTTTGTTTTGTAATGCTTTTGTTTTAATTATGTATATAAATCTAAAAATATAAACATATAGTTACTGGGTCACAATGTAAAATACAGTTCTTCTTGTGGATGTCAATCAAAACCCACTTTGAAAGCCACTGCTCTGAAAGTGTTATAAAGTTCAGCTTCCAGACGTGGGTGTCTCCTGCTGTGCTCTCGCTGTGCCCGCTGGGGAGGTGCTGTCAGCCATGGATGTGGACATGGACGCACAACTACTTGGAGGAAAAAAATTGCCTGGTGACATAAAGTGTCTACTGAAACTGTTGAGAATTGACAGCAAAAAAATGCCACTTGTCACACGGTGGCTAAATACTGTCCCTGGTCTAGATTGATCATTTTTTATTTTCTTTTTGGACTTCTGAAAAGCCACATGGAAAATTTATGTCTGTCTGATTGGTTTGTTTTAGGGGTTGAGGAAGCAGCAGAGAACAGCCATCTAGTAAAGACGTAAATTGTCCTCTACTTGCAGGTTTTCGTCTTTCTTAGGTAGGGAACATGATGGTGGCAGGAAGTCACTGGGAGACAGAACCGGACAGGAAGGGACGTCTTAGCCCCTGTCCCCACCCTCTTCTGGCCTTGCTATGGGCCAGGCTGACGCTGCGGGATGATTCACTTCTCTCACCCAGAACCAGAAAATTGAATCAAAAAGTATAGGGGTTGATTGCTCTATTGTAAAAATGCTTTGCCTCAGGACTGGCTGTTGTCACAAACTGCTGACGGGGGCATGGGCGTTCCTGGGGTGTGTCAGCTACTGTGATAATAGCAGGAAATTCTCTTGTCTTCTCCAGTTGTGAGTGGGGAGGCAGGGTGTGGTAGGCACGTGTGCACGTGGAGAGGACAGGACAAACCTGACGGTACGTGATGGGCATGACTCAGATAACAGGTCCACTCGTTGATCCAGCATACGCTCTTGGGAGGTCTCCTTTGTGCATGGACCTGTGCTGGGCTTTGGGATTCCCGGGAGAAAAGGCTCGGGGAGAGAAAAGCCATTGCAGTCCAGTGTGATCACTGCTGTGGCAGAAAGGACATGAGTTAGCACCGGTACCTGTGCCAGTCAGGGTCTCTGCAGAAGACAGACGGCACAGTCCAACGAGGGCAACCAGAGACAGTTTAGCATTGGGACTGTTTGCCCGCCGTGGGTGGCCTGGGAAGAGGGAAGCCATAAAGGGAATCGGGCATCCCTGGTGAGCACTGCATAGGCTCTGGCACACCCGGCTTTGAGAGGAGCTGTGGCCTCAGGCAGGGTGGAGAGACCCAGGGCTGCACCAGAAACCCCTGAACTTACCTCCCTCCCCCTGCCGGCCTCCTCTTGGTAAAGTCAGAAGCCAGAGGGCAGCCCCCAGGGAAACAGGTGGGCAGAAGAGGCTGGAGATGGGAATGGCAGGTCTCCGGCTCAGAACCCTACCCAGCTGGAGTGAAAGGAAAGAATTGTCAAGGAAGCCTTCCAGAAGGGGCTGACACGTGATTTGAGGATGGAGAATGAGTTAAGGTGAGGGCTTCTTGGAGCCCAAAGGACTGCAGTTTGTGGAAGCACAAGGCCGGCAAGGCTGCTCTTCTTCAGGACCAGCCGGAAGTCCCAAATGGTCTCTCCATAGCAGCAAGTGGGCCCCGTGAGTGCCGGGGGCTGGACTTAGGTTCAGACAGGGATCAGGCAATTCCCAAATCAGAAATGGACACATGCTAACAAAAGGCAGCCTAAGGCCAAACACTTACTGTAAATGGTTCCCAGAGAAGCAATCCACAAAAAATGTAGAGAATGGACTGAGATAATAATTGCTCCTTTCTTTTATCTTTGGAGGCGATTGCTTCAGTCTTGGGATCCAATATGAAGCTTCCCCCTCTGCATTCCTCTCCCCTTTTATTTTCTGGGAAAGGTTTGTCCCTCTGCCATCTGCTTCAGCCCTAACCTACATATATTTTATTAGACTAAGCATCGTTTTGTTAATATATATGAATATAAGCCCACCAGGGGCAAATCTTTTCACAAACGATCTTAAAACATTTCAAAACAATTTACTTTCTGCCTTCAAAAGGAGGGATTCTTAAATATTTGTTGACAGAAAATGTAGGAAGGAGGTGGGGAGGCATAGGAGAACGTGGGCTTTGGAGAAGACTGACCTGAGTGTGAATCACGGGAGCCCAGTACTCTCTCTCCCTGTGTGATCTGGGATAAGCTCACTGACCTCTGTCTCACTTTTCTCACCTGTACAATGGGCATAATAGGCAAAGCAGGGGTGGTTGTGAAGAGTACAGCCAGGATGTGTGTTGTGCCTAGCACAGTGACAGCACCATAACAATGGAAGCTATTCCAGGCCACCCCACAATAGGGCTTGGGGTGCTTTTCTGCAATTAGCAGGCCTTGGAGAAGACTGAGCTTATTGGCATCATCGCCCCATGAGATTTAAGGAGTACGTGTTACCTCTGCCTCTCTGCCGCTGGGAGATGTCACTGGGGTGACCATCCCTCGTCCCCATTTTGGAAAGAAGGCTGCATGTCAAAGGCACGAGGCTGTTCCAAGCCCCCGGTGTCTTGTGTACGGCCGTCGCCCTGCGTCAGCTGGGACGGCACAGGCTGACTGGGCCGGGCCGGCAGCAGTAAAGTTTTCCGTGTGTAGGCTTGAAGCAAAATGTAATTAGCCTTTATGTGCAGAACAAGGACCCATTGATGAATACAGCTGGTCTTTGTTTGGTCCTGTCATTGAGAGTGGGAGGTAAAAGTGTTCTTCTTCATGTTTATTAATGCAAGATTCCTTAGACAAATGGCAAGCACAGTTTAATATTTGCTGGAACATAGCAGGGTTTGCCAAAACAGTTGTTGTGTAAGAGGATTGCAGGATTTCAGATTATAACTGATTCTGGGTTAAATAAATGAATTATTTCTCTGCCTTTTTTTTTAAGTTAAAAAAATACCTCCTGTCAAATGGTCACCCTGTGTATAGATCTTACCCCTTCTCTTAGCAAATGGAGACTTATCGGCCTAATTGACGTTAACTTGGAGATGCTAGCAAAGCAGAATGGTGTGGATTTGAATACCTAAATGGTTCCCCGTGATGGCCTTAGAGTGGACAGGCTGCTGTTAGCACCCAGCAGCGGCCCACCGAGGCCCGGCCGCTCACCCTGACCCTGGTCTGTGCGCCCGTGTTTCGCAGCTGTTCTCTAGTTCTTGGGTTTGGATTGAGCTGCACACTGCAGGAGGGATGCCGCTCTCCCAGGCAGGATACTAGTTGTCTGGGCACAAGTGTAGGAATCCCCATTTCTGCACAAGTCTGCTGCCACCTCTTTGCTCTGTTCCCCAGAATCCTGGATGCTAACTTCAGTTAACACATACAGTCAGCTTATTACATTCCTCTTAACTTGTGGGCTGAGGCTCCGAGCCGCCGATGAAAGAAAATATTGAATTGCACTGAAATATGCTACAATTTTTTATAGCTAACGTTAGTCTTAGGAGAATTTGCACCTCCCAAACCGCTCCTGCCAGTAAAATTTGTATTTCTTAAGGTCACTCATGTTGTATTCCTCTCCTGTACGCTTTTTAGAAAGAGCTACATTGTATATACATGTACTTACACATTATATTACAAGAGACATTTATGAGGAACTTCACTTGGGTTAATTTTACAGTATTTTCTTTATTTCAAGTATATAACCAGTGTTTTATCACAAATGCAGTAAGCTCAGAGAAAGCTCTTCCAAGTGAGCCTGGCTTACGGCTCTGCTGAGATTGTGTAGGGCAGCCTGTACCCCCACATTATGGGAATTCCATTCCAGCAGGGGGGGCATGAAGGACCTAACACTTGATTTGAAAAGGTGACAAAACCAACAGCTCAAGACAGGACCCCGGGTGGGAAATGCCGCCAGGATGTGGGAGAATGCCGTGGGATGGGTGCTTTCCGAGCTCGCTCACGACCATAGTGGCCTGTAAAGTCCCTTTGTGGTGGGTGCTGCCGTCTTAAGGGAGCAGTGTTGCCTGAGGGAGCCTGACGGGGTGGTAGGTTTTCCTGAAGGGTTTCAGGTCTCTGTCCCTCACCCACAAGCCCCACTGGACTTACCCTCACAGATTGATTTCTCTTTTATTTAACTTTTTACAGTTCCACATGAAAGACTCAGGAAACCGGGCCAGGCAGAGCCCAGGCGATGGAGCCCGAGACTCACACACTATTTTGATTATCTTATTAGACCAATTTTGCTTCCCCCAGTCAATCTGTAAAGATCAACTTCAGTGTCCTGGAGTCTCTCTGCTGTACCTTTAAGAATGTAAAATTTTCTATTTCCTGTCATTTTGATTAGTCATCAATTTCCAGTACGAGTTGCTGTAATTATCCTGGTTAGATTAACTTCCCTAAAAATAGCCAAGCAGCTACTTTTATGGTTTCCAGGGCATGGACTTGAATAAAGAACCTACTGTCCCTTAAACCTTAGAAAGAACTGAAGCAGACTTGAAGGGAACACTGATGACTCTTTTTCCCTTCTGTATCTTATCTCTAAAAGAGTATGTGCACATTGTGAAATGCCTGGGATTTTCCCTATACAGTATTGTGCTTCACACCTAAATCCGATGCCCGGTGAGCCCTAAAGAGCTTTCCTTCCTTGGCTTCTGCACCGACGGTGGCTGTTTTGCCTTCTCTAAGTGGTGCAGCCCTGATCTGGGGTTTTCTCCACTCCCGGGTGCCAGGCAGAAAGAAGGGGGTGGCTTCCTGTTTTCAAATCCAGGTAGAAATTCCTCTGAGTGCCAAGGATTCTTCACCTGTTCCTTTGACTCCACACGGTCTGCAAATTACATGACATCAGTGAGAATCGGCAATCTTTACTCCTCCGGTCAGCTAATCTTACCAGAGGCCTGCATTGAAATGCCAGGCATTGTGTCAAGTGCAAGCGAGAACTATACAGGGGGCGGGGCTGTTACAGACGGGATGTGCACACAGACAGTCTCTTGTGTACAAAAACACATACACGCGTACATACAGCTGTCCTATATGCGCGGGTATACTCGTAAACGTATTTATCAATATAGAGATAGCAATCTCGTTCATCCAGCATCCTTGAAGAGGGGATTGTAGAGAAAAGCATCATTCCTAGTCAGTCACCTGGGTTTGGCATGGTTTTATAAAAATTGTGCTTTTTTAAAAGATCCTCAAACTTTTTCTGATTCACTATAAAGGTAAATCTTGGGGAACTCACAGTTTGAAGCTAAAGGGAACAGTAAGGGGACTGTTGGGAGAAAACATCCATTTGTAAAAATCATAGCGCATCTAGTGATCTGTAAAATGGGCATTAGAATGTGTGCCTTCCTGCTTCCGCAACTATGGGGGATCGAGTAAGACAGTGGGTGTGGTCCTGCAAACTGCAGTGTTGACAGAGGACGGCCCTTGTCTTATTCTTGGGTACCGTGTGCTCGGCTATTGGCCCCTTATCAAGCACCTCATCAACTTTTGTTGACTTAATAAATCAGTGTGAAGACAAGTGGATGAGGGTAGAGCAGAGGTGAACGATCAGTGAGGTCGTTTGCTCTCTAGAAGGGCAAACTAAGGAAGCTGTTGTCTTCGAAGAGGAAAACGGGAGCCATCAGAACCTTTAAAATGCTTCAAAAAGGAGGAATTATGATGGAGGCCCAGCCTGGAACATTCTCACCACCTTCAGCCACCAGTGAAATTCCTTCAGAAGCCCGTGCATGGGTGACTCACCCCAGGGAGTCTGGCTGCTCTGAGGTCTGTGGCCACGCAGGTGACTGTGACAGAACACATCTTCTCCTTGGCTTCCAAAGTGTCAGAGGAGAACTCAGTCTGATGCTCACTGACCAGTCACGGGCACTTTGGAAAGGGATGCAGGACAGCTGGCAGAAGTAAGAAACTGCCCTTCCCACGGCATGCCTCAAATCAGTGAAGACTAATTGCTTTTATATGGCATTTATTATTTCTGATTTAAAATATCTCATCTGTTTATTATACAAAATTTAGAAATTTCTAAAATATTTTTTAAATAGATCACTCATTATCTCACAACACAGAGATAACTTGTTAATATTTTGTCATATTTCCTTCCAGTGTTTTTTCTATGTAGTGCTTCATTTATTGTGTGTGTGTGTGTAACTTTTTCGTTTTGCAATTACAGTTGACACACAATATTATATTAGTTTAAGCCATTCAACCTAGTGATTAGACATTTATATACCATACGCAGTGATCACCCCGAGAAGTCTAGTACCCACCTGACACCATACGTAGTTATTACTGTATTATTGACTGTAATATTTTTTCTTTTATCTTTCACAAGTGGCATCACATTGATATGCAGCTTTCATTTCTAGGGGTTTTTACTTGACATGTAAATATTTCTTTCGTGTCATGAGCTATTCTTCAGAAACGGAACGCATGCTGCTCCATATTCCATCCAATGGGGGTACCAGAGAGGGGGCTCCGCATGGATTTCCCTGTTGTTTGGGAGCCTGACTTATTACATCGCTGTCCTTGCCTTACAGGTTTAAACTAGGAAGCTTCACACTTGCTCTTTAGTGCATTTATATTCTGCCAGTGGCTGTAGCACTTTAGGTGGCTTCCCTTGTGACACGTCATCAGACAAGGGCATGTGGACCCCCAGAATTCTCTGAGGGCCCCCAGTAGCACTGGCACAGGGCCCCATTACCAGACTGCTGCTTTGTGACCTGACAGACATTGCAGCCTCCTCTGGCCAGTGCACAGTGGAAGGTGCGAGGCCTGAGACTCTAGCTCTGTCACCAGTTGTAGGCTTGCGAAGTCCCCTCTCGTGGCAGCAGCAGTGTCCTCATTAGTAAAACAAGAGGACTGGACTAGATGACGGCTGGGTCGAAGACCTTGTGCAGCCTATTTGTGGAATGGCCTTCAGGAAAGGCACCATCCAGAATATGGGGGCACAGTGTGAGTGTGGGGGGAACCCCACATCTCAGGGTCACTGCAGGCTTTGATTCCTGACTCCATGAGTGCAGTCACATTGGCCAGGGCACTGAGTTTCCTTATTCGAGCCTTAGTGTCCTCGTACGGGAAATGAAGTAATGCCACGCAGTGCCTGGCACGATGGCACAGGCTCGACACACACCCTTAATCAACAGGCTTCCACTGCTGCTGTTGTCTGCAAGCACCCAGCATCCTACCTGGCCCGTTTAAAAAATGTTCACTTCCTCCATTGTGAGGTCTGTTCCAACCGTAAAGAATCCCATTTTCCACGTTGAATTTGGGAAAACCAGTCCATCTGCATTGCAGGACCTACTCTTTGTATTAGCATGCTGCGGCTATTAGAGTAAAGTGCACTGTTTGTGTCATATCATCTTCCTAAGGGACTCTGAATATACAAACCTTAACTAGTTACTGTTCAGGTACTGCAAGCAAAAAGTTGGGAGCACAAACCATTGCAGAGCTATTAATGTCTTAATAAATATGTCCCCAAAAATCAACTATGGAGGTAAATAACCAGAGATTAGCTATCTTCTGAAATCTAAATGCCACATGTGTGCAGGACCCATCTCCTAATGTTGTTCTGTGTGTGGTCTCCTCCAGCCGCACAGCAGGGCAGCTTGTAGAGTTGGGGAGAGATCTGACTCCATCTAGCTTGGAGAATTTGGGGCTCTCTGGGCTGGTGTAAAACAAATGAAGAGAGGTACCAAACATCTGGGCACCAGCAAGGATGGCTAGGGTTCTTGTTCTGGGATAGCGTAGAAAAACTGTTTTGAACCCGCCTTAAGGATGAGAAGCTTGCTGTAGGAAAGCTGGAGAGAGCTAGCTAATTGAAATCATTGATTTCCTTCACGGCTTATTTGCCCTTTCATTCTCTTCCTGAGGTGCTGTGTGTTGAGGAATGTCTCCAATTGCCAGAAAGACGGTGGGGTGTCTCATATTTCCCCGCCAGCTCTCCTTCCAGCCAGAGACAAGTTCTGAGGCAAGCCTGCAATATGAATTTTTAATGCAGAACTTTCTGGCATCACTCTTGCAGCCCGGCTGCATTGCTCTCCTGAGCTTTCAGATTTAATGCTCTAATGAACAGAGCAAAGACTCCAGGCATTGAACGTCAGTGAGAATTAACCCCCAAATGACTGTACGTGTGCCCTCTAATTTCCCTAAAGGTAAACCTAAAGGAGTTGGGGGAAAAAAATGTAATTAGGTACTGTTTGGACTGGTACCAAAATAGCCTGGAGCACAAAAACAGCATATTCTTGAAATTTTATTGCATAACTTATATTTTTACCTTTTCATTTATCTTTTTGTTGGACTATTTTTATAATGATACATTTCCGTGATATTTCGATCCTTAAAAAAAGCTGTACGATTTGTAGGATTTACAGAATATTAAGATTACTGGACACCCTCCATTTTCCATGGAAAGCCCAAATGTAGTTAGTAATCCAGAATTTGTCATCGATAATGGAAAAAGGACCAGTTGTGTTAAGCAGTTAATTCTGTGTCTAGACATGGTTAATTGGGTTTTTTTCCCCTCTGGAAGCTCTCTGTATTTTTTAAAATTGAGGGAGGGGGAACTTGGAAAAAGATGTATATAAAAATTGCTTGAGTTCAAATAGCTTAGAAAAGGATGGAGTTTTCAATAAGTGGTGCCACAATAATTAGCCATCTTTGTAGAAAGTAATAGAGTGGGAGCTCAGCCTCATGCAGAATAAAGGCTAGGTGTTTTAATATTTAAATGTAAAACGCAAAACCATAAAAATACTAGGAGAAATTTTATATGGACACATACAATGTTGGGGTAGGAAAAAATCTTTCTTGCCATAATGCCAGGGTAGAAATTACAAAGGGAAATTAACAGCTTTCTGATGATTGATTGATAGATGGATGAATGGATAGGTAAACTGACAAAAATATTTACATTGCGTATGACAGAGAAAGTGTACGTGTGTGTTTAGAGAGAGGGTGGGGGAGGGTGGAAGGGAGGAAAAAAGAGAGGGAGAGAAAGAGAGAGACCTTACAAAGCAATGAGAAAAAGTAATACCCCAGTAGAGAAAGCTCTGTGTTTTCGCTCTTTACTGGACAATTCTATCATTGGCATCTCAACCCAAGTGAACCATTATCCTCCATAACTTTCTTCTTCCCTGCAGGCAACTTCCCTTCCACTTCCCTAGGAAGCAGAGGCAGGACCCACGGTGGCCTACAGACGCTGTGGCATCGGCCTCCTTCCCCGCTGCTTCCGTCCTCCTTTCCCTCTTCATTTATTTCCTTCCGACACATGCTCTGTTTCCTGACTTGCTGGTCTCTCTCTGCTCACTAGACTCCAAGTTCCGGGAGTCTTATCTCGGTCACCACTGTATCCCCAGGGCCTACAATAGGGGAAATAGAAAATGTTGGTTGAATGAATGAAAACAAAGTCCCTGCCTTCCTGGAGGCAATCGATAAGCAAACAAGCAAATTACCACACAGTAAAAGTTCAGGTGTGTCAAAGGCTGCCCAGAAAATTAAAGGAGAGGGGAGTGAGGGGAAGAGAGTTACTGCCATAGATGGGTGTTCAGGGAAAGCCCCTTGATTGAAAATTAAATGTAAAAGCCTGTGGTAGAGCCTCCGTTTTGTATGGTTATTAAAGCAAACCCATGTGTGCTTACTCTGCTATTTGTTTTATAATATGGGTATTTACTCATAGATTATTTTTAATGAGAGGGAACCTTGGACCCTCCCCTATGTGAGAAGGCTCATGCTGAAATGGAGAACTCCTCTAATTCATTTGGATCAGAAAATATAGGCAGGGTAAGTCCAGATGTCTCCTAGGAGGGCGAGGATATATGTGCAAGGGGGAAGCTAAGCACGTCTGTAACTGTGGACACTTGAAAATGATCAGTTCTAGCTCCAGCCTCAACTCCAGAAGTCCTGGGATTGGACCAGTTTGCCCTCGTTACACAGGTCAGTGACTCCTGGACTTGAGTGGGATTCCTCGGAGCATTGGTTAACAATGAGAGCCCTGGGCCGCACCCTGAATGTCTGACTCGGGGTCTGGAGTGGGACCCAGGGCTCTGCAGCCCTCCACACACGTGTGGGGTCTGGTGACCACATCTTGGGAAGCTCCGATGCAGTGTTTCGTTTTTAGCACTGATTCTTGGTGTAAGGAAAAAGTTGTCTAAGTACGGAGAAAAGGGTAGCGCTGCCCTTTCGGCTCTCCTGGCGCCCCTGTCTCTGTCCCCAGGCGCAGGTGGACCTGTGCTGTGGGGCCGCTACGTGGGTCAGATGTGCGTATCTTATTATCCACCTGCCGCAGCAGAGCAGGAGTTCCTCGCCTCTGGGTCCCAGGGGTCTGTGACTGCACCCGGCACACAGCACGTGTCTGTCAGTGTTGGATTAATCCGTGAGTCAGTGTGCCAGAATGTGTGGCCATCCCTCTGCGTCATCTGATGTCATTGCTTGTAGGACTCTCACAGCTACCATGTCCCATCCCTTACTGAAAGGTCTAAAGAGCACCATTCTTGGAATAGTAGCACAGCTTAAGAGCCAACACAGGTGAGGGTGCAGGTGGAAGGTGGCTGATGGCTGTAGCTGGCACCATCCCTAGTCTCACCCCCACCAGCTCGAACCATCGCAGGCAGCTCTGTGAGGCTCCGCTGTGCTGTCTCGCGTACTCCTTCGAACTTCGCCCAGGGCAGTCCCAATGCCAAGTGTAAAAGTACCAAATGAAGGGTTTTCAGATTCGTAATTCTCAGGACATGCAGCCAGGTTGCTGGTTCAAGCCTGGAAAAATTTACTCGGTGGCCCTGGAGATCCCCACCGTCCAAGTGTCTCCAAAGCTGTGTGAGGGGCTGGGCAGGGCAGGGCCGGGTGAAGACCACTCAAGTCCTTCTGCTTCTGTCTTCTGGAATTTATCTTAGCTTTGATTGCTAAGTTAGTCTGCCTTCTTGTGTTACTCTTGACGAAATGAATGCAGAAGCTTCTTATATACTAGTGATCTTCAATATATGTCATTAAATGCAAAAAGCAAGGTTCAGACCCTTGTGTTTAGTATGCTATGTCTGTTTGTAAATGCAGAAAAATAAAAAAATAAAATAAATCTCTGGAAGGAGATGTGGGGACAGGGAAGAGAGGCACTCTTTCGCTGTAACCTTTTCTGAATTGTGAACATCACATTAAATTAGAACTTACTTAGTCCTTCTGTAGCCTAGCTCAGAATCACCAGGGTTAAACAAAAAACGCCCTTCTGAGCCATCTTTGTGACTGTGTGTATCTTTAAAGCAATTTAAAGAGGGGACTTTAGTTAAACATACTTCTAAGCCCCATGGAGAGAAGGTAGAGTGCGCAGGGGCCAAATCTGGGGCTTGCCTGGCTCTCCTTTCCATTGAACAGCAGATCCTCGGGTGAGTCGCTTAACCTCTCCTGGCCTGTGTTTCGTGTTCTGTGATCGTGTCTGCCTGCCATGCGTTCCGAGGAGTCGTTCGGCATAAAGTGCTCAGTGGTGCCTATGCCAGGGTTCAGGGAATGTCAGTCGCCATCATCACCGCTAAAGTCTCCGATACCCTCCAGTCTGGCTCCCGTTGGAAAGCGAGCAGCTACCACGAATACAAGTGGACTGCCACTAAATCTGTCTCTGCTGTTTGCTATTAAATAATTAGCTGTGTTTATAGGAAAAAATAAAATTGAGAGGTTTTGTTACTACCTAACCAGTGCTATTATCATGAACACACATGTCTACACATTTCATGTGCGCACGGCTGTGTGTACACATGTATGGACGTTGCTGTTCCCCCTGGACGAGCTCAGTACCGTCCACTTTGTGTGCTATACTTTTTTCTTTTGGCTTGACATGGTTTCATACAGTTTTTACAGTGCCTGCTTAGCTGCTGAATTGTCGTTTTGATGACAAAGTCTTATTTTCTTCTCTTGATGAATTCAAGTTTATGTAACCATTCTTGATTTACAGGCATTTTGGTTATTTTGTTTTTTCACAATGAATTTTTGTTCAGAAAAATAAAATATTTTTCAGAAAGAGAAATCATTAGGGGAAAAGAGATGCAGTTGTGAGGCTCCTTAATTGCTTTGCCGAGGGGTGAAGCCATTGCAATGACAGCAGGTGACAGCAACAGGTGCTGGGGTCTCTCTCCCTGCCCCCACCCCAAATTTCAGAGGCTAAACCCAGGGCCAGCTCCAGTCTGGCCTGGGGAACAAATTTGTCTCATCTTCTCTACCAAATCCAGAAAGTGAAGGGCGAGCTGCTGCGATTTCTGCTGTTCTCTCTGCCGTGCTGAGAGATGTTTAACTTGATATTTGTTAGCACAAAACTCAGCATTTTCCCGTCTGCTTATTTACCCTGTGTGTTTCCTCATGTCCTATGAACACAGGTACAGTGGGAATTGAGTAGTAATTCTACATGCGTTCGGATTTTAACTACCCACTCACATTTATCATTACTTTTACTTTTCAATTGCTTTTCTTGTCATATGTGTTTCAGTGATTTTCATTGTCCAGAAGAAGTATTATATATATGTAATTATACCATAATATATATATATATGATGGAGTCTACCAGCCTCATCATTAATCATTTTTAATATGGTCTCAATAATAGAAAATGGTCTTTCCTTCTGAATCCATTTTCTTATTACTGTTTTATGATTTATTATATCTTTAACCTGTCTGGAATTTATTATAGCATATAAGGTAAGATACACGTATGTCTGTATATTATTATTCTTTTTAATATGCAGTTTGCCCGGTAGTAGTGATGATTCCTTCTTTTACTGTTTAACATTTGACAAATCAGATGTAAATAATTACACGTATCTCTGGATTTCTGTCTGGAGTTTCATTCCATTGATCTAACTTTTCATTCTATTAGGTTGTTGCAAACGTAATTGCGATTTACAAGGTTAAAAATAATTGCAAAAACTGCAGTTACTTTTGCACCAACCTAATAATAATTACCATACTGTTTTAATAATGTCTCTTCGTTTTCTGTTTTGATATCTTATACAACTAGTTTGCTGTCGTTGAGGGGTTTTGTTTGTTTGTCTTCAAAAGAAAAAAATTTGCTATCGTGGTCAACTGATTTTTCTTTTTCTTTCTTTACTTTTTTTTTAATAATTTTTTATTTTTCAATTACAACTGACAACTGATTTTTCTTTATGTATCTTGTCATTTTATCAGGTTTTATAAGTCAACTTGGGAAATAAATTTATACTTATTTATTTTAATGCAACTGCAAATAAGAAGTGTTATCATTAGCTTTCTCTGCCACTAGCATTTCGTAATTCAGTTTTCTGTAGCTGGAATTTATACCATGTTATTTTGATTCCCACATGTTTAGTATTTACATCCCTGTTGTAGACGAGATAGATGTTATATTTCATTTTCTGGATATTTATTAGTGGTATGTGGGAGTTTATTGCTTTCTTGTCTTTACCAGAAACATGGAGCTTTGCTGAATTCATGGGTCATCTCTGTTCATTCGCTTCTCTGAATATTTTCGGTTTGATGAGCATGAGACCATCATATTACCCACAAGTAGTGAATTTGGCCCTTTTGTGACAGTCAGAACATCTGATCCTCTTCTTTCACCCCTGTTTTTAAAAGGAGCATCTCTCTTATTTCTCTGTGAAGGATAATCGTGGTTTTAAGTGTCCTGTTCACGGTAACCAAGCTTTCTAGTCACTCCCTCCATTTAAATTCAACTGCGGCCTGGTTTTCAGGTTCCCTGTCATTGGAATCCCGTAAATGTCCTATTCTCGGAGCAGTGTAGTAAGTTTTCTAGTAGGGTTACACTTCTGTATATTCGACTTCTTTACATTTTTATATTAATATATTTTACAGATTTTTTTTTTTGCCTTAAGATTGAAGACAAGTCCAAGCTTGTCGTGCTTTATTACTTACTGTGCCTTTTAGTGTGAGTTATTTCTCCGTAATGTTATTTTGCTGCATATGATATTGTCTACTGTGGCTTAAAGCCTTACCTTAGCCTTTTTTAAAAATCTAGTCAGTCTTTGCCTTTGAAGGGTGTTTCTACTACATTTTGTTAGCTCTGGGGTTTTCTTCAAATATGCATTTTATTTTATAGGTAAATTTGGCCTGTTTACATTTACTGACATAACTCTTCTCTTAACTTACGTTTTTCTTCATTGTTGATACTTTTGCTTCTAATTCACAGTGTCTCTGTCATAAACTTCCTGATCTATTTAAGGATAAAGGACCAAAAAGATTAATTGACTCTGACTGTCCCGATTCTCCAGCCCAGCCTGTCCTGTCTCCTCTCATTACTGAAATTCACTGTCAGATGCAGAACCAGTGAGCCCTTCTGACACCTTCTAAAGAAACCATGTATTTATTTTAAATTCTCTCACCGTACTGTACTGTTATTACATTATATGTCAAGCGTAGCAGCAAGTTACTCTTCCCTACGTTATTAACCTTGGCTCTTCCCTCTGCAATGAGATCCAATCCTTTACAAAATACTCTGAAACTACAAATTCCCACGGGTGAATTCTTGAAAGTTATTTGGATTTTCCCACAGTTTGCTGCTGCCTTCACAAAGCATCTACTACTGTTTAGCAGGATTAGCAACTCGTGGTGAGTCCGTTATTCCCTAGCATACGGCAAACGCTTTTCACAAACTTGAGGTATAGCCGTGCTTGTCAACACATTCTTTAACTTTTCCTAAACTCAGAAATGGATCACTTGGGTAACCGGGGTCCTTCTCTAAGGGTTAAACCTGGGGAGCACCTTCCCCTGTCATTTGAAAAGTGATTGAATCCCGTTTCCTGTCCAGAATTACAATGACATTAGATTTCAGTAATCACAAGCCTCTCTGAGCTGTCAGGCAGTTATCTGCTGTATGTGTCTTCCTGATGGAGGGTCCTCGAGATTGCATCAGCTGACAGTTTCCAACCATGAACATATGAAAGAGGGTTTGGCACGTTCAAAGAGTAAACTGAATTATTCCAAAATGAATTCTGTAATACAACCAGATCGGTGGTTTGTTTGTTTTACTTAAACTTTTCATCACACCTACTTCCAAAAAGTATTCAAGGTGACTTTAATACAAGACACAGAATCAGTAAGGCTCTTAGAGGTGGAACCTGGGAGTTCAAGGGTAGAGTTCCCTGCGGAAGATACTTCGAAGGCTTGGATTTGAATAAAAAGTGCAACTACTTAATAACCTGCTGTGACTAAGACCGTCCATACAGAGGGTTTTTGAAGAGTGCAGTAGTACTGTGATGCCCTGACGTAGCTCGCTTGGCTGCAAGGGAGAGCTGGATGTTGCAATTACCCCTTCTGTTTTTTTCCCTATGTCTGAGGATTGTGAACTTCCTTTGTGGTATTTCAGTGATTAGACAGGATGGAGGGTGTTCTTAAAGATTCATGGCCAAGTCTGATGATGTCAGAATGAAGGGAAGGGACGGTCTTTGTGGGGCCAGCAAGTCTGGCCCCGTCTGAGTTGTTTGTCTAACACTTCACAAGTAGAATAGGAACCGCTGAATTATTCATTTTCAAGTTGCCCTAAAACAGGCACTTGCTGCCGAAATGCAGACGTTTGGTGCCAGTGAGAGGAAGAGGAAGGATGCTGTCTTTCCTCTGAATGTGCTGCCGCCCTCACTGCCTTGTTCTCCAGTGTCACTTCCCAGTAGAGCCCGGTGAAGAAAACCACCGGCTGTCTTAAGTGCAGGGCAATTGGGGGTGTGGGGGGTTGTGGCCTCTGAAGCCACAGGTGAGCTCAGCATTTAATTTGCTGGAAAAACACCAGGCGGAGAGGAAGATTTGGAAGGAGTGTTAGGTTTAAGAGGGGCTGTGTGGTCAGAAGGCCCCCTGGTGTGGGTGTGGTGGAGGAGACCCGGGCTCAGGCCCAGGAAGTCGACCTTGGCCTTGGGCTTGGAGGTAAGGAGGGGGAGGGAGCTGAGAGTAATAACTTATATGCAGTCGGAGATCTTTTTTTATTCTTGGTTTTAGCTTCTCAGCCACCAAACCTTTTCTTAACAGTTCCTACCAAGTAGTACTTAGGGGAGGAAGGGGATAATTAGAATCCCTTACATTTGGGACGAAAAAGCAGGGTTCTTACCCTAGGGCAGCTGCTCTCTGTGGCCCTGAGCTCCTTTGTCACCATGCCATCCTGGGCCTCAGTTTCCCCGCCCGTCATACCTGAGCAGTTTCTCCCGTAAGTCTGCGGTTCCCGCCAGCGGCACCTCCTGTGCACGCTCCAGGAGAAGGCAGTGCAATGCCAGGAATCAGATCAATACTCTGAGCGGTCAGCAGCGTGGTCAGCACCTGTTGGCTGTGGCAGGGTGTTCACAGGGTAACACAGACAAGGAGGGAGACAGCCGGAAAGGCAGTTCCAAGGGAGCACGCACTCAAACAGAGCAAGCGCTGCTCTAGCCCCTGCAAAGATGTGCAGATGGATTTTACGCTAAATACGCAAAGTAGACTTTACAAATACATATTTATAGGTGGCAGGACAGCAGCCCTTCCAAAACGTGTTTTAAAAACCTAAACCTAAAGAAGTAGCATGCTGGGTCCACAGTCTTGCTGGGTTTTCTCGGCTCAAGATTCCCAGAACAGTCTGCAAGCTTCCAGGGGACAGAGGCACCTGCTGAAAGGTGGGTGGGTGAGCCTCAGTTTCCTCCATTGCCCACATTGGGGCAGCTCCTGAGAGCCCCTTTCCTGGTAGGACGAAGGATGGGAGTTGGGTGTCCCCCCAAAAAATCCATTTTCTTCCCATCTCTGTTCTCGGCAGTCTTTTTCTATATCAAAGAAAATATTCATATGTGAGTTTCAGTCACATACTTGTTACAGAGAGATGCTTTTCATGTAGGCTTTTTTCCTCCCCTTTGATGAGTGAATAAATTGACATTCTGAGAGGTTAACTGTCTTGACTAGAGTTTGCCAAGTACTGAGTCTCGGGCAGAGCTGGACTTGCAGCAAGGGACGTCCCTGTCTAATCTGTATTCCTTCCCCAGGGCCTCACTGCCGCCGCCTCCCAAGTGCTTGCATGCTCATCATTCATTTCTGTGCAAACGCAGAATAGCAGTCAACATCGGTACAGACAAGTGATGGAGGGATGCAAAACCACTGTGATGGTCTTTGCTTTTTTTATCACCTCATCATCTTTTGTTCACTTTTTATGTTAAATTTCTAACATACAACAGAGGACAGACTCCTAGATGCCTCTTGTACAGGTTGTGCCATCCTATTCACGGCTGATCCGGTCCCCACCCCCAACCCCATTTTATCTTGAAACTACTTCCAGAATCCTTTCATTTTACCTCTAAATGTTTTAGCTTGTAAAGCCTCACAATAAGTACTCTTCTTTATTAATATAACCACAATACTATTATCACATCAAAAAATAATCTCTTATTATCAATACTTAAGTTTCTACCTACTCAACTACTCTTAAACAGCATAAATGGTTTTATTTTATAAATTTGTTTGAATCACGATCCAAAAAAGTCCACACAGTGCAATTGGTTGGTATGCCTTTAAGTCTTGTTCATTTTATAGATTTCTCCCCACCTCTTTTTCTTTGCTTTGCTGTTTGTTTCTGTGAGAACCCAGTCCATTTGTCCTGTAGTGTGTCCCACAGTCTGAGTTTTGCCGACAGCATCCCCAGCTGTGGTGGAGCATGTTCCTCTCGCCTCTGTAATCCCTGGAAGTTTGTAGTGGAATCCAGAGGCTTGATCAGATTCAGGCTGGAAATTTTCGGCAAAGGCCACTTCATGGGCAGTTGTGTTCTCTTCGAATAGTCTCAGGTATTGAAAATTAGCTGTGACCAGAAGAGACAGCTCTTGATTTTCACGTGCAGCAATAAAATAAATGTGTGCTTGGGTCTTTGTGGCTTACGAAGTGCTTTTCCACTCCATCAATGTTATCCTCATGCTAATTTCTTTGAGAAAGGCTGTATTATTTCTCCCGTGCAGATGGCTATCGAGCTCCAAGGTCTGCGCAAGGTCAAATGACTGAGGCAGTGGGGAAGAACTCAGGTCCCATTTGCTGAGCCAGCCAGGCTCTTGTGGTTCCCTAGACTACAGTTTCCCTGATTCCACCTCTAGTCACTCCGTCCTACTTGTGAGCCCATGGGACATGATTTAAGGAAAGAATAGAATTTTCACATCCAACCCGCTCCCCATTGTTTATAGAGCAACAGTATTAGAACTCTAGAGAATCGCCAAGAAGTATCTAAAGGTTAATCCAGACGCTTACCCCAAGAGGCTTTGGATGGTCTCAGCAGAAGCAGAATGAATTATGCAATCTCATCACCTAATTCTCCAGCCACAGCTGTCCCATGTCCCTGCCTAGAAAAAACTGAAGCCTGAGTGGCCGTCACAGGCTGTTTCTGATCAGACTGAGGGTCACACTCTGGTGAGTGACTGGCCTCCTGGAGCTGCTCTGTAGGTTTGGCACAGGTGGAAAGTTAACCTCACGTGGGCTGTAGCAGGCCACTTGCTTGTCAGCTAGACTCCAATTAAACTAAAGGAGGATTTATTTAAATCATTTCTTATACAAGTCAGCTAAATAGTGCGGCAAGAAGGGGAATTTTCTTCCCATTCGAGATTGAAAAGATGAGGCTTAACGAAAATTGATTTTAATTGTTCCTGTTGCATCATTTAAATTTAATATGGTGGTCATAAAAATGAACAAATTGCAGTTAATTTCTGAGCAAAGGTGACATTCTGGCCATTGAACTCTCTTGACGGTTTCATTTCCAACAAGAATAAAAACCACAGTTTCCAGAAGGTTATCCCTAGGGGTCAAGCTCTCCCACTGTCTCTCTGCCCAGGCCCTGGATTTGACCAGGGAAGGGTGGGGCCACTCTGGAATGACACGTTTGATGGAAGGATGTCAGGCAGCTTCACCTCTGCCCTCCACTCCTGCCAAAGCAGAGGTGGCTTCACTCGGCTGGAAAATGAAAGATAGGGCTGGTCATACAGAGGAGGGTTATCAAGAAAACCTTTCCCCAAATGACACCTTCTCCTCTCCTCCCTACTTCCTCTCCCAATCGGAGTTTGCTGAGACCCATCGAGCTGGGCACAGGGATACACAGTGAGCCAGGCCAACTGGGCCTGCCCTCCAGGAGCTCACAGCCGGTAGACAAAAGGAAGCCTAATTCTGGGTCTTTACATACTTTTTTCCCAAGGAAAGTGTTGCCCTCTTTTTCAAAGGCTGTGTAAAGTAAATTATTTCCCCTCTGCAAACACAGCTTAGAGACTCCTTCCTTAAAAGCCATCTCTACAATTTGGCAAGATACCTCTGCACTTTCTGCCCTTTAGAATACCAGCCAGTGACCTGTTACCTGTCCAGAGCAGAGCGGACTTCAGGTAGCACAGATGTTAGTTGGCATAGTTCATCAACCAGTATTTAGTGAGCACCTACTGTGTTCTCTGGGATTAGAGCAGTGAATCAATATGTGAACAAGATACTCTGAGACAGGAATAAGAAGTGCAATAAAAGTAAAACAAGTGGACATTGGGAGCAGGGCTACCAGGAGACCTATCAGCGAATGGCCGCTAAACCTGAGACCTGGATGGTGACAGCAGCTGCCCTCAGCAGAGGGGCAGCCATGGGGACAAGCATGGTGGTTTCAGGGAACAGAGTAGGACTAAAGAAACTGTGAGCGTGTTGACTGAGCTGCAGAAGGAAATTTACATGGGATGCATGTTAATAGCCTGTAAAAGACACATCTGTGAGAAACAGAATAAACCCCAGCACAATGGCGCTAACGAGGAAGCAGTTCTGCACTTAGGCCCCTTTGTTTGAAAGGCTAGTTTGATGAGTGGGAAATAAAACTGGAAGAGGAGTGAGGTGTGCGTGTACGGGAGGAAGGTCTTTCTGTAATCGGCTGTTGACCCTCTGCCTCCTGCAGGATCCAGGCCCACGGTGGGAATGACAGGGTCCTGACCCAGAAGACACTTGGTTCTAACTGGAAGGGAGGGAGCTTGAAGGAGCTCCTAGATTCCACCGAGTCATCTAAGGAGACTGGATTTGAACACTAACCCCATGGGGATGCAGGGAAGGGAAGGGTTAGTCCAGGCAGAAGAGGCCGCAGACCTCATGGGAGAGAAGTGCTGAGAGATGCCGGCGGGGCCAGGGATGGCAGAGGGAGCTGGCCTAGGGGACAGACACTGCAGGGCTCACCTGCCAGGTGAGGGCATTTAGACTGTACAGGTGGGATACAGGTTAAGGTTTGCTTAAGAGTAATATCATCAAATCTGTGATAGCTCACTTTGCAGAAAAAGGACATGCTTTAAAGGTGTTTTGTATGACTTCATCTGACAAAGATAAGACAAAATAAAGGCCAATCTCACATATAAATATTTATGAAAAAATACTAAATAAAATATTAGCAAATAGAATTTAGGAGCACATTAAATATGTAACACACCACAACCAAACAGGGGGCAAATAACTGTCAGTATAATTTACCAGTTTAGTGGGTCAGAGGAGAGAAACCATTTAATTAGCTCCATAAATGCTTAAAAGGTACTTAATGAAATCAATATCCATCTTTTATTAAAAAGTCTTAATAAAATAGGAACAGTTGGATATTTCATTAACAAAATAAAAACATACGTATTTAAAGGCCGAAATCAGGAACATGCTTAACGGTGAAACTTGCAGTGCATCGCCCTGGAAGTCAGACGCCAGGCAGGGTCCTGTCTGCCACCTTCACTCGATGCTGCTTCTGGAAGCCCTGGGCAGTGCTGGCGTCCAGCAGAAAGAAATAGGACACATAAAAGGGGCAGGAAGAGGCCAGCCTGGCATTATGTGCAGCTGAGGGCACAGGGTGCCATGGAAGCCCCAGAGAGCAACCACAAAGTCATCGCAGAAAGGAGCAGGCACCCACCGCACTGTGCTTTCTTCCTCTGTCCAGAAGGTTCTTCCTCCCTCTGCCCTGCAGACTCGTCTTCATCCTTCAGGATGCAGACCCGCGTCCTCTCCTCCTCGTGTTTGCAAACCTTTTGTCCCTGGTTCCAGGCTGTCACTATACCAAAATTACTTGGGTCCCTTCGCCCCCCTCTGCCCACCACTGAGAAGGCAGTAGCAGGGTCCCTGCCCCCTTTACATTCCGTGCTATTTGTGCACTGTGACAACTCCATCTGGGACGTTTGTTTCCCCTCCACCTGTGGCACGTAGTAGGTGCTTAGTAGGCATTGAGCAGAGACTGCCCCAGCCCCGCCCCAGTCTGTGGCCCACACCCATTAGGGTGGGCCAGTTCCTGTTAGAGAGGGGGCACAGTGACACCTCCCCTGGGTACAGTCCTGCCCTGGCTCACATGGGACTGCACATTTCCTCGCCATGAGATCAGACTTCTGCACTGCACCCACTTCCTCATCTGTGTGCCTGTGCGCGGGCAGAGGGGGGTACCTTTCCTGAGGACCCCGACCCCCATTTAAGGGGATTCCAGACCCATAGCGAAGAAACCTTCCTCAGCACCTGGCCCCCTGGCCACCTCCTTTTCCTACCTGCTCCTCTGATGCCGGCCCAGTGAGTCCTGCTTCTGTGTCTCCTCTACCTCCTCGTGCTAAGAGAGCCTGGCCTGGTGTGTGCGTTGTCAGGAAAGGTGCCCGCCTTCCTAACAGCTGAGGCCATCAAACGCAGCAACGTGGAGGGGGGAGCTTGCACTTTATTAAACAGGCTGAAGCTTTTTTTTAATTTTTAAAGCAGGAATGATTAATCTTGAGCTATTTCTTCTTTTGATGCGCTGGAACTTTACAATCTAGTATCGAGAGTATTGGCTTTTGACTTGGGTCCGAGAAGACACACTGGTCTTTGAAGGCTGCCACAGACACTTCTTTAACTGCTTGTAGATGTGGTTTGTTTTAACAGCTCCTGGTGGCAGTATGAGTGTTTGGGTATTGAAATATGCACCAGCCTTGCCCTGTTGCCTTAGCACTCAGGAGGCTAGTGTCAAAGTAAACACAGAGCTTCTAGTGTGGATGTCATTTCCCTTCCATCGACCTTGACCGTGTCTTTTTAAGTTCTTCCTAAAAATTGTGTGCTAACGCAGAGAATACCCTGAAATGATCTGTAGGGAACCGATTGAATAAACTCCATATTCTAGGCCAAGCTGAAATCATCCAGTGTTAGAAGTTGGAGCAGGGCAGAATGCAGTGCAGGTTAATAGATCAGTGAAAGCTGTTTTGTCAGCTCATAAAAAGGTGAGAGAACTAAATTTTTATAATAAATGGTTTTGCTGAGCAAACAATATGTGCAGTTATTACAGACTTTGGGAAATAAATGATTTTAGACTAATGTCAGGCTCCAGATCCTGAGGTGGTCGTTGAGCCTTCAAAACGAAAAGAATGAAAAACCTTCAGAATATTGTTGACATGAAAGCATATGTCATTTCATTCATTACTGCACTTTTCAGATAACATTTATAGTTGTAGTGTTAACCTCTGGGTGGTTTTCTGGGAGGGTTCATTTTGTTGGGAGGGCAGGGGCAGCAGTTTGGAGAGAAGTGAACTGAGCAGACTCAGTGGGAACGTGTGCTGAGGTGAGACCATCACAGGCGCTCGAAGCCCTCGCCATTGTGGTCCTGGTCTGCAGTGCCCGTGGCTGCACTGCACATGCTCAGGAGCCCTGGTCATAGTTAAGTATCTTGCTAGTTCTATGCTGGACATTTTAAAAAGCCTTCCCTTTGAAAAAAAGAATCACAAGCCTGCAGACTTTTAAATAATAATCTGCACTGTTCCTTGCCCACTGAGTCCCTGGTTCTCCTTCTGTGGTTTCTGGTTCATTCTGTGAATGGGAGCTGCAGCCCCTCTGGGCCCTGCTGTCATCGGGATACCTGGTGTTGAATAGCCCTCTTTACCAGCAGAGCTCAGTGTTGTCATTGTCATTTGAAAGCTTTGGAAATATGAGAATTGTTCTCATAATGAAAGGTAGGTGCTGTAGTTGTTATCACATTCAATATTTTGGTCAGTTTAACGGTTGCTTAGTAACCAAAGTTAAACCAACCTCAAGATGGAAAAACTTGAAATTCATTTCCAGTGATTGCCTCACACTGTCGAGAAGGCACCTTCCTGTTTAATTGTGACTAATTCTTTATAAGTGACTTGAAACCTTTTCGAAATGATGCATAGTTTTCTAGATATTAGGCATGCTAATGAGCATCCAGAACCATTCACTATCTGAGAAGGCTCTCAAGCCCACCCAGGTCCCCTAAATCTGGCAGGATCGGGACATCACTCCCCAGCCCCCACGGGTCCCAGCCTTGCTGATCCAGCCTCTGGTGAAGGCAGGCCCCTGGCAACCCCTCTCAGTCTAGCCTTGGCTTATGTCTGACCCTGTCCGGCCCCTTGGCCAATGGCAGGACCAGGCAAGGATTGAGGAGTGGGTACAAGCAGGTGAGGATGGGCCAGCAGCCCCCATCCTGTGGTAGAGGCAGCCACACTTCTACCCCTCCTGTCTGGACCCCAAGACTGGGGCCTCCCAAGAATGAAAGGTGAAGCACTGGCCAGAGGCGCCTCCTGGTGGCGCTGTCAGCAACTCCTCTGGACCGGGGGTCCTCCCTCCCCTCCGCTTCCTTCCTTCATTCAGCAGAATGCATTGAATGCCTGCTGTGTGCGTTTCTTCTTCAATTCATCCTGAGAGACACACAGCAGGGCCTCCCTCTCTGTCCTCCCTCATATATGCTGCCAGGAAGAGTAGCTGGTACCCCCCCCCCCCCCCCCCGCCCAAAGAGAACATCTCTCTGGAAGACAGACCCCCAAACCCAACAGTGTGTGTGATTGATGCAAACCAGATAGGCCACGAGTACAAAATAACCATGAAAAATATACTCAAGGACACAAGGGAAGGAAATAGCAACGTAAAGCAAAAACAAGGAATAATTTTAAAAAGAATGAGGTAAAAACAACAGGTATGAAGAACAGAAAAACAGAACAGGAGCAAAAGAGAAAAGGTAAATTACAGGATGAGCACAGCTACAGTTGAATCAAGTTGAAGAGCCATCCAGAAGGCAGCAGGAAAGGATAAAGAAAGGTTGAATGATGTGGAGCATAGGAGTAGATGCGCCAACAACACCCAAATGATAGGCGTCGCACACAGAGCAGAAGAAATATTTGAATGACGAAGATAAATTAGCCAGAATTAAAGAAAAGTTGAAGGGCTCAGGAGGACTGTGGGGACAGAGCCCCAGAAAGTAGTTTACAGGCTCTCAGCCTCACGTGGAAGGGTGCTGGCTCGGGTAGTAGATGGCCGTCAGCTGTGGCCACTTAGCCAATTGGCCGCTAATATAACTGCTGCGGCTACGGAGGAGAGCCGAGGAGAGTAGAGGAGCAGAGTGGAGGAGAGTCGTCGGTCGGTTGGCAGAAAAACGGACAGCAGGTCGCACGTCCAGTGAACCCAGCCTCCAGTGAGACCATAGTGGTATGACTCCCCTACCTATGGCTCCGTGGGTGTTCCTTTTTGGCCTCACCATATCCTGCGTTCTTGTGTGGGGAGCGGGAGCAGAGACCCCGCAGGCCTTGCACGACAAGGACCCAACAGGAGAGATTAGGAAAAACCCTCACCAAGACACTTGCTTGGGACCTCTGCTCACGCAGCCAGGCCATTCCCCACCTGCAGCCAGCTCCCCTGATCTGTTCAAAACTAGAGGTGAGACATCACCTGGAAATCACGTTTCAGGTAGTCAGCATCTAAGCATTTCCGTCCTTCTCTTGTCAATGTGCGGCCCTGGCAGGATCTGCGGAAGCCGCTGGGTGCTGGCCCCGGAGCCCCCGCCCAGGGCCAGGCAACTTGCAGGTGTCAGAAACATTCATGGAACGAATCAGTGAATGAATGAATGATGCCATTAGCCGAGGAAGTTTGCCGTGTATATCTGGACTTTGTAAATACATATCAATAACTGAGTATCAAAGTTCAAAACTGTTTAAAAGTTGTGATTTGCCTTAAGAAAAGTGTTCACTTTTTATTTCATCTTGTGTCCAATGAAGCTTGCACTTGAGCACGTTGTGAAGGTGGCAGCTTCCTGTCCTGTCAGGCATCCTTTTCTGTCATCTTGCAGACCCTGAACACATTTCATTATTTTCTTACGCTTTGTCGTCATTAGACTATCGTTTTTGGTGCGGCAGGTTTTCTATGAGCTCTTAAAGGTTTCCATTTCAGATGATGCGGTGAGATGTTTCGTAATTTAAGCCGCCCCTGGCGCACCCCCTTGCACCCGGCATTTCACTGCAGAGGCCCAGTTGGGGTGTTTGTCTTCCAGAGACACTGCTTTCTTCACAAAGTCATCCTAAAAATAGCTTCATTTAACTAGGCCATTTTATGAGTTGTTTCAGACTTTTCTCATACCAGTTTGAAAGCAGGATACTATTTCAAACAGATACAATGAGCCTTGAACCTGATCACAAGGCATCTGTTACCTGCTCGCTAGGGCTGCTGGGCGTTGATAAGATTGCCTCAAATCGCAGTGTGCGTTGAAAGGCTGGAAAAGCCTGGGGCGCAGCAAACAGCAAAAACCTATGAGCCAGGACCTGAATATAGTTTGTCCAACACTCGGTGTTAAGGGTAGATGGTTAGCACCAGAGAAGCAGGTTTTAAGGACAGAAGAACCCTCCAGCCCGGCCTATCCCGGTGCCCCAGGCTGGCCCCTCACTGGCAGGACAGGCTGCGTTCAGGACTCTGGCCTCTAGCCCAATGCCAAGCCTCAGGGATGAGGGCAAAGAAGTCACACAGACAGGAGGGGGACCGTCTGGGCTGTGCTACTCCCTGAGACTGAGCCACTGGGAGGATTTGGGGAGGCGGGGGGGAGGGGCGGAAGGCAGGGATGGTGTCCCAGGAGTGGAGGGTGATCTCTGCAGACTGCACACACAGGTCGAGGCTGTTTCGCAGCCCACAAGTGGTGGGAGTTGTCAGAGCACAGGGCTGTGGGGGTGGGAGGTGGGCCAAGGGGGGAGGTGGCAGGAGCCTCCCTGCAGAAGGGCCAAGTGTGCAGCACTGAGCCCTGCAAGCAGCATAGAGAGCTCAGGTTCACGTGGAGTGGGAAATCAGAGGCCCCCGCCCGAGTGGGCCCTGAACTCCACTGTGGTGCCTGGCTCTACCATTCCATCCCACCCTCCTCGGCTGCGCCGCTCCGTCAGCAGGCGATCAGCAGGACCGTCTTACAGAAGTCGGGACAGTGACTTGCCCAGGGGTCTGCTTCTAACCTCCCGTAGGTTTTGACATTAACTCTGCCCTTCTCAATAGGATTCTCAGCGTTCCTCTTTCTCATAAGTTATATGTTGGAATGATATTATTGCCTTCAAATTACTCAAGAAAGTACTTTTAAAACAGAAAATAAGAGGGGGGAAAAGCACCTGGAAACTCCCTCTGTATGAGCAGGCCAGGTGATGACAGTGAACTCAGGTGGGTTATAGAGCAGACGACATAACCCGCCAACCTGCGTTCCCATCCTGCCCGCCACCTTCTCGTGGTTTTCTCGGTCCTGACAAACTTCTACTCATCCTTCAAAACCAGGTTACATGTCACTTGCTCTGAAGCCTTGTCAGATTCCCTCCCCAAGGAGAATTCATGTCCCCCTCCTCTGCTTTCCCAGAGTCCTCTGCTCAGAGCTCTATCCAGTCTCTTGGCAGGACACTGTGTTTTATCTTTTTATGGCTCTCTCCCTAACGAAAGTGGGAGCCCCTCAAAGGCAGCCGTCCTTCCCCACTCCCATGCAAGCCCCCCTTCTCCTGATGGGCAGTGGTGCCCCTCACCCATCTGTGTGGCCCCTCTCCCCCAACGCTGGGAACTCTGCCTGGCCTGTGTGCCTGTGGGTCATTCTGCCCAGTGCAGAACCGTGGACACCCCTGAGCCTGCCTTGTTGCTGACTAATGTGCACTCTCTCTCACCTCCTAGGGCCGACGAAATTGAAATGATCATGACGGACCTTGAAAGAGCAAACCAGGTAGGATGTTTGATGGCTTCAGGCATAAAATCGCAATAGCGTAGCCATTTCTGCCTTCTTGGAAGATGCTTCTCTCTAAGTTAGAAGGCCAGTTATTCTCGTATTTTTTTATGTACAACTATCGATGTTGACACTTTTCCTGATATCATGAGAAATACACAAAAGGTCACAGACATTATTTCCTCAGCAGAGTCTTTGATGTGGTCCCAGATACCCCTGGTGAACATCCACTGCAAAGGGACGACTTCTCATTCCGTCTCTCAAACACCTGCCTCTGTTCGCATGGCAGCCATTATGCTGTAGAGTTTATACTGACAAGTTACACTGTAGAAAAGTGTTTATCACTCCTTCCCTGCTGAGTTGAAGCCACTTGTCTGGAAAGGGCTCCCAGCTGACAGGCCCCTGTTGGCTGGTACTTAGTTGGCACAGATGCCTTGCAGGAAGTATCCAGCATAGTGTCCAGGCACAAAACAGGCAGACAGTGTTGGGTGCCTCTGCATACTTAGCTGCCTGGAAAACCCAGCCACCCTACAGACTGCTTTCCTTCCCCAATGGCTCCGTAGAACAGTAAAACATTTTGCTTCAGCAAATGGTGCTGCTGTTTGGCAAAGGAAGAGGTCTCCCCATTTCTTTTATTTATGGATAGAAGCAGCCAAAGCTGTGGTATTTCTCAGCCCCAGAAAGCCACAGGCTATGGCCGTCCCCTACTCCGTTTTACCGCTGGGCAGCCACAGGCACAGGAAAGCTTAGTGGTGTGCCTCAGTGGTCCAGGCAAGCACAGCTTTATCCCCACAGGCTAAAAGCCCTTCCTAGATTTGTGGTCTCTGCTTCCCACCCTGCAGGAGTTCTACAGGGCACCTGCTCCTTCACTGGCATTGCAAACCCAGACCCTGGCAAATGCTCGGGAAGGAGTGTCCCTGTCTGTTCTTTGGCCAATAAAATCATCCTATAGTCTGATTGAAATGTGGAAGTCAGTTTATGTGTAAGAATAATCCTTGCGGATATCTGGATTTCTTCTTTCTTTGAGGAAAACTTTGTGGGTTCCATGTTGCATACCCAGACTCACCACTGAGGATCCTGGGCCCGGTCCATAGCAGGTGCTCAGTAGGGATGCATGGAATGAAGACCTGAGATAACTCATTACATATTAGTTATCCTGGTAATAGGAAGAAGAGCTGTCAATTCTTGAGTAACTGATTTTGTGCCTGCCTCAGTTCTAAGCACTTCAATGAACAGAGTCACTTAAACCACACTGCAGGCCGCTGAGGTCGGTGCTATTTGGATTCCCAGTTTACAGATGAGGAAACTGAGGTCAGCGGCTAGTCGGTTGCAGAGCCAGGACTGGAGCCTGTGCTCTTCACCAGCACCCTGGGGACGACACTGCAGAACAAAGGGCCCCTGCACCTCTTTCTCAAACTGCCTCATTTCCCAAGTGCCGCGTCCACACGGCTCCTTGCTAAGCAGCGCTGCTTCATTTCACAGAGGAGCTTAAGCACTTACTTACCCTTCACGTGATAAACTAATTTACTTTGGTCCCTTTGTTTTCACTCAGTTAGTACTGCTCAACTTTGCAGAGACCTGAACTCAGCAATAGTTACTGGAAGGAGGGGTTAACTTTCTCTGTCACACAATTGCGTTTGCAATTCTCACATTTTCACCCTCCCCCAAGCCAATCGTGGGGGTACCTCCCCTTTTGATGGCACTTTGGGGTAAGTTCTGGTTTGTTAGGCAGATAACCTTATTCTGTGAATATCAAGTGTACTGGCTCAGGGGCAGCTCCCAGGTACTGAGAAGTCTGGCAGAGTTGATGTATTTCTCAAAGGGCTGAAAGCCACTTGGGTGAATCTCTCCTAGGAGACACCAGGCAGGACCATAGAGGAAGGTGCCACCTTCAAAGTGACAACTCGATTCAGGTCCCAGCTTGGTATTTCCTGGCTGTGTGGCCTTGGGCGAGTCTCTTAACTACTTATATTGCTCTTTTTTAAAAGAAAAGAGAAAAAAAATGATAAGCTTTGAGGACATTATGCTCAGAGAAATAAGCCAGTCACAAAAGGACAAACACTGTATGACTCCACCTATATGAGGTCCCTAGAGTAGACACAGAGACAGAGAGTAGGATGGTGGGTGCCCGGGGCCGGGTGCACGGGGCGGGGAGTTGTTTAATGGGGACAGAGTTTCAGGTGGGGAAGATGGAAAAGTGGAGATGGATTGCACAACAATGTAAATATGCTTAATACTGCTGAACTATACGCTTAAAGATGGTCATGATGGTAAACTTTGTTACATGTATTTTACCATAATTACTTTTTTCTTTTAATTTTTTAAATGAGAAAGGGAGGGAGGGAATGATAACTAGTACTTCCTTTGCAAGATTGTTTTGAGATTTAGAGGTGAAATGCCTGGCTAAGAAGTAGGTGCTTCCATAAGTGTTCATTGTAGAGTTGCTAAAGAAGCACAGATTTGGTGGAAGAATTATGAACTCCTGCCCGAGGGAATGTCAGCATGGTGGGGGTGGGGAGAGGCCTCAGAGAGTTCTGACCAAATGACTCAGGGTGAGTTAATAGCCTGATGCGGCTGCCAAAAGAAATTAATGCAACCTCAGGCTGTGTTAATGAACATAGTTTCTAGATCGAAGGAGGTGGTGATTCTGTAATAATTAGTCCATCCCCGGAGAATTAGAATTTATCTTGGAACCCACACTAAGGAAAGTGGGTACCTAGAGTGCATTCAGAGTCCCCTCCACGGCCAGGACATGGCCTAACACTAACACAAGATACCAGGAGGTTTGGGGGCATTCCTAATCTTTGGAGAGCAGGAAAAGAAGGCAGAGGGATTTGACCAAGCACCAGACGAATAATTTCAGGAACATGGGATGTTAAAAGATTACTAAGGAGAAGGCCTAGGGTGGGGACGTCATGAATTCTATCCTTACAGTTCCCCAGGACTGGCCAGGGGCAGGAGTCGGGCCTTCTCATGGCCAAACGTGGAGGCTGGTGGGAGGGAAGCTTGCTCTCACTTCTGGCTCTGGAGGTGCCCAGAGCTGCCACCGACGGGAGTGAGCTCCCTGGCACCAGAGCTGTGCAGGCAGATGCAGGCCACCCACTAAGGGTATGAGACGGGGTAAGACACAGAGTGAATGGAAAGAGGAACTGAACTGGGTGACTCAGCGGGTAGACTGGACAACCCAACAGGGAGAACAACTCCCAGGTGGACATGAGGGCGATGGTGTTCCAGGCAGATGCAGAGGGACCTGGGGGACAGCGGGGCGCCAGGCCATTCTGTAAAGCTGGAACCAGGGGGTGCAGGGAGGGCGAGTGGGCCCATAGCAGGGGATCCAGCCAGGTGTGTGGAAGACCTCGTCCTGAGAACAGTGGAGAACCGTGGTGGGAGTGAGACCTCCGAGTTCAGTTCTAGAAGGATCCTCTGGCTAAACATTGGAGAACGAATGGAAGTGGAGAGACCAGAAGCCAGGAGAGCCGTGAGCAGCTGTTGTGATCTATCGGGGCAAGGATGGCGCGGGCCTGAAATGAGGCCGCCCCAGTGCAGAGGAGGCAGAGGAGGGCTGGGCAGCAGGACATGTACAGGGAGCCGCCCCGCGGCGCGGGCACAGCCAGGCATCTGCTTCAGCCGCCTTTCCCATCAGGGGAAATCCCCAGGGGGAGCAATTTACTAGTTCACTGGCATGTAACATTATTTTTGCGCTAGGTGTATAGTCAAAATGTTGTACCGAGACCTGAAGCTCTGTTTTATCGCTAAAGCACTTGTGTTTCTCTTGTGGAGAAGTGGAAGGGCCGTCCGAGACCGACCGTCGGTTAAGTCCGGTCTTACTTACACCTGCTTGTTAAACTTCAAGGCACTTGCGTTAATATTCACCGTCTTAATTGGTGACAGTAAAGTTTCAGAACTTTTGAGACTTCATGGGAAATAAGAAACCACAACTGTGTGCTCCACAACCACATGAAACCCTGTCTGTGGCTCCGTAGCTCAGTCAGCGTCTCTGGCTGCGCCCTCCGTCAGAGCTGCTCTGATTTGAGCCGCAAGGGCACAAAGCCAGAGCAGGGGCAAGAGTGCCTCCTCCTGCTGACCTGCCTGATTCTGAGGAGGAGACGGCCCTAGCAGAAGACCCTTCAGGTTGACGTTAAGTTGGAAACCACAGTTTATCTTCATCGAGGAGAAGGAGCCAAGAGTGGAGAAAAATGCAAAGGGCAAAAAGAGCTCAGAGCAAAGGCGTGGCCTTTCCTTTGACCAAGGTTTCTGTGTTCTGATGGGGAAGGATGGCTGGGTTTGAATCTCACGTCTCCCATTTCCCACCCATGAGCAAATCCTCAGTCTCCCAGTGCCTGTTTCCTCATCTGTAGACTGAGGGTAATAATTCACACCTCTGAGAGCCCCCATTCATCCAGCAGAGGTTTGTGAGCAGCTCCCGCTGGATTGTGGCCCATCCACGTGGGCACTCGTAGGTGCTGAGGGGGTGCTGGTTTCACCTGAGGCTCCTTGCCACTAGGCGAGCCATGTCCATGCCTCTGGTCACCCCGTGGGTCCCCTGCGATCCTTGGTTTCAGCATGTAATAAATTGGGCTCCCAGGTCAGGCGGACCGGCGAGGACTAGAGAGCCCCTGCAGCCACCCGTTGTGGGGGGAGAAGCATGACTCAGGCTGACAAGCACCATTTATATGGGTGGCCTTCATGTAGTTCTAGCTTTCAACCTGGCTGACCTGAGAAAGAAATCCCAACTGATAGGTGTTGAATCCCCAGAAACACAGGCAGCAGATCTAAACGGGGAGTTTGGTTGCCAGCAAGGGCCAGCGTGGGACACATGGCAGTACGTTTCTTGGTAGAGCTTTCTGACCTCCCTCCTGCAGAATCACTGAAGTGGGCTTACCTTCGGGTTCTAGCTCCTTCTTTGCTTTCCCTGTGCTTCCCACATTTACCCGCCCTTCTCAGAAAAGTACAAAAGTAAGCAGCCACCAGCTAGGGAAATCTCCCAGGAGTGCAGCTCAGGCTTGGCAAAGCACTGCTCTCATCACGGGGTGGCCAGTGAGTCACACCGGAGCTGCCACCCGCTGCCTGCCAGACCCATGGCCCTAGTCGCCAGGCTCTGCTTCTGGAGGGTCAGGGAGGGGGAAGGGACCCCGTCCATGGAAACAAAATTGAGTGTGTTATAGCAGCCACATTTCTGTGTCTGGGGTTCCAGATCAGAAAGCAGCACCAAAGCTTTCCACCTTCCCCAACTGATGCCTGTTCTAGAAACATGGCTTTATCTGGGTGGACTGTGGTCATCAGGAAGATGGAGACCCTGGGAACAAGTGAAACTGTGGCACTGACCCAGCACAGCACCCCTTGCTTCCTGCCTCAGCTGCCAAAGATGAGGCTAAAGTTGTAACTACAGAATCTCTTTCAGCCACTCTCAGGGTTGTTTTTATTTTGAATTGTTCAGCTTTGTCCTTGTTTAGCTACACAAACCACCTCAATTCATTTTGTACACCTCAACTCTGGGTATAAATCCTAAATAAGTCATAGAAGTCCTACTAAACAATCACAAAGTTGCACTAGAGTAACCCAAGTCAAGCCAAATGTGATAAAAGGCTGACCACCACCAATAGGCCACAGAGCTACTCTGTACATGAATTTGGAAACTAAAAAAAGTATAGAAACTCTGGAGAAATTATGCTGTTAAGGATGAAATCATTAACAGCTAGATCCCTTATTCAGTGAACCATTGGCCTTCGAGGAGACACGCTCGGCTGCAAACAGCTAAATGCCCACATGAGATCCTGGTCGTGAAGCCACTGCCAGGCCTGGCCAAGCCCCCTGGTTCCAGAGCACTTCGCAGAGGGGCGGGCAGTGACGCTGTGCCCTGGCTGCTCCCAGAACAGCTCCCCACCAGGCTAAGAAATGTTTTTCCTGGTCAAAGGGACTAGAACGATGTCAGAATGCACCCTGTTCCTGGCAAAGTCATGGACATATTATGCCCAAGGGTTTAGCTGACTAGAAAGCAAAGAGCAAACGTCTCAGTAATTTGACATGTTTATCAGAAAAATGTGGAGTGGCACATCTGAAAATAAAGTGGGGGACATCTTTTTTACTCAAGAGGAGACTTTCCTGCAGTTAGCGTGAACCAGAAATCACCCCTGCATCTTGGCTACACCATTCACATCGCTGCCTTTCCTGGCGGCTGCTTCCAGATTCTGTTAGGAGCAGAGAGGGTGGGAGGTGGCTGCTTGAGCACAGACAGGCCTGGCCAGGAGCCGTGCGAGTTAAATTGAGTGCAATTCCAAGAGCTCTGGAGAAGCCGGCCAGGCAGCCACCACCACCACCCTGGGCAGAAGTAACTGCTCTTAGAAATACCCTCATTTGTCTGTATGCAGAGCAGATAGGTTCATGCTGCTGTCACATCATCTCTTATGGCTGCCAAACCCTTCCTTCATACAGCTAGATTGATCAGTGAGTACTGGGGCAGGCTCACTTCCTGTTTCTCTTTTTCAATCTTTCTTAGCAATTAGTAGACACGTGACATCACAGCACAAAATGAGGAAATACATGAAATAGCCCTGCTTAGCCAGGCTTCTCATTAATCTTTTCTATTAGCAGAATGTAAGTCTGGTAGAAAGAATAAGCACAATTCCTCTCAGTCCTCATGCCCAGTGTAAATTAGCTACTGTTTCTCACCGATTCTAGAGTTTCGTCTCAGTTGTAATTGTAAAATCAGGGCAAGCCCATTAATAAAACATTTCTGAATGAGCTCTGTGTACAGGGCACGTGGCAGATGTTAATCCTTGCGAGGCCCCTGAGAGGAAGGCGATGTTCCCATTTTAGAGATGGGAAGATGCAAGCTTAGTGAACTCAGTTAAGTAACTTGCCCTGGTCCCTGTGTCCCCAAATGCCCAACTGCTGCCTGCTGTACCATGGTGCCCTCTCTGGTGGGGGGCACGAGAGTGACGCATTCTCGCTGTCCAGTGGCAAATCCTGATTTGCTATCCGGTGGCGTTGGTTTCCTTGGCCCGGAGTTACATGCAGATGATGGAGACACCCACTCATTTCTCTTCGGGCCGCCTTCCTGCAGTGAGCTCCATTCCTCCCTGTCCCTCAGTGGGCCGGGGCCACCCTCCCGCCTCTGGCGTGAGATCGGCTGCTAGGCTGGAATGCCAGCATCGGCATTAGAAAACTTTGTCGGGTGAAGGGTTAAATATGTTGAAATAAGCCTGGCCCTCACAAAAGAAGTGGCATTTACACCCTGTACATTTATGGAAATACTTGCCGAAGGAAAACAACCACAACATTGTGTCTGTGTTTAGGAAGAGAATGGCCAGAGTGTCTTTAATTCACTGTTTACCCGTGAGAATTACTCCCAGGAGTAATCCTGCAATAAAATCTTCGTGGTCTATGAGAATAGAAAGAAATTGAATCAAAAGACTCTATTTCCACTTGTATTTATTCAGTCTGGGAAATTCAGTGGGCTGGAGCGTTACTATCAGCAGGGGATTCCTTGCTCCTAGCGTTAAATTACTGTCATAATCGCTCAATTATTTCTTCCTTGTACTGTTTAAAATAAAAATCCATCACATTCTATGTTTTTTTCTAGCATTTATTAGGTTGAGTGTTTAGGAAAATCAATTATAGTCAGTCAGGCATGAATTGATGAATGTTCTTGTAATAATTGTCAGTTGTTAAACTGAATGTACTTTCTCTTCTCACCCTTTTCATTTCCTTCAGAGGGCAGAGGTGGCTCAGAGAGAGGCGGAGACCTTAAGGGAGCAGCTCTCGTCAGCCAACCACTCTCTCCAGCTGGCCTCGCAGATCCAGAAGGCGCCGGACGTGGTGCGTAGCTCGGCCCTGTGTGGACTGTCCACCTGGCGTCTGTACCTCTGTGCTACAGCTGCTTTCTTCTTCTGCTTGTAAACGTCCCTGTGGGCAATAATATCTTAAACAAGACTGCTATCTTGGAGGGGACTGCTTTTAACAATTTGAGGATGGAATTTGTCAGGGTCACAGGAAGAGTTTTGCCAATTATGCACCAATGCTGTGTTCTGTGGTCAGTGACGTCCGCCCATCGTGGAGGTGGAGACAAATCCCATCACTAAAGCGAGCGTCTTCAGGGCTAGGCTTGTGGGGTAGCGGCTGGGGGATGGGTGGAGATCTGAAACTGGCTCTTTGCCAAAATTATGCAGCAAAATTGGAAGTTTGGTCTTCTGAGTGTCTTTCCAGAGTGAGAACGAATTGGTGATGAGCTGGGAGGGCCACATAACAGGCAGCTCCAAGTCTGTGGTCGCCACAATCTCACCTGAAGTGTGTTCAAGAGGAGTGAGACGTATTCTGGTCCTTTTGCCTCTTGATTTTTTTGAGGATTAGTAAAAATTGCTCTTGGCCGGAACTTTCTCAGCCTGATCGAGGCAGCTTTGAACTATCGGATTCCAGACTCCCCTTCAGTGCTGTGTAGTGATACGGTGTGTAGTTAAGCCACACCCCTCGGCTCAAACCCCAGCTCTGTCATGTGACCTTGGGCAAGCGGCTTGACCTCCCTCAGTCTCAGTTTCATCATCCATAAAAAATGGGTTTCTACAAGGGTTCCAGAAATTATTATGAGCAAAGTGCTTGGAGCAAGCCTGATACATAGTACGTCCTCAGGAAACCTCAGCAGTTACTCTTATTGTGGCTGGCATCGTTACCTCTTACCCAGGAGCCCCAGTTTTGAAGCTCAGCTTCGTCACTAGTTCATTTACACACCTCAGGTAGTTAGACTTCCTAGGCCTCAGATTTCTCATGTGTAGAGTAAGGAATAGGTGATCCAGAGATCCCTTCATCTCTGACAGCCTTTGGTGAGTGAACCATACTCGTAGGTGTTATTTTATTTTAAAAAGAGTCAGAGAGCCCTTGCTGTGTGCCAGGACCCATGGTGGGCAGACACTGGGAGAGCAAGGAGGACCGAGCCATGCCCTTCCCAGAGAGAGCGCAGTCAAGTCGGGAACATGCTATTGTAATAAGTTCACGTGTAAGTGCGACATGTGTCAGTTTGCCAGCCATTATCCCACCTAACCCATAAGATGGGGTACTGCTATTTCCTTATATAGATGAGAAAACGGAAGCTCCGTGAATGTAAATCCCTTGCCCCAGAGAGTTTGACCAGCGTAGCCAAGCCGAGCCTCGACTGGGGCCCTGTGCCACCTCAAATGGGGCTTCTAAATGATTCCTCAGGAATAAATCTAAAGCCAAGTTTTCGTGTTACGACCCCTTTTGAGAATGGATTTTTGTTTCCTTTCTTTAAATTAACATTAAATAAAACATGATTTAAGTGTCTCGGGAGACAGAGAAAAGTTTTCCATTTAAGGAACCATCACGTCCTTTGTACTTCATGGACTCTGGTGTTAATTTTACCTGAAATGTCCCCTTGGCTCTGTCACCGTCCCCTCATCCAACTGTACCTGGACTGGACCCAGCGCCGTAGCGGGAGGAAGCCCCCCCGGACGCAGTCAGTACCGCTTCTCCCAGCTCTGTGGTCAGTCCTGCTCCTCTGGAGAAAGCCGTCCATCTAACGTGTCTACACAGGGCTCCTGAGCTAAATGCTTTGATTGAAAGGATTTCTGGCACCATCCTGGACTGAAGCAACCAAAGCAGTTCAGCAAGAAATGGGTGTTTTTGCCGGCAGAGTAAGTTGTGGCTCCTCAGGGCGCTTAAACACTTCACCGTCGGTGAAGTGCAGTGTTTACATGGCACAGGTTCAGGCTCCAGGAGCAGCCCTGCCAGGGAGTGAGCACAGGTAACTGGGCCGCAGGCAAATGTCTGTTGGGCTTGGCTGGCAGAACTCAGCAGGGAACAGTAGAGTCCATGGATGTAGCGAAGGCCAAAACCATCTGATGGGTGTCTAACTGGAATTGCCAGTTTGGGAAAGTGAGCCGCCACCCAGAGAGTGCCTGCTCCACGTTCGGGGCCGTGCTAGGGTTTTATGTGGTCACTTCATTCCTGCCTCATGTCACTATGGTCAGGAGAGACAGGTTTTATTACCCTCATTTTACAAGGAAGGGAACTTAGGCTCAGAGGAGTTAAGTGATTTGCCCAAAGTCACACAGCTAGAAAATTATCAAATGGGCATTTAATCCTAAATTTTCCCTACTCCAAAGTCTACTCTTTTCCCCACATCCAGCTAACCCCACCTTCATGTGCGTTAAATGGGACAGAATATATGCAGGCCCTTTGTCAGGTATTTACAGACAAATATTATTAGTTCAGGGCTCTGGTGCACCACGCCAGGCCACCTTCTTGAACCTAAACAAGCCATAATATTCGAAAACACACCTGTCTGTCTCGCAGGTGCATCTATCTAGTGCACACACCAGATAGATCTGGCCTATTTTGACCACTCGGTGTTGGCAGGAATAGAGGTGGCCATGAGAGAAGGAAGGAAAGCTGAGGTTCCCATTCCTCCTCTTTCCCCCGCTGGAGTAAATAACAGTAAGATTAGCCTTGACTTCAAGTATGTGTCTCGGCTGGGCTAGGTGCACCATCATTTCACAGTTAGGTTTTCCTCATATTGAGTATTGCTTCTGCATCTCATTTATATTTAATATGAAAGTAGCTGCAGGATAAAAGAGATCGTCATCTAGCTTACTTCAGCCTCGGTGTTCTAGTCCCTGTGGGAGGGCTCACTAAACAGTTACGCAACTTGTGATATTTCACGCAAGCAGGTTGGGAGAGGGGAGGCAAACGGTTCAAAGGGACAAAACTTAATGGGCTACTTGCTCAGGAACTTGTTTTTACATTCGTTTCTCCCTTTGGAAAAACACCTCTGTTACTGTCATCTTAAGCCCTGCCCTTTTTTTTTTTTTTTTTTTTTTTAGTGTTTTTAGACACTACAAATCATTCCCAATATCCTCTCCTGGCTGTGAAGCCATCAGGGTCCTGACCCCAAACCCCATCAGAATCACCAGGGAGTCCTGGGCCCTACTCCAGAACCCTGAACCACAGTCTCCAGAGTGGGGCCTGGGACCCATATACTTGCTAAAGCCCAAGTGATTTAGGCGCCGCTGAGCTGAGGCCTAGACAGACAGGAAGGAGCCCGTGGTCCCGGCCCTCGGGCTCCAGGGACGCCTCACCCCAGCAATGATCTCACCAGCATTTGAGCCGCCTGACGCCGCCCTCCCTGCAGCTGGAACAGCTACCCCTCCTCTCAGCACCTGTTCCCTCGTACAACTTCCTTCCATCGCGCACTCAGACCGAGAGCCCCCGCCATTATCACCCAGGCGCACGCCTCTCCCTCCACCCACAGCCCGTTGGTCATTTCTGGGGCCCACTAAGCAAAACTTCCTTAGTTTTCCATGTGTCTTCATGATGGGACAACCAGGATGCCCTTGTGTGACGGGAGTGAGCCACATTTGGGCTTCGAGTAGGGTGGTCTTTTCTGTCTTACTTCCAAGGCCTTGGGGTATATTACATCGTCTCACCTACTTTGCAAGACATGAGTGATTTCTGCTATGTTGTGGATGAGAAATCTGTGGCCCAGGTTCCTGAGTTAGTTAATGTGCTCAAGGTCGCACAGTCAGCTTGTGGCCAGACCACACTGGGCCCCAGGTGTGGAGCCGACGGCCCTCTGGGTCTGCCTACCCCCAGGTCCCCATCCTTGGCCCAGGGTCAGCACTACAAGCTGCCATTATATATATTATTAGAACCACTTGTCCCTCGTCTCGTAAGTTGCACTTGCCTGTTGAAAACACCCGATTACTTTTTGGCTTGTTTTATAGACTCTTTCCCTAAGAGCACTTGGAACAGTTTCTATGGCTGGCATGCCACAGATTGGACAATCGGTAAATAAGTTAAATTAGGTAACATGGCTCAATCTGTATCCACCATGAGATTGGCCTGCCTGGATATCACTGCCCTGGAGTCCCCTCGCTGCTCCCCCAAGCCAGCCGCCACACGTCCTGAGCGTTCACTAGCAGGCACCGACATACCCCCTCCTTTGAGCTGGCCTCTCAGCATCGGGCCCTGCTCCCCTGCTCCCTGCCCTTTCCAACCCGTGTCCCCACCCTGAAATGGAGCCCCTCTTCCTTCTGACGAGATCCACTAGCCGTCTTCCACTGTGCCCCCCTCAGGGCTCACCTCCACGTGCTTCTCTCGCTCTTCTCTTAGGCGCTGACCCACTGCCACTGCTGGAGGACTTGTCTTTGGCCCTCTGACCTTGGTCCAGCCGGTGGTGTCTAGGGTGGTGCTTCCCAAACTCTCTGTGGAGAAGGACAGTTCTGTTTTGATTTTTAAATTTCCAATCAGTCACAGACTGATAGTTTTATAAAATGCAATAAAAACGTCCCAGCAATGTCAAACTGCTATAAACATTTCTAAACACTTACCCTCAATTTCTGTGCTTGTGTCACTGTGTACCGGCAACGATTTGTGAATTGGCCGCAGTCTGGGGAGCACACTCTGAACGGAACTGGTCCGGACAGCATGTACCTTTTAAATAAGCTGGCGGGAAGATGCTCACTGGGGCCCCAGGGCCATGAGCAGATTCGCCAGAAGTCAGGAGAAATGTAAATCTTATTTTACGATATTACACAAATCACAGAAACAGGAAGGAGTCACTTCTTTGCACACAAAACTTCACATACTTTAATGTAAAGGCCTTAATTTCCTAGGAGAGAGATGTGAAAAATTATTTCCTTGGGTGACTAGCTGACCCCAAATGTGAAAACCCCATGACAAGCACACCGTGCATGGAATGGTATGGATGCCCCTGCCAACGAGGGCTGCGAATGGCAGCAAGGGTGGTGGCATTCTGCACTGTGGTGTGAGCTGGCCCAGGTCTCTGCTGTCACAGAGACCATGCCGTCCCAGTCGGTCACACCCAGAAGTGCATCCATCCACCCCACAGAAAATCTTCCACAATCATTCAGTAGCCTTGTTACTTTAAAAACTTGAAAACAATACTGTTTTAGTCCTTGAGAAGTAGAATTATGAATTTTACTTTTTTTTTTTACACCTTTTCCCTCTTGCCTATTTTCCACAATGAGCAAATCGGGGAGTGGTAAGTTTTTAGAACATGAATCATCATCAGAATTTCTAAGCAAAGGAGCCACAAATGTGCGTCTTCCGCATCTTTTAACTTTAAAATGCTGACTCTGAAAATCAAACAGTCGTCAAACAGTATCTCGGTATCTAGATAGCTTAGTAATGAACCAAAAGGACATTGAAGCCAGCTAGTGGGAGAAGATCTGAACACTTTGGAACATTCCAGAGCCTTCTCATTTGCCATTCCCCTGGCTGGAGCACTCATCCCCCAGCCACCAGCAAGGCTCTTTCTGTCGCCTTTTTCAGATTTTTGCTCAAATATCACCATCTCAACTCTGACCCATGTCCCCTCCCTGCTTCAGCTTTTCTGTGGCACTTATCACCACCCAACACACTTCATGCCACTAAAAAGTGCATTTAATGGGTCTCACGCATCCCATTGACTGAAAGCCCTATGCAGAGAGGGACTTCCACCCTTTTGTCCCCTGCTCCATGCCTGGTACATGGTGGGTACTCGTAAATGCTTGTCGAATGGACAAATTGCTATGGCAGCTCGCTGGGCAGATGGAAAAGCGGTGTGGGGAGGGCAGTCACAGGTCCAATCCCGGCAGAAGCAGGAAGTAATGTCTACGGCGAGGCTCATGTCCACATCCTCCCATCTGCCTGCTTTGCCATGGTTGCCAGCGCCACTAACGCCGAGCGCCTGCCCAGAGCCGTGCAGCTTTGTCATTTCCTTTCTCTTTCCCAGGAGCAGGCTATCGAGGTGCTGACCCGCTCCAGCCTGGAAGCTGAGTTGGCCGCCAAAGAGCGGGAGATCGCCCAGCTACTGGAGGACGTGCAGAGACTCCAGGCCAGCCTCACCAAGCTGCGGGAGAACTCAGCCAGCCACATCTCCCAGCTCGAGCAGCAGCTCAGTGCCAAGGACAGCACACTCAAAGTAAGGGTGTGGGGGGGCTGGCGGGCGAAGGGGCCTGGATACACGCATGCACACCTCTGCCCTCCTCCCCACTGACACCCTGCCGCTTCTGCCCCCGGTGTCTGAGATGCCCACTGGGGACAGTGGCCATGGCAGGAGGCCTCCTCTTGGAAGCTGCCTTCTTGGCCCTGCCTTGGCCATAGCTCAAGGTGTTCTCATTTCGTGGTCTGCAAAGGTTACGGTTAAAAATCATTCTCCTATAAAAGCAGAAGTGACTGCTTGGGTATTTCTCGGTCTGAGCTCTAATCATCAACAAAAGTTTTTCCCTCCAGTGAGAACAGAATAACAAGGCATGAGGCTCCCCTGGGGACCTCACTCAGAAGTGTGGTTCTTTTTTAGAGGGCATCACATCTGCAGTTGTCAGCAGCTATGGCAGTCTTGAACCTCTTGAAGTAGCTAGCCTCAGAGTCCTGGAGCCCAAGGTGGACTTTGAACCCCTCTGCCAGCTCCTGCCTGGTTGGCACTTCCCTCTTGACCGGCCATCCCTTGCATGCAGCACTTGGTAGAAACCCCCATTCTCAGTGCCCGCCCACCCATGGCACTGCTTCGCCACCTGAGAACCAGGGCCCACAGTGCTGGACCTGGAGATTCTGGGTGCTTCTTGGGTGGGGGTGGAGTGTGTGTCAAGGTGCAGACGTGCCATTAGTCCAGCTCCGCTGGCCTTGCCGGAGTTTTGGAGGAAGCCACCAGCGGGAGGACCCAGCACGCTGAAATTAAGGCTTTCCCTGTGCCTAAATAAAATGAAAGCAAGAGGTACACTGAGGGCACGTCTGCCTTAGCCCTGTGTGCCATGCCCTCAAGCCGCAGGCCATTTGTGTCCCTCACTCCTGTGACGTACCACAGAGGCCCAAAGTTGGGTGTCACTTCAGCGCGGACCTCACACGGCAGGTCTCTTTCCTCCCGCGTGGAGTCCTAGCAGTCCAGCCAAGAGCCAGGTCCTCGTGGTATTTCTCATAATTGGGTACCCCAAATTTAGAACCCAGAATCTTTTTCAGTGTTGTGGTTTTTTTAAATCATACTTTATTTGTGATTGAAGTACTAGTATAATTTGAAGATAGTCCTGGGACCCCCAACTCATAACATGTCAGAGGCAGAAGGGACTCTGCAGCGTATCTTATTTGAAGATGAAGAGACAGGAGAGCGAGGGTGTGGGGCGCCAGCTCCCAGGCCAGAGCTTCCCACATGCTGCTCCCCAGCCTCAGCGATACCCGCTCGAGCCTCCTTCTGCCCGGCTCAGTGTCCATTTGTGGGGTGCGTGAATGAATGAGGGACCGACCGCCAAGTATAGTCATTGTGTACGAAACAAAGTGGATCGAGATTGGTTATAAAAATGTCAGGACAACCTTTTCTTATATGGAGTAATTCTAGAAAGCAGTTAGGTCCATTTAGATTTTTTTTTCAATTGAGATTTTTCTTCCTAACACATGACCACTTTTCTGACCCAGAACTGAGTTCCCAGCAAGTTTGTCCTCTTGGCAGCTCGCTGGCACTGGGGGCACCCAGTTTTCCCTCTCTGGTTTCATCTTTGCCTCTTTGGGGTGGGTTTCGCCCACTGCCCGGGAAACTGCCGATGCCTGGGCCTCTCTGGGAAGATGGTCTTTGACTTTGGGAAGATGGTTGAGACCTGGTCACATTTGTCATCAACCATGGCATTTCCTTCTCCAGTGTGTGTCTTTTTCTCTTTTCAGCCTGCCCAGTGAGTACCAGTACTCATTTTTTATTTCTACATTAAATCAAATTTTCTCATGTTATAGCCATTTCTGACCCTAGCACTAGCATTATTATTAGATGATTTGCTTTTCTCTCCTTTGTTACAGTTAAAGGGGTTGACTCAAATATATTTTGCATATGACTGCATAAGAGGCAGGCTGTAGACCTTACATTTTTTCATGATAGAGCAATTTCTTCTAAATCAGTTAAGGTTTTAATGTTTGCCTTCACAAAAAATGAAACACAGTTTTCACAAATTAATGTTCTTTATCCATATCTTGGGGGAATTCTTTAATACTGTGCAGTTAATGAAACAATTCAGCAATACTTCTTCCAAAATTATTGCTCCCTTATCTTCATCTGATCTAATAATCAAAACATATCCTCTAGTAACAAGACTTCTCTGATTTTAATTATCTTAACCCCTTGTCGCCAGGAGTGAAGATCTCCCTGATATCGAACCCTCACACAAAAGGCATTAGCCTCCCCCAAGGGAATAAGGTTAATTGAATGAGATACCTTCCCAGGGCTTTTCTCCCCACCTCCACTCACACCCCCCCCTAATGTGTATAATTTATCGTCTCAAGTCTAAACTAAGCAGTGATACAATTATTAGGAAAATATTTTATGAATGAGACCTGTCAAAGTGACAGCCTGATGCTTTTGCAACAGGGGTCTCTGACCCAGCAGTGGTGGCCACTCAGAAGCAGCAAGGAGCTGCACCTGAACTTGCCGGGGGCTCTCCTCCTCCTGCCTCCCCGACCCCCACCCCCAGTCCTTCCCTCTTGGATCAGGTTGTCCAGCTTTGAGGACTCTGGAGCACACATAGGGCTCAAGTTAGGATCGGTGTGAGGGGGCCGCAGCGTCCAGCTGTCGCAGTGTCTTGGAGTTTGGGTGGCTTTGCCATGAGCATTGACAGTGGCTTTGAGACAAATGCTGATGTGCTTAGTGACGGTCACAGATGGGATGCAGAGGCATAACGGGCAGAATCTTGAGATGACCGAGTCTGGAGCTTATGGGGGTTCCCTCCACCAGTACACTCTGGCAGGCACTCGGTAATGGAATAGATTTGGGGACTAACTGGTCTGCCTTCTCTAGCACCTTGAAACTCTGCATCTCTTTGTGATTGATATTTCTTCTCTTCACTTAAACAATTGATTTGTAATTTTTTTAGGATAAATGGACTGTTGGGTGTTTACCAGTCTTTCTTTCCCTGTGTTCCACTTTGTCAAGCCAAGTTCACCATAAAACTCTCCACATAGAGTGGTGCATCCTCTAACCTTTAAATAGACGTGGAAACAGACTCAGGAGTGGGAGATGTTTCTACCTGTCTAATCTGACAAGCGCTCAAGCACAGTGCCACTCGTAAAGGATAATTCTGTATTTGTAATTAATGAAACAACCCAACTGCCGTTTCAAGGCTGCTATTCTGTTGGAATACTTTAAAACAGAGACAGTATAATTAGGCAGTCACCTGCATTATGCTCACTATAACACAGAAAATAATGCTACCAAAAGCTTCATGTTAAGATGGTATTAAGATAGGCTAGCTAAAGGAATGCCAGTCTCCACAGGGAGAAATTACATTTATGGGCAGGTGTATTCAAATCACCTGCGGGACTGTCTCCAAACTGCACTGCTTCCCCACCCCCTGCACCCTCACCCCACCTCCTCCGGTGCTGATGGGTCCTCTTGAGCCACTGTGGAGCATGCTGTGTCACTCGGGAGTTTGGGACAGGAAACAAAGACTGACCGCTGCTTCTCTAGAGTCCTCCAGTGCCTTTACTTCTGGACGCTGCCTCTTTAGTTACCTAAGTTCCCGCACCAGGCAGTGTGTTTACCCTGCACCAAGGCTGCCCTCAGTAATGTTTTCACAAGCATCTTAAACGTCTCAGGTATAAAGCTCTAACATCCACGTCCCATGTGACACGGCTGGGCGAGTGGGTGTGATGGTGGTCACTGCCTGTGGAGGGGTGACTGAGGCTAGGAGAGCCCCGGCCTGTGATGTCTTGCCCATGACCATAGAGGAGAGGCCTATGCGTGTCCCTCCACTGTGCCCACTCACCCGCCATCAGGGGACACTGACCCTGGACGGCGTGAGCAAGGTCTGACCTCAGCGTCCCAGTGACAGAGCCCAGGGCCGAGCTTCCCAGGCTTGTCCTCGTCGGGTCTTGAAGGCAGTGTGAGCAGATGTGAGGAGAGGACAGTGAGCCTTCCACAGGGAGGGCAAAGGGCGAGGTGGCCCCACACGAGGGGAGCGTGCAGTGGAGGCAATTCAATGAAACCGGGGGGCCCTGAGCTCCAGGCCTGTAGGTCGGTGTTGGGATTGAGGTAGGAGCTGGATGTCACAAATGGGTTCCTGCACCATCGCTGTAAACCAGTGGGTGTTACTGGAAACGCCTTAGGGAGCTAATTATTTACGGGAATCTATGATGAATCCTCTTGGAAAGACACATGTGCCCCTAGTCACTTGGCGAGTAAATCTAGATGTTTTGCTTGCAGACTGTCCCCAGCTTGTGGCACCCTTAGCTGACCATGACTTGCAATGTCTAGGACCCTCCTGGTCTGTGATGACACCACTACATGAGAAGGAGTTGGCTGCCATCCGTCCATGCCTGGGTCACACCTGGATCACAGCTCATGGAAGTTATCAGTGATCTGTGGCCTGTGACAAGACAGCCATCCAGGGGCTCCTCCTTTTCTGTCCAGAGCCACACTTGTCCCGCCTATAGCAAGCCTTCCAATGCAACCATCACTCTCCCCACAAACCGCTGTCTGGCCTTGGTGGTCTCCTCTTTCTGTCTCGCATTCTTAGCATCCCTGTACCACGTGCCCAGCGCCCACCTGGCCATCCCTGGGCTTCTTCCCCTTGCCCAGCAGCAGGAGCTCCTAGATTTACTTACATGCTGCTCCTACCGAGGAACCGCACAGACCAGAGAGGGTCCCCATTCCAGTGAAAACGAGGTGCACTCTACCTCAAACCCCTGCCCTGGGCGGGGCGACCCAGTCGCACTTGCTCAGCTCTGGCTGGTGGCCCCTCAACCCAGGGCCTGGGTCACACACCAGTGCCTGTGCTGTCAGTCTGGGGATATCTCTGCTAAGAGCCCGGCCGGGCTCATCCTGGAGGAAGAAGGTGGAGCCATCTGCGAACTACGGCACTGTCACCTCTCTCACCTACAGGCTCTTTTGTTGCAAAGAGGTGTGGCTGCCTTGAGCCCTCACTGTGCCGCTGGGAGGAGGAGGCCTTCCCAAGGGTCGTGGCATTAGTCTCCCGTGCCAGGCGTCCCTTAAGTTGGCAGCCCTGGAGCACGGAAAGCCTTGTGTGATAACTTGACCAGGACAGATAGCTTTTATGAATGCAGTGCCTGATTTGCTGCACAGCAACATACTTTGCCTTTTAAATTAAATTCCATTATTATTTGAGTCTTAGCCAGGATTTTCAGAACTTCATATAGATAATTCTTCTAGCAATTCAAGAAACATTTGATGAGCACCTACTAAGTTCCTTTAACCACATATATGCTCTGTATTACTAAATGTATGTGACCTGTTATAAAACAGTCATATTTAAGGGGCACTTGCCAGCTGTACTTACTTGCTCATCCTACATTTCTTCACCACTGTCCTTTGAACACCCTCCCCATTTTCCAGGTGAGGAGCAAAAGACCCAACAGGCTAAGCCCTCCCCCCAAGGTCATGCTCAGCCAGGCCAGAACTGGGCTAGCAGCCTCCTCTGACACCTGACTGTTTCTCTCACCTGTCTGTATAAAGCCCGGGTGTTCCTTAGATAAGTACCTTTTCAGGAAGATAACCCAGCTCCCAAATTCTGCATTCCTGTCCTGCCACCAGCATTTAACATCCGGGGTTGCTCCAGGCATCGGTGTTCCTTCTCCGTAGATCTGCCACAGAACAATGGGGACACTGGGAGATGACAATCATAAACGAAGCCCCTGGGTTCAGAACCACAGAATCTCTTCAGAAACAATTTAGTTATATTCACTACCACCCACCAGGGATAAAGTAATAATAACTAGGGTAACAATAATAACCACCATTATGGAGTTCTTTACTGTGTGCCAGCGCCAAGCACTTGATGTGCGTTAGTTCATTTAATCCTCACAGCAGCAATGTACCATGTGCACCATTATCCCCATTTTATAGATGAAGAAACCGAGGCTTAGAGAAGTGAAGTGTTTTGTTCAGGGTCCGCCTGCATCTAAGTGGCAGAGCCAGGCCTTGGCCCCGCCCTGTCGGTCTCAGCACAGGCTTGCAGCAGACACTGGCCTGGCATCAGCACACCAGCCTTTCATTAGGTTGGTGCACAAGTAATTGCAGTTTAAAAGGTTAATAATTGCAAAAACCACAATTACTTGTGGACCAACCTAACACTTCCCCCTAGAACCGCAGCAGGTGGGTGGGGAGGCCTCAGCTCTGCCAAGGTCAGACTGTAGGACTCAGTGATTCTTTTTCTTTCTTTGGGCAGACAGATGGATGCCTCTGCAGCAACTGAGTCAGATAGCATATGGGATGCAGAACCAAGCGTAGAGTCTGGCCCACCCAGTGAGTGTTAGCAAAATCTGAGAAGAGTCTTTTTCCAGTGAGAACAATAGACTGGAGCACCTGTCGCCCTTTCCAGATTGAGTCTTCCAAAGTACTTTCCAGGTACTTTCTGGTCAGAGAGCCAAGCTCAGGATGCTTGATCTTTTTTCCATGTCAAAGGCCAGTGTTCAGCCCCGTGCCGGGAGTGTGGTTTGGGTCATGGCACTCCACGGAGACCCCCGTGAGGACAGGTGCTCTCAGGTCAGGACAAGCTTTGTGAGACGCCCCACCAGTCCTCCATCCAGCTGTCTGCCCAACGAGACAGACACGTCATCAGAGGTTTACAGATGTGGTCTTGGGTTCTTAATTAAGCTGCACCCAGGTAGGTGGCAGAAATTTCAATGGAAGGTGTTTAGTTCTCAGTGAGTACTTGTATCCATCCAAATTACACAGACTCCAGTCCTAAAGCCTTCTGATTGGTCCCGCATTGAGGGCCCCACAAGGCCGACGTCTACACCAGGTCCTTGCCTTGTGTCCCTTAGCTCAAGCCTTTAAGGTAATCGCTGCTGTCCCATTTTACCAGTTTATTGACTTGTTCAAAGTCACCGGGCTTGGAAGGGACAGAGTTGACTCCAGGCTCAGTGCCAAGCCGGGTTCTGAAGTGCATCGTGTTTTCCCTTCTTGCCGCCTTTCTTCCTGTCTTTCTCCTGACTGCTGAACATGACCAAGTTTTATGTGTGTTCACTGTCCAGTGTCAGTGAATTCCTCAGTCTAGAAGGTGTTTTTGTATCCCAGCGGCACTGGATAATCTTTCGTGAGGGAGGGCTGGCACATTAGTGCTTCCTGCTATTCCACTACAGGGAGAAGAATGAACTAATCACTTTTTCATGAGCACCTTCTGAGAATCTTTTGTCGGAAAATGAGTGCATACTACTCCCTGTTTGATTATGGCTGAGAAACCATTATAACACATAATGTTGGCTAGAGGTCTTAAAAAGGAACTAGGGCAGTGCAGTTTACACAATGGAAAACAAAGGCGCGCGTGCACGAAACTGCCAGCAGATGCAATAGGAAAAGATGGGCTAGATGAATTTTGTTTACAAAACACCTGAATTCTTGAAATAGCAGGCGGGGTGGGAGTCAGGCGAATGAGTGTTCAGGCTTATGACCAGATGGCCATCTCCTCCCCGACTCTAGAATGTTCTCAGTTGGCTTCAAACTGTGGTTGTGGTCGTGTGGCTGGTCAACTAGAACCTAAAAGGGCAACTGGAATCCCTGTAGGTGGGAAGGTGCTTTGATTCAACTACCGGATTTGTTCACCGCAGGCTTAGAAACACACTAAATCACCGGGACCCCGCCCCCAGCTGGGTCTCCGTGTTTTATGTTAAGCTGTTTCCCCCCCCAGAGCTCCATTTGGGGGACGTCAAAAGCAAATTAGTCCAAAACACCTTCATAGAAGGAAGCACCTCTGCTGTCCGTCCTGTGCCAGAGGTTCTTGCTGGCAAGACTCTGCCCTGCGGATCTCTGCAGAATCAGGCGCTTGAACGCCTAGGGAGCACGCAGGCCGTAACGGAGCACGCTGGAGCATCATCCTGTCTGGGAAACGTGCTGTCACCCCCCTGGGCCCCAGATCCCCAGGCCAGAGCCCCTCACCTTTCCTCTAAAGGGCCATCTAGGGCCAAGGAGTCAGCTGCAGGCGTTCCCGCAGGACTCCCGATGTCGGGGAAACCACTGACCACCCAGCTGAATGGGCCTCCGCTCCTAAGATCTCCACATCTGGGGATCCAGAAGTACAAATGCTTTTTTCTGACGCCTATCTGATGACAACCTCAGCAACAGAGGGGCTTGTATCTCTTGTTAGCAGTGTCCCCCCAAAGGTGTTGACAACCCACTGTAGCCATTAGCTAACCAAGCATTTTTTGTGAAAAGCCACATGTTGCTTTTGAAAAGCCGAGAGCTTATTTCATTGTGTTCCATACACAGTGGCCTTTTCCTTGTGCTGTTTTCCACATTTGTAAAGCTTTTTCCTTCCACATTTAAGTTTTACGTTACAACCTTATATTGCCGTGTGTGTGTGTGTCTGTGTGCCTATGTCCACTGACACACACACTAATGCCAGACCAGAGATAAAGGACAGAAGACAACACCACACGTTGTCAACTTTCATTTGGGTATGTTTGCATTTCCTGGATATTTTAGAGAGAATATAGTCAGTGAAATCAGTTTAGTCCATTTCAGCTGCCGTAACAGAATATCATAGACTAGGGGACGTGTAAACAGCAAACACTTATTTCTCACAGTTCAGTTCTAGAGGCAAAGAGTCTAAGATCAAGGCTCTGTCAGATTTTTTTGTTTTTTAATTTTCAAATGTAATCTATGCTTTGTTTTTTAATTTTATTGGGGAATATTGGGGAACAATGTGTTTCTCCAGTGCCACTCAGCTCCAAGTCCAGTCGCCATTTTCCATCTTTAGTTGCAGGGAGCACAGCCCACCATCCCATACAGGAATTGAACCGGCAACCCTGTTGTCGAGAGCTTGCGTTCTAGTCAACTGAGCCATCCAGCCACCCCTCCAGAAGCTCAGCGGCAGCTCGTTGTCTTCAATCTAGTTGTGGAGGGTGCAGCTCACTGGCCCATGTGGGAATCGAACTGGCAACCCTGTTGTTCAGAGCTCGTGCTCTAATCAACTGAGCCATCCGGCCACCCTGGCACTGTTAGATTTTGTGTGTCGTGAGAGCTCCCTTGCTAACTGCCTCCTTGCCATGTCCTCAGAGGGCAGAAGGGGTAAGGGGGCTCTCTCGGGTCCCTGTTATAAGGGCACTAATGCCATCCTGAGGGCCCCACCCTCATGACCTGATCACCCCCTAAACCATCACAGTGGTTAGGATCTCAATATAGACATTGGGGGTCCAGACATTCAGTCCATCGACCTTTTTCAATCTGGCAACTAATAAAGTTCCTCTCTGTTTTCAGCAACTGGAAGAAAAACTCAAAGGACAGGCTGACTATGAAGAGGTGAAGAAAGAACTAAAGTAAGTGTGGAGACGCCTGCTCAGCCACTCACAAGCCAGGGCTCAGTGGAACATTTGCTAAAAACGCCATGCCAGCGAGGGGGCCGCCACGGGTCCTTGCTCTCGGCGTCAGCAGACGCTGCACCACTGGGCCGTGTCCTGAGTTTCCCAGCACTGTGGGTGTTGGCACTCAGACCTCTGCCTGAATTCTTTGGACTCTTTATAAAACTGCATTTAAAGTATGTCCATATGCTCAGACTCAGGGGAGACATTACCGTTATAGAAATTATAAAATATGAACTTGTTTTTCAGCTGTAAGTTCCCCACACAGAAGCAGAGCAGAGCAGGGAAACGTTTGCCAGTTGAAAGAGTACACGTGGCCTCACGCCTCCCTGGCCGCATGGACTCCAGGACTTTTCTTCTCCCAACCTCCAGTTCCCCATCCGAGAGGCAACAACTGAAAGCCTATCATCCCTTCAGTGCCCATTGTCACATTCTCAGGCTCAGACATTCCCTCAGGCCCCAGTGCACAGCCTGGCCCTCCTGCCTCCGACCCCCGCCCTTGACCCTCCTGCAGTTCCCAGACCCTGGTCCTGACCTGTGCCCCAGTTCCCACGCTCTCCGAGCTCATGACCTCCTCCCCCAGCCTGGAGCCCACGGGCAGCCCCCCACTGTGCACTCGGTTCCGTTCATCCCGACCTCGCAGTCTCCCCTGGGCTTCGCCTGTCTCCACAGCCAGGTTGTCACATCCTGCAAGGAAGTCACTGGTGTGTGGACCCTGTCCCAGTAGACTGTGTTCTCTCACTGCTGCTTGTGGGCTCTGCACTGCGCCAGGGACCCCTCTTCTGTCCCCAGCTAAGCCCTGACCCCTCAGCAGACACCCTGTCCCGCATCTCTCCCCTTTCCCTCGAAATCACTCCTGTGGTCCTGGCTTCTCCTCCCGCCTCTCCAGGCTGACCCCCACACCTGGACCCTGCCTCCCTTCCTTCCTATTTCTTCCTGCTATTCCATCAGCTCCTTTCTTTCTCGCTGACGTTTTTAATTTCTCCTTTTAAAATAAGCCTACACCCACTCTCCATGCTGTTCTTTGTATTCTTAATTCCGTCCCCTCGGGTTTGCTAGAAAAGCCCCCTGGAAGGCATCCTCAGCCTTCTCGCCACCACGTCCAGTAGCCTTCCTCAGCCGTGACCTCCAGCCCCCCAGTGAGGCGCCTCCAGGGGTTCCCTTCAGTCCTCTGCAGTCTCACTCCGTCTGACCTCAGGCAGCCTCTGCCAGCACCTTCTTGGACGACCCCTAAACCTCTCTACCGCTCCAGCCTCTTCAAGCCCTGTACTCTCTCCCGACCCCATTTCCAGCTTAGGGATGTGTATTTTTTATCTGGTTGACCTTCTGTACCTGCCTTCCCATTCCAGTCTTCCTTTCCTTTCCCTCTTCTTCCTTCCTCAAAAGAAAGAAAATGTGTCCAGTCTCCTAGTGTCGAATCAGAGGAACTGATGTGAAGGCCTTCGCCCAGCCCCCACCCTCCCCACGCTGAGGTCAGTCCCACACCCACCTCTGAACTGGCTTCCACTCCTAAGAGCTAAGGCCTGCAACACGTCCCTGGCCTGTCCCCTCCCGCCCATCCGCCTGCCCAACTGGCCCTCACCCTCCTCCCAGAGCAGCCTGCCCACCTTCCTGCCAGTCCTTTCTGCTCTATCCACACACCCGAGCCCCCACCACACATCAGCATCCAAAAGCCACCCCACACAGTGGCTTTTCGGATCAAATGTCCTTGGTCTCCCACTTCCTAGTGAGCCAAGTGCCTTTCCAGACACACACCCACATTCCAGGCCCATCTCTGCCCCGGGGTCCCGCACCCCCAGTGGTCTGTTACGCATCCTGCTCCTTCAAGCCTCTTCTCAAACTCTGACTGCTCAACAGATAGACCCTGTCTCGAGCCCGATGAAGCCTCTCCTTCCCGCGGCCCCCACAGGTTTTCTCTGTCCCGTGCTGTCTGGATTCTGTCTTCTACCGAAAGAGCCCATAGTGTTTGGCAGGGCGATGAGCAGTGGTTCTGGTTCTCCAGTGTCGTGCACGTAATAGGTCGCCGTAAATATCTGTTGAATAAATGAAGAGACACTGGTATTTTCAGTATAAACATAGAGACTCATTCAGTCTTCTCTTACATGACCCTGAAGAGGCTCTCAGATAAGAATATAGTTGTGAGCAGCGTGATGGCCACCAAAAAGGGACACGTTCCAGACTGATGCAATGGGTCCAAGTTCTTTTCATTCTTCCAATAGGTCACTATGAAATAAGATCATGTGCTTTACCCGTTAGCTTCTCTGTATTCTGTTTTGTTAGTTTACATACCACCCGAAAGTACAACCATAGAGAAACTAAGAGCTGTCAGCTGCTTCCTGAACCTCGAGGTACCATGGCACAAGGTGGTCTCCTGGGGCCCTGGGCATTTTCACACACCGTGCTCTCTTGGTGACACTTCCATGAGCTTAAAGAGGGCAGGGGCTAAAGTCACAGCTTCGAGAATGCTGGGAGAACACAGGTGGCCATGCCGGGGATGCGCAGCTGGCTCTCATTCTTGCCTTCCCTCCTCGTGTGTGAGGGGTGCACCCACGTGGACACACTTGCCCTTTCCTCCCCGATGGACTCACAAGAAGAAAGCAGTGTCCATGCTAAGGAATGCTGGAAACAGCAGTCTGGGCCCCTGAACTCACCCAGTGTGGGACTTGTTGGAACAGGCCAGAGACTGATGTGATTTCAGTGACAGGGAGAACAAAGGACAAATAAACCTGCTCTCCCATACCTTTGCGACAGTGCTCCTTCCCTGGGCTGCGGCTGCAGAGGTCTGTGCCAGCTTTTGAGCCGCACAGTTGTGGGACCTTGCTCTTTGCCGGTCTACACACACACATACCACCACCACCACCACCCCACCCCAGCTTCCAAGTGAACGTCTGGGGCGGTGGCCCGGGAGTGCTGAGGTTTCTCTCTGGCTTCCTTTTTCCAACTCTTTCATTCCTGCTGCTAAACTTTACAAATACATTCCACTTGCAACAATGTTATGTCTGTGTTCAACTTTAAAATTATACTCCGAACAGACCTGGTGTGATTCCATATGGAGTGATTTACATGCCGGGCAAGAAACTTGCTGGCCAACTGTTAGTTGAGTAGTTATTCTAGAGACACTAGCAGATTCTATGCTGCCAGGGAAGTTGTTAAAGTCGTCAGTTCCTCCATTCCTGGAGAGCAGGAAATTGTGACGTTGATGCTCATTAGTGTGGCTGTGACCGAAGGTATGAGTCGGAAGTAACCACTGTGTCTTGCTCTTCGCAGTATTCTGAAATCCATGGAGTTTGCACCGTCCGAGGGAGCTGGGACACAGGTACACGGTCTCACTTTGCTTTCCGTGTGTGTGAGCGTCAGCGCGGCCCCAGTCCCTGCTCCTCCCCAGGCGAGCCTCCCCATCTCCCCTTTCTGTGAGACCTGTCACCTGTAGCTGACCAGTAATTCCTCAAGAACGTTTAAGCAAATTAAAGCAAATTGTCTTTATTTCAAAAGAAAAGTTCGTGTTTTCCAAACTGGTAACTCAATTCAAGTGCAATTGTGATTTAACTTGGTACTAAGGACTTGGATATAAACAATTTCAGACCATGTTAAAGATCAGCCCAGAAAGGACTGGCTTTCGGAACTTTTATTATCTCCTCCCTCACATGGAGGGGCTATAGGGGCCGGGTGACAATAGCACATGGTAACCTGGTGGCCAATTAAAATTTAAGTCATCAGATGGAATCGTGCTCCTGGTGCCCAGAAGGCAGCTGACTCTTGGTGGCTGGCACCTTTACAGTGAGTGATTCTCTGACAGGTGTGTGGCTCGGCAGCCAGTCCCGTTGCCAGATGAGGCATAGGTTTTAGACCGGCGTGAATGGGCGGACAGAATCGAGAGTGGTTAGTTATCTAGAAAAAGAAAAATGACCTCAACTAAAATGAATTCTTTTGGAAAGGAACTTGAGTGTTTCCCACGTGTGTGTGAAGCATCTTCAGGGGAAGTCAGATTTCATATGTGTCAAAGTGAGAGAGTTGGGTGGGAAATGGTAGGAGCAGGCGTAGCGGGAGCAGGAGGGCGCCGGCCGCAGTCAACCCCGCTCTGCCCTGTCCAGGACGCATCCAGGCCCCTGGAGCTGCTGCTGCTGGAGAAGAGCCGCTCGCTGCAGTCCGAGAACACCGCCCTGCGCATCTCCAACAGCGACCTGAGCGGTAGGTTGACAGGGTGTCGCGTGCCGTGCTCAGTCCCTTCCAAGGGGCGAGGAAGAGGAAAGTGAACCGTGAGTCTGGGCCGATGCATGACGGGAATATCACCAGTTGATGCGAACCTTGACTAATAATGAGTGTTTGGTCTCCTCTTCGTCCTCCTCACCGCTCCTCTCCCTCCCTCCCCCGCCCGCTTAAAGACGGTCAAGGTGAGACGTGTGGCCGCAGAGCGTCTGCGGAGGTCAGTCAGAGCCAGTGTTTCAGGAGATAGCAGGAGGGACACTCGGAGGATGTTGGCTTTCTGATCTTTTCCTAGTTGTGCGGCCTCTCTCTCGTGGTGTCTCCGGGGGCTGCTGACAGGGCGAGCCCTGCCCTTCCAGGCTCAGTGGAGCTTTTCTTCCTTTGTCAGGTTTTCCTTGGGAGCGCATTCCCCATCCTTAGCCTTTCTTTGCTCGTCCCAAAATGGTGGCGTCACTGACTGCTTCTGGTTTTGGCAGCTGGTAAACCGTTTAAAAGTGTCTCGGGCTCCGATGATATTTCATTCTTAAAATGTGCGTGCCTTCGATCGAGTGGACTCGGTACAGTGCATTCGCCTCAGAGCAAGTGGTGTCAGAGAACCTGTTGGTCCCAAAATGTCAGTGTTTGCTGCTCCTCAGGTGGGGCCCTCCTGGTAATAGCTCGAATGCTAGAGGCCCGATCAGAGGCCTGCGACCTGTCAACTCTTTACTGTGTGTGGTACCGGCTCCTTGTCACTTTAAGAGTTTGAATCTATGTGAAGGGGACTCTCCAGGCTGCAACGTACAAGAAAGGTGCAAACATGAAATGCATGTTGCTTGTTTCCGGGGGGCCTTGTTTGGCTGATTTAAAAATTCAATTGAAAAACAAACCAACACACCTCATTGGCCCTTGTAAAATCTGCACTTTTTTTTCCCTTTTGTGGGGCAAACTGCATTTTGGTCTTGGTTTTTTTTCCCTTTTGAATCCCCCATAATGCATTATGTTTGCCCTTCCTTGTAGGGTCAGCCAGGAGAAAAGGGAAAGACCAGCCTGAGAGTCGGCGTCCTGGACCTTTGCCGGCCCCCCCTCCTTCTCAGTTGCCCCGCAACACGGGGGAGCAGGCTTCCAATACTAATGGTACACACCAGTTCTCACCAGCGGGGTTAACTCAAGACTTTTTCAGCTCATCCCTGGCAAGCCCCAGCCTACCCTTGGCTTCTACGGGAAAATTTGCACTAAACTCTCTCCTCCAACGACAGCTAATGCAGTCCTTCTACTCCAAGGCCATGCAGGAAGCAGGAAGCACAAGCATGATTTTTTCAACAGGTCCATACAGCACAAACTCCATATCTTCCCAAAGTCCATTACAACAAAGCCCAGATGTAAATGGCATGGCCCCGTCTCCCAGCCAGTCAGAAAGTGCTGGGAGCGTCTCCGAGGGCGAGGAGATAGACACTGCAGAAATCGCCCGGCAGGTGAAAGAGCAGTTGATCAAGCACAACATTGGACAGCGCATTTTCGGACATTATGTCTTGGGACTGTCTCAAGGGTCAGTGAGCGAGATTCTGGCCCGGCCCAAACCATGGAATAAACTGACCGTTCGCGGCAAGGAGCCTTTCCACAAGATGAAACAGTTCCTCTCCGACGAGCAGAACATCTTGGCTCTTCGCAGCATCCAAGGCAGACAAAGAGGTGAGAGACTTTGGTGGGTTGGCGCCGACATGTGAGCCCATCACAGAGTTGTGTGTGCATGTCTGTGTGATGAAACATTTGTGCATCACATCAGGTAAAATTCTCTTCAGTTCTACCATTTCCAGAGTTCAAGGGTCAACTGGCATGAGCTAATGAAGCTGTTAGATAAGGGAGATTGGGCTCTGAAACTTGCTCAGCAGCTCACATGTAGTAAGCTTAGCATTTCAGTGCTGAGTACTGGATCGGGGTGGGGAATTACATTACGTACAGCATCCTGGCATTTTTAGTGTGCAGTGGTGCGATTGGCCTGGGTGCTGGCCTCGCGTGGGGAGGAGCCCTTGGGTACCACCCCGCCCTAGAGCAGCAGCGGCAGCTGGGGTCGCTCGTCACACAGTCCCATGGGGAGAGTGGATCAACCACGTGTCCCGTCCCCTTCCCACTGCACAGAAGGGAATGTGTCTTGTGGTCAGCTCTCTCCCAGTGCTTACTTTCTGTTAGTGATGTTTAGCATTATGAGCAAAAGGCCTGCCTTGAGTAAAATACATGAAAGCTTTATTAAAACACCCTTCCTACCTCACCTTCCATAAAAACATAAAAAGTCGGTCACGTCCCTAATTGAAAGAATTCCCTCCCTCTAACAAATGGGGATCATTCCGCTCAATCAGCAGTGGTAGAGAGAGGTAATCTCATCAGACACATTTAAAACATCCTGACACTTAGGCTCAGAACAAATGGAGAAGGGAGATGTTTCAAATAGCGTCAGTTTGCACAAAGCACGCTGAGCTTTTTATGGTGATGTCAACCGAAACTGACTGTCCTTGGATGATACTGTGAGCTGTGTCCCCCGGGGACTGGTGGGCGATTCGCTTGGCGGCAGTGCCCCGTCCTTTGCCCCTGGTGGCATTGGTGCCACAGGCCACTCCTTAGGTCTGTCTAATCTCCGTCTGCAGTAGAGCCATGGCCTCTGCAGCCAGTCAGCCAGGGAAGGGCCTCTCAGAAGTTTCTAGTAGCTCCCAAGTTGCACAGGAAGCCCTGAGTGACAGGCGGCTCAGATTTCATGTCACGCAGCCCATATCGTCAACACCACCATCCCCCTGATTGTTTTGTTCTTACCACACTTGTTTTTCAACAGAGAATCCAGGCCAGAGCCTGAACAGACTATTTCAGGAAGTACCGAAACGAAGAAATGGGTCTGAAGGTATGTTGCAGGCAGGTGTTTTTCTTTGCAGTTAGTAACCTAGGAAGCAGCATGTCCTTAGCTGTGGATTTGGGTTAAAACTGTGCAGTGTGATTCTGGCCTGGAACCTGATGGAAAAACAGAGCTAGTAAGTATAAAACAAAGCACGGGTTCAAGTACGCACAGCCCCTTCCTCCTGAGCTGCCTGCACTCTACTGAGCGCAGAAGAGGTGAGAAGTGGCACCACCACTAAGAATTAGTCCCCAAGTGAGAATCCCAACCCCCTTCACATTCAAATTATGCCTTTCCATTTTCTCAGGAGCAGGTGAGAGAATAACAATTGTTGCTCTGAGAAAAATCACATGACTAAGTCAAATGAGATACTGCTGCTTCCTTGTACTTTTTTTTAACTGAGCTATGTTAAAAGTGCTACAGCGTGAACAAATTCCAAACGTAATCAGTTTTCCTCTGGGCCCTGGCGAGCCAGCCCCCACTACACCCTCCTTGGAGTGGCATCTTTAATGGGCTTGGTCCCGGTGGTATGCTGCTTCAAACGGCGTGGTCTGGCACTTCATACTCAGTAAGGTAGTGAAAAGTGAAAGCATGTGCCCGAGCTTGGAGAGAACTGGGGCCAGCCCCTGGGCTGCAGCAGCTTCAGTGCATCTCCATGTGGCTGTCTGCAAAGCATCACCATGTGACCGAAGGACTGAACCCTCGTCCTTTAGGGGCTTCTGCAGGCTCCTCTCCTCAGTCATAGATTTTTAAAAGGCATCATGTGCTAATAGATAGGAAATGTTAAGTTCAGCCTCTTCACCTTGTCCATCCAATGATTGATAGGCAGTCAGCCTCAACCCTTTGCTCCCCTTTCCCATTTTTCCCTTTGGGATGCCAGCTTCGTATACACGTACAGAACCTTGAACGTAGCCCTATGCCAAAGCAGTTGTTGGAGTTGCTTTTAAGTGACTCATGAAAAGCATCACCTTTTAATCTTTTGTCTTTTTGTGTACCGGATTAAATAATTTGCTCTCCCTGCTCCCAACCCATGGGTGTCCAGCTTGGGTAAATGTGAGAGCTTGTCCCACTGGCCGAGTAACATTTAGTTTCAGCAGGAAGCCTCTTCCTGCACAGGGTCATGGTACCTGCTGTGAAGTTGCACGCACAGCAGGTACAGGTACCTGGGAGGCCACACCTGCCTCCTTGCCATCACTGGCCTCCACTCCGGGAGCTATTTATCAGAATGACATCTTCGTGCAGCACTGGTTTGTGTTCCAGGTGTGGGTTTGATGTCATTGGCATGGCTTTTTCCTGCAGGTAACATCACTACCCGGATCCGAGCCTCCGAGACCGGGTCCGATGAAGCAATCAAGTCCATCCTGGAACAAGCCAAAAGGGAGCTGCAAGTGCAGAAAACTGGTACGGATTCCACTTCTTTGACCACTGTCTTCCAAACTTAGAAGAACTGTTATGCGTGTTCTGGTCAGCAGTAATTAACTTTTAAAATATATAGGACAATAGAATACATGTCTTTAAGCATTTAGACAAGTACAGAGAGTAGTGGGTCTGTGTGATATATTAGGTTCGTACAAAAGTTATTGCGGTTTAAAAGGCTAATAATTGCAAAAACCGCAATACTTTTGCACCAACCTAATATATTTTGCTAATAGTTACCATTCTTTTTATAATGTCATTCCCTAGCATTGATTCAAGAATGTACCCATGGCCTAGAATCTCCTAGCCAGTAGTTTGTATGAAATTTCCTTTTTTAAGTGCAGTATAGGCTTTTGTTATTTGGGTATATTCTTAACCAAACACTACTGAAAAAGAATGGCTGAAAACTAAATTCTTAACAGCTGCTTTATGGAATGAGTGTTGCTGGGGAGGAGCAGGACATTTTACTGGATGGATGTCCACCTCTGCAGTTAGTCTGCCTCAGGAATTGGCCCTGGAGCTCTCCGAGAGCTGCCCTGTCTAAGAGGAGAGAACTCCCACATTTCAGCATCTCTCTGGTTGAGCTTTCATTGAGAGGCACGCCATGCTGTACATCCAACTCAGGCCTTCTGCTGGAGAGATAACTGAGTGCCTGAGTTCTCTTCCTGGGGTCCTACACACACCTGCCCTGTACCTGTGAAGCCCTGCTCTGCAGAGCCCCTCCGTGGACCTGGTCACAGGGCTCCTGCCTGGCCTGGTTGCAGGCAGCTGTGGCAGCCGAGGATGGGCCACCACCTGGTTACTCCCTTGGTCACTGGGTCCTCTCCCAGGCCTCCCCACTCCCGTGTGGCTTGGTCAGTGGGTGAGCTCAGGTGATCCCTTCTGGGAACCAGGCCTGACATTTTTACTTAATTTAAACTAGGTCCTCAGAACAATCCCTGGAAGGTGGATTTTGTTACCCTGTTTTTTCCTGATTAATATGCTCAAAGTTAGAACAATTTGCCCAGACTTATTAACTGGTGGACCCTGGATGGAAACCCTGATCTCTCGGCTGTCTTGTCCCAACGCTTTCCCTCCAGCCGCCTCCTTCCAGAGACCCCAGAGTAGTAGGACACGTCCTTCTGGGATCTCGAGCCTGACAGCAGAGGGAGCTTTCAATCTGATAAGGTCTTTGCTGTCAAGGCCACAGCTGAGGGTTAAGCCAGTCCGTCCTCTGGGTGCTGAACACCCAGAACACCTGGCAGGGCACCTCTGGCAGGGCAGAGGATACCCCGAATTGAGAGTGGAAAGGCCCCATTGAGGTGTAACTCCAGTGATCCGTCACCTGTTCCCTCCTGGGCAGTTTCTCCTGCAGAGTGGTTGCCTGCATCCTGAGGGTGTGAATTGGAGAAGGGAGGGCCTTTTGTTCACTAGTAAAACAAAGTCCTCAAGAGGCACTGAAGGTTGTCACTGTTGTTTGAAGCGTTTTTCAGCTTCGTTTAAAGAAGAGCCCGGTTGTGTGATTTCCCCAGATATGAAGGCACGTTACAGAGCTGGCGCAGCTTAGGGGAGCATTTAGCCCAGCGCCCCTCAGCCAGAGCCTCAGCCCACTTCCCCGGGAGCTGGCTAAATCTACAGACGCTGGTCCAGCCTGCACTCACTCTCAGTCAGATGCCCCGGGCTGGGGCCTGGCTGTGTGCATCTTAACAAGCCCAGAGGATAATGATTCTGGTATACAGACCTGGTTAAGTATCCTTGACCGAGTGACTACGCATCCCAAGTTTACAGATGCGAATCAGAGGCCCAGCGGTAGAGGCCGGGAGGTCACAGAGCAGTAGTGTTAGTCCTGTCATCACTGCTCAGACCAGATGCTCGTGTGTTTCACTGATGGGGAAAACGTTGGGAGAGCTGTATGGTTCTCCCAAATAATCTGCATTTTGTGATAGGTCCAGTTAGAATGGAGTGGAGTGAAAGAAGACTGTTCCCCACCAAAGGGGGCGGTTCAGCCACCATCTCACCTCTGTGTTTGATCCGTGCAGCAGAGCCGGCCCAGCCTTCCTCCGCATCCAGCAGCGGGAACTCCGACGACGCCATCCGCTCCATCCTGCAGCAAGCCCGCCGAGAAATGGAGGCCCAGCAGGCCGCCCTCGACCCTGCCTTAAAACAAACGCCACTGTCACAGACTGACATTGCCATCCTGACCCCCAAGTTAATATCCACCTCACCCATGCCCAGCTACTCTCCTCTAGCCATCTCCTTGAAGAAGCCCCCCTCCGCCCCCGATTCCAGCACCTCCGCGCTGCCCAACCCCCCGGCCCTCAAAAAGGAGTCCCAGGATGCGCCTGGGCTGGACCTCCAGGGAGCGGCCGACTCTGCACAGGGCGTCCTACGGCACGTGAAGAACGAGCTGGGCCGCAGCGGTGGCTGGAAGGACCACTGGTGGAGCACCGTGCAGCCAGAGAGAAAGAGCAGCGCTCCTTCTGAGGAAACCAAGGTCGAAGAAGCCAGCGGTGGGAAAGAGAAAGGCGGCGGCAGCCAGGCGCGGGCCGAGCGCGGCCAGCTCCAGGGACCCTCCTCCTCCGAGTACTGGAAAGAGTGGCCCAGCGCTGAGTCACCGTACTCCCAGAGCTCGGAGCTGAGCCTGACCGGAGCCAGCCGCAGCGACACACCCCAGAACAGCCCTCTGCCGTCCTCCCCAATCGTGCCCCTGTCCAAGCCCACCAAGCCCTCCGTCCCTCCACTGACCCCCGAGCAGTATGAGATCTACATGTACCAGGAGGTGGACACCATCGAGCTCACCCGGCAGGTGAAAGAGAAGCTGGCCAAGAATGGCATTTGTCAAAGGATCTTCGGGGAGAAGGTAAGGGATTTGATTAGGGGGCTTGGGTTTTCCCATCTCTTTTCATTGCTTAGGACAAGTTATGTATCTGGAGGACGTGGCCATCACCCATTGAATTAACCAAAGAGCATAATGGGTTGTCCACTCCCAAACTTCTGGAAAGGCTGCCTAGTGAATTTGCCATGTTCCCCTCTGGGACCAGGTTCTGGGCTAGGCCATGTCACCACTGTGCTCCTTGAGACCACTCAGTCACACGGTGAAGGGGATTGGTAAAGTTGCCATTTGACAGCTAAGTTAACTATGTGCCCCAAGCTGGCAGGTGACTGAATTCCAGTCCTTCCTCTGCTGGCAGGTGTAGCCCAGAAGCACCTCTGTAGGCTGTTTGGGCCAAAAAAGATCTGATCTGATCAACATGCAGAGAACCCAAAGGCCCCTCGATAGAAAAGCTGAGTAAAGCATAACTGTACCTTGCTCACAATTCAGACGGCGCTTGGGCATTGTCCAGCCAGAGAGGTGAAGCGACTTGCCCAGGAATACACGGCTCGAGGTGGCACGTGCAGGGCCACACAGGGCCCTGAACGCCCTTGTTTCCACACCGTCCTTCCTTCCCTAGCTCGTGAAAGTACCATGGTTTGTGGATGACCTCCCAGACCCTTTCTGTTCTTGGCACTTCCTGGTAATGAGATTGCGGATAATGGGAATTTACCAGGCCTGTGAAATATAAGATAAACATAGTACCCCAGAATCGTTTTGGGTTAAGTGATGGACGCTGAGCATAATGAGAAGCGCTCTGCTCCCCTGCAAAGCAGCCTCCCTGAGAGACTCGCGCAGGGTCAGCAGTGGCCTCCAAGGTGCCTCTCCCCACCCCACAGACCTGCCGTCAGTTCAGTGTTTGCAGTGTACCATCCTTGCAATATCTGATTGTGCTCTCTTTGTCCTGATTTTGCAAAAGGTGATGGGGGGGGAGGGGGATAGCAACGAGGATGAGAATTTGAAGTCCCTTGAAATTTCTAGTTCAGTGTTGTAAAAATATCATTTGAGAACATTTAAATAGACATTTGTGCTCATGCCTTAAATTTAGCAGAGACTTAATAGCGTTGAACTTGTTTGGCCCATGAGTGCAGTTTATTCTGGAACTTGAGAACTTTTCAAAAGAGTGATCGGATGCAGCCCCTAAATATCTCTGGGCTGCATCTGTGTCCTGGGGGGGGGGGTGCGCATGCATATGCATGGCCGTATGTGAGCGCAGGGAAACGGGTGTGTACATGCAGCTTGTCGATTGTCTGCGGTGAGTTTCACTCCCAGACTGGCCCCCCTCTTGCCACCAGCTCACCTCTGGGCCCCGACCACAGAGCAGGATGTGATCAGAGAGAGTGAACCTTTCGAGATGCCAGCTTGGCCCAGCACCAGCAGAGGAGTCTGGCTGCCCACACCCCGCTGGCATCCGCTGCTTTTGCCTCTAAAGGGGTCCTTGGCCTCAGCACCTCAGCCTTTCCTGGCGCCACCAAGCAAAGAGCAAGATGGTTTCAATGTTTCCTCTTGGGTTGTCAAGACAACGACCCTGCAGCCTTGGCAGGATGGAGACTCCACCCCTCCCTTTCCCAGCCTGCCTCTCCCTGGGAGCTAAAAGCTGTGACTAAAACTATGGCTCCCGTGCCAGGGCATCAGCCCATGGGTGACCTTGAGAAGCTTATTCCCCTACTCCAGGCTGTCGCCATCCGGCAGGCAGTGGTTCTCTGCTCTGCCCCAGGAGTGCTCCCTGTGTGTCCTGTCTCTCGTCAAACCTCCCGCACTTGGTGCCCGTCACTAAAGCATTTTGCAGCCTCATGTTCCACCCTGGGTGCTAACGCCAGGGTCTCTGTGTGCCCCCCCAGGTGCTGGGCCTGTCTCAGGGCAGCGTCAGTGACATGCTGTCCCGGCCGAAGCCATGGAGCAAGCTGACCCAGAAAGGCCGCGAACCCTTCATCCGGATGCAGCTCTGGCTCAACGGCGAGCTGGGCCAGGGCATCCTGCCGGTCCAGGGGCAGCAGCAGGGGCCAGGTGAGGGCAGCCCCGGGCCACTGCGGGGAGAGAGGAGGGCCATCTGAACAGGGAGGCGGCCAGCCACGTGGCGCTTGGAGTCAGAGAACTGACCCGCTTCCTCCACCACCTGTTGCGATGGAACTAACTTTAGTTTTTAGGAGAGAGAAGGTTGTGCCTGGCTAATTTTATAAGCAGCAGAAAATGAGTTACCAATTAAGAAAATGCTGTTTATACATAAATATACGTAAAAGTCAAGTAGCTAAATCAGGGAATCAGGAAAGAAAATCAGCCAAAGGTGAAAGATATCACAGGCGATGGCTTCTGCGTAGTCCCCGGCTGGGGTCTTACCTTCTGCCTGCCTGTGTGTCCCCCCTCATTATGGCCCCTCCCCATAAGGAGTGGAGACCCTCCCTTGGGCCTTTGGGACATTATGCTGTCCCCGTTCTGCTGCTCTCAGTGCATTAGGAAACTTTAAACCCTGGGCGTTTTTCCTCCTTTAATTGTATCCCTTTTTCTTATTTAGTCCTCCATTCTGTGACGTCACTACAGGACCCGCTGCAGCAGGGCTGTGTGAGCTCAGGTAACGAGCTGATTTCTGTTTTGTATGAAATATTTCCCTGCCTTGTGTGTTTTCTCATCTCTGGTTGTAGTTTGTTGGGGAGCAAGAGGGTCGACAGCTGAGTACAGGGTTCCTCCAGCGTTTTGCTTTTCGCCACATTCTTTCATCAGTCGGTCAGCTTCTAGGTGTGAAGCCCTGTGTTCGAGGCTGGGGGCTGTTGTGCGAGTCAGGGACAGATTCTGTGCTGGGGGAGGGCTTCCGTTCTAATAGCAGGGGACAAGGAATGAGCACACATCGCTCTCCAGTGGGGTCATGGTAGGTGGGAGTCAAGTCCATCGGAAGACCCTGAACCACCTTTCAGCAAAAGGGAAATGGAGGCAAGTGGGGTTACAGTTCAGGGTATGGCTGGATGCAGAGCCAGTGACACTCAGCAGCGCGGGGCCGAGGCTGCAGATCCAGCCTGGAAACAGGTGGCAATGGAGGGCCTGGAGTATAGACCGAGACGGCCTCTGAGAGTTGTGAGGTCCCGGAGGTGGCATTTGTGCCAGGGGACCCGTGGCTGCAGCCAGCCGGGCAGGCCCACATGCCTGTGCTCCGGAGCCCCTCCTTTGCATGTCCTTCCCGGGCTCCCACTGAGGCACAGCTTTCCTCGCCCGGCTTTCAGGAACAGCGGCATCAGGAGCTGTTCCTCTTTTTCCCTTATTTTTCTAAACATCTTGATTAGTCTCCATATCCCATTGATTCATTGAAAACACAAACAAAGCTAAGTGAGGAGCGTGAAGCCCGCCAGCCTGCTGGAAGTTTTACGAGGGAAAACATGTGTAGTGAGAGAACAGCCGGGTGGCTGCGGCCGTTACGCTGCAAGACGCCAAACCCACGCACAGATGCAGCCAGAGCAGCTTGTTTGCAGTGAACTTCCCGGTTAGGTTGTTTTTGTGTGTTTTAGGTGTTCCATTCTGGTTTTGACCAAAATGGGGGTCGGAAGGCTGTATCTTGCCTGAGCTGTTGGTTTCCTGGCTGGACATCTAAATGGAGTTGTTGTCTATTTGAAGAAGGATCGGGGTGCAATTCCTTCTCGCTTCATATCTGGGTCGATCGATTGAATTAGCAAGCACCAGAGAACTCGGCAAAACTCAGCAGGGAAAATAATGGACATAGTTTTGTGTGCTAGTTTTGTGGACATTTGCGTGAAAAATCAGCCTTGCCTCCTGCACTAACAGAAAGTTGGCCTCCTCTTAAACTCTCAGAGAGCCTCTGTTTGCTGCCCTGTCAGGGTCAGGACTGAACTTGGCAGAATGTGACTAACGTTTCTTAGATCAAAATCCCTCATTCCTAAATAAAATAGGAAATCTCCTGCAGTTCCAGGTCGGGTATGATCAATGCCAAAACTTTCTCAGTGTCTGAACAAATCTTTGAAGAATGGCTTTTTGCTTTTTATTGTATAGCAGGTAGTCACTACCGCGCTGGAACATTCATACAACAGTCACATTTCCAACCTAAGAAAAACACACAGGGCTCCTAAGAGGAATGTAAATGATATTTGTAAAATATCAAGTTACTTTATAAAATAAAGTGATGTAAAACTCTTGGGAACTCTGCAGATCGGAGGCGGGAAGGAGGAGGCAGTGAGCCCTTCAATAAAAGTGAGCAATATCGAACTTTCCAGTGGTTTCTGGGAAGAAGTGGCAGGTGGGCCTCTCCCTGTGTCATCCCAGCGAGACAGGAGATGGATTGCTGATGGCTCACCTCATTGTCAGGCAGCACTAGGGAAACCCATCAGGACAAACAAGAATTGTGGTGACTGAAGAAATAGGAAAAATATTTCTTATGTTCCAGGAAAATATAAACTTTTAAATATCATCACGGCAGTTAAGCAAAAATGTTTCTGTGGATCAAGACTAGAACGTGCTTGAAAGTGGAAAGAAAGATTATTGTAACAGTGGCAAGGCTGTGGCTGATAATTACCCTTTGTTTGAAATTTTTTTACCATCAGTGTTATCCTTTCAAAAGTATATCTGAAAATATAAGTAGCTGTGTTTTTTAGTATGTGGAATTTAAATTCGAAAAACAGAATTATTTTTTAATGATCAGTGTTGTTAAATCATTGGGATGAATGACTGTGAGACTCCAGAATCTTCCTTGACAGCTTAAAAAATCAGTGTCTCTGAGGAAGCATTCAGCATTGCTCCCCCACAGCAGGGTCCCAGGATTTCCCCAGGATTCTGAGTCCCTGTTCTCACCATGGCTACCTCGGAATCCTTCCAAGAGACCCCCACACCCAGAAAGATGCTCTGTCCTTTGCGGTGGCTCCGTGAGGCCTCTGCCCTGAGGCAACTTGGCTGCAGGAAGGTAAATCCAACCCTGGGTTGGTTTGTTCTTGATTCATGGTGAGAAACCCTCAGTGTCTGGGAATACCGGCGGCAAACTGACCTTGCAGTTGGTTTAGCCCCCCAGGTATGGAAGGACTTGCCTTCTGTCCACAGCCATTCAGTAAGAGCTACAGTTTTGTAGCTGAGAGCTCTAGTGGACCTAATGCATGGCTCTGCTTAGTTGCCATGGCGACAAGGTGCCCCAGGAGTGGAGTGGCCTCACTCATCTAAACAGCAAACTGCTGACATAGAATCTACTTTCCTCACTGAAGAATTCCTGTCTGCCTCTTGCTGCCCAGCTCTGTTGCCCCTCAGTGTCTCCATTTTCCTTAATGATTTATACGTCAAACTTGCTGATGAGTTTTACGATAAGGAGAAACTGAAGTTTCGGTTGCATCATCATTTTTTCCTGTTGGCGGATATAACCATTTCTGAATGTTCCTTTGATGATCTGAGCTTTGGGGTGATGGCCTTGGGCATTAAGGAAAGTCGGTGCCATTTTCTGTTAGTGACCTGTGCTTTTCCTGGGAAGCCGTTAGTTAGGGCCTTGGAGAGTAAGGAATGCAAAGGGTTCTATGCCAGTCATAGGAGTAACTTTTAAAAAAAAAATTTTGAATGACAGAACTTCAGATCAGTTATCTGTTCATATATTTCCTGGTAGTCTAGTCTTCTGCAAACGTTTTGGTGGCTTCTTCCAAAGATCCCAAGGTCCGGTGTCTTGGGGCGGGGAAGGCAGTGGTTATATCCAGGGCCGTCTTTGATCTAATATGGCAAGCCTGTTTGAAGGTAGAGTTGCAGCTGGTCCTTTGGGGATTGGTTCTCTCTAAGTCTCCCTTTTGTTTGTCTTCCATCCCAGGTATCATCCATCAGCTGCCCGAGTATCACTTAGTACTAGTAGCACTGCCCCGGGGAAGCAAAGGAAGCACTCAGAGAAGGAGACGGGAGGGGCCAAGCAAGACTTGTGTGCTCTGAGTTTGGCATACGGTTCTTGCTGACCAGTTAGCAGTTTTTTAAGAGGGAAGAAAACCTTGAGTTATAATGAAGTGTGTGTGTGTGTGTGTGTGTGTGTGTGTGTTGTGTAGGTACATAGGTAGGTAGATATGATCTGGTAAAACACTGGATTTTTTTTTCTTTTTTCATTCCTTAAAGCTCATTTCATATTCACAGTTCCTTGGTGTGATTAATCTTTTTGCCCCTAGGGAAAAGAAGGAGACAAGAGACAAGTCTAAAGGAGGGGTGAGTGGGGGGTAGGGAAAGAAACAGGTTTTCCTGGCTGCCGGTTAGTCCTTATATACGGAAATCTGATAGAGGAGTTGCCCAGTGCAGTCGGCTTTGTAACTTGTTAATACGGGAGCACTGCATGTACTGGAGGAATAAGTGTCACACCAGCTTCAGATGCATTACTGCAAGCTGTCCAAGTCACTTCTCCTCAGATTAATCATAAACTAGCCGGTTTTCCCAGCACGTCAGTCAGGAACTGCAGGTTCCCAGTCTTCTTTGCCCATGGAGAATTCCGGGGCTCCACGTGGCTCCTCTCAACCAGAGTATCAGCTGCCTCCTGGGAAGACAGCTGCTGCCGTGCTCCTCTAACAAGGGTGGACCCGCCTGTGACCCCCCCACCCCCACCCCCGCATTATGGCCACAAGCCCCAGGTGGGGATAGGCCAGTGTTCCTTTCAGATGCATCATGGCTCTTTAATAAGCATCGTGCCATGAGATGACCAGGAAAATATGTTCAGGATTTTAGTGCTTTGAACTCAGCAGTAAAATTCTGATGCAGCTTCCTTGAATAAGTAATCAGTTCCTCAATTTTAATGACTAAGTCAGGGTGGGGCATCTGAGTACACGTTAATAGGAAAAGGAGGGGCTAGTTGCACCCCTAGAAAATTCCATAGCAGTGTGTAAAGCAGGCAAAACGCCATTCAATGCCTTAGACTAGATTTGATTTGATTTTTTTTTTTCTCTTTCGTCAAAATAAGTCACTGAAAGTAACTACCGGTTCTCTCCAAAAAGAATTATTCTAACTTTTGTTTATTTTGAATAGCCAACAAGATTTGTACATAACTAATTTATACATAGCCACAAACAACAGAACAAAAACAGAAGAGAATTCTGGAAAGACACGTGGGAACTAGAAAGCGCTCCTCCGTAAGCAGGTGGCCATTGCTCAGCGTTTGGCCAGGGGTTCAGCCTTCTGCGCCCGCTGCAAATGGTGCGCAGGAGAACTCAGTGCCCTGTCATGGTTTTCCCTCTTGGCCATAACCTGCACTGGCGCTTTTGTTATGAAGAGCGCCATGATAAGGGAGGGAATTCTCTAGGTCAGAAAGGACAGGTTTCTGGATTCAGACACAACCTACCTTCCCGTTGCCTGTCACCTGGCACGTGCGGCCGCAGGTCAGCAGGTAGGCCCCACGTTGCTGAGGGAGCCCCGAGGAGGGGCTGGGCCGTGAGGAGGGAGAAGTCAGGGCGGAGAGCATTCTGGGTGGAGAGCTCTGCAGATACAAAGGTTCAATGAAGGGGCAAAACATGGCATATATGGAACTTTTGAAAAAGGTGAAAACATTAGGGCCCCTAATTCAGAGGTCTTTTATTTTTTGTTTAAAGTGACAGTAGGAAAGTGGATTGTGGATGGATTTGTCTTTCCTTTATGTAGAATACTTTGCTATTACTGCCTTAAGGCTTGTATAGTGAGAAGAAAAGTGTACACTGCAGGGCAGAGCGAGGGACCTTGCTCTCAAGGTGACCTGTGTGGCCAGCCCCCTTGGTGACATTGGGCCCAGGATTCTTAGGCTCTCACATCTCACCCCAAAGCGCTCCTTCCCGCTGTGGGCAGCTCTTTCTTGAAAGGACATGGGCCTCGGCCAGTGATGGGTGGCACAGCCCACTGTAGTTCTCACCAGTCCCGATCTGAAGAAATGACATGATGAAGACTGGAGGCTGACGAAGGTGTTTGGAGTTCAGGGGTGAAGTCCTCGCCTAAGAACTCAGCAGGTGAACCACCAGGAGCCAGATTTGTGACCAGGGAAAGTGCTCCCTCTGCTTGACCATGGAGCGGCCAGGCTAGTCTCAAGACTGGGTGAGCAGCAGCGTGGCCTCCAGCTTGCAGGGGGCACCGCCTGGCACACTGAGATAGCACCAGCAGCTGCTGAATATGCCCCCGGCAAGCTGGACAGGTAGTTCAAGGAGAGATTGTCTAGGGCTGCAGGGTGGGGCTTGTGAGGCTCAGAAAACCCTCCTAGAGAAGCAAAGATGCCACCCGGTGGGCCGCATGTTAGTCAGTGGGCTGTGATGGCCCAAAGGCAGGGTTCTTGAGCCCCATGTGGAGAAAGACTTTGTTCAAATGGAGGGAGGGATGAGAAGGCTGAGTCAGGAGGAGCGTGTGCCCCAGAGCCAGCCAGGGAGGCCTGGGACCCTCAGCTAAAGTAGGGGTTAGGGCACATACCCCCAGTGTCCAGGAAGGTCCCGTCGCACCTTGGCTGCAGTGGTATCTTGCTCTGCCTCGGGCGAGGCGTCTCCGCAGTGCCTGCCAGGATGGTCTAGGAAACTGCACTGCGTGTATTTATTTCTAATCAACATCTTTGAAACAATTTCAACCTTATCTCCGCCGAGCAAAGGTAAAAAGGGTTGTGCGGCTGCTAACCCTTGAGGAGCGATGAGAGGCAGGCTGAGGCCCACACTCCCAAGAGCAGCCTCAGAGGAGGGTAAGGCGGGGCGGGGGGACCCCACACAGCCTGCGAGCTGCAGGAGAGAACGATGCACTTCCCACAAGCTCCTTTGAAAGCTGACATCAGGACCACCTCCCTGTATCCCCTGTGTGCAGATGCTGCTTTGTCAGCTCTCCCAGCCATCGCGAGCATTTGTGGGATTCGTGGTGGGGACTGGCCACGTGATACTGAAACAGCCGCCCTGCAGCGTTAACACAGGAGGACAGAGGGAGTGTGGAGGCCCTTTCACGCCTGTGGCGCGGGGGTGGGACAAGCTGAGCCCACCCAGCCTGTCCTCCCCTAGAGCACACTGCGCCTACAGACCCCGCACAGGCGTCCTGGGGTGGTGGCCAGCCACTGAGCGAGACAGCCACCTGATGTTTCATCTCAAAGCAGCACACACGTCGTCGTCACAATCCCTGGGAAAGGCTGCTATGGCCTAAACCAGCCCCCAGAGGTCTTTGTTCCAAGAGTGGGATTTGTCACCTGCCTCTCCAAAAAAAAGAGGAGAAAGTTGGAATAACCCAGAGTAAGAGATTTATTTGACTTTTTTTTTCCTATCCTTTGTGAGGATTTTTCGAATAAGCGCACCATAGTTACAAAATGCAAAATTTAAAAGGGCTTACACCCTTTTTAAAAACAACTCTCCCTGCCTCTCTCATCCCCCAGCCCTAGTCGCCCTCCCTGGAAGCAATCCTGTTCCCAGTTTCCTGCAGATAGCTCATGCATCTAGATATTTGTTCCACCCAGAAGGGAGCATGCAGGACTCGTGGGGCTGTGCCTTGCTTTTCTCACCTCAGTACTAGGTCATGGAGACTTTTCCTAGGCCAGTACATAGAGAATTTTCTCCTCTTTTTACAGCTCTGGGGAATTCCTGTGTCTGGATGTACCATATTTTATTTAACCAGTTACTAATGAGAGACATGTCGATAGATTTTAACCGCAAAACAGGAGAACATGAGCAACAGTATGACGCGGCAGGCTGAGAGCAGACTGCCGAGGGCTCGTCCCCCCTCTGCCACTGAGTGACCGTGTGGCCTTGGGCAGTGACTTGACCTCTCTTGGCCTCAGCTTCTTCTATAAAATAGGAAAAATAAAGTACCTGTGCCCAAAGACTGTTGGGAGGTTTAAATGAGGGTGTGTGTGAAAGCCTCCAGAATAGCGGCCGCCACTGCAACCACTCCCATTATATGTCATTTCATGTGTGCACAGAGAGCCGTAGAATAGTGTATCTGCACACAAAATGTCAGGCCTCTGGCTTTAAAACAGAAAAGTCCAGCTACCCACTCCTTGGGTGGTGATTGTCGAGTGCGAGCCCTGTACCCAGAGTCTGCTGAAGGAGGCCCCGCATGCAGCTCTCCGATGTTTGGCTCCTCTGAGGTGCCATCCATCTTTGGCTGTTGCCCCTCCATCTTCATTTGACCCAAAATCTTGAACTTCAAGAGTAAGACTGCAGGTCATCACTCAGGCCATTTGGGGCAAATTAGTACAGAAGCAGGCCACCTTGTCTGGGTGTAGGGGTGCTGTCGGCACAGGTGAGTGGCGGCAGCATCTCAAGTCCTCTCGGTTGCTTGGCCTGAACCCTCCCTGCTGGCACGCCCTGACTCCCGTGTAGGAGAAGGCCCCAGCGGGCCCTAGTCACAGGCCCCTGGACACGTGTCCTTTCTCTCCCTTTTAGCATTCTTTGGAAAACAGAATTTACAGTACATTTGGCATTCAGTGCAAAAGGCAAAAATAGGTCATAGGAGCAAATGGGGACTTCTGTTTTCAATGGTTTGGTTCTAGGGAAGGATGAAGCTTAAATGCCTAACTATCCTCAGGTAATTTTAAAAAGGTGGTCAGAATGAAATGAGGAGACGAATATATTTGCATCGTTTGTGTGCCCCACACAGAACAATAGCTTTAATCCTTAATCAATAAGTGGAAGGGATTTCCCTCATCACTGAGAAAACCAAGGCTCAGGGATGAGAGGCAGTTTGCCCCCAGAAGAAGGTGAAAGAAGCACACGTGTTCCTGAGACCAGCAGCCTCGCTGCCTTGGAGGCGCCGCAGGGCACCTGAGTGGAGTCCCCATGAGTTGTCACTTGGTCCCCCCACGATGGGTGAAAGGTTGGTCCTTAGAACTGCATTCAGGAAAAAGTCAAGATCGTGTTTCAAAACAAGGAAAAAATTGGGTTAAAATTATAAGTGGACAAATAATAGAAAATCAGATTCCTGAGTTACCCTGAGATGCACCCCGTTGTTTCTTCTGGGGACCTGGGCAAGAAATGGGGAGAGAACCCAGCGGAAAATCAGTGGCAGAGTCAGACCCAAGTCTGTCAAGTTTTGCAATGCAAAGTGGCCTGGGGTGCAGATCTGTGCTGCTTTGAAACCTCTTCCAGTCTAAATCCAAGGAAAATACACATGGTGGCCTGAGGTCCTTTCTCTGTGAAAGGATAGCCCCACCCTTTAGCTGTCATGCCCTCTCGCTGCCAGTGGCCCTGAGCCAGCCCAGAACCCCGACCCCAAACCCCTGTGGGTTAACCCTTGGGCCACACTCAGGCTGCCCACAAGGATGAGGAGTGAGCCCTGGATAGCTCAGAGCTGCCAGGAGGCTCCCTCACCGGCCTCATCTTGATTGTGTTTTGTTCTTCCCTTTGGAACCAGATTCCTAAATATAGCCAGAGTCTGAATTGGCAGATGTTGGGTTTGTCCTTTACAAGAGGCCCAAAATTAGTCTGTCGTTTGGCACCTAAATAAAGCAGCCAAACTGCCTTTGTACCAACTTTGCAATGAAGGGAGACTGAAGTTCCAGCGTTCATTTGATAAGGGAACTTGCTCAGAAGCCAGAGCAGCGCCTCCAGAGCCAAAAGGCTGAGCAGAGGGGACATGCAGAAGGACGTGCCTTCCTCCTGGCGAGACCCTCTCATTCCTGAGTTACGGTCAGTAAATACCTCATGAAACTGGAAGAGAGGATCAGTACTCCACAGAAATAGCACTCAGAGAACAGCAGTGGTTCTTCTGATTTGGGGAGGAAAAGAACAGTCTGTCCAGAGTGCCTGGTGCTGGGTTAGCAGAGGGGCTCCCCAGGGGCAGCAGAAAGATGTTATAATCAATTACCACATCATAACACTGATGTATGATAATTACTGAGTGTTTCTCCTGAGATAGTGCAGCATTTGGCTGGGATGCAGTTCTTTCATGGTCCACTGCCTGATTAATATGCAAATAATAGGCTGATTGCATGATGAATGCAGAAAATGAGTTCGCTGATAACGTGAGCACTGAAGCGGGAAGATGATAAATTACTTTTACTGACTGTCCTACATTAAGTACCCTTTCTCAACAATTTCATCACAAATTAAGTAAAGCAGTGTGGAGAGATTGGGAGGATGTATAAAATAATGTACCTTAATAGCTTTTCTAATACCATCACAGACGACAGGACGTCCCTTAGTTCTGTTGCACACGGCCCGGGGCCCATGTAGGGCCACATCAGTTCACTCACCTGCCTGTTGTTGGGAAGCGGGAAGTAGCCCACCACAGCAGCGTGTCCGATGGCTGCAGTCAGCCATGATACGCTAAGGAACCCTCCGCCACAGGCCTGACAGCCTCATCCGCACGCCAGACTGCCTGGCAGTGTTACTGAGACGGGCAGGCGCTCTTGGGGCACACCCTGGAGCCCCTCCCCAGATAGACACTTCAAAGCCTGCTGTCTGCCGGCTTTCTGAGTTTTTGAGCTTGCAGGTCTAGAAGGCTCAGAAAGAAAATACTCAAAACCACCTCTTAGCAACTCCAACTCTTAGAAATCTGGGAAAATTAATTCCACTATTAGAATGGCGATGTGAGCTGCCTGCAGACAGTATGACTGTAGGGGGAGGATGGACAGGTTTGCCCAAAACCAGAAGGGAACCCTGGAGAAAAAGGGGACACGGGCACATGGGCCCGGGAACACGCACTCACGCACATACATACACACACACACACGTGCTCACACAGTGATTAACCTTTGATTACAGCAAAGCAATTTAACTAGAGGGTTTGTTTTTTCCCATCTCAGTAATATATATTTAGACTGTTTGTATGACATACATTTTCCCTTAATGCACAGGGACGCGTTGATAAGTGTTCATACACACAGCTGGTTTGGTAATAAGGTTATTGAAGGTAATTTGAAAGCATTATTTCTAAATCAGTATGGATCTGTAGAAAAGCTGGGAACAGGGGCACACTGTGCTCCTGAACCAGGGCCAATTCTATCGCCCTTTGTCACTTCTGCAACCTTGCCAGACTTTGTGTTCACTGCAAAAATGGAGTTGTAGTTTAATTTTGAATATTCCCAAACTCTGCTTTTGACCTGTATGTTTCCTTAAGAGCCAATAAAAGATACAGAAGAAAAAATACGAAGCTCGAGGGGCAGCCAATTTACATCATCCCAAGTGCCCTGCAGTGCCCACCTCCCAGATGAGCTCTGGCTCTGCTCAAGCCCGAGGCTGGGCCACAGGACCACGCGTCACTCCACAACTTCCATAGGTGCATCTCAGTCAGTGCAGATTTCCTAGGATCGTTTTTCTCCAATGTACTTTTCCCAGTTTGGGAATAAAACTTAGTGAAAAAGAATCCCAAGAGTAAGGGAAGCACCAGGCGGCCCAAGATGGTGTCTGATGGAGGAACCGAGTGTCTGTAGGTCTTTGAGACTGTGAAGCAACAGTCGCAGCGGCAAGCATCGTTGGCACCTCTGTGCTGCACATCAGGCCAAGGTGCCCAGCCAAGGACAGATGGTCCTGGGTCCGCCCTTGCTGTGCCAAGCTCCATCACCAGTCTTCCCACCAGACCCAGGTATTCATCACTCCTTCCGGCGGAACACACCCAAAATCAAGCCCTTCTCCCCAGAATGTCTCTTCCTCTGGCATTCCTTGTCTAGGTAAAAGCTGCCCCATCCCCACAGTCACCTCAATTTTTTTCTTCCTCTTACGCCACCCCCCTCCCAAATACACACACAGTTTCTATTTCCTAAACACCCCTCCGCTTTTTCTTCTTTCTATGCCTACAGCCCCCACCCTGGCCCCAGCCTCAGGGCAGCCAGAACCATCTCTCCGGATTGTGCATGTGGCTGGCTGGGGCACTCCCCTCCTCAGCCCCTTCCCTGGGGCCAACGTCCCCCCTTCTTAGTGTGTGGCCAGCTTCCCCTCTCTCCTTTCCCCCCAGTTCAGCTTGGTGTACCTCCACACCCACCACCCCAGCCTCACCCTTCAGTGTCACCCTTCAGTGTCACAGTGCTGTGAGCACCCACTATGCCCTGTACGTCCCTGTTCTAGCTCTTGTTACAGGGACTTGCTTAATGAAGTCTGCCTGGTTCACCACTGTGCCCTGACTCCTAGCACCCGGCCTGGCACGCAGAGGGTTCCTTTATGGAATAAAAGGCACAGCCCTAACTTCAAGTAGCTTGGAAGTCAAGTGCATAAGTTAAATAGAAACCTTGCTTTTTTAAAACAGGGTTTCTTTGTTAATGAAGTATTTTGGCTTCTCTGTCACTCGAAGGGTTTCTTGCGTGTGTGACGTACAGTTGAGTTGGCTCCAACTCCTGGAGACCCTGTGAATGAGTGACATCCACAGGGTCCTGTCCTCAGCAGCCCTGCTCAGCTCCTGTAGACTCACGCCCACAGCTTCTTTCATGGAGTCAGTCCATCTTGTATTTGGCCTTCCTTTTTTCCTGCTGCCTTCTATTTTTCCCAGTATTATTGTCTTTTCCAAAGAAGAGTTGCTTATGCAGACTTTGTAAGTGTATTGTTCACACACACACACACCAGCACCTACTGTGTGCCCGGGGCTTTTATTTAATCTTATCCCAGCCTTACTTCAGTCCTGGCTTGGGATCGGAGTGTGTGTGGGAGAGAATTCATTGCTCTTCCATTTTATAGAAGAAACTAGAGCCGACAGAGGGGCCATCTACCCTTCCTGGGACAGCCTAGGGTCCTACCCAAACCCTCTGGCTCCTCCCAAGTTCTTCCCGCCAGCCCCACCCTAACCTTTCTCAAGTTACCCCTTTCTGCTATTGAAAAAAAGAATGATTTGGTAGATTTGCTGAGATTTTCAGGGATTTAAGGCAATGTCCTAGCTGGCTGAGGGCCAAGAGTATTGTCAGTGCCGGGCGGCAAGGAGGGCGGGTGCCCGGCTGGGTGTGGGGAGGAGTCTGCTCTGATACTTGATGCGGCCACCTGTTTTCCAGGGTGAGGGGAGACCTACCTGGAGCTGTGGGAATGGGACTTAGGGTGGCAAGGCCCCACCCCTCACTCCCTGAGGGCACCAGGTACAGGCCCTGGGAAAGGAGGCTGCTGCATAGCATGGCCTCTGGATGCTTCTGATACGCCTTAGTTTACTGTGAGAGGACTTCAGTTTCGCTCCCAGTGGGACATGTCCAGTGGCGTGGTCGGAGGAAGTGTGGAAAGCTCCTGCGTGTGTCTGGCATGTATTAAAGTGTTCATGTATTTTGCTTCAAGTTCCCGCTAATCGGTCAAAATCCCACTCCTACTCCATGTTTTTCTGTTGGCTGTGTCCAACGGAGATACGTGACTGTAGAAATAGGGTGGAAGTGCTCAAGGCGCCACGAGTGTCAGCTGTTAGCCTCAAGCGGGGTTCAGGCCCTGAGAAGCCCATCAGCGCCGCCACCACCTCTGGGAAAAGGTTTGGTGTTCAGGGATGTCAGAACTCGTCAGGGAGAGGGTCTCGCGATCCTGGGTGGCACAGGCCTGGCCAATTTGTGACTCAATTAGGTGACTGTCCACCTTCGAAGCAAAGACCCTCATTATTTCTAGAGACTGGCCATAAACCTTCACTAGGTGGGTCTCTTCAGAGAAGAATCGTGGGAACATGTGGTCAAGTCCCCATGTTTCAGGACAGGGTTAGTTTCCCCATCACGATCTCCGCATCCATCCACACTCGGCTGGGAACCATTCCAGCCTGGTGGTCACACTGTTGTAGCTTTTAAAGCTGTCCACACTGTCAGCTGGAAAGGCCGTCGAGCTGGACAGGGTCCTTCCAGGCCACCAGGGCTCCTGTTGGATTGAGGATGCCAGCACCGGGCACTCCAGAACCTTCTACATGTCCTGGCACCACGGTGCCACTCACAGCTGCCAAGGCTCCTGTCCCTCTGGCTCCATCTTCCTCTCTCCGCCCCCCCGCCCCCCCCCCCCGCACTCCCCATTCACATTTGCGTGTGCCAGGATCGCGTCCATGCTGCGCCCCAGCTCTGTGCTGAGCCCTCTCCCCGCTCCCCAGTCCTCTCCCGCCTCTCCCCCATCTTTCCCATCTTTCCATACTGTCTGTCTTTATAAGCACTTGGAATTTCCCGGCTTGGCACGGGCTCAAAGCCTAAACTATGGACATAATGAAAAGTGGTGCATCAGACCAGCCGCCAGTTAAATAATGTTTGGGTTCTTGTCAGAATGTCACAGAGTACCCTGTCATTTTGTTTCAGCAACTTGTCCTTCTGAATGCACAGTTCGCCTTATGGCATGCCAGCAGTAAAAATGTCACTTACAATAATTACTTTTTGGTGAAAATGCTTGCTGACTTCCTACCTTCAAGCTGTTTTTTACACAGTGGGGAGATAATAAGAAATGACTTTATCCTGACTGCTCAAATGAACACTAAATGGAATTTGGGTTCTTATTACTGCAGATAGAGGGCTGGGTATGGAAATTTAAACAGTAGATCGGATAAACTGCAGAGATTTGTCTCTGAAAATTATGGTGGGTGTGCATTTTCAGTTGGCTTCTATTGAAAACTTAAGGCAGCTGTTGTTTGCCTGCTGTTTTTGGAATATAATATTTTTCATAATCCTTTTATAGTTTCTGAATGACTTGTGTATTTCAGAGGACCTTGAGTCACTGTCTCTGCTTTCTATATCGTACAAAACAAGTGACCCTTATGTAAGATTCAAAGCTTTGCAAAAAAAATGAATCCACACAAATCACTTTTAAAATGTAACACCTTACTATTTCTGTCAAAATTGGATAGATGGACCATGTAGCTGAGCTTTTCAAACATGCAAATTACCCATTTTCAGTCCCAGTCCTGCAGGCTGCAGACTTCTGAAAGCAAGGTTTGCGTCTAATTTCTCTTATCCTCACTGCCTAGCAGAGTGTATGATGTAGGTGCTTTAAACATGTTTGATTGAGTGAGTGAATGAATGAGCGAAGAGAAGGCCGGCACGCTGTCGGGAAACTGAGGTGATTGACAGACAGCGGATGGACAGCCCTGTGGAGGCTTTCCGCTCCTGACCTGGTTCCCATCCTCGCTCCATCCCTGCGACCAGGACCGAGTCATGTTGTCTCTCTGAGCCTCCGTATCCTCACCCGGAGTGCAGGGTTGGTGTTCTGCAGGAGGACTGTGGTGGGAATTGAATGAAACTGTATAAATGCCCTTCCCACACCACTGCCTTCATACATGGAACTACCCTGCTTCTCTGAAAATAAGACCTAGCCAGACAATCAGCTCTAATGCGTCTTTTGGAACAAAAATTGATAAGACCCAGTATTATATCATATCATAACATATTATATAAGACCTGGTCTTACATTATAGTAAAATAAGAGAGGGTCCTATATTAATTTTTGCTCCAAAAGACACATTAGAGTTGATTGTCCGGCTAGGTCTTATTTTGGGGGAAACACGGTAAATGTGTTTTGGTGCCCTTCCCTCATCCCAGTAGTGGGTAGGCTTTTTGGGGCTCACCATCATGTTTTTGAGGTTCGTTCACATTGATATGTGGAGTGTAGAAAAACCATGTCCAGTCACGCCACCATTAATGGCCAGTGGTACGGGCACCACCCAGCTATACAGGTAGATGTTTAGAATACAGAGCATCCGGCTCGTTCCTGGCTGTGTAACTCTGGGCACAATATGTTGTCTCTGTCAGAAGAGGGAAATGGGTGTGCCTACCTCACCTTGTGAGGGCATCGTGAGGATTGAATTAATTCACTCCCATGAGCCTTAGCACAGTGCCTGCCACACAGTGAGTGCACAAGAAATGTTAGCTAAGTAGTAGCTGCCATTACAAATGATGATAAAATAGGGTTTCTTACTGTGTCTTCCCCTCACCCTAAGGTGCTCCCGCTGCAGTGCACCCTCTCCCAGAATGGCCAGTCCCCAGTGTGGGAAGCACCCATTTCCTCCGTCTTCCTCAACCCTCTTCTCTCATCCACCCGGCCCCCAGGCCCGTTGAAGCTATCTCCTAATCCCTCTTGAAACTGCCCTCTTCCAGGCCACCATCTGTTCTCCCCAGATGGTGCTACAGCCTCCTCAGGCCCTCCTGACCCTAGCCTTGACATTGGCAAGTTCATTCTCTCTACTGAAGCGACAGTAAGCTTATTTGCTTTCTTATCGATGTGAGGTCTGTAATATTTCAAACATAAAATTCCATCATAATGTAATGAATGCCCATGTGCCTGTCCATCTTAGCCTTATCTCCTGGTCATAATTTTTAAAAGAAATGAAACATTAAAGGTAGAGCTGAAAAAAAGGTAGAGCCGAAGCCCCCTCCCAAAGCTGCTGTCTCCTAGAAGTCAACCCCTGCCCATCCTGAATTTGCTCTCTATCGTACCTGCGCGTGACTTGGCACCCTTACCACGTACCTAGTAGCCACAACACAGAGTGCGTGCAGGCGTCCCACCTGCATGGGGACATCATGCTCCGCTTCGTCCTGCACCTTGCTCTGTGCTTGTGGAGGTGGCTCCAGGCCTGACATTCTCGCTGCTGTTTACAGCACGCTGTATGTTGTGTGAACGTGCACAATTTGGAGATTTGGACTCCTGGTAGTGGACACTCTTTCCGGGTTAACGTTGTAGTGCCTGGTTTGCATCCCCAGAAGAGAAGCGTTGCCAGGGTAAAGGGTCTTTCCCTGGCTCCCCAGTGCAGGAGGCTGATTCAAGGCCCTGCACAGCCCGCCCCCAGGGGCCTGTCGTTGCCTGTGTTCTTGCTGCACTAAATGTCATTCATGCCTCCAGCCCACCACATGTCTAGAACAATCTACACCTGGCTGATTGCCGTTCACGCCTGCAGTCCACTTGAAATGCCACTCTCCCAGGAGGTCTCTCTGATCCCTAGGCCACATCAGTGCCCCACCCCACTGCTGTGTGCACCCATGGCCGCCGTCTGCCTCCCATCGGGACATATATACCCATTAGGTACTTCTGTTTAATGACCATCTTCCTATAGCTGCGAGCGTCAGCAGGGCAAGGCCACCTCTGCCCATTCACTGCCGTATGCCCAAAGGCCTGGCTCAGCGACTTAGGGAATGAGTAAAAGAATGAACAGAATGACACATGTTCATTCATTCTTTCCACCCACACTTTTTTCCTAAGTTTATATTGAAGTACAATTTACGTGAATTTTGGCAATCAAGATATAGAATAATTCCATTTTTCCCCCAGAATTCCCTCATGCCCCTTTGTAGTCACCTCCTGCCCCTCACCCCTAGCAATCACTGATCTGTGTTCTGTCCCTCTAGTTTTACCTTTTCCAGGATGTCATCTAAATGGTATCGTACAAGTTGTAACGTAGCCTTTGAGTCTATCACCCGCATATCAGTCTTGCGCCAGGCACTGTGGAAGAAATAGCAATAAATCACGAGGAGATTGACATTGAATGTAGGGGACCTCTATATAAACAAATACATTTCAATGCAAGTTAATAACTGCTCTCTTTTTTTAACATCAAATTCAGATTGCGTTTCTTAGCACCAACCATGTGACAGGTTCATTCCCCACTGCGACCGTGGCTGCATTTTCAGACACGGAAACCAGGGTGTTCCAAGAAGTGAGGAATCATATTCAAGTAAACATAGCTGGCTAGTAGTTCCCACCCCAGGTTCAGTGCCTTAATGCCAAGCCCAGGACTTCTCCTTTTTTTTCCTTTCCTTAATTATTTTGAAGTACATGAAGTGGAACAAAGCCTTGTTCTTTCAAAAAGTATTGTTTTAATCAGAGGGTTCCATTTGCTAGTTTGGGGAAAAGAAAAGAAAACAGTAATATTTCTTCTTCTCTGTTGACTTACGTTCCTTGTTCTGTGACGATGGTGACTCAGACTGGCAAGTACCTGTCCTCCTTGCACCCAGGGGCCCAGCCGCCTTGCCAGGGGCTGTGGGAGCATGTTAATGGGTTTGGTTTTGTGGTACCAGTCCTGCCTCTGGAGCTGTGGTGCTTACTGGAAATAGCTTTCCAAAGAATGACTCTCTTTCCAGTGTGATACTCTGGGTGTATGGATTGGTGCTGTCTCAATGGGGCCATTTGCTGTTGAATCTGTGCCTGTCAAAAAACGTGGCCCCAGTTCTGCTTTCTGTGACCTGAGACCACGGTGACATCTGTGTGCACATGTGTCTGTCGGGGACTAATTGTCCCCTAGGAAGCACACTCAGCTTCGAGGTGTCTGTTACAGTTTCTACAGACCCTGAGTGTGGAGGCAGATACAGGCTGGCCTGGTACATTTCAAGGTCCCCATGGGGTTTTGATTCTGGGGGTTCGCCTGTGTCTTTAGCCATGGCCGGGAGCACAGGGGGACACCAGTCACGTGTGGTGAGCACCTCTGTTCTCTCAGGAGTTCTTCATGGCAAAAAATGCATGTGAGCAGCTTGCTGAGAATGCCTAGAAGAAGAAAATACTATTCTGCTCCAGTTATTTGGGGAGCCCTGCCTCGGCCAGCACCCAGAACAAACAGGAAGAGCACTAGGGTAGCGGCACTATGTGGTTAGCCAGGCAGCCATGATTTTGACCTTGCTGTGGGTTAAAGGACACAAACCTGAAAAGAAATCTGTTTATCATGTGGGGAATTCATGCCATCCTTGACAGTGTACAGTGAGCAAGATGGATGATCTGCCAAATTGGTCCCTCGCATGGGTGAATCAGGGCAAATTTACAGTACAATTCCTTTGCTGCTTCAGATACGAAAAATAACATTTGCTGGGTTTTATATCCAGTTTTCTGATGACCTGGAGGTGAGCAGGGAGAAGAAATCCGATTTGTAGAATTCATATTGCCTTAAAGATTTATATGGACCATTTCTGCCGTTACGTCTGTCTCTTTTACATCTTTCACAAACCAGTGTTGTTTTTCAACCTGGTTTTCCAGGTTGAGGACATAGGTTTACATGCTGGCGGAACTCTGTACCAATCTAGGACAATAAACAGGTTTATCGGTTGAATTGCAGTTGTTTCATTTGGGATTTTATCTTTCTAGGTATTTATACAAAGTGTCCCTTATATTTGGAATACATTTTCCATCCTCTTGGGTTCAGAATAGGTTGTTATCCTGGCTATAATATGTCTAGCAAAGGACATCGCAGTTATATAGTCAATTGTAATTCATTTATAACTCGGTGTTACGTTTTGTTCAGTCAGGTACCGAGTATTTTGGAGGCCGCCCAGGTGTGCTGATATCACTATTCACTGAGTGGCCTGGCCTCATGAGCTGTCGTCTCTCTGGGGCCTTAGAGCCCAAGTGACAATGCCTGGCCTGGCCCCTCCCACATGGTGCTGTGGGGTCTTACCATGTGCCATGCTCAGTGGGGGGGTAGAGAGTGCCCCTGGACACCAAGCTAGAGGCAGGTTTTACCTTGTGGGCAGAACTGCGGTGCTAAGTCACTTTGCATTTTCCTCTATATTTCTCTAGATTTACAAATTAGGAAAAGGCCAAAGCCTTTATTCCACATATCCCAAAACTAGAATGGATGTAGGGTTTTATGGGTGATACTAACAGAGAAGCCAGAAGGGACCACCCACCGACAGAGCAAAGGGTGGCACTTTCCACCGGGTACCTGCGACAACAGTACAGAGGCCCTTCTTAAGAGAGGAGAGCGTGGAGGCCTGAGTGCCCACCTGGGCCCATCTCTTCTGGTGGCAGTGACATTGGGCACCAGACAAACAGAGCTTGGCTTTCAGAAGCACCTCCTGGGATCTGACAGAGAGCAGGGCGGGTACTCCTCTTCTGTCGGTTCCCTCCAGTCTGGATGCCGTGGCGCTCCCTGGGGTCACAATGAGACTTAGCCCTGGGCCGCTGGGGGCCAGCAGGGGACCTGAGGTCTCCTTGTCAAAGGCCCTCACCATGGTGGCCGCATATCGTGGACAGCCCTCATTTAAAATAATGTGTCCATTTTTTTGGTCCTGGAAATTACAGACAAAATAAGTATGCAGGTCATAATATAGCCAAAATAATTCTGAATTAATAGAATTAGGAGAAATCATGACAGTAATAGTAATGATTAATATGAAATTTTTAAAAGATTTTTATTAAAATATAGCTAACATACAATATTCTATTAGTTTCAAGTGTGCGCCATAGTTATTCAACGTTTATGTACCTAAAGAAGTGATCGCTAGGATACGGCTATAACATGTTTTTTAACAGAACGCCTTATGTTGAGCCTTCAGAAACCTTTTACTTAGACCCCTAGTTTTCATTCTGTTGCTATTCTTTTTTATATTAAATACCAAAAATGAGAGGTTACTCTCAGTCCAAAAAACTCTAAAAGCAATTCATTTAGGTCCACCAGCTACCGTACAGGGCGTCTACTTACCTCCTAGATAAGAAAGTAGATGTATGTGGTAAGGACAGCTCTTTTCAGCCCCGATTTTCCGTGTGCTTTAATTACAGAAAGCACACCAAAGACCTCTGCCAGCTGCAGCCCTGCACCCGAATCACCCATGAGCTCTAGCGAATCGGTGAAGAGTTTGACGGAACTGGTCCAGCAGCCCTGCCCCCCCATTGAAACAAGTAAGGACGGCAAAGCCCCCGAGCCCAGCGACCCGCCTGCTTCGGACTCCCAGCCCACCACCCCACTGCCTCTCTCCGGACACTCGGCCCTCAGCATTCAGGAGCTGGTAGCCATGTCTCCAGAGCTGGACACGTACGGCATCACCAAGAGGGTCAAGGAGGTGCTGACCGACAACAATCTCGGTGAGCTCCCTCCCCAGCGGCTGAGTGCAGAGGTTCTCCGGGAGACCGGGTCGGGGGCCTCAGGCTGAGCCAGCCGAAGGATGTAAACGTTTACAGCCTACCTATAATACAAAACGTCCCACAGCTGTGAGTACTGAGGGGCTCATAAGGGAGCCAGAGATCTATAGGTCAGTGCCAGCAGGCTCCCACCACTGCGTCCGCACCGGGACCTCTGAGAAGATATGCATTCGGGGTTCGAGCCTACTCAGACCATCCATTCCCACCACCCTGCTTGGGGCTGTCCCGTAGGGCCCGCCATCCTTGGGGACCCCGGAGCTGGCAGGGTCAGCATCAGCACACCAGCCCAGGGTGGCGTAGCAGAAGAGTCGGACAGACGGTTTAGATCCTAACTCTTCTACTTACGATACCGAGCAAGCTACTCTCTGAGCCTCCTCAGTAAAACTGAAATAACAATTGGCCTGCCCTGAGGTTGTAAGTAGCAGCAATTGCTAGCACCCTGCCTGGCAGCCAGTGGTCTATTGTTGTCACCTCTGCTACCTCAGGAAGCTGGCTCCATTCCGCAGGCCCTCCACTGGGAGAAGGCAGCCCCTACAAAACGGAGTTCACTGCTCCTTCCCCTGGGTTTCACACCCAGACCATTTGCCTCAAAAGTGCCACAGCTGCCCAGGTGCTCTGCCTGAGGCGGCTCTCACTGAAGGCCCTGTGGCACCACTGGTGTGTGGCTGTAAGAATATCAGGGTGTTTAGTCATTTCAAACCGCTATTCTCCTGCAGTGTAATACTGACTAGTTAGGGTTCTCCTGGTTTAGGCATCCAGAGAGTGGAGCAGCCACTCCCCAAACACGTATGTCCTTATTTCCCGGGTATAAAAGTCAATTAAAGGAGCACCATTCTCTGCAATGCCTGTTAAGACGACCCCTGAGAGTTATTGGACTTTGCCCAGTACCCTCAGGAGGGGACTTGTGTATCTGTTTTCCCAGAGGATGGGACAAGAAGGGAGTAGCAGTGAAGTGAGTTCTAAGAAAGTTTGCGTAGTGACCTCACAGCCTAGGGGTTTAGCCATCTTGTGTGGTCGAGGCCTTCTACCCAAATGATTGTGCAAAACAGAACCAGAGAAAAAATAATAACAACTTAGGTTGATTCATAAAAATAATTTAGTTGTTGACTCTTAAAAATAAGTCCCGTGTGCCCATCAGTTATTAAAATGTAGGGATTCCTAGGCTTGGATCATCCCTACCTTATCGTCTTGTCACAAGTCCAGGGAAGCAGGCTTGATACAGTCCTGCTGCTGCCCACTCCCTTGTAGGAACCGTCATTTTATGTAAATGTTAAAAGTCAGCTGAAGAAAACTTCTTTTCAAACCCTGGTAAGTTGCAAGATCACGGTTGTGAGATCGCAGACATTAAAATCCCACCCTTTCCGGTTAGCTCAGTTGGTTAGAGCGCGGTGCTCTTAACAACAAGGTTGCCAGTTCGATCCCCACATGGGCCACTGTGAGCTGCGCCCTGCACAACTAGATTGAAACAACTACTTGACATGGAGCTGATGGGTCCTGGAAAAACACACTTAAATAAAAAGTTTAAAAAAAAAAAAATCTCACCCTCAGCCCTCCCCATCATGTCCCCATCAGCTCTGGAGTTGTAGCTGATGAGGTACCTGGGCAGCCACAGCAGAACCCCACTGGCCTGTGGAACTCCATTTTCAAATGCAGCGAAGCACAGAGAGCAGTGTCCTGAGGGCTAAAACTTTTCATGCCAGACGGGTGACTTACACCTCTTTGAGCAGGAATTTCCGGGAAAGCTCCATAGCATGTCACCCTGGACGTAGCGACAAGAAGCAGTCTTCATGACAGCTCTCACTGGTCTTAACTGTTCCAAAAAAGGAGCGACCTCCCCTACTGGGATCTCTGAGGGGGGCAGTGGACACAGAGGGGGCACATTAAGCAGCAAAGTTGACCCTTAGTTGAGACTCAGGCATCCTCGTAATCTTTGGCCTGGGGTCTTGGGGTGTTTATGTGTCAATCTCTTGAGATCATATGCAGAATGTGTACGTGCACACTTCATCAGGTGAAGGTCTGTCGCTTTCTTGATGTTCTCAAATGGGTCTGTGACCCAAAAACGATTGAGAGCCACTGCTATGAAACCTCTAGAAGTAATACAAATGATTTCCAAGAGTAATCACTTGAGTTTCCCCCCATACAACTAGGTGGGTCAAGCAAATAGTAACTAGCTTTTCGTGTATATCACTTTCCTAAACATAGCAACTCCTTGGAATGAAGTGAGATTTGTTTGCCAGGTTAGAATTAGGTAAAATTTATTTTAAACAACCACAACAAAAAAAATGAGTAAGAACTTGGGACATATGTAGGCCAAACTAAGAGTTTGAAAAGCAGAGAAGCATGTTTACAAAATCAGTAAATGGATCTCTAGGTTAAAATGAGTGCTACCCAAAAAAAAAAAAAAAAATTTTTTTTTTTTTAATTTCTCAAATCCTAAATTTTCCATGCTGTACACTTTACTTGGAGTCCCGCTTTTTACAAGGTGGCACTCCACCATTTTCTCACAGATGGCGGATGGGAGGCATGGAGGGAATAATCTAGTCATCCTGTCACCTCTGCCCCGGGTATCGTGTTGCATGTGCTTTACGGTACCACACACTGGCCTCCCTGCTCCCAGTCTCCAATTCGGCCTAATGAGTCCTGTTCATTTCAGTTCTCCCACCAGGTCGCTCAACTTGTACCTGATTCTCATTTGAACCTTTAAAAGTGGTGGCCCCTCTTAACCTGCAGCTGAATGGCTCTCAGGAAGAGACATTTTCTTTTTAAGCCTCTGATGAGCACGCTTCTGTGCTCTCCAGAGGGAAATGCCCTCTGATCAGTCTGGGGAGCAGGCTGCCCCCCCGCCCTCGGGGAAAAGGCACCGAGGAAAGGCGCTTTGAGCTTCATTCAGTCAGCAGAAGCAGCTTACACTGTGGCAACAGACTTTAGAATTGGAAATGGCCTGCTTTTCAGAAAAACAGAGCTCAGGAGCTCTTACGCCTTCTCTTGCCTGCTGTGACCTTGGGTCAAGTGGCCTCTTTTCTCAGCAAGACCTGATAACCTTGTGAATCGTGAAAGGCGCTGGTGCAGACAGCTCTGTGGTTTGAGGTTGTACAAGAGAGGTCTCCCTGTGTGCTACTTAACCTCCTGAGCTTGGGTTTGGGATTAGCCACCTCCGATAAATGTTATTATCCAGGCCTCAGGTCATTCAAAGCCTGAAGAGAAACGTTGTGTGTAAGCAGAATGCAAAAGTAAAACTGACTGTCACCGATGGAGTTTGTCCCGAGTCGGGTTGAAGAATGACTGCTGCAGAGCGCTTCCTCCAAGCCAGGACCCAGCTGACCAGACTCTGGGCCTTTAAACTCCATGTCCGACTTGCATCTTGACACAGACTTCTCCTTCCATGTCCCTGGGTCTCAGTGATGATACCTCTCTTGGTTCTGTTTTCTCTGTAGGTCAGCGCTTATTTGGGGAGACCATCCTAGGGCTCACCCAAGGCTCTGTCTCCGACCTCCTTGCTCGCCCAAAGCCCTGGCACAAGCTCAGTCTCAAAGGACGGGAACCCTTTGTTCGAATGCAGCTGTGGCTGAATGACCCCAACAACGTGGAAAAGCTGATGGACATGAAACGGATGGAAAAGAAAGGTAACGCCCCGGCCCTTTCATTTAAAGCCTTCACGCAGAGCTGAGGGGCATCGATATGTGAGCCAGGGACTGGAAGGCAGGGCATGAGTACCTGAGAGGACTGGAAAGATTTGTGTCACTTCCTGCCTAGTGGCCTAAACCCAAGGACATTTTGGCTTTGGGGAGCACTTTGGCAATTCCTCGTAGTCGCCCTGGCGGTCAGTGTGCCCTTTTTCTTCTTTCAGGAAAGTAAGGCCACCAAGAAATGAGCACCACAGTACTTGGTGGTGGCTTGTGTTTGTGATCCTTTGTCTTGTCGGATGAGTGCGCTATTACGACATGTATTATGCATGAATCACGTGCCAGGGGCTTCCATATATTTTCTTATTAAAGAGATCATTAATAAATGCACCTATGGATAAGGAGATTCGGAGAAGTTAGGTGCCCCCATTAAGGTTGCCCAGCCTGGAACATGGCAAAGCTGTTCCTGCCAGAACAGCTCTCTCTCCTGCTGTGACTTTATAGTCTCAGGGGCTGTAGAAGATGTGGCCTCCTAGAGGGCTCAATGCAGTTCTTGTCTCCAGTGCTACCGGAACTCTCTCGAATATTGATCAGCATTCTCCATGTACCCCGGAGGCTACCCCTCAGGAGAAATCCTAAAGGATTTCTGATAAAAAGTAATGCCTACTCTTTCTCGTGGTTTGCACTCCCACGTGCTGCTTCTCATGAGTGAGTCCTCCCCTCAGAGGTGACAGTCCCGAGTCACATGCGGTGCTCCGCACCGAGGTCACTCCATGTCGGAGTTCGAATCCCGTATGTGGACATCGGGCACCAGCTGCTGGTCTGGCCATAAGAGCTGTGACTACCTTCCTAAAATCAGCCTTTGCAGAGGAGCCCAGCTAAAGAGTGGGCATGACAACCACCCATGCGGCAATAGCTGGCCCCGTCCCCAGCACGTCTGAGCCCAGCCTTGTATCCTCTGAATTCAGAGGCCGTTCATAGCCAGTATCACTGTTCTCACCCAACCAGGGAAAGGGCCAGAGCTCCAAGGAGCGAGAGTCTCTGATGCCTCCCCCAGGAGCTCGTGGGGCTGGCTCGTCTATCACAATAGACACTTGCCAGTTGCCAGGCACTGTACTGAGACTTCACTTAATCCACACAGCTCCATCCCGTGCAGACGTCAGTGTCCGGGAAAGGTGAGGCTCTGGCCTTATGAAACTCACCTGATTCCAATTCCAAGAGCTGGCATAAGTAGGGAGCAGGAATCCAGACTCGGAGCTGCCAGGTTCACAGCTGGTGCTCTCAGATATGTGCTCTGTGCCTCGACCTGAGCACCTGCCACAACGGGACCATGTGCCCAGGCAATGGCCTTCCACCCCATCCCAGCCCCTCCAGCGGGCTCTGGCCTCCCCTCAGGTGTGTAGACCAAGGCTCTGAGACAGGCCGCAGCCTCTCAGTCAGCTCCAGGCAGCACTGCAAGCTCCAGAGGCCTGGTGCCACATCACCCCCAAGTTTTTTAACTTTTAATTATGGAAAACTTCAAACATAAAAGCAGAAAGAATGGTATCGTGAACTTGATATACCCGACAGTTTTAACAATTATGAGCACTCACCCAAGCAATTTTAAAGTTTTCTGCACTCTGCCAAAAGGCAGTGGCCTCCCTCCTTGAGCTTGCTAAGTGCCAGGGAGCTCCCTCCTGGTGGTAGTTCCAAACTTCCAACCAGCCCTCCTGAAGCCACCTCCTAAGCAGCCTCGGGAGAGGCGCAAACCCCCGTTCTTCCACTCCCTGAGTGTTTCTCCTCCTGGGCCGGCCAGTGGAAAAGGACCTCAGCCCCTGGAAATAGATATGCCCGGGCTTCCTAGGCCTCCACTCCTCTTTTCTCATGGCCTCTGGGCGCCATCTTGTGTTACAAAAAAGTTATTGTTTCAGCCGGGCCCAGGCCCCTCCTCACATCCCAAGGTCCCTAAGCGTCTGTGGCCCCACTGTCTTCTCTCCCGAGGAGGGATGCTCACTAGAGGAGCCTTCACCAGGCCCCGCGGGAGACCAAGGCACCTGAACAGGACAGCGGGTGACCTGGAGCACAGCACTTCTGTGATCTCTGTAGACGATTAGGCATCCGCCCAGCGGGAGGGGGCTGGCTGGACAGACCAGGCTCATTTCTTTCTGGCCTTTTAAATCTATCATAATAAATTTGGGGGGAGAAGATTGCTTCTCAGTTGCTTCCTAGTTCTAATCATACGCATAAAATGGCAAGTTAAATAACTCCCTAGCCTAAGTTTCTACATCTCTAAAATGAGGATAATAATGGCAACTTTTTCAGGTTGTGAGGATTGGAAAGAATGTACCTAGTATAATAAGCAGCACATATAAGTGCTCAGTAAATGATAGTTATTAAAATAATTTGTAGTCCTTTAAACTCGATGAAAATAAGTTGTGCTCCCACCAGTGTCGCCTGGACCAGAACTTCTGCTCCAGGTGACGCAGGCGTAGGAGTCACATGTACATGGTGCTTCCTTCTTTCCCGTGAAGCTTCTGCTGCTCCCGCGAGATCGAATCTTTTATTACTCTCCTTCCTTCCATCCTTCCTTTCTTCTTTTCTTTCTTGTAAACTTTCCTTCTCTACCCTAGTCTGCCTTCTGCTTTTTTTTTTTCCTCCATGAGATGGCCCTTGAACCAGCCTGTGCACATACTCACAGGCAGCTGGCCACACGCATGCACACGCGCGGCCTTTGCTAGCTTATGGCCTGGGCGCCTCTCCCTGGAGGCTACAGATGTGCCTTGGCAGTGTGCAGTCTTCTCCTGTGACATCTGAGACCCTAACGTCAGTGCTGCTAAAGTGTGTGTCCCTGGCTTTCTGTGGCTCCCGCGGACACAGCCTCAGGCCCTGCCCCCATGCTATGGTCAGACAGGGCCGGGGGTGTTCACCATCACGCCGGCGGGCAGCGCTGTCCAGACCAGACTTAGATCCGACCTCAGTCCTGTCATTCCCACCTGTGTGACCTCAGGCAGCTCATTCATCCTCTCGAAGCTTCAGTTTCTCCAGCTGTACCGAGGGATGATGACTGCGTAACTGGGAGGGTGACCGATAAATGACAGCTGCCGCTGCTACTCCTGCTACATGCCATTTGAATTAAATAATATTTCTCCTCTTCCATCAGTGTGAAAAAGTTTTAAAGAATTTTCAGACCCTATTCCAAACTAGTGCACTAGAAAGGTCACTATGGATGGTTCGTTTGCTCAGGAAGTCCGAATGGTTTTCAACTCGAAGCACATAGTTGGTGATTAGACACGTAGCCACAAGGGGAGCAGATGAAGCACAAACAGCACTGACAGAACTGAGAGTTTAAAATCCAGGCATCCCCCCCATTGCCTCCACATCCACTCAGCACATCCCCTAGTGACAGTCACACACTGAGTCCCTGAGCCTCATCGCAGCCTGCCCACTCCCCACCGCTCCTCCTAACCCTCATTCCACAGTAAAAACACGTGTTAACAGCACACGTACTCCCTCGTCTCCAGCTTCTGTGCTGCTCGGCTCGCTCCCGCTGCCCTCTCCCCTCTCCAGGACGAGCCGTGTGTCCCCGAGCGCTGAGCCCTGCTCCAGCCGCTCCTCCACTGCTGGGTGAGGCCCTGCCTCCCGGAAGCTCGTTCCAGCACGCTTTACTTTAAGTCCCCTTCTCATCCTGTCATCTCACAACCTCCTTCTCACTCTCTATATTCTCTCAAGACTGTGTTCCCTGTATCACTGTCTCGTCCATGCCCACATCCTGGCTCATCCAGGGAGAGTTTATGACCCATCTGACCCACCAGCACCTGGGCCTCAACTTCTTTGACCACCGCAACCCTTGGCTGTTCCCCGGATCTTGTTATCACACACAACTGCTCTACCTCTCAAAGCCTAAATTCACGTACCCCACTCAGTTTGCCCTCTACTGCCTTTGTCTCCTTCCGCAGACACCCCAGACTCCATGATCCATTACTTTATTACCCTTCTGGTCATGACATGCTGTCTCTCACACCTTTCCATTCCTCGTCTCCCTGCAAATCCCAGCCTTGGGTTAGTGCCCTGCCAGTTTTTCCCCCGTCCTTATTGGCATCTGGGACCTGTGGGCGAATATCCCAGACCTTCATGTGTTGCTGCCACCTCAGACTTGTGTCTCCAGCTTCGGTGGGGTGTTCAGTGCCTCCCTCCCCACCCCTAGCCATTCCCTCTCTTTCACCCCCCACCACAGTTTCCCACAACTCCACCACTGTCAAGATTCCTTTCCCATCACTTCAGATCACCTTTCCTCCTGCCTTCCTACTTCATAAAGAAAATAGGCCATCAGCTTTCCCCACTCAGCCTCTTTAAACTTGTCTGTACCTCCAGGGATCACCTTCCCTCTCACCTGTGTCACCAGCTCTCTGTCACCTCTCTCCCTCAGCTTAGAAACATTGTCAGCTCTCACTGTTTCCCTCGTAGACGCCATCCTGTCTCTTGCTTTTCTTCTATAGTAGTTAGGCATCTTAAAACAGTACTTCATGCTCACTACCTTCACCGCCTCACCCCCCTCACTGTTAGACCTACTACAGTCCTGCTTCTGCTCCCACAGCTCCACTGTGTTTGCCAAGGCCTCCAGTTATCTCTGACTCACTAAATCCAAAGGACACCCTGGGTCCTTCACACTCTCCTTTCTCAGCATCAGTGCCATTGACCGTCACTCGGCACTCATCCCTCTATCCCACCCTTGTCTCCTGGTTTTCCTCCCACCTGTTTCCTTCATGGCTGCTTCCTGGGAGTATCGTCTGCATGCGGCTGTTTTCCAGGCTTTCGTCCTCAGCCCTTCTCTGTCTCATCAATGCCATTGACTTAACTACAGTTTCTATTCTAGTGGTTCCACAGTCCTCTCTCTAGACCAGACTATTCTGAGCTTAGTACCTAGCTATTCAACTGCCCACAGCATCTCAATGTAGAAGACCCAGAGACCCCTCAGACCCCACATTTCCAAGACAAACCATCATCTCCTCCCTTTATTGTGCTCCCTCCATGGTGCCCAACCAACGACACCACCACCCAACCCATCTCCCACGCCTGAGACCAGAGAGTCACCCTCGTCTCTGTGCTCCCTAGTCCGTCTTTTAGTCAGTCACTAAGTCTTGTCACTTCTCCCTCTTACTATCTCCACAGTCTGTCTGTTTTTCTGCAGCCACATCACCACTGCCTTAGTTCAGATCATTATCATTCTTTCCTTCCAATCCTTCTCCCTCCAAACTGTAGCTGGAACAGCCTTTCAAACACATCGCTCATCATATTCCCTTAATGAAAATCTTTTCATGTCTTCCCATTACCTTCAAGGTAAAGTCTAAACTTTGGGCCCACCCCTGCCCTGCCCGTCTCTCCAGCCTTATGTCCACCACTTCCTCCTAGAGCACATGGCTCCACGCACACACACAACACACTTTAACCATGCTGTTGTGTGACTGTCTTGGCACGTGCTGTTCCCACTTTCTGGAGCAACCTCCTACCATCTTCTACCTCATCACCTACTCTTCTGATTAAGCCCTCCTGTCCTTCAAGATTCCGTTTAAACATCATCTCTCCTGGGAAGCTTCCTCTGACCCCCCAACCCCCCCACCGCCAGGCTGAGCTGTAATATCCCTCGGGGCCCCCCAACTGGAGTCATCTATCTGTACACTTCTCTGTATCCCTCACTAAACTGCTCGTCGTGCAGGGACCTCACGTGTTAACAGAGCAGGTCCTCACTGAGTGTGTGTTGGGGTTCACAATGGTTCTAGTCCAAATGTTTCAAAACGCTCTTGGAAGCGCAGGGCAGAACAGCTTGGTGCTACAGTCTACGCAAAAGTAGTCTCGAGCCGGTGGTACAGCAAGTGCTGTGGGGGTCGGGCGTGGGCGGACCTCACAGCTGGGCCTGCACTTCAGTCTGACTTCTCTCTCTTCCTCAGCCTACATGAAGCGGCGGCACAGCTCAGTCAGCGACAGCCAGCCCTGTGAGCCCCCATCCGTTGGCATTGACTACAGCCAAGGCGCCAGCCCCCAGCCCCAGCACCAGCTGAAGAAACCCCGAGTGGTGCTGGCTCCTGAAGAGAAAGAAGCTCTGAAACGAGCGTATCAGCAAAAGCCATACCCGTCACCAAAAACCATCGAGGAACTCGCCACCCAGCTCAACTTGAAAACCAGCACTGTCATCAACTGGTTCCACAATTACAGGTATGATCCTGCTCTCAGCCCAGTAAGTCACGGTGCTGAGAGAATACACTGCCAGCCCTTGGGAAGGGGTCGATCTGTACCATGGAGCGTGGCCGTTAATGGTGCTCTGGGGACTTGGCCCTGGCCTCAGTTCTCAGTGGTTTGGTCAGCTAGGTGGCTTTTTATGTCGTTTCTTGGAGCTTTAACTCCAAAGATGTAGGGTCATGTAGTTAAGGTCATGTAGGGTCATGTAGGATCATCTAGTCCACATCTATGACTAGAAAAAAAATTTTCCTCTCAGTTATGTCATTTAATAAGGGAGAGTGTAGGCATCATGGTTCCACAGCAGTGAATGTGTCTTAGTGACTTTTAGATGCTTTCTCAGGGTCGTTTCTCAGTATTGTTTTCCAAATTAGTTTGATTCGTTTTATAATTAAATAAGTAGTATAAAACCCTTTCTTTTGGGAAAGTACATGAGTTAGTGAAGATGTATTGAGCATCTACTAGATCTCCCACCAGTGAGCTAAGTGTTATAACCAACACGGTATCACTGGAGCCTCACAACTATATAAAAGCTATAGTATTTTATGTGATATATGACATATAATTATATGTGTTATATATAATATTATCTGCATTCTACAGGTAAAAAATATAAAACTTAAGGGGGATGGATTAACTTGCCTGAGCAGGGAAGGGCTGAGCACTCTTCTTATAGAACAAAGTAAACTGAGGTGACGTTTGAATTAGATAATGGACATTCACTGAAAGCTCATGAATTATTGATCAGAGCTTTCACGGTGACTCCCTACTGCTGGAAACCAAGAATTCCCAGTGGCCTGATGGAAATTCCTACTTGTTTCATTCCTTGTAGGGGCCATGTCGTTCGCAAGGTCTCATCAGAACATTTTCTGTAGGGCTCAATAAAACGAGGGTAGCTGCTCCTGGTTGACCAAGGTGACAGGTACACTTCTGTAGCCTGTGCGGGTGGGGCCCTCACAGTCACTCACCTGAAACAAGTGGCAGGTAGTAGATGATAAACAGTCAGAGGCTCCAGGGAGGACTTGTGTCCCTAACTGGGCCCTGCCTCGTCTCAGAGGTTCCATTGGAGTTCCTCAAGGGGCCCACTAAACCACCCAGGTTCTGAACAAATTGGAAAATATTTACATATTAGATGAGAGCCAAAATAGTACCTTTATTGCTGATAAAAGCTAAGTCAGTGATGTATGAGGTGTGAGCAAATAATATGGTGACTATTTAAATAAATTTAAAAAATTTATTACAGTAAATGACACATTGCCATTAATCCCCCTCAGAATACTCTCCCTCATTTCAGACACACTTATCTCATCTTTCTTGCCACTTTCTGAAGCAGTTCTCGAAGTTCTCTTTCGTGAGTGTCTTTAGTTGCACTGTTGTGGCTGCCTCGATGTCCTGAATCATTTTGACTTTGGAGAAGAGCCAGAAGTTGCACGGTGCCAGATCCGGTGAATAAGGTGGATGAGGACACACATGTAGTGTTTTTATTGGACAGAAATTGCCATATGCCAGAAGTGATGTGTGACAACGCATGACAGCGATGCGTTGTCATGATGGAGGATGATTTACACCACATTTTAAAACACACCTTCTCTCAACCATAGCTGACACCCGACTGAATGCATCAAACAAGTTGAAACTTGTCACACACGGTTACTAAGTTTCCATGCACTGCTTCCCATATTAAGATCCCTGCCTTTCCGTTGGGTGGCACTTGGCAGCAGCATTCACACTATTTTTTATCACAATGGAAAGGCTCCATGTCACACAACGCTTCTGGAATGGTAATTTCTGTCAAAAACATTACAGTGTGTCCTCATCCACCTTATTCATCAGATCTGGCACCGTGCGACTTCTGGCTCTTCCCCAAAGTCAAAATGATTCAGGACATCGAGGCAGCCACAACAGTGCAACTAAAGAAACTCACGAAAGAGGACTTCGAGAACTGCTTTAGAAAGTGGCAAGAGTGATGGTATATGTGTGTTCGAAGCGAGGGGGAGTATTTTGAGGGGCATTAATGGCACTGTGTCTTTTACTATAATAAATGTTTCTACTTAAACATTCACCATATGATTTTATCACACCTCATCACTTAGTATGAGAGCCAAATAGACCTGCTACCTAACCCCTAAAACCAGGCAAATTTATCCATCATGGCAGCACTGGCCCCAGGCAGGCCTCCCCATGTGTGGGCTGGCTCCCATGAGAACACAGAAAGTATATGAGCTGAGCACAACAAGCTTAATCATCCTAAATTTACCAATCAGATCAAAACAGGCAAATCGAGACCAGCAGTTACAATAATAGGGCTCCCTCTACATGGAAGGAAACCTCAAGAGTAGTAAACAAGTGAGATGAAGGAGAATGATTGGAAATACGGGCAGAGGTCCACCACAGCCTCTCCTTGCCAGGGGTTATGTCACCCCATTTTCACTTTCTAGACACAAAGGTGCATTTTGAATATGTACTTTCAAGTCTTCTGCACGTGAGGTCCATTTATTTTTATTTATTTTTAAGTTAGGTCTATTTAAATGCAAGTATTATAACTCTGGACAAAGGTGCATGAAGCTGTAGGTTACTGAATATGTGGGTAAAGGTGCTACTAATTATACAACGTATTTCCAAAACCATTTCCCCTGGCCCTGTTAGGACCACCTTTTTTCCCAGATTCCCCTTCAGTCCTCAGTTGCATGTCAGTCACTGCCTCCTGGCCAGTGCACAGGTTCCTCAGCAGCTGTCACGCATCTCGCTGGCCTCCTGACTACCATGGTATTGCCCATCACGTGATGGTCAGCTGGTCATTGTGAAGATACTTCACCTGTGCATTTAATATAAGCAAATTCAAGTAACAGACCCTTGGCAAAAATAGAGAAGTGGGGGAGAGGAAAAAAAGCAATAGGGGCTCCAAACTTAGTAAATGAGCTCAGGTAGTAGATGTTCCATAAATGCTTTCTTTCAAAAATAACTCCACAACAAAGCAGGCTGGGCTAAGTCAAATGGGAGAGCCAAGGACAGAGATTAGTTTTAGCTGCGGAAATCTGGAAAAATATACTGGGAGGTGTGAGATGTGCAGGGTCTTGAAAGAAGAACTGAGTTAGAGAAGAATTTTATAAGTCATAAAATAGGTCAAATAAGAATTGAGCACCAGGTCATTCAGAATTGGCATGAAGCCCAAATAACTAAAGTCATATGCCTAAAGTCACCCGGGAGTTCAAGTGCAGAGTGGAGATTTGAATGGAGAGTACTGTCTCCCTGGCTGTAGCTCTTCCATTACATGCTTAGTACAGGCCAGCTTACCATGGTATACCCCACAGAGCTTCATACAAGGACAGGTGCACAGAGTACTCAGCACACATCACTGCATGTGTGTAGTTCCTAAGCAAGGAGGCAGTTTCTTACATTCTTTCTGTAGGAGTTAAACAGGAGACGTTGAATTTATTTTCCCCTGCCCTACTGGAACCCTCAGAGAATAATGCTTGGAATCAATTTTTGCCCCCATCAAAAATATAAAACTTGATTTCTCCTGATCCTTTCACCCTAAGGAAGTTAGAAGTATCTTAGAGTGACCGTTTACCTAGGCACAAGGCCAGGAATGCGAGAACAACATACCACCAGAGGCCTGGTCTTCTCCTGGAAGAACAGGTACACCCAGTAGAAACTCTTCCAAGCCCTAGCAGCCACGGCCACCTAGCATGGTTTGTCTGAAAACCAGATCTGCTCCTGGGACCTGATCTTTCTAGACCAAAAGATAATATTCCTCATAGACATAGAGACAACCTAGGCTCAGAAGGATGATGTCTCATGTCTGTTGAGCATATAATATATACCCGGCACTGAGCCAAGAGCTTTATAGATGTGTTACCACATTAGATCCTCCAAGCAGCAGTCAGGCGCAGTGCTGCCAGCCCCTTTCTACAGAGAAATGAGCTGGTGAGGGTGGCAGCCTGAATCCCCCGCCCCAGGCATGAATTTGTCCCTTCCCTCCCCTCCCCCAGCCTTTCTACCTCAGCCTTAGTGCTTGTAACAGAGATTCTGGCATTCAGAAGGCAGCTGCATGGTGAGAATAGTTCCTCTTTTGTTTTGTTTTTAATCTGCTTGTGTCCTTTATTATACATAAACATTTTATTTAATCTTCACATCTCTGCAAAGATAAGAAAATTTTTAGATGATAAAACGGAAGCTTAAAAAGGTTAAGGAAATTTTCCAAGTTGTTCAGGTAGTAAGTGACAAGCCAGACTTCAAACCCAGGTTTGCCTGGTTCCAAAAAGCCTGTGCTCTGTTCTGGGCCAGTCTGTCCCTGCAAAACAGAGTTAGTACCTGGTGGGCCTGTGGCCTGGCTAGAACCAAACCATTAGCTGCCCAAACCCGAGTGGGATGGGATTGGGTATTGACTCCAAAAGGGGCTTGAAAGCCACTAACGAATAGTTTTGCCTTCCCAACAAAATGCCCCAGGAACCTGTTGACAAGAACTGCCATTTCATAGGTCCCCACAGTAGCCCCAGGGAAGGAGGAAAGTCTTCTGGTACTTCTAAGGGGCTTCAGGACCTCACCCTGCAAATCAGGCTCAGAGATCTTCAGGACAAGTCAGAGTTCACCCTATGCAGGGAGCAAATAACTAGCAGATAACCACCACAAGAACCCCAACATACTGGACGAAACTGCAGCCAGAGGCCCTTTGGCTCCAACACTGCCCACATCCAGCACAGGACCTGCCATCTAGTAGGGTCTCAAAAAACGTTCCCTGTATTGAGTTGTGTGTGCTGCAGAAAATATTTTCATGCATGCCTAACCCAAGAGCTTTTTGCAGGCCTAGTTTCTGCAGGACATTGGGCTTGGAGCTAATTTACCTGAAGATGCTTTTCCACTAACAGTTGGCTTTTTCAGCTCTTGGGAATAAACACCTAAAGAGACTTCTGAATGAGCCTAGTACAGTCAGCATTATGGGAGGAGAAACTTTGGCACAAAAAGACTTAACAAGAGCCCTTTCATGATGTCACCAAGGGCTCCAAAACAGCGAAGACTAGGGCCCCAGCTGTTTCCTTCAGACCCAACAAAGTGCTAGAGCACATTTGTCACTGTCAGCTGCACTCAGCTTGATTAAAACATGCTTGATGTGTGGGAGAACATATTTGGTCTCCTTCCTGCTTGATCAAAAGTGACCCTTCCCCAGTCTTCTCCTTTCAAAGGAGGAAATTAGTTGAAAATAATTTGATGGAATCCCACCTCACCCTGAACCAGAGCCCCTGAACTGGCTCAGAGCTGGATGCTGAAGGTTTCACTTTGGGCACTAATAATTGGTTCTCCTCATGGAGTCCTGATGAGGAAACAGTGATTATCATTCATCATGCATTTCCATTTATTAATTCGGCCAGTATTTATTACTATGTAGCAGTAAGCACCATGCTAGGCCTGGGGTGTGCAAAGAGTAAATGGGACCAGGCCATTCACACAGCCTAGTTGGAGGTGGGTGGGATGGAGATGGAGGAAACGGTGCCTGTAAATTACAAGTAACACTGGCACTCTCTCCTAGCCGAGAGGAGGGGCTGGCATTCCAACCAAGGGACAACTTATGCAAAGGCACAGACTTTGGGAAACAATAGGGGTTTTGCGCAGGCTCCTAGCCAATGACTCTAGATTGGGGCAACTCCAGAGCCCTAGCTCTGCTTTGTGGGTGGTAAGGCCTTAGGGGGCTTGCAGGCCCGGGTGGGAGTGTGAGATTCAGTGCAGAGGAGAGAAGAGGGTGGAACAGGGATGGCAGGAGGCCTGAGCTCCAAGGGAAGGGCCTGTGCCCTCCCATGCACTGCAGCCACTCATGGAGCCCTCCCTGTTTGTGTCTCCTAGGTCTCGGATCCGTAGAGAACTGTTCATTGAGGAGATTCAGGCCGGGAGCCAGGGCCAGGCCGGGGCCAGTGACTCCCCCACAGCCCGAAGCAGCCGGCCAGCGCCCAGCTCGGAGGGTGACAGCTGCGACGGCGTGGAGGCTGCCGAGGGGCCGAGCGCCGGGGACACCGAGGAGTCTGGCGGCCCTGCAGCCGCCACCAAGTCTCAGGGAGGGCCAGCCGAGCCGGCCACGGCCCCGGAGGAGCGGGAGGAGGCGCCGCGGCCAGCGGAGAAGGCGGAGCCGCTGCCCTTGGGGACCGTGGCCTCGGACGACGCTGACGAAGAGGGCCGACCCCGGGTGCCACCACTGCCCGAGGGTCCCGCGGAGGGCCCGGGGCCCATGCCAAACCCCGCCGCCACGCCCGCGGCCAGGGAGGACGCCGCTACCTCAGCCGCCCCCCCGGGGGAGGGCCCCTGCCGGGCCCGGGACGGCGCCGACAGGAGTTCCGCTTTGCCAAGCACCAGCGCGCCGGCGGCCGCCCGCAGGCCCAGCTCCCTGCAGAGCCTCTTCGGCCTCCCCGAGGCGGCGGGCGCCAGGGACTCGCGGGACAACCCCTTGAGGAAGAAGAAGGCCGCGAACTTGAACAGCATAATCCACCGCCTGGAGAAGGCTGCCAGCCGGGAGGAGCCCATCGAATGGGAGTTCTGAGAGGCGCCGCCCGCCCATCTGGCCAGGCTGAGCCGAGTCGAGTCTGGCCGGGCCGAGTCTGGCCGGCCGGGCAGGGGGCGGGCGCCGACTCCGAGGCCTGGACCGTGTTGCGCACTTACCGCCCTGCGGGCCACAGGGCAAAATCGCCATAGGCCAAGGTGCATATAGAAAACAAAGGAGCATTAAGCCCAATCTATGTCGTGTTTTCGAGGAAGAAAACGGAAATGTGTAGTCGAGCTTTTTTGTACCCTGAAGTGTTTTTTTTATTGCCCTAAGTGATTTCCACAGGTTCTGGAATAACTCTTACAGCTTTGCCTTGCGCCCTCCTCTTTCGTGTGGGCTTTAAAAAAAAAAATCAAACCCACATATTAAAAGGGGGCTTTTTATCTGCCATCTAATGGCTTCAGAGCGATAATACACTATTATCTTCTTAAACCAGGAAAGGGGGGGGATTTTTCAGAAAAATTAAAAAAGAAAGTTTTTGTAGCTGTTCAGTTGCCACTAAGAGATTGCACAGTCAAACCGACTCTAAACACACTAGTTTGGATTCCTAAATATTTTCAAGAAAAGAATCTTCTCGTTTGAAACTTTGAATTAAAATAAAACACATTTACTCCACATATTTTTTAACAAAAAGAGAAGTCACATCAGGAAAATATCTGATTTTGTGGTAGCTGACGTAGTGTTTTCTTGTACGTGAATAGAATCCTGACATGTAGTGCACATTGATCCATAGCTTTAACTGACTCTGGGCTTTTGCTGACCAGGGTCTGTTTAATACACTCCATTCTAGGCCAAATCAGGACAAAAAGAAAAGATCCGAATCTAGGTATTTTATAATCTGCTTTTTAACCTCTAACCGCAGAGCACGCTGATCAGACCTCATATCTCGGAGGTTTAGGAGACAAGTTAGAACTGTAGCATGTACCCATTCATTTTGTTTAATTTATGGTGTCTACGTCTGTGTTAGTGCGTCTGCACATGTGCGAGCATTTAAAGAAAGGAGGAAAGAGTAGGCCACTAAGAGCGCAGCAGACAGTTCTGGGGCCAAGCGCGGCCCCCCCTCTTAGACAGCAGCCTTTCCTTGGCACAGAAGGCACCACACCTCACACCACTCTCCCGGGCGCCTGATGGACTGAGCCCCACCAGGGGACGCCGCTCCCTGGGCCTGGGCAGGGCTCGCGAGCACTCTCTCTTTCCCTTTCTTCCCACCACAAGCACTGATGACTGTTGACGTCGTGGGAAGCTTCCTTCCCTGCAGAAGAGAGAACGTGGCAGTCTGGGCACTGCTCCCACCCCTGTAGAGACGGCCCAAACTCACACCAAAACGTTGATGCTCTTCACTTCCAGACCAGACTATTGGCCCTTCATTCATTTTGCCTCTTGGAACATTTTTTTATGCAGTCTTTTACTTAGTCTTTTAGGGCAGTCTAAGTACAAATCAAAAAGTCTAACTTGTCTCTGATTCCTCCTTTGTCTATGTGTATATGCGTGAGAATAGAGGTGGATGAGAGCGTGCGTGTGTGCGTGTGTGCAATTTTATACGTCTGTGTATTTTCTTAAGTACCTGTGCACACATAGAGTGCATTACTGCCACCTTTTTTCAATAAGCTGTTTTATCAGTTATGGCTTCTACAAGTTTGCTAATTTAGACTCCTTTATTGCCATATCTTTAAACTAACAATAGATGATTTCGGTATATATATATATTTTTTTTTGCTTATTTATAGGTGCTGTATTTTATTATCTGATTGTTAGGAAGGGATGAAAGGGGCAAATATTCTTTAGAGGGATAGACTGCCGGCAGTATTGGGTATAATTTACAAGATGTAGTTGTCATACTGTATATTACTGATTGAAAACTTTTTGACCGTATTGTGTATCATTGAAACCTTTGTCTTAGGTCAACATCTTTGGATGACATTTTAATGGTGCATTCATTATTTCTTAAGTTTAATTAATATTATCTTTTTTGATTTTGGGGGGTGGGAGGGAGTTATAATTCTAGAGGTTTGCTCCCGCTGTTACACCTCAGTGTGTTTGTATTAATTACCTTGTAGGACTTGGACTGTAAGATGTGAAACCACATTTCTTGCATGACGTTTTAGAAATTATATATTTCATTTACAGTCTTTTAACCTGCAACTGCAGCACTTAGTTCAAGTTTTCACAAATTTAAGAGTCACTACACTAAAGACAATGCCTTTTCATGAATGAGAAGTTTTCAGAAGGCTCTAGGAGGCTGAGAGGCAGGCCGTTGGTCTTTTGATGGTTGCATCATCTCTGAACTTGGAATCTGGTTCAGCGAGAAGAGAATTCAAGATGGAGGAGCTTAAGGGGAAACAGATTAACATCTGGCTCAATTCAGGTACTTTAAGAAGAGCGAGTTTGCGTTAGTGACCCTTAGGACAGTGAGTAGCAGAGCCCCTGACAGTACTGTGGTGTCCTCTCCACAAAAACCTCGAGGGAATTTTGTCATCATGTGTGATGAATCACTAACTATCTGATTTTCATCAGAATCAAAAGCAGGGAGTTAACAGGAAATATTAGGGTAGTGTTTTAGTTTTAAAGGCATGACTGTTATTTACAGAGGTGTTAAATCGAGGAAACTGAAAAAGTATAAATTTGTCTATCCTAGTGGCCAAATAGTAACAGTCTAAAACAGCCATTTTGGCTCTTCCAAGCAATTTAGTCATTTTTGTTGTTGTTGTTGTTGTTGTTGTTATTGTTGTTTCAACTAGGTTATTGTTGATTTCCATTCTGTCTTTTTTTGCCAGACTTACATCTGGGTGCTCGATACAATCAGTTGGTTAAATTTTGCTTGCAGTTCAGTGTTTGTATTATTTCTTTATTTATTTTTTTATTACAATCCCAACCCTATGCTCTTTTGTGTTAAGCTGTCACTGTCTATAATACTTCTAAGAGCTGCCACTAAATGACAGAACTCTGTCGGCAGGGGGAAGCGTCCCCCTCCTCATTGCACCCCTGAATTTGAGTCCAAGGGTTGATCTCTCATCTTGATAAGCAATATCCAAGTGCCTTGAACAGCGTCCTCTCCGCGGCGTTCCACGCAGGCCTCCCACAGGCAGCCGACCTCCTCCTCTTTCTGCTCCATCAGTTTAAAAAGCTGATTTGTACCTCTCCCCTGGGGAAAACGGTTCCGTATAAAACATTAACACTTAATTACAAGCTCCATTATACCATTTTAAATGGCTTCTTTTTGTTAATTGGAGGCAGTGTTCATAACTTAAGGTTTCTGCCATTACTTAGCTGGCTAAGTGGAGGCTCCACATAAAATCTGTGTTCGCAATCAGCCTCTTGCCCCTTGGTTCCTGCCCACTCTCTCCTCTGGTGTCTGTGGTGGAAGGTTTGTGGGTTCTGACCTAGACCCGTGCCCGCTCACTTCCACTGCCCGGCTCCCGGGTCAACTCCTCCCTTGACCTTCCTGATCAGTCAAATGTGTGTGATTTCTGTCCGCCAGGCTGCTCTTCTTTAGAAAGGATTGCCACAGCCGTTTAGCTCGACTCAGTTATTCTCAGAGCCGACCTGTCTGAGGGATACCACAACGTGAGGTGGCAGACTGCCCCGCGATGTAGGCCTGGGAGAAGTCTCAGGAACTGCCAGGATCTTGACTCGTATGACTACTATCAAACCCTGGCTGCTGTGTCTGGTAAAATACCTGAGACAGACTGAGCAAAAAGATAATCGTTCGTAGCCTCCCTTTACTTCCAAAGCACAAATGCCTCCCTGCCCAGTCTCCACCCTGTTGGTGTCTTTGTTCTCGCCCCATTTGAAAACCATCCTGACCAATGTGGACATTCAGGTGTGCTAGTTGGTAGTCCAGACCCAGAGTGCTACAGCGCTTTGGGCTAAATAAATGTTCCTCCGTGCTCTCTCTGGCCGTGAGAGATCCTCCCCACCCACACCCACCCCTGGGTCCAGCTGGCCAGCTCGTGAAGGAAGGAAAACCCCATCTGTCTCCCTGGCCAGGGCACATCAGTTGTGCAGCTCATGAGCAAACCAAGCAGAGGCAGGTTGTAGTTTAATCCCAGGGAGAGCTCTGGTGTCGGCTGACTCCTAAAATCACTCACAGACACGCCCTGAGACGCTGGAGCGAGAGTCTCCGGACAGCTCAGTCTGCAGGAGGGTGCTCTCCCAGCTAAAGCCGGACTGGGTGTTTGTTCCTCCTGAACTCATGTCCTTTCATGTGGTGATCAATGAAGTCTATTGACAGTCTATGCAATGTTTTTCATTCCTCTGATTTTAGAAAAACAAACCTCTCTGAAACTAGCAGAGGAAGTATGTGCACGTCCTTTGGGATTAGCTCCGAGTGAAACAGTGATAGAGACTAGACCTGGGGGACAGTAGCTTTTGCCTTAAACGCACTATATGACACGCGCCTCTCAACAGGCCTATAAAAACAAGAGTGCCTGTAGCTATCCCAGGCACCTGCTTTCAGAGGCCCGTAAGCCAGCTGTGCGGGGGAAATACCATGTTTCCCCAAAAAGAAGACCTAGCTGGACCATCAGCTCTAATGCATCTTTTGGAGCAAACATTAATATAAGACCCAGTCTTATTTTAATGTAATAGAAGACCAGGTCTTATCTAACATAATATGAGACCGGGTCTTATATTAATTTTTGCTCCAAAAGACACATTAGAGCTGATGGTCCAGCTAGGTCTTCTTTTCAGGGAAACACGGTATAGGAAGGCGAGGTTCTGGTACGTGTGGTGGGGCTATTACCCGCGTCCTTCAGGCTGGAGGTTCGGCTCCCTCCCTGGATGGCCTCCCTTGTCACACTCCTCATCTGTCCCTGTCTACCTCACTAACCCATTCTGCCACTTGACATCACTCCTCACCCCGCACCCCTCAGAACCATGCGACAAGTGGGCTCCCAGGAGAGAAAAAACTAGAAAAGTGGCATCCATGAGTGTATCTTAGCCTGGTAGGCAGGCGTCTTCTCTCGTGAGCACAACATGGACAGACATCTGTGGATTCTTCTCTTGACTTCCACCTGTTCCTGAAGCTTCTGGCAGCTGTTTCCTTGGCAGGCAGGGCAGTCTGCGGCCTCAGAGGGCCTTGTCTTTGGCCTGTCGTTGCTTTCTGCCTGTTCCTGCTCAGCTGTTAAGATCTGTCACAGCCACTTCCCTTGCCCTGGGCTGCCCCTAAACATCCACTTGAGGACACTCCCCCAGGGTTCCTGTCTGGCATTGCAGAACTGTCTTTGTTGTCTCTGGCACTGGGAGGGTATGACTTCAGCTCCACTGTGACACTCTGGAAGCATCTCAAGGACAGGAGAGGATATGGCCTTCTTCAGCCCGTTCACCCATTTTTCAAACACATGACCCTTTCTTCCCAAAAGAATATGCCAATTTCCACCCAGTGCTGCAAAAAACCAGCTCCCAGAGCTGCTGGTTGGACGTAGGTCCACCATCCCTGTTGGCCAAAGTGTTCTCCTGATGGAAAGAATTCGGAAGTGGGAGCCTAAGATTTGTGCCGTCATCGTGTGCTCGGGCATTCACCAGGAAAAGCTCATATTTAGAAATCCCCCCAGTGCTTCTGCAATTTTGAGAGGACCTTGATGACATTAGGGGAGACTTCATGACCTGCAAGGCAGAGCTGCTACCCTGAGTGGCAAGGTGGTGGCCTGGGACTCCCAAACTACGAAATTCCATTTTCCGGAGCACTGAATGGCGGGCTGGCCAGCACACTTGCTTGCTAAGAAAATAGTCCAATTTGACAATGTCATTTCCATCCCCATCAGTTTCTGCTTTTTGAAACATACCAGGATAGGAAGGAGAAACAAGTTCAAATACAGTTCTAAAGAGATCTGACCTGTTAGCCCCTTAGAGATGTGCTGGAAGTTGAGGCCAGGGCCCTCAGAGTAGAGGAGGGGCCGTGATGAGCAGTGAGCTGAGCAAAAATGAGCCACTCCCCTGAGTCTTCTGCCCCAGCAGCCTGTGAGCCTAACTCCTGGTCGCCTGGTTGAGGAAGAAGAGGGAAATGTGGTTCCCCACGTCTGTCTCACTTACATGAACTGCCCCCGCCCAGTCCTGGCTACCGCTCTTCCATCACCTCCTCCCTCCAAAGATACTGTGTCCACACTGACGGTGGCATCGTCCCCATTTTCATTTTTGGATGAAGTGACATTTAGCTTTAACAAGACATTTCCAAAGCGCCTAGTCTCCTCCAAAATGCTAACTTTAAAAGTTGGGCATTGTAGGCGAAGAATCCTTAAAAGGCTAGTGAGAGAAAGACACTAGGCTATGCATAAATGTGCACTTCCCATCCCTGTTATTAAACTTAAAATACCTTTGAGTTGCTTTTCATGGGTCATTTTAGTTCATCCAATACTGTTAAGTTTAGTCTTGTGTTACTGTAATTTCTGTAGTGTTTAGGCTTTAATTTCTACCACAAAATATGCTGTTTGCTATGTATCAAGCTTTCTGTGATCAGAAAGGAAAGGTGCCTTATATCCCAATGTCACATCCCTATGGAAAATAATCAGAAGCACAGTATGTACGGAAGCGTTGGGACTTCCATTGGTGAAACCAGACTCCGTCAGCAAGACACATTGAAGTGGCGCGGGGCTGCTTTTGTTTTATAGTTCCTTTTTGCTCCTTTTTCATTTTCCTTTTTCTTTTTTTTCTTTTTTCTTTTTTTGGTAGTTTGCTTTAAACGGAAAGCACTTAAATAGATGACTATGTGTAAAAGCTCTGTGCAATAGAGATCATTTTTCTTCATTTTTAAGAGATAACGTATTGCACACCAAATGAACTCAAAGTAAGCTTTAGACCAGGACGGTTCAGGTTGTGGATGAGTATGTTTGTTCACTGTAGTTCCGTTTGTTCATGAACTGAAGGGAATACCAGCTTCCCCAGCCCCCCACTTCCCCACCTGCCTCTTGCTGACCACCGAGGCCTCGCTCTGCAGGGCGCTGGGTGGCAGGGTGGGGGCATTTGTGACTCAGCAGCTGAGAACCTTCCCAATGTGAGACCACAGCCTCCCTTCCAGCACTTAACCTTCCCTTGTTGAGATGGATTGACTGCTACTGACCTGCCAGCGTGTGTGAGGATAATTATAAAAGGATGTTTCCTTGAGGAAAAAAAAAAATTATTTCTATCCTCTTCTATTTATTATTACGTTAATCATTTAAGTACTAATCAGGAGTGTATTGTTGTTTTGTGTTGTTGTTGTTGTAAATGCTTTTTGCTGTCACTCCAGTGGTTACTGTCTTCTGCCTCCTGCCCTCCCCACCCACCCCCCCAAAAAAGAACCGAAGGGTCTGGGGATTTGACTCGGGGCAGAGGGACCTTCTCCAGCAGAATCAGATGTCTGTCTCCAGAGTAGCCACTCAAAAACTGGTGATCTCTACATGTCTAACTTTTTAAGTGAGAGAGTTAATGAACAAAAATCTACCAGTATGAGGAAGTGCCGAGTTGAACACTCGTGTGAGGAGCTGCAGAGAAGACTTAGAAAAGCATAGTTCAGTTCCCCAAAGCCTCCTAGAGCCTCTGGTAAGACTTCTGGGTTCATGAAGTTTCAGCGAGCCCTGGTCAGAGGGTGTAGCGGCCTGGCCAGGGCTGTGACTTCCGAGTGAGAGAGTGGTTTCTTGCAAGGCTCACATGGGTTGACATGTTTTGGTTGGCTTTTTGTTGTTGTTGTTGTTTTTCTTGCATACAAATTTGGTCAAAACCATCTTGCAAAGCAACAGTGTTTCTTGGTACTGCTGTGGCTTGAGGACCTACACCAGGGAGGTCATGGGGGAGCCCCTTTTCCCCTTAATGTGGTTAAGTGTGGAAGGAGGTTAGATGTGGGCAGAGCTTTCTGTGGCTAGAAGCACAGCCAACACGACACCCGGTTGTTTGCAATCGAGTGTGAGGGTGAGGTGGGGCTGGCCTCCGGCCTGTGGGCTCCCCCTCATGGGATAGGAGAAGGAAGCTCCCCCCAGGCCAAGGCAGGGGCTCTGCCCACCCCAGGCGGAGCCAGACAGCTGCCTCGGCTCCCAAAGGGCCCACTTTCCGTGCCATGACTTTTCCCCTTCTCTGGAATTAGTGGGGGTCCTGATTTTGTTCTCATCTCTTTGAAAGCAAGCCCTCCAATAAAAGAACTGCCCCCGTCTCCCCCAAAGAGTTTTCATTTCTCTCTAATTAGTCTATGCATTTCTCTCTTGAGCCGTTTTCTGCCTCTTTCCTTGAGAAAACGGGCCTCTCATGTCCCACCATCTGAGACCCCTCAGAAAATGCTGTGCATTTTGGAGACGTGAGGATTCATTCAAAATTCTTAAAGCATTTGAGAATAGCTTGTTATAAAATACCAGTGGGAAAACAAGAAAAGGTGGTTTTTCCCACGCCCCTTTCCACTGAGGAAGACCTAGCTCTTTGCGATTGTGCAATAACTACTTGCCTGCGAGCGGGCAGCCACGCTCCTGTCCAGACTACTAACAGCACAAGCCAAGCGCGCTCTCGGAGTGGCGGACTTCTTCCGGAGAATTCTTAATAAGCTCAGCTCCCCCCAGTGTATCGTGGTGTCTTACATTTTAGCAGTATTTTATATTTTCTGTAACACACTAAGTCTTAGATGTTTTTAGAGCTCGTTTGTTAATATTCAACAATCACAGACATTTTTTTTTAATCCTCACAGAGACCCAATTGACCAAAAAAAAAAAAAAAAAAAAAAAAAGAGCGTCATCTTTTTGTACAAATAGCTTTGAGAAGCCTCTGCTGTGTTGCTGTGACCCATCTCTGGTAACATTTTATTTCTTGCTATTTGTTTTCGACATTAAGAGTCAAAAGTTGATCCGGCTGGCGTGGGGGTGGGGGAGGCACCCGTCGGCCCCCCGGCGTTGTCCCTTCTGTCTTTGGTTAGCCATACGATGTTTGTTCTCAGCACTGTACAACGGTCCCTATATGATATGGAGAAGCAATATCACTGTATGAAACTCACACCATGTATTATTATTATTCACTAGCACCCTAGGTGTGATAATTGAAGTAAATATCTTTTATACAAACATAAGAACGTGTGGGTCGTTTTTATTTAAAGTGCTCTGGCCTGAGAAGCAGCAAACACTTTCATTCTGGGTCCAAAGGCACCTCCACAGTTGCCATTCAGAGGTAGCCATTCCCTCCACCTTCCTGAGAGTGCTTCCGGTGGCACATGGCCCTGGGCAGGTGTCAGCAGAAACCTGAGCCAGGGTTGGGCTGTGTGGTGATGTGGGCACCAGTTTTCTGTCCGGGCAACACAGTACATGTTCCGTAAGCCCTGCGTCCCTGCTTGCTGTTGTCACCCTTACTCTTCGGGTATCCTTGAAGCACTGACCCTCCTAGCATCTGCTTTCTTATCTGTGAAATGGCGCCATCGCCTATCTCACAGGCTTGTGAGGACCAGGAGTGGGGGCCGATGGTGCTGGGTACAGCACAGTGAATGGGGCTTGGGTGCCTGGCCTCAGCCTGCTCTGCAGGGGTCTCTCTCTTTGTCCCTGACTCGTGTAAAGAAGGACCAGCCAAGGGCACCTGTTAATTCAGGCAAGTGAGTTCCCACAGAGGAAGGACGGAATGGTGTCTTGTGGGTTTTTGGAATGACTGGGCTCCTGAAAAGTGGTCTGTCCAGCCAGCGCTCAGGGCTGGAGGTGGGAAAGCTCTGAGAGTTGGCTGCTAGGTGGTCCACGTGCTTGTGACAGGATGTTTCTCATCTTGAGATCTACGGGGCTGGAAAAGTATCGCCACCCTCACTAATGTGTGACTGGTTAGGGAATAGTTCCTTGTGCGTTCCTTTGCGCTTTTCAGAACGTGAAGCTCCCACACAGAAGCACTAAGTTAGACAGGGAGTCAAGGCAGACCCCATCCTCCCTCCAGTGGAGACCCCAGAACACGGGACACCCTCCCGCCGGTGCCAGGTGCTCCCAGCAGCCTGGAGTCTCCTCTGGTCACTCAAGGACATGGTGTGTCTAAAGCTGCCCCCAAAAGTCTGTCCCTCCCCAGGTGGGAGAAATTAGCATAAAACCACTAGACCTCTACCATTCAGATAAACTAAAGTCTAACTCAGCTAAGATTCCACTTTTTCTCCTTCCTAGTTTAGGTGTACCCCCACTTTTTAAAGATCTAACTAAATTATAATTTAAAAAAAAAAAAACTCACTTAGCACCAAGTCCTTTTATCCAGAAAGTCTCCCCAAAGTACTTTAGAAGTGAGATTTAATTAAACAGCAGTTGCACATGGTTTTGCAGGCCTGTTTTGGTAAACTGCCAGTTCCAGAGGCAGAAAAGGGAGCAAGATTTCATGTTGTGACTGCAACGCGATGCCCTCACCCCAGGCAGAGTGTGCAGTGTTTGGCCTTTCTCCTCGCCCTAGAGTAACGTGGGTCTGAACAAAAAGATGCACCTCATTTGATGCCCTAAGGAAACACAATTGCAGATGTACGGGGTAAGGTGGCGGCGAGATGATCTAATTATTAGAGTGCGCGAGTTGTCTGCCGTGGTCCTGTCTGCTGTGTTTAAAAGAGCCTCTGAGTGGCTGCCTTGGGGCCTGTTGCTTCCTTCATGGCCCTAGCACACTGCCTCTGGGGCACACGCAGCTGGCTGGTCTCTGCGTCAGCGTGGCATTGTTTCCTGTAGGGTGGTAGGGGTGTAGGGGGCTGAGCTAAGAGCCTGGACTGTGATGTTGGTGGGGGCCCCTGGTCGTTGGGCTCTTGATCCGAGTCTGGCCCACCCCACGTGGGGTGGTGTGTTAATGGGGGTGGGAGGTCGGCGGCGCAGCCCATGCCCAGCATTGGGCAGGCATTTGGAAGTTCCTGCCTCTTCCAAGAAGCCTGACCTCTCAGAATGTCAGTAGGAAGGGCCTTTTTTTTGGAGCCAAATGGTTTGTAGACAGGTGAAAACAGAGCTACTCTGTTCAGGGAAGGGAGCAGGGAGGGCTCCGGGCAGTGATGTCTGAGGACCCCACTCACTTTCCTGGGGGCATCGGGGCCCTTCCTTGCGACCCAGGGGCACTGCGTTGGGTCCTATTATCTTCTCTTACCAGCCGGTGACCTTGGACAAGTCTTAGTCGATGCTCAGGAAATCTTTTCCGAAAGAATGAATGAGTTTAACTTCTTTGAGCTTCTGTTTCCGTCTCTGGAAAGGGGATACGATCATGCCAGACTCACAAGGCTGCTGGGATAATGTCTGTGAACCGCTCAGCGCGGCGTCTGAGCCCACGGCATCTGAGCCCATGGCGGGCACAGTACACGCTCATGGGGCTGTCGATGATGGTGATATTTCATCAGATCTGGATGCTAGAGCAGCAACTTCCAGTCAAAGTTGTCTTCACCTTGTGCTGATGCAGGAAGGGCCCCTGCACGGGCCCAGGCGCTCCTCCAGGTTAGCCAGCTCACCAGCAGCTGCCAGCCGAACGTCACACGCCTGACGTGCTGACTGGCACAAAGCTCAGGCAGCAGCGTCCTCCGCCTCAGCGGCTCTCTTCAGCCCCTGTTGAAAATTCAGGTCTCAGGTTCCTCGGGTGGCTGAGGCTGCCACCCCTGGGCTCCGCCACAGACAAGAAGGAAGGGCCCTCCTTGCTCCTCACTCTTCTATGGGGGGGCTGCACCTGCCACAGGGGCGGTTTCCTCTTAAAGATCATCTGATTGAAGCATCTGTCAAGGCTGATTCCCGTCCTGTTACAGCCAAACCCAAAGCCTCCCATGGCTGAGGAGAGTCTCTAGGGCCATGGTTTTCAATTGGGGGTGACTTTGTCCCCAGGACATTGGCAGTATTTGGAGACATTTTGAGCTGTCACAATGGGTGGGAAGGTGCTCCTGACATCTAGAGGGGAGCAGCCAGAGATGCATAATGTCCTACAATGCATAGGACAGCCCCGCACCCCCAACAAAGAATGACCTGGCCCCAAATGTTAATGGTGCCAAGGTAGAGGGTGAGGGGCAGGCACAGGCTTGGTGATGCCACGCGGCCCAGCTAAGGCCACCTCCCTCTTGGAGCCCCTTCAGATTTGTTCAGCAGATTGCCACTGAGAACTGCTCTGTGCCAGGGACGAGCTCCAGGCTGAGTGTCTGGCAGCCTCGAGTCACCCACAGCTCAGAGGGGCGACAGACCAGGTACAGAGCCACAGCCGAGGCCGGCGCTGTAATTGGTACTGAGGGGGCATCTGAGCAGTGACTTGGGAAACGGCAGGACTTCACAGGGAGCAGCCTGGAAATGGGAAGAGGTATTTGCGGCAGGCAGGCAGAGAGGACACACCAAACTGAGGGCTGGCACAAGCACGGAGGCGACAGTGTCAAAGAAATAGGACGCTGTGCAGGGGAAGGGCGTACCCGGTGGAAGGACGACCACGCTTGACAAGAACAAAGCCGGTCTGGAGGGTGGCAGCCCTAGGTGAGGCTTGTTCTTCCCTTCTAACGTCTAGAAGGACTCAGGTGTAGCCGAGAGCCTCTGCAGCCATGCTTGGGGTCCAGGGGTCCCAGCTGGGGAGCAAGTACCCCCAACCCGTCCACCAAGTGTGCACTCATTGGCGAGGTGCAGGGCCGCCCTGGGGCTTCACGCTGGCAGATGTGCAGTCCCCATGCCAGACCCAGCCTGGAGGGCTCCAGATGAGGCCTAGCAGTTAGCAGGCCGTGGGACCAGCAGAGGCCGGCTGGCGGCGCCCAGCCCGTCGTGCTTCCCTGCTGGGTGGGATCCACTCAGCCCATCAGCTAATGGGCATTGAGGGCTGACCATGTGCCGCTGCTCTGGGCACTGGGGCATCGCAGGGGACAAACATGGAGCTTACCTCCTAGTGGGGGAGACAGATGATAAACAATAAATGACTGAATTACATAGTAGCACAGACGGTGGTCAATTTTTTGGGAGAAAAATAAGGTCGAGGGGACTGGAGGAGCAAGTGGAGGGTTAAAGTGTTAAGTCAGGTCGTCAGAGTGGCCTCATAGGAAGGTAACGTGTGAATAAAGTCTTGACGTGCAGGTGCCCGAGGGAAGAACCTTCCAGACAAGGAACAGCAAGTGCAAAGGTCCTGTGGTGTGTATGTGCCGAGAACTAGTGTCGCTAGAGCAGAGTAACCACAGGGCAGAGTAGGAAACGACCAGGTCAGACAGACAAGGGGGAGGCAGAGCTGGGGGGCCTTGTGGGCCATTGCAGGGCTTTGGCTGTTACTCTGAGGGATGTGGGGGCCGTTGCAGGGTTTGAACAGAGGGTGGTCTGATCTTACTGTCTTAAAGGTTCTCTGGCTGCTGCTTTGTGACTCGATTGTAGGAGTGAGGGTGGGAAAGGAAGACCAGCAAGGAGACTGTTACCATAATCAAAATGAGGGGTCGTGACTCGGACCAGGTGGTGGCAATGTGCAAAGTGATTGGCTTCTGTGTGTTTGGAAAGTAGAGCCAAAAATAGGACTTGGCTATAGGTTAGATGTAAGGAGAGAGATGAGCATGGCTACCCCTGCCCCTTCCCCCGGATTTGGTCTGAGCCACCACCCTGGGGACACCAGGGTGTCCTGGGGCTGTGCAACAGGGGGTCCTGCTGTGGTGAAGCAGATTGGGGGGGGGCGGTCAGGCATCCGTTATGGACCCGTTCAGTTTGAGATGCCAGTTATACATCCAAGCAGAGAATGAGCCCCGGCAAAAGGGTACACTGGAGACAGGCACTGGAGAGTCATCAGCTTATCAATGGCACTCAAAGGGGCCAGCGTGGGGAGGGAAGAGAAAGGCACTTGGGGGCTGGCGCCCTGGGGGCAGCGTGGTCACAGCTTAGTGAGGAGGAGAACCAGCAAAGGAAACTGAGAAGGAGCAGCCAGTGGGACAGGTGGGCCGGGAGGGTGCAGGGACCACAAACAAGGTGCTGATGGGTCAGTAAGATGAGGGCTGAGGACATAACGATGTGCGAGGTCATTGGCAGCCTTGGCAAGGACAGGTGATGTAGTGGGCATTCGTCTGGTGGGAAAGGTTTAGGGAAGCGAACACTGAGAAGAGACAACTTCTTCTTGGAATTTTGCTGGAGGGGGCGGTGTAAGGAGGGAGGGAGGGCGGGGAATAACATGCTTGTGTGCTTGTGGAAAGGCGAAGCAGGGCTGATGTTGCAGGAGAGGGAGGACCCTCGCTGGGGGACCCCTTGGGTAGGAGCGAGGGGCTGGCACCTGCAGGCACGGAGTGCCCAGCACTCATCTCTGGGCACCCGTGGGGACAGCCAAGGAGGGGAGGGGTGGATGTGCAAGCTGCTCAGCTCCCCTCAGAGCCCTCAGAGCGCGGCCGGTGTACACGTTGAGCAGCTCCAGAGTGCCTGCCTGGCTTACAGGTGGCTGATTGAATAACGCAGGGTCCCCCACCCTCCAGAAAGCCGTAGACACAACACCGCAGGCCTTGCCATCCGACTCCAATTCTGATAAGTGTCTGCATTTCATCAATCTGCAGTCGGGAATCATGCCTTGACCTTAAGTCATAATCCAGCCTCCTTAAGTGTTGACCTTGCTTTGATTTCTTTCTCCTCTTTGTGAAAGGCACCCTCTAGGAAGCGTTCCCAGATTCTCCCAGAAGGACCAGGTCCCATGAAGTTTCATGAGGGTAGGAGGCTATCTTGGGCCCACCTCGTAGGGGCCTCTGCCGCCTTTCAGAGACAAGCGTTCTCTCTCCACCCCATCGCGCTCAACGCCACGGCCCCTCCCTCTCCTACACGCAGCCCCTCCCTCTCCACAGACTCCATTCCTCACGCTCCACCGTCCTGAAGACCCTTGTTCTCGAGGACGGCCCCTCACACCAGGCTCTGCCCATTGTACAGCCTCATCTGGCATCTGTCCAGAGTGGTCCCCAGTCCCTTTTTCACACCCCTGCTGCTCCCCGCTCCACCACCATCTTGACCAAACTCTTCACCAGAGGACTCACTCCAGCCCTCACCTCACTCAGCCTTCCTAGAGACACCGGTGGCCCCTGCTTACTCATTGCCAGTCCCTATTCAAGTTGGTGCCTTAAGACACTTCCTCTTGATTTCCATCCTGCTTCTTGCCGCCTCTTCTCTGGGTCTTTGCCCGGACACCCCTGAAAATGCTGCCATTCCCGAAGGTTCTGCCCATGTCTTCCGCTGGGGGCTCAGCCAGCCCTGAGCTCCCCCCGGCCTGTATCTCCAGCCCCAGGCCCACCAGTCCAACTCCCCACACGCATCCCCTTACTGTTCCACTAGCTCATACTCACCAGAGCCAAACCCCGCTGATGCTCACCCCGTCCCTGTGTGGGGGCCAATTCCAGGCATGGGGGAGGCCCATCCCTCCTTCAGGGTTGCCCACACCACCAGTTTCCTGGCCTCATCCCATACCCACAGCGTGGAGCGATGGGCCACCGCTGGGATCCAGCTGGGCTCCGGACCACGTCCAGGCCCGGCTGCTGCAGCCTCAGTCTCCCACCTCTGCCCTGGGCCTTCCTTCGGTCTCACCGCCTCACCTCCACTGCCCGGCCTGCCCAATCTCCTCCCTGTGCCTCACACACAGCCATCCTCCATGTCTGCTGTGAGTTCATGCCAGCCAGCCCTCAGTTTCACCCAGAGCCACCTCTTCAGGGGTGGCCACCCCCAGCACTCCGCCTTGTACCCTCAGAGGTCATGCTGGCCGCTAACCCAGTGTCTGGGTGCCTTTGCAGCAGCAGCAGTGGCAGGCTCTCCAGGCCAGCTTAACAAAGCGGCCTGGCACCAGCTGGCTGGGCAGCCTATGATGGAGGGTTTGCTGTCAGGGCCCTTGCACATTCTCAGTGTCATATGTGTGCATGGGCCGGGACCTGTGTGCCCACCCCTTAGTAACAGGCAGACACAGATACCCAAGAAACCCAGCCCAGGCAACCCCACCCCATCTGCCCCATGCCCACAGATGGCTCTGGGGACTGCAAGTCGCTTCTACCCCAGGGACCTGGTGGAGACCATTCTGGGTGACCATGGACTGGTGACATAAAATAAGCAGTCCAAGGAATCACCCCGCTGGCCTTTTATCCAACCCTCATGCCGTGCTTGGGTCGCCTCCACATTAGGCTGCATGCACACTTCCAGGGATAGGGGCTTACTCTGCTGGGCAGCCGTCCACCTCTCCGTAGGTGTCCCCACCTCTGCCCTGGCCCTTCTGTCCCCAGGGCCTCATCCCTGAGGTGGGATGCTACTCACCTGAGCCTCCTCTGCACCCCACACTCTCCATTCTCCGGGGGCCTGTCTACCCACCCCCACAGGCTCGGTCCCAGCACCGTTTTTGGACATGCTCCTGTTGGTGACTGTCCCTGTGGACACCCAGGGCCCAGAACTAAACTTGTCCCCTCCTAAGGTCCCTCTCCCATATCTCACCACAACTTGTGTCCATCTTCCCTCCGAAACGTATGTGACACAGCAAGGTGACCCTGCTCTTCAGTCTCATCCCACATGCAAGGACGAAGGACTCCATCCCCAGGCCAGAAGGTCATGGCATTTGGGGTCTCCCTGGGCCTGTCCCCCACAGGGCCGGCTTAAAGCTCTTGTAGGCCACCCAGGGCCTACCAGCTGAAGGGCACACCCCAACCCTGCCACCCACAGGCCTCCCTCCATGATCTGGTCCTTCCCTTAGGTCCAGCCTCTTCTCCCAGCCCCATGTCAGACCCCTCACTTCTGCCAGGAACACCTACCTTCTGGGTACAAAGAGGGGCTCAGTGATGTCTGAAGGAAGAAATCCATTCAGGGCCTGAACCGGTGGGGCCTTCCCCTGCTATGAGGAAGGGCATGGACATAGCTGGGGTGGACACCCTGGGATTTACGGATAAAGCCTCTCTGTAAACGGGATCGTTTGTTCTGACCTGACTCTTGGGAGGTATATAAAGGGCTTGGCGTGCCGCAGGAACCCAGGAGATGGAGCAGGTGGGGGTGAAGCCGCTGTCGCCACCCTGGCCTGGGGGCTGGGCCCAGCCAAGGCTGGGTTAGCCAACTGGTGGGTCAGCAGGGTGCACGGTGAGGGGTCTCTTCCAAGAAGGCTCAGGGGCTGTTCTGGCACTGGCCACAGCCTGGGGCCTTCGGGCATTTCTGGGGCCACAGTGCCCCCTGGTGGCCTTCAGTCCTCCCCAAAGGACAGCACTCTGTGCCTCAGGCCTTAGGCCTCCTTCTGTGCTGCCCTGAGCAAGGTTTGTTGTCACCATTTTACAAATGAGGCCCAGACAAGGCAATTCATCTGCCCAGAGTCACACAGCCAACCAGGAGTAGGGCCAGGCCTCAAACGTCAGTGTGCCCGGCTCCCAGGCCACCACCGGCCTCCCTGCCAGCGGCTACTGGAGGCTCTCAATCTGGGCTGGGAAACTCCCTAACATCTCCCACCTTCCAAAGGGGCAGGAATGTCTCCACACAGAATTATTTTGGATTTGCTTTGTGGTAAATACACCTGGCACTTGGATGGGGGAGAGAGGGACAGAGCTATGGGTCACAAGATTCCCATCCCCACCTCATTGCCACCACTACACTGGAGCCTGTTGGGTGGGGGGGCTACGGTGTCAGCTCCAGGGATGGGACCCCTCACTCCCCCTCCCCCTGCTGGGTCTGAAGGAAGCCTGCTCCCCACCACCACCCCACTGCACCTCCTGTACTTTTCCCCACCACTGCTACCCCTGAGCCCCCTCTGGTCATTGACCCAGGGCCTGGAAAAACCTGGTGCTCATTGCATTCAACCTCCTTGTCCCGGTGGACAGAGGCAAAGTGGGGCCTGGAGAGGGAAGGGGGCTGGCCAGGCTCACCCGGCTGGTCACGGCAGAGCCAGGATGGACCCACTTCTCCTAAATCCCTGACCTGGGCTCCTGCCCCTACCAGGAGCATAGAGAGCTCTTGGGAGCGCCAGGAGTGCCCCTGACCCTGCTGGCGGCTCCAGTGATGGTCCTTGGGGCAATGGAAGGTGGAGAGGACGTAGCTAGCACGCTACTACGGCTCCCCGGGCTCCCGCTTACTGAATTGGTGGTTGGAGAGGCAGAGGAGGGGAAAAGGCACCACCGGTCCCACCAGGCTCCCTCTGATGGGCACGTCTTCCTTTGGCTACAGGGCGCTGCGCAGAGCTGCAGGCCCACGTTACCGAGGCCATGGCCACAGCGGCTGAGCAGAGGGAGCTGATCGCCCGCCTGGAGCAGGACCTCAGCACCATCCAATCCATCCAGCGGCCTGACGCCGAGGTGAGCCCACCCTCTGCCCCCTCCCTGCCCCTGCCCCTGCCCCTGCCCCTGCCCCTGCCCCTGCCCCTGCCCCTGCCCCTGCCCCTACTTAGGACTTCCTCTGGGTTTTGCCTGCTAACTTCACCCTGAAGGCCCAATTTGGGATGCCAGGCCACCAGCCAGAGAGGCAGGCTTCCTCGAGCTGGCATAAACCATCGTGTCCAGGCACTGGCTTGGACCTCTGCCCTGGGAGCTCTGGGCAGAAGCAAGACCCGGATTACCCACCCAGCTCCCAGCAAGAGGACCTGAGGCCTCAAGATCATGGGAGGCTGGAACCCAAAGAGCCCTCGAAGGTCGTCACATCTCCCCCTCATTGTATAGATGAAGAAATGGGGCTTAGGGAGAGAACCAGGGCTGGCCCAGGGTATGCAGCAGGCTGGTTGGGAGGGCCAGGGTCACCCAATCTCTGCTGGCCGTGAGGATGGAGTGGCTGGGTGAGAGCCCCACCACTGTGCTCTAGCCTCGGGGTGAATTCAGGGTCCTGCCTTCTCTTTGGTGGCCCATGCAAGACACCCTCTCCAGGCCCTGCTATGGCCACCGCAGTGCCTGTCCTGCAGCCAGGCTATCCCAACTGCTCCTTGCCTTCCATTTGCTTGGCACCTTGAAAGGGTGTGTTCAATGGCGCATGTGGAGGTCCGTCCCCTACTTCTTTCTCTCATCTGCAGGGTGCAGCTGAGCACGGCCTGGAGAAGATCCCAGAGCCCATCAAGGAGGCCACTGCTCTATTCTATGGTGAGGAGGAGCCGACCTGCCCACTGGGACAGCGATGGGCCCAGCAGGGGTGGGGAAGGGAGAAGAGGTAGCACAGCCAGAGCCATCGTCCCTAAAGAGCACCCCCACACACAGAGAAGGTTAGGGCGCTCCCCCCAGCTGTGCAGCAACAACATTAAATAGGGGTGAGCCCCCGCCTTGTCCTTCTAGGCATTAGCCTGATACCTCCCCACACTTTGGGGCCTTGATGCCCTCAGTCCTGCCAGTGGCCTATAGCGGGCTGGTGGGTGGTAGTCAGTTCCCCAGGGAGGCCTTGGCATGCAAATGCAGCCAGAGAGCTCCCAGCGCTGGAGGGGAGGCAGCCTCCTTGGGTGTTGAGGCCGGAATCTGGGGAGTGGGGGTATTCATGGCTTCCCAGTGCCCTCAATATACCCTTTCTTCCCTTGGAGCTGGGGGCCCAGTCTGACAGATGCGCGGGTCCTTGATCCAAATACAGAGTAACAGGAGGGGGCTTTGGGGCCTGACTCTGAGACAGTTTGGGCAGGACCTCCCCTCCCAAGGCCCCTATTCTCATGCCACACCCCCCACCCTGTTCCCCGGGCCCCCCTTCCCATTCCCCGACCTCTCAGTACCTTGTGCTCAGTCAGACACTGTGCCTTCCACCCCATGGCACTTGGCCAGAGCTCCCTCGGGGTGGGGCCACCCAACCTGAGGGCTCACTGCTAGGCTCTGACTCCTGCTACCCAAGCCACTCTCCCCTACCTCCTAGGACCCTCAGCACCAGCCAGTGGCACCCTCCCCGAGGGCCAGGTAGACTCTCTGCTCTCCATCATCTCCAGCCAGAGGGAACGTTTCCGGGCCCGGAACCAGGAGCTAGAGGCTGTGAGTGTTGTGCTAACCTCCCCTACACTTCTTGGATCTGAGGACACAGTGTGGGACACACAGGCTTAGGGGAGAAAGATGTGTCACAGACCATCAAATGCAGTGGGATTAGATTTGTTCTGTGTCATCAAGGAGGGCTTCCTGGAGGAGGTTGTGTCACACTGGGCTTTGAAAGAAGAATCAGATGCCCAAGGTAGAGGAGACTAAGTGGACAGAGAAAGGGGGCCAACTAGCCAGAAGGGAGTGCAGGTCATTCCAGGGCTGCAGTGAGAAGACAGAGTTGCCAGGTGAGTGCCCTACAGCCAGGCTGAGGCACCCACAAAGGATTTAAGCAGGGGGTGGAGGATAAGAAGGATCACTCAGGAAGGCTGGTCTGGGAAGATGTCTGGGGAGTGGCCACCGTGATCCAGGAAGAAACATAAATCGGGGGAAACTTGGAGAACCAGAGGGGCAGGTCGGAGAGGCAGTCGTTGCACTAGATAAAGATGAACAGTCTAGAGAGGTTGAGGGTCTCTGTGGGGTCTGGTGGCCTTCCTGGAGGGCGCCGGGGGGAAGGGGACCAGTCCACGTGTGTCTTGGCCGTTAATATGAGGTGCGACAATGTGGGCGTTGTCGCCGCACGATGGTGACCCCAGCACCAGCCAGGTGGCTGTGGTCCTAGAAGGGTGGGGAACGAAGACGAGAGAGAGTCAGGGACAGAGTAAAAGAAGCAGGAGGACGCTGTTTCTTTTAAAGCCTGCAGGGCGTCCCCACAGAGGGAGGGGACACTGGATCCAGAGTGCGGAGGGCCTGGTGACGGACCGGGAGCATCCTGGCCTTGGGGACTCGACTGACCCCCATCCCACAGAGCTAGCCCAGGACCCCGTGGTCACTCTCCCATGGGGAGCAGGAGCCAGAAAGTTTCCATCCTTCTCAAAGAGCCACTGCTTGAGCTGAAGACAGAATTTCTAGATCCTTCCTCTCCAAACTCCCAGATCCCTCTATGGGGTTTCCAGGCTCAGAATGGGGAAAGCAGACATTCGCTGAGCACCCACGGTGGGCCAGGCCCAGTGCTGGTTCAGTGACAAGAGTGGGCCAGATCCAATGAGACCCTCTGTGACCTGGACTCCAGAGGCTTCAAATTGGGGACAGTCAGGGGTGCTGCCCTCACAGCTGCCTGCACAGCAGAGGACTGGGAACACACATGCCATCGGGGACTGGGGGCAACCACACTGTGGAATGCTTAAAAGAAGGCGTTCAAAATAGATTAAGTGGGAGAGGAAAAGTAAGGAAGTGTCATGCAGGGTGTCATGCAGGGTCTCTAGTCCCACTCCCCACATAAGAATGCAGGACATGGTGAGGCCAAAAAGGAACACCCATGGAGCCATAGATAGGGGAGTCATACCAGTATATTCTCGCTGGCGGCTGGGTTGGAGACACAGGAAGCAGGAGCCACACGATCCGCAACCTGCCGTCCACTTCTCTGCCAACCAACCAACCAACCTCACTTGCTAACTGCAATCCGCCCTGCGAACTGCAATCCGCTCTTGCTAGCTCAGCCACCATCTTCTTGCTAGCCCCCATTTGCTGCTAGCGTAACCACAGCAGTTATATTAGTGGCCAATGGCTCACTGGTTACAGCTGACGGCCAACTAGCCACAGCTGATGGCCATCCAATCACAGTTAATGGCCATTTACTACCTGAGCCAGCACATTTCCAAGTGAGGCTGAGAGCCTGGAACTGCACTCCTGGCTCTGTCCCCACAGGAAGGATTCTACCTTTTGCTTTAAAAATGTAGATTTTTTATCATGTGCTTTTAAAAATTTGTGGTGAAACACACATAAAATTTACCTTCTTAACCATTTTTAAGTGTACAGTTCAGTGGCATTAAGTACATTCACGTTGTTGCATGTACCACCATCCATCTCCAGAACTCTTTTCAACATCCTGAAACTCTATTCCCATTAAACACTTACTCCCCATTCCCCACTCCCCGCAAGCCCTGGCGACCACCATTTTCCTTTCTTTCTCTATGAATTTGACTGTTCTAGATACCTCATATAAGTGGAATCAGTATTTGTCTTTGTGACTGGTTTTCATTTAGCTTAATGTCTTCAAGGTTCATCCATGTTGTGGGTGTGTCAGGGTTTCCTTCTTTTATGGCTGAGTCATATTCTAGTGTATGGATAGCCCACATGTTGTTTATCCATCCGTTTGTCAATGGACACTTGGGTTGTTCCCACCTTTTTGACTATTGTGAATAATACTCATGAACATGGGTGTACAAACATTTCTTCAAGAACTTGTTTTCAGTTCTGTGGGGTATATCCCCAGAAGTGGAATTACTGAATCATTTGGTAATTCTGTGTTTAATTTTTGGATGAATCATGATATTATCATGTCTTTTTTAGTCCTGTTTGAATTTTTAACAGTGTGAAGAAAACACCTATTTAAGCATTTGAATAAATTAAAAAATAAGATCCCATTTCAACTTGCCCCTAGATTGGCAAACATTAAAATCACATAGTGTATGATTCCATTTACATGAAGTGTCCAGAATAGGCAAATCCATAGAAACAGAAAGTAGATTGGTGGTTGCCAGGGGGTAGGGGACGGGGGAATGGGGAGGGACTGCTGACAGGTTTGGGGTTTCTTCTTGAGGTGATGACATATCCTGGAATTAGATGGTGGGGATAGTTGTGTAACATTGTGAAGACACTAAAACAAACTGAATTGTACACTTACAACTGGTGATATTTACGTGATATGAATTATATCTTGATAATAACTTTTTTTTAAAGCTGATAATACCATAAATAATACATGAAGAAACCTGACCCAAGAACTGTGACTTTTGCCTGAGGTGGGGGTCACAGCAGGAGCAGGGGGACTTCCCAGAGTTGGCAGCTGTGAGCAGAACCTAGAAGGTCAAGGAGAAGGCCATAGGCAAAGAAGGGTCTCCACGTAGACAGAGCAGTACCTGTGCCAGCAGGGAGGCGTATCCCCTGTCCCCTCCACGGCTGGCCCTGCCTGCTTGCCCACCCGCTCACCTGCCTGCCTACAGGAGAACCGCATGGCCCAGCACACCATCCAAGCCCTGCAGAGTGAGCTGGACAGCCTGCGCGCAGACAACATCAAGCTCTTCGAGAAGATCAAATTTCTGCAGAGCTACCCCGGCCGGGTGAGTGCCCTCCCCAGTTTCAGGCAGGGCCAGTGACCTATTGGGCAGTGCTGGGCCATCCCCCTCCAGAAGCCATCCAGCGCCCTCTGTCTGCCTGCTGTCCTCCCTAAGAGGCCCCCACAGTGGGGCCCTGGTACAGGTTCATTCATCAGAACCAGCCAGGAGGTGGTGAGGTACACCAAAAGGCAAGGGTCACGGACCCAGACCCATGAGACTAGGTGACACTCCTGTGAAATGGGGTGATCCACTAGCTGACCCCAGAATGTGGGAATTTCATGCCAGGGGTATTGAGCATTCAGGAATTCAGGACAGGCCCTGGGGAATCTGTATGTTTTAAACTTACTTTTTTTTTTAAAACCATACCAGAAACCTACTCACTTCCTTCTGGGCCCCGAGGGCTGCCCCCCTGGCTTCTCTTAGCCCCCAGGCCTCACAGGGGACCACCTTGTGCGAGGAAACCCTTCTGTGTGGTACAAGGGTGGGGACCAGTGACGCTTATGGTGGGGGGCCTCCTTAGCACAGGACCCTCCACCACTAGCCCTACATTCCACCCGTCGGAGCCATTCTCCAGCCACCAGAGGGCGCCCAGACGCTGCAAACCAGTAATACTAGGTGGCTGGCTTGGGGGGGGGGGGGCGGTTCTCTCATCTTTTGGATATCTACCTGCACCCCACAGCCACCCTACACACTCCCAGCGAACCCCCTCCACACCGACCTTCTTGCAGGGGGCCAGCCATATCTGTCTTATACATTCTAGCCCCTGTCTGGGCCTTAGTTCCCCCTACCTGCCCTGAAGCACTGTGGCTCTGAGCCCGTGGGAGACCTCAGACCCTGGACAATGCCCATGGACACAAGGCACCAGCCATCTTCACGCTGTCACTGGCGCCCCGTTCCCCACCTCCGCTGTGCTGAGGAGGAAACTGAGGCTCCCTTGAGATCCTGCCAGCCTGCTATCCCTCGGCCCAAGCCTTCGTGTTGGGCCCCCATGACTGGTCTCTCCGCTCTCCCCACACAGGGCAGTAGCAGCGATGACACAGAGCTGCGGTACTCATCCCAGTATGAGGAGCGCCTGGACCCCTTCTCCTCCTTCAGCAAGCGGGTGAGTGAACCGTGAACCCGGCCGCCAGGCAAGGCCGGGCAGGGAAGCCCGGAGAACCTACCCATTCAGCTGGCCTCGGCCTTCGCTCACTCCCCACTCCGCCAGCCCTGGTCTGTTCACCCAGGCCCAGCTTCACACTGCACCCCTCATGCACCAGACACCAGGGCAGCCTGCACACCCACTTTGGTGCCATGAAGTCCCAGGTTCCAACCCAGGCAGATCCAGAATGCCAGGAACACCTGCCTGATGGCTGTGTGAGGGTGTGTGACAGCGAATGGGATAAAACCAGGTGCACACTCTGGGGAGGACCCTCAGACAGGCAAAGAGCTCCTGTGTCAGGTGACCTGCAGTAGCCCCGCCTCCTTGAAACTCCCCTCCCCCACCTCTCAGGCTGCGAAGCCCTGCCTGTAAAGACTTCCCCATAAGGTGAATGGGCTACCCCAGAGGGCAGGAGGCAGCTATCCAGGGAAGGAGTCTGGGACGTCACACTGAGTAGGACTGGGCACCAGGGAGGACACTGGCAGCCCCCTGGGGTTCTGCAGGAACAGTGGGTCAGAGTTCCTTCCTGCAGGGAGTCGGGTCTGTGGGGACCCTTGGGATCCTCTTCTCATTGTCCCTCCCACCTCAGGAGCGGCAGCGGAAGTACCTGAGCCTGAGCCCCTGGGACAAGGCTACACTCAGCATGGTGAGTCCCTCCTCGGTGCCCACCTGAGACAGGCCTGAGCTCTGTCAGAGACACCAGCCCTGACAGGCCACCTCGTCACCTGCCATCCAGCCTAGTCTGGAGAAGCCCCAGGGACCCCAGGGACTCCACACAGGCCCTACCAAGAGTGAGTGTGGGACCAAGAACAGGGTCCCTCCTCTCGGGGACAGCTCCTCTTGTAGCTCCATTCGTGGTAGGTTCTGGAATCGCGCTGCAGGGGTGCCATTCTTTAGAATTCCTGTAGCCCAAGTTCCTGGCCTGTGCAGTGGAATGGGAGCCAGCTGCCTGCCCTTCCCCCCCTTGCCCTGGGGCCCCCCTCTGGGCAGCCTTGCAGAAGTGAGTGAAGCAAGGCCTGCCGCATCCCCCCTCCACACTCTGCTTGCTCACCAGGGACGCCTGGTTCTCTCCAACAAGATGGCACGCACCATTGGCTTCTTCTACACACTGTTCCTGCATTGCTTGGTCTTCCTGGTGAGTGTCCACGTGGGCAGCCAGGGATGCATTCAACAAGCTCCCCTGACCTCCAGGGGCAGAAGCGACCCTGGTACTGTGGCTTGGCACCCAGGCCATCCCCAAGCCCTCCTGTCTGCTCCTGGCCACTTCTCTCCCCTTCAAGGGCCTCAGCCCACCCTGGGGATGACAGCCAAGGGGCAGCAGCCCTGCCACTCCTTGGAAGAGGCCCGGCTGACTCCATCCAGGGCCCTGTCCTAGAGGGGCGTGGTGGAGGGAAGGGCCGCTGTGGGAGTCTGAGGCAGGTGGGAAAGAGTCTAACTTTACTAAGGGACAGCCAGGTGGGCTGCACAAAGAAAGGACATCTTGAACTGAATCTTCTCAGGTGCAGGTAGACATTCCAGTTATTGGGCACAGCACATGCAGAGACCTCGTGATGCCTGTCAGGGGAGTCCAGGGCTCACCTATGCAGGGCTCCAGCCTCAGGAACCCTGCCCCAGCGAGGCCACACTCAACATGGCCCCTGCATGGCTAGCCTGGGCTCCCACTCTGACCCCAGGGCCCAGCGGGTCCTTGCCCTGGCAGTGGTATGCCCAGAAATGTCAGGGATGGCACCTCTATGTCCAGGCCTGTCTGACCATGTGTGAAACAGGCAGGCACTGAGCATTTCTAAGGCCCACCTGCCCTGGGGGCTGGGCCACGAGAACCTTGTAGTGCAGGGAGGCCAGGCCCAGGGGCTGCAGGTGGGCTGCAGGAGTGGCCATGAGGCAGGGCAGGCAGCTCATGATGTCTCTCCCTGCTCAGGTGCTCTACAAGCTGGCGTGGAGCGAGAGCGTGGAGAGGGACTGTGCCACCTTCTGCGCCAAGAAGTGAGGATGCCCACCGAGCCCTACCACGGCCCTACACTGAGCCCCCCAGCACCACTGAGCTCCGCCTCTGTTCCCTGTGCCCCCAGCCCTCCACCATTGCCCCCCACTCTGGTGCATCCCACAGCCCCCCACCAGCCCCCAGTCTGTCACATGATGCACACCCCCCAGAGGTCTTCATGCCCCTACACACACACACACGCACTTCTCTCCTTTTTTACACTCAGCCACAGCAAAGGTTTCTGTGCCCCACAGGTTTGCCGATCACCTGCACAAGTTCCATGAGAATGACAACGGGGCAGCGGCCGGTGACTTGTGGCAGTGACGTTCCAGGTCCTCTCCCGCACAACAGTGATGGCTGCAGTACCCACCCCTGCTTATTTAGTGGCTTCTAATGACTTAGGTGTCCCTGGAGAATCCCCCGTAGAAACTGCCCTTGGCCTGTACCCAATAGTGCCAGAGATCCCAGCTCCCTTTGAGCCCCCTTAAAAGCATGTCTCAGCCACGTCAGGCATCCGAGGTCCAAAAAGTCCCCAAGGCCCAGCCAGGTGAGCCAAAAGGGCGCTTTAACGCCATCTCAGGCTGTTGACTCAGCCTGGGCCCTGCCCACAGCCTGACCACTAGCCCTGGTGGCAGAGATGCTGTGACACTGAGTTCCCACTGATTCTGGCCATGGTTAATCCAGTTGGGATCCTCTGGGCCTCTCTATTCCAGGCTCTGGGATCCCTTAGGGTTCCCCTAGGATCCACACCCCCTCCCAAGAGGTAAAGGGCCCTTCCTTGCAGGCCAACAGGCTTTGAGTCCAGCCCCCCAGCCTGCCTTTGTCACATCCCACCCCACCCCAAGGAGCCCCAGAGGGAGGCATAGTTTCTGTCACCCCCTCCCTGCTCTAAGACCCACCATGATTTTTGCTTTCTTCTTTAGCAAGATATTTTGGCTTCTAGGTGAGGAGTCTCCAGTAGCCCCTCCAAGCCCTCGGCTCTTCAGACCCTACGACTGGTCTGAGGCCAGATGCTTCTCGGCCATGCAGGACATCCAGGCATGGCCACCTTGGGGCCGCTGGCAGATCTTCCTAAGTTAGATTTGCACTTGCATGTTCAGCTTTGCACATTTTGAATAAACAAACAGTTGCAGCCACACTGGTGCTCACGCTCTGTGACCCTGAGGGTTCAGGAGGCTGGTGGGTACCTGCAGCAACACCCTGGGAGCTGGGGCTGGATCTTTCAGCTGCTCTGCTCATGTGGGGCATGGACCCCAGCAAATAGGCAGTCTCTCCCCCTTTTTCCATCCCCAAGAATTTCAGAGTGGGTCCAGAGCTTTCTGAAACCTAAACCCACATTGTCTGCATTCTTGAGCAAACAACCCAATCAAAAAGAGAAATCCATTCCTCTTTTTAAAAAACTACTCATCAGACTGGTTGAATGTGTGACGTGTGTTGGATGTGTGACATCAGCTCCTGGGGAACCCCTGCTTCCTTCTGTGTGCCCTGGAGCCATGCTCTCCATGTCCCTTTCTCTTGCGCCCCTGCTTGCTAGGCACTGTGGAGCCCATGCCGACCAAACTCCCTGAGTGCCAGCCTTACATGGGGACACCCCAAGCCATAGATTCCGGGCTGCCTGATCCCCAGCCCAGCCGCACTCACGTGGGTCCCCATCCACCCAGATAAAGGGCTTCCTCTTAGGCTGTGGTGGTTGGTATTCCCTCACTGACCAAGTGGCCAATGGTGCTGGCTGCATATCCAGCTCCCACCTGCGGCCCACCTGGGCAGAGTCTCAACTGTGCTATCCCTGTCTCGGTCTGAACACTCTAGACCTTGAGCGTCCAGAGGCCTCCCTTTGGGGTCCCACCCCAGTACTACTCATCATCTGCCCATGACAACTTCCTCCAAGGCCCCAGAGCCTCCTGCCCTCAGGGACCCCAGAGGGATCTATCTTCCCTGACCCTCATTCCTGTCCCCATGACAAAGGTGCTCTTGACCAATCAGCCCCTCCCCTCCTCGCCACCTCCCCACCCCAGCTACTTCCACATCTCCCACCAGTTCCTCCTTGTGGGTAAGACTTGCTAGGCAGCTGGCTTCTCCTCACTTCCTCCTCCCTGGCCAACGACAGCCCATCAGTGGATCTTAGCCCACTACTCGGAACCAGGTTAGTCCACTGGGGACCAGGTTCTATCTCCCAGGAGGGTGGGCTCCATAGCCAGGCTACTCAATGTGGAGCCTCCCTGTCTCCCACTCTACAGGCAGTCTCCCCCCACCCTACCCCCATACTCCCACACCCCTCCTGGACTCATTCATAGGTCCCCTGGTTCCCAGCCAAGCATCCAAGCCTGTGTGCCGCTCCAATCGATAGCTGGTTCTAAGCTTTCATTAAGTGTTGCTGACCGGGTCCTGCCAAGAGAGCAGCTGGTATGTGTGTGGAAGGGAAGGGGCCAGGTTCCAGGGCCTCAGACAAGGCCTGCCTTGCTTCAGTGTCCCTGTGGAGGGTGGCCCAGGGCTGGTGGGCAGGAGGTCCAGGCAAGGCTCCAGGCCAGTCTCCACCTTCACCAACCCACTGTTCCTCTCTAGGCCCCACGCTTTCCATCCACAAGACAGGGTTAAAAACCCTTCCTTGCTGCTTCTGCTTCCTGAGAAATTACAGATGTGAAATGGCTTTGGGAAAGGTTAAAGTGTTCTCTATAAGGATCAGAGGTCATAAGGGTGGTGGAGGGCAACAGATGGAGGCACTCCCTGTCAGGCCACAGAACTGCCAGAGGTAAGGCTGCAGAGGGTTTAGTGAGAGCTGGGAGAAGCTGATCTAACCACTTGTGGGGGCTGAGGGCCTGCGGTTGGGGGCAAGAAGGAAGAGGAGAGGAGGAGCTCAGGCACCTCCCCACCGCTCCCCAGTAGCAAGCAATAGACTCATCTCTTAGCGGCCACTTCCACACTTCTGCTCACACTGATTGATGCCCTCCCGCTCCGACCCCTTCTAGGTCTGCCAGAGCCCCTCCACCTTTTCTGGGAAGCTTCCTTGAGGCCCCCAGCTCCCCAGGAGTCAGTCCACAATTACCCACAAAGGTCAGCAGGAATCTTTGTTTTCTTAGCCAGACTGGTCTCTTTCCCAACCTATGCCCTGGTTCTATGGCTGTGGAGCCAAACAGGGGTGAGGAAGGTAGGGTCGTGTCCCCCCACATCAGCCCTGTATGACCTCTGGACACCTGGGAGGGGCGGCTCTGTGTCTCCTACACAGTGAAGATGGGGACGTGGGGAGCTGATCAGGTCTTCCCCGCCCTGTAGCCCCGGAGCTATTTCCGGCCCCGGGAGTGCTGAAGGGAGGGGGCGTGGTGCTCACCCACCGGATTTATGAGAATCAGACATCGACTTCCCCGGTTGCGACATCTGGGCCTCCTCGAGGCTTCCATTGTCCCCGCGGCGGAGGGTCCAGGACAGTGGTGGCCCCGCCAGGAGACAGTAACCAACGGGCGTCCACGCCCGATATGCCCCACCACGCAGGCCACCCATCGGGCCCCCACCCGCCGCGGTCCCGAGGCCACCACTCAGGGCTCCGGAGACGCTTCCACGCCGGAGGGATTCCAGAACCTGGCCTGGCGCCGGTTCCGTGAGACGGGGCGGTCGCGGATTCTCGCCCCAAACAGGGCGGCTGCAGTCCTGTTCCTAAGCCCTCCGGACCCCAAGGCTCGGCTGCCCTGCTACCCCGCAGCAGCCACCTCCCAAAGGAAGCGAGCACCAGCCGCCTGCACAGCTCCAGCTGGGCGAAGAGCTGGGGGCGCGGCGGAGGCGGGGCCGGTGCGGTGCGAGGCGGGCCGGGGGGCGGGGCTTTCTCCGGGGGCGGGGGCGGGGAGGCGCGCGCTGCGCGGGCGGGGGTCGCGAGCGGGAGCAAGCGGGGCGCGCGCGGCGCGGTGCTGTGTTCGGAGCGCGCTGGGCTCCGCTGCCGGGAGAGCCCAGTCGGGGCCGCGCTGGACCAGCGAGGAGCCCACGAGCCTTCGAGGTTGTGGACGAGGGAGGGAGGAGTCGCCGCCAACGCCAGCTCCTGCCGGGAGGGAGCCCCAACCCGCCGCGGGCCATGAGCCACCGGGCCCCGGGAGCCCGGCCGTGGTCCGGGCAGCGCTCCGCCGGCGCCCCGACCCGCCCGGCCGCAGCTGCGCGCCTGTAGGTACGGCCTGCTTGTCCTCAGTTCCCTCGTCCCCTCGTCCATCATCCTGGACCCGGTCCGTCCCAGAGGGTGTGCGTGTGTGTAAGCACCGCTGCCCAGAGAAGCGCGGCCGCACGCGTCCCGGTCCGCGCGTGTCGTCTTTGTGTGCGCGGTGGGAGGGAACGCGACGGAGGAGATGCGCCCCCGGTGGGGATCAGCTCTCCGACCCCCATTCCGGGCCGAGCGGGAGTGGCGAGAGGGGCCGAGCCGCCTCCGGAGTAGCTGCGCCCCCCCACCTACGTCCCAGGGCCCGCGGTGGGGTGAACGCATAGGGCGCCCTGGAGGAGGGGGCCGTGGCTGGGGCGGAGGGGCGCCGGGTCTCTTCCCTAGCCTGCGGGGGCGGGGGAGGGCCAACCTGGAATGAGGGTGCTGGCCACCGGAGGGACGCTATCCAGACCACATTCTACGGGCCGGCACGCCCTCCATTCGGCCCAAGCCTTCTTTCTCCTGGGCACCATTCTCGACCCGCCCACCCCGGGAGCTCTCCGGCAGTCCAGGGCAGTGGGGAGGACCGCTGAGGGTGCCCGAGAGGCGGGCGCCTTTAAGAAGGGGCGGGTTCGTGCCCTTCATTCAGGCCCTTCGGCCTCAGCCATTGATGAGCCTGCGGGCAGCGCGGGGCCCCCGGAACCGCGCCAGCCTAGCAAGCCAAGGCCAGACAGGCAGGGATCCGTGAGGTCTTCAGAGGGAGAAGTCTGCAGTGACGGCCCCTCGGGAAGCCGCGCAGCGCGGACAGGGCAGCCTCAGGAGTAACTGAACATGGATAAGCCAGAATCTGTGTTCACTCCAGCTGGTGCAGGGGAGAGCCTCCGGGTGGGGAGTCAAAGCTGGGTTGAAGCCTACCTCTGCCATTTGAGCCTCCATTATCTACTCTGTAAAATGGGGACAGTGCTGCCTAACTCCTAGCTAGGCGACCAGCAAGAGTTGCCCCCTCCAACACAGGTCTCTGAGCATGGGGTGAGCGAGCCCCTCTGGGAGGGCAGGAGGAACGAGGGGGGGGTGATCCCAAGAGCCTTTGGCTACCTCTGTTGGGGGTCGTGATCTGACCCCTGCCCCACTCTACCTCCCACTTTGAACAAATCTCTTTCCTCCCAGCCACCCTCGTCCATCCAGGAGGCCACTGGTGCAGGAGCAAACTAAAGCCTTCCAGCTCAGGAACTTTGTCTGGCAGTGGGAGCAGTGCTGTTAGGCTGGTGTAGGTCTGAGATTTTGTTGGGTATCAGGCAGTTTCCCACAAGCGGCTTCCTTCTACTCCTCTCCCCCTCTAGAGGGCTTGAATGATGGTGGGCAAGAGATTCTGATGCCAGTTAGTTGAATGGTTCTAAGTAATCAAGGATTAATGTGTACACTTTTTTTATTGTGAAAAATCTGTCTAAAGTTTCTAAACCCTTCTCCCTACTTAATGGATCTCCTAGGGAGAGCCCTCACACTCACACCCAAGGGTGGGCTTCCCTAAGGGGTATTGGAAGTAAGACCCCCCCCAGGTGGAACCTGGCCCCCGAGAGGTGAGCCAGTGAGGGACATCTGTGCTGTTTCTCATGTGATATGCACAGCAGCCTGTGGGTTGGGTACTATTATTGTCCCCATTATACAGAGAAGGAAAGAGGCAGGAGGTGAAGTGACTTGCCCAGAGTCACTCAACCAGCAAGCCAGGCCTCCAAACCACTTCTCTCTGACAGGAACCTGTTTCTTACCTCTTGCACTGTCTACCCATCCTGGGTTGCAGGAAATTGGGGGTTAGGTGCCCCAGGCCTTCTGGCTGCTGTCCCCATGGAGTTCTGGTCCCGTCTTGGAGCCTGCCTCACTTTCTGCTCCTTAGTGTCCCCGTGGGCCTGGAGGGGTGGTAGCAGCTTTGGTGTCTGGGGAGGTTTCTCTTCCCCCCTCACCTGGTTGGGTCTGATTTTTATGGCTGTGCCCTGTCCCAGGGGAGAGCAGGTGTGAGTCCAACACCTAGAGGTGGTAACAGCCACACCTGTTTGGGCAGAGTGAGGGGCGCCACAGTGTGTGGGGAGTACAGCGTCTTTTGACTCCTCTGAGTGAAGCAGGGTGTGGGCTCCATTCCCCAGATACTTCTGACCCTCTATATATAGTAGGGCCCACCTGGGTCCTATGGTGGGTATAACACCCACCTGGGGGCTCATGGCCTGGTGGAGAGGCCACAGAAATGTGGTGTTGTGGAGGCGGTGGGGGGCAAGTGGAGGCAGGGATGGGAAAAGGGGGCGCCGCCAAAGCCTCTGTATGCTCAGGGCCCACCAACTATTGGAGCAGAGCAGTGGCAGCCTGTGGGGCAATGCCAGGCTGAGTGCTGAGACTCTGAGCTAAGAGCAAGCAGGCTGGAGTAAGAAGATATATTAGAACTTGGATGTGGTGAGTTTGAGGTGCCTGGAGATCAGCCAGGCAGGGAGTTCATTTGCTCAGAAAAAAGGCCCGGGAGCCTTTATAAGCATCTGCAGGACCAGCGTCTGGGACACAGAACTAGGGGAGGCTTGGTATGTGTATCATGAAAAACCGCGAAGGCACACTTGTGGGCTGGGTGGTGGGGGTTGAGGGGGGCATCCTACAAGTTTCAGGGGCTGGCCCAGGGGCCAGGGAGGTCTGCGAGGGGTATTCATTAGGACCAAGGTGAGATCCCTGACCCAGGGAAAGCGAGAGAGACCGCAAGTGTCAGGCCAAGGCTGGAGAGGGGGTACCTCTGCTCGGCAATCCCAGGAGCGCAGGGCCAGTGCCTAGAGCCATGCCAGCCTGTCCTCCACCTATGTAGCCTGTCCAGGAACTGTCCAGCACCAGGTGCTCCTGAAGGAGGAAGGGCTTTCCTCCTAAGCCCCCAGTCCCTGGTGTAGCTTTCTTCCTGGGCCCCCTCCCTACTTATCTGACACGTACTTCCTGCAGGATGCAGCTCTGGATTCCCCTACCCTCCAGCCTCTCAGAGTGCCCCCTCCTCTGAGCATGGCCATCTCCATTCCTGAGTCAGGGCCTAGATGCCCCACTGTGGCCTCAAAGGGAGAGCTCTCCAGGGACAGGGCCTATTAGGAATAGTGTCTGTTACAGAAAGGGGCAGATCTGAACTTGGCTCCACATTCCCCTCTCATCTATCTGTGGCCCTGGACCTACCAGCCTGGCTCCTGACACATAGCAAGAGCCCAGTACAAATCCAGTCACTTCCCTTTCCAGGACCCCATTTCCTCATCTTACAATGGGAGAATCCTCTCTTCGTGGCAGGGAAGATGTGAGGGGAGAAGGGTTTTTAATAGGGTTTTAGAAAGATACCCCTGGTAACGCGGTGGAGCCTGGATTTGTCAATGGTTGGAGGGACGGTGGGAAGCAGGAAGGAGGCCTCTGCAGCCTTCTGCCCAGAGCAGTGGGAGGAAAAGGGAATGGATGCAAGACATTTAGGAACTAGCAGAACTTTATTTTTAAATAATTACTTATTTAACCCTCATGAAGCCCTTTGTATAACAATCAGTGCTGGTATTATCCTCCATTTTAACAGATGAGGAAACTGAGGCCCCAAGAGGCTGAGTCACCCACGATGACACAGCCAGGAAGCAGAGGAGCTGGGATTCAAACCCAGGCGTTCTGGCTCCAAATCTCAGGCTTCTAACCACTGCACTGTCCCAGTGTGTCAATGACCAGAGGTAGAGGTAGGGAGACGCCAGGCAGTGGGGCCCCTGTGAGGGGAGCATCCAACAGCCTTAGGGAGCCTGAGGACTGGAGGTTTGCAGGTCCCAGAGCCTGCAGGGCCTCTCCATTTTTGGGTGTCAGTGAAAGCTAGGGGGCTCACAGAAGGGCTTCCACCCTCTCAAGTGGCAAAGGCTGGCGGTTGTGTGAAAGGTGTGAGGGTATAGAGAAGCTCTACCAGCTTTTAGCAGCTGCCTCCCAACGATGCTCTGTGGCACAGGCCTTGGACCAGAAGCAGCCTCTGTGGGAGAGCAGGATGGTCCTGCTTTACAGCTATGGAAACTGATGCTCAGAAAAGCCAGGAGCCCCGCATGCCCCTCCCCCCCACCCATACGAGGGCAGAGCTCCAAGGGCTCTTAATCTGCACCTGCCCCTGTCACTAGTTGGCGTATCCTCCCCCCACACCCACCCTTCAGCAAAGGCCCAGCAGGGTCAAGAGTGTTAAGACCAGAATCATGCCCACTCCTGCCACCCTGGCAGGTCATGGGGTGAGCACAGGTATTCTGGGCAGGAAGGGTCGGGGATGCCAGCCACTCCTCACTCTGGCCGGAGGCCTTGGTTCACAGCCTGCCCTGTAGGACACTTTTGGGGGTGGAGTGGGGTAAGGTGGGGAGTAGACTTGAGAACCAACGCCCAAGTACCCAACAGTGAAACAAAATGTGCCCTGTGTCCTCTGCCTCCATGTCTCCTCTGCAGGGGAGAGAGCTTCAGGCAGCAGCAGGCAGAAGGCACTCCTGGCTGAAGGAATGGCCTGCCCAAAGGTTGTCTTTGACCTGCAGGGAGAGGGGTGCAGAAAGGGGGTTGGGGGGACCGTCCCCCAGAGGCCAGGAGGGCAGCTGGAAGAATAGCAGGATGGAGGATGGAAGGAGCCTTCCTTGTGGTGTGGACCTGAACAGGCCAAGCCAGGCCAGTGGCCCTGAGAAGCCCAGGGGAGAGGGCATCAGTGAGCATAGTTAGGGCCAGCTTCCCAACGGGCAGGGAAGAGCCAAGTGAGGCCTTGTCTCCTCTTCTTGTATTGAGAACCCCGAGAAGAGGTTTCAGTTTCGCCATCGTGAGTTCATGGAGGGGAGGGGAACACCCAGCCCAGAGCAGAGCACCCTTAGTTCTGACCCTCACCACCGTTCCTGCTCTTGGTTGTGTGGGTACCTTTCTGAGAACGGAACTGGGGGAGGTACAGCAGAAGTGGGGCTGCTCCTGGGGTTCAGTCTCGCTGGTGGAGGATGCAGCCCTGGTCCTGCTCCTGGGCTGCCGGTAGTGGTGCTGAGTATCTGGCTTGCACTGCCTGGCCTCCTTCCCTTCCCTGGGGGGCGTCGTCTCCTGTGGTGGGGAGGCCGGCTCCAGCTGGGCCTCCCTGGAAGCACTGCTATGGGACCCCTGCGGGTGTAGGCCAGACGTCCCACCCCCCAGGCCTCCACCCTCTGTGCTGTGGATCGATTGGTTGTCTGCCCATTAGCGGGGGCGGCTAGGCCGCCTCATCAATATTTTAAGGAATGACCTGGCCTTGGGATCCGGAACTGCGTGCTGCGGGGGCTGACGAATGGCCTCTTTTTTCTTTTCCAATTGTCAGCGCTATTTTTACCACCGGAAGGCCAGCCGCCCCCTCTCCCAGGCCTTTAACTGAATGGGGGTGGGGGAGGGTCTCCGTATGGGTTCCTGGCGGAGGGCTTAGAAAGGCGACAGGCAGGGAGGGACTCCTGCCCCGCCTCGCTGAAACCCCATCCCATCCCATCCTGGCCCTGGTGAGATGGGAACAAAAAACATTTTTCCAGAAGCCAGACAGGCCAGCTGAGCCTGGAAAAAACCCCAGGTGACGATTGAAGGAGGGTGATCTGCCCACCCAGGGCCCCTGGGGAGCCAGCACCTGATCCCTAGACCCGGTGGGCGCTCTTTGTCTCCAGTCCCCATCCTCAGAAAAGCCTGTGGAGGAGAAAGGCCAACCCCTGCCTGCCCCAGGTCCCAGTGGGGGCAGGGGGAGCAGTCTTCAGTGTCCAAGGGCCCTTACAGTCCGGGGCCCCTGGAGGGCGAGGCTCCAGCATCTCCTCTTATTGATAGAGCAGGGGCCTGGGGAGGTCCAAAGCCGGCCGGAGACAGAGCCCAGATATCCCCTTGCCCCATCCTGCACTCACTGTCCTGTTCGTCTGGTTCTCTGAGGCCACAGGAGGAAGCACTAGGCCCCTTCCCACAGAAGCAAGAGGACCAAGTATCATAGGGACCATTGGAGCTCAGGGAGGAAGAAGGGCCAATGGTGGGAAGGCGTCCTGGGGGAAGAGAGCCTTTCACAGCACAGCACGTCCAACAGGCTGAGGAGAATCAGAATAGTCAGTGGAGTGAGGAAGGCAGTTCCCGCAGGAGAGTGGCACAGGCAGACGGGGGGAATTCCAAAGAGCCCCTGAAGGAGGGAGAACTCAGGCCAGCCCCCACAGTGGTGGCCAGGTGAGTCTGTCCACCCAGCTTCTGGTTCCTCTGGGTTCCCCTCTGCCCCCCTCCAGGCCTTGCTTTTCCCACATCTGGTCTGTGGTCCCCTGTCTAATTGATTGGTTGTTACTCACTGGCTGTTCCCTGGAGAGGATTGGAAATGCCTCCTACCTCTACCCAGAGATTAGGGGAGCTCCAGCCCTGCCCATGGCTGCACATGAATTATTGCAGAGACGGCCTCCTGTGCTGTCCTTAGAGAGAGAGGCAGGGAGCTTGTCCCCATTTTTAAAGTGAGGAAACTGAGGCTCAGAGGTCGGAGTTGTCAACATCACTCACCGAGAGAGAGATGGGGTCAGGCCTTGAGCCCAGGCCAGCAAAGGTCCCTGCACTTGGCCTCACCCCCAGTTCTGGCCCCCAGCACACCCTCACTCCTGCTGGGGCCGAGCCCTTTTCCCTGTGACTTGCAGCCTCCCCTTTGCAGAGAGCCATGTCTGGGCCCCAGTGCCTCCATCTGTAACTAAGTTTGGGGCTCCCTGTTGATATGCTACTTGTGACTTTTACCTCTGGCTGCTCAACTCCTGCCACTTCTGTGTAGCCCCAGGTGGATCCAGGGGACACGAGGGCTCCTGTGCTGGGCCTCACCTGTAGGCTCCTGACCAGCCAGCGAGGGTGGGTGGAGGAAGTCAAGGTAGGCCAAGCTCCCAGGCCTCCCAGGCCAGTCCCTGCCAGGCCATAGCCACAGCCACCATCCCCTCAGCAGAGTTCTCTCTGAGGGCTACGCCTTCTCTGAGGAGGGCAAGCTGAGGCCTACCTGTGAAAGCCTCTCCCCAGGGCCCTGTCCCTCCTCTCTGCCCCTTCTCCTTGCCAGAAATGTTGTCAGCCAGCCGGAAGAGTGGGGAGGGACGGGATGCCAAAAACAGGGGTATTGGGACTGACTTCCTCCTCCTGTCCCACCTGCCCCATATGGGAGCATAGTTATGTCACACTGGTGTCCATACTTGGTACCAGCACCAGTGCTAACCCTTCCCAGGCTGCCGTGTCACCCAGTCTGACGCCCCTGATGATCTCAGTGGTACAGAGGGGGAGGTGACCACCGTGGGGGGCCTGCTGGGTAAACAGGTGGGCTTGGAGCACGGGGACAGGCCCTCATGGGCTTAGCTGCAGGGCTTCGTCTCCACTCCCACCCTCCCACATGTCCCCCTCCACAGGCCTCAGCTCTCCACCACCTTGGAGGCCTTAGTAGTGGTGGCAGGTGCATTAGCGCCTCCACCCCCATTCCTGACAAATGACTCGGGCCTGCCTTCTGCCCCTGAGGAGTGCCAGTGCCAGGCTGGGGAGACAGACATGGAAACAGACATCTGGAGCACCCTGCAACTGGCACCTTGTTAGAGGGATGTATAGGAGCGGACTATGAGCTCAGGCAGGGGAGGCAGGGGGAGGTCAGGGAAGGCTTCTTGGAGCAGGTGGCCATGGATTAATTATTGAAGGATGCATAGGAGTTAGCCAGATGAAGAAAAGAGGAAGAGCAGAACAAGAAAAAGTTCCAGCGATAGCCAAGCTCATGGGTGCCTCAGCCCCATCCTCCCCAACCTCTCCACCCCATGTCCTGATAAGTCTGCCTCCAAGGTATTGCTCGGGCCTGCAGGACAAGGCACTCTATCCTCTTCCTGGCATCACACCTGGCGCCACCCCCTCCAGGAAACCTTCCTAGCTCCCTGCTGCGCTCTCCCCAAAATGCCAGGTGAAGTCTATGGAGACCTGCTGGTTTGGAAAACCATCCTTTGCTAAGTGGCCTCATCAAGTGATCCATTTCCTCCCTAGGGCTTTCCTGTGGTTATTGAGTGCAGATCGATGGCCAAGATTGCCCCAAGGTGAGAGGGAATTCCCACAGTGCCCTGTGGCCCAGAGGCCCCACGAATGATCTCATAGAAGTGGGGCAGCTATTTTTACCCAGTGTTTAATTAGAGAGTTTGGATCCCAGGGAAGAGATGAGATGGTGCTCCCAGGAGCTATGAGGGCCATGCAGGAAATGTGGGATCCTGGGAGGGCAGCTGAGGGCATGATCCTCTGCCTGAGTTCCCCTAACATTGGGCTGGCCCCCTCAGATGGGCTCCCCAAGGCAGAACAGGACCATATCACCCCTCTCATTCTCCATGGGTGATTTTACCCTAGCCTTGGGGGAGGGTACATAAACACAGTGGGCTGGGCATGGGCCGCCAGGGGTGTGGGCCACACTGGGGGACAAGGAGGCAAGGCCCTCAAATGACTGGATACACACCAGGTAGTTTGGCAACTCAGAGTTCTGAGAGACAAGGTGCCTGGGGATAAGCAGAAGGAAACGGGTGAGAAGACAGCTGACGTTCCTGGACTGGGGCCTCTCCAAGAAGGTGGGGATTGGATGGGCGCTCTGGAGGGAACAGAATTCTAGGAGGTGGGAACACAGGTACAGCACACAGGCCACTGTCCTGCAAAGAAGTCTAGGAGGCAGCACCTTCGGTGCCAGTACGAAAAGTTAGTCGTACTTGACCCACACTAGGAGGTGACCCCCAAGTCCCGGAGTCAGGGGACAATTCCAGGCCCGTCATAAGCTCTGTGTCCCTAGGACCCATGGAAGGACTTAGGCAGTGACAGCTGTGACATGCCCAGTATGCCAGACCCATTCATTTAGTCATTCATTCATTCAGGGCGCCTGCCATGTGCTCAGCACTGGGAACATAGCCACTTACGAGCTTGTTAAAATACCTGCCTTTGTGGAGCTGGCACGCTCAGGGGAGAGGGGTGGTGGTTGAAGGGAGGGGAGAGGACAGCACAACCAAGCAAATGGTACTCGTTTGTCAGGTGGAGGTAAGAACTAGGGAGAAAACGAGGCACGCAAAGGGCAGGACACGTCAGCACTGGTGGGGCAGGAGCATTTCTGATTCTCAGTAGAGTGGTGGTCAGGAAAGGCTATCAGACAAGATAGTATCTGGGCAGAAACCTGAAGGAAATGTAGAGGAAAGAACATTCCAGACAAGTGCAAGAGAGAATCACAAGTGCAAAGGTCCTGAGGTGGGATTATGACTGGTGTGCTTTTGCATCGGCAAGGAGACAGGTGTGGCCGGAGCAGAATGGGCAAGGAGAAGAGTGGCAGCAGATAAGAGATAGGTAAATAGAGGCTGATCGTGTGAGGCATTTGGGGCCAGGGGTAGGACTTTGGCTTTTACTGAGTGGAATGAGAGCCACTGCAGGATTTTGAGCAGAGGAGGGACCTGACCTGTCTTGTTCTAGAAATGACTAGGTTCCTGGGTGGAGAACAGATGACAGTGGGGTGAGGTCAGTTTCCAGGGGACCAGTGAAGCATCTGCTGAAGTACTGCCTGCAAAAGAAGAGGTTGTGTGGGTCCACGGACAGCAATCTGGACGGCGAGGAGTGGAGGAAGGGTTGGGTTCTTGGCATATTTCACAATCAGGGCCCAGAGGATTGCACATGACTTCCTCCTGTCCACGAGGCTTTGAGGGCCCTTACAAGAGGTTACTTAGGGAAGTGAGGTCACTGGAGGCTGTGGGAACCCCACTTCAAAGCAGCTGTCATCCCAGCCTCCTTTGGCAGCCCAAGAATGAACTTGGGGTTCCCTGAGACTGCTGTTGGAAGAGAGAGTGAGTGTGTGTGGGGGGGGGGCTTCCCTGCTCCCTGGGTGGTCCTTCTCTTCACACTTTGGTGCTGCTGGGAACTGCTGCATGTTGTGGGAGCCCCTCTCCTCCCCAATACACACACAGCACACAGACCTTCACAGCCTCAGGGAGCCCTGGGGGAGCAAGTTTGGAGAAGGGACAGGTGGGCTCTGCTCAGACGTCACCAAGTCACCCCAGCTCTTCTCGCCCACAGCTGCAGGGGGCTGCGATGGGACGGGAACCATGAATGGTGCCGCCTCTGGCCCCGCCGCTGCCGCCCCGGTCCCGGACTGGCGGCAGTTCTGCGAGCTGCACGCCCAGGCGGCCGCCGTGGACTTCGCGCACAAATTCTGCCGCTTCCTACACGACAACCCGGCCTACGACACGCCGGACGCCGGGGCCTCCTTCTCCCGCCATTTCGCAGCCAATTTCCTGGACATCTTCAGTGAGGAGGTGCGCCGTGTGCTGGTGGCCGGGGCAGCCAAGCCCCCCGACACCATGGAACCGGAGCCAGCGGCACTCAAGGTGGCGTCGTCGTGCGGCCACTCGCGGAGCTCTGAGGACGTGTCGGCACACGCGGCGGCCAAGGCCCGCGTCCGCAAGGGCTTCTCACTGCGCAACATGAGCCTGTGTGTGGTGGACGGCATGCGTGACATGTGGCACCGGCGCGCCTCTCCGGAGCCTGATGCCACCCCGCGGGCCGCCGAGGCCCCGGCTGAGCCTCGCGACAAATGGACACGGCGCCTGCGGCTGTCGCGGACACTGGCGGCCAAGGTGGAGCTGGTGGACATCCAGCGGGAGGGCGCGCTGCGCTTCATGGTGGCCGACGATGCTGCCGCGGGCCCGGGCGGCGCCGCCCAGTGGCAGAAGTGCCGCCTGCTCCTCCGCCGGGCCATGGCTGGCGAGCGCTTCCGCCTGGAGTTTTTCGTGCCGCCTAAGGTGAGCGCCAACCCCCTCCTGGGGGGCAGCGGAGGGGCATGGGCACAGCCCAGGGTGCCAAGAACTGGCTTTGGGGACCTGGTTGGAAAGATGTAGTATTGAGTGTTAGGGGCCTGGCATGTGGGCCCACTCTGCCTGTCTCACAACTCACACCTCAAGCCCTCTCTCCACCTATGAGGTGTCAGGACTCTGGATACCAGACAGGTCCTGGAGTACTGCTTTTCCAGGTGTTGGGGCACCTAGCTGCCTGCCCTCTTCTCTTCCTCACCTGGCCCCTGGGGGACTGCAGCCTCCCAGGGAAGAGGTCTGCGGTGATGAGGGCAGGGAGTGACAGCGGCACACACTGAGATGGCTCCTGGGAGGGTGGGAATCTGAATCCCCAGCTTGGCTGCCAGCCTCTAGCCCAGCCCCCGCCCAGGTGGCCCTTTTCTGGCCTGCGTTTCAAAAGCTAACTTGAAGCTGTCAGCAGCACTGCTGCTCACTTGAGTGTCCTGTCCCCTCCCCCCCTTGGGGGCTCATCCTCAGAGCCCTGGGGCAGCTTTGGGTCTCCTGCAGAGTAGCAGACATGCCTTGTTTGGAAAATGGGACTAACTGTAACAATAGTGCCTGCTTTCTGAGAGCCCACTGAGTGTCCATGGCAAGCCTGGTGGGCAGGCTCATCCTCCCAGCATCCGAGCAAGGTGGGCCTCATGGTGTCCAGGTCACAGAAGAGAAAAACAAATACTCAGAGGGGGTGTGGCCTGCCCAGTCACACAGCTTGTGGGTGGGAGAGGTGGGCTAATTGTAGCCACCACCCTGGTGGCCCCAGGAAGGAAAAGAGCATGGAGGTAGGAGCTCCCTGTTCACTGGGAGGTTTGGAAAAGTGGGAGGCTGTGCTGGTGCGGCAGCTGGCAGCGCCCCCCAACAACCACCAAGGACGCCACCCACGTCTGGGCCCACTCTGTTCTCAGTGCCTTGAGTCAACTTGAGTTTCACCTCTGTCCCCATCTCCTAGCCTGTCAGAACTCTGGGTTCCATTGGAGGGGCAGGGCGTGTGCTCCCCAAAGCTGGCTGACCTGAGCCATGTGAGAGGTGACTTCCCAAGGGGCTATCTACCCAGGCCCCCACCATTAGTTCCCAGGGAGAAATTATAGACCATTCCGCCCAAATCCACCCCTTGTCAGACAAGAAGACCAGGCCGGTGAGGGGTGGAAAGTGAGGTGGGGCTTGCCCAGGGTCATCCAAAGGGCACAAGCCCAGAGTTTCAAGGCCTCCAGGCCCTGAGTGGCAGTCACAGCTGCCTGGCTGTAAATAGCAGGGGTGGCTGCCCTGGGAGAGGGGATCCAGCAGCTGGTGCCTTTGTTATCCCTCCCACCCCACTATTCACCACTGGCAGAGGGCAGGCTCCTGAGGGATCACTTCCTCAGCCTCTGAGGAAGGCGGTGGGTTCCTACCCCCTTATCCGGCCTCCTTTTTTCATGCAAATGTTAGGGAATTCAGGAGGGAGCCTGTGGGAAGATGGATCATACCATAGTAAGGGATCAAGTCCAGTTTCCTAAATGTACTGGGTCCCAGGGACTCCCTGCTGATACACCCCACTGCCTTTTAGTCCTGGAGACCTAGCTATACCCCTGGAGCAGACAGGAGCGTGGGGTCTGCAGGCCCAGTGGCTATTTCCTGGGATCTTCACACTTACCTCTCACACAACCCCATGAGTCAGGTCTCTGGCCTCCTGTCCCCTAGAGCCCTGTGTCAGGCCAGCCCTAGGGGCCCAGGGAACAGTGAGGCTGTGCCCCTGCCATGGGAGGAGCCACCAGGAAACCAGCATTTGCAGGACAGGATGGTAAACCTCAATGGGGTGAGCTCTGGGGGCCCCATGGAGGGGAAGCTCAGGCTGCATAAATGTTCACCAGACAGCAGGGCCCCAGGACAGGCATTTCTGGAGGCACAAGTCCAGTGAGTGAAAGCCTAGAATCATGAAACAGTCTACCAGCTCTGTCCAGGGACGTGCAAACAGTGAGATGTGGCTGTGGGTGAGAGGCAGCGGGACCAGGAGAGACAGGCGGAAGAATCAGTCTCCAGCCTGCAGGAGCCTTCACAACAGACCTCTGTCTGCTCCACCAACTCCAGGACCATGCCCCCACCCCCACCCCGCCCAGTGGCTGGTGCGATGGCCTGCCATGGTTAACCGAGCCCCTCTGTCACAGCTCCAAGCACAGCCCTGCACCCGCTGGATGGTAGCCAGTGCCGCCAGGAATTCCCATTCGCCTGCCCACCCACTGTGTGGCCCTTCCCTTTCCTCCTGAGAAAGTCCCTGTCCCGGAGCCCAAGCCCTGCCAGGAATCTCAGTCTCAAGCCAGCCCCAGGGGGCCGTCAGGTCATGGCCAGGAGCTTTGGGGGCAGAGTGGGGAGGGTTGGGCACAGAGTGGCCCTCCCTGGGAGTCCTGCCAGCTCACCTTGGTTGAACCCCACACTGTCCCCTTTCCTCCACCCAGAAACAGCCCTGCCCAGCTCCAGGAGCCTTGTCTGAGACAGGCTCCAGGCCATGCTCTGGAAAGTCCAGTCTGAAGGCGCAGACCAGCTTTTTTTTTTTTTTTTTTTGATGAACTAGAATAAAATAGAAAATATCACACTCAATCACACACAAGATAAATATTATCTGGTACATTTGTTTCAGAGATATTTTTACCTGTATATGTATTGGGTCACAATGTCATATGTATTTCTTATGGGTCAAGATCAAAAATATGAAAACAATAGATCTGGTGAGTACACTGGGCAGTCGGCGGCCCAGAGTTCACCCTACAAGGTTCAGGTGGGAGATTCAGCTGTCACTCTCAGCTCTGTCCCGGACTTGCTGTGTGACTCGATGGGGAGGTCCCTCTCTTGCCCAGACTCCCTCAACTTACCCGTCTGTGGAATGGGGATTGAAACACCTCTGCCAGGGCTGCCGTGGCGTCCTAATTTGAAGGCTTCTCTGATCTCTGGGAAGGGGGGAGGGTACAGAGGGTTTCAGAGGGCCCTGTGGTGACTCTCTCTGCCCCTTCTGGCCTCCCAGGCCTCCAGGCCCAAGGTCAGCATCCCTCTCTCGGCCATCATCGAGGTCCGCACCACCATGCCCCTGGAGATGCCGGAGAAGGACAATACATTTGTGCTCAAGGTGAGTCTCACCTGTCCCACAGAGCCCCGGGCTACCCCGGCCACCTCCCTCGTGGGCAGCACCGTGAGACCATCATATGGGGAGTGAGGGGAAGGGGCCGGCTACAGGGCTGGGGAGGGAGCCCTAGGACCCTACACATACATCAAGCACCTAGCTAGGGTTTGAATCCAGGCCTGGGCTCTAGAGCCGAGTGCCCCAGTGTCACTCACCATCTGGGGCCCCCAGTTCCCATTTCCTCCTGGGCCTAGGTGAGGTTCCTCTGAGTTTCACTTCCTCCCCTCTGCCCCACTGGAGCCAGCACATACCCACCCCATGGGTAGGCAGGCAGACTGGTAACCAGCTTGCAGCAGTTAATGCAAATACTGCTGTCACAGAGCACTGGCGTGTGGGAACCCACACGGTCCCGCAGAAGGCACAAAGGCACTGAGTGGGGGTCTGGAGGCAGCTCATCCTTTTCCAGGCCCCACGTCACCAGGGTGGCCTGTTCAGTTTGCTGAGGACATGGCTCCAGGCTGCGCCCTGTGCCTCCTCAAAGGATTAGAGGTTGTTTGTGAGGCCAAGTCCCCAAGGGGGTTGGTTCCACCCACCCAAAGCTTCACGGAGTCCCCCCTACTCCTCTCCAGGCTCCTGGTTGGCTTTATGCTTTTACTCGCCCCTATTTGTTTAGTCACGAACTCCCTTATTCATTTAGCAAACACTTACCAACCCCATGCCCTCGTCACCCGGCTGAGGCCTGAGGACACAGCCCTTCCCTGCCTGGCGTTCCCATCTGCTGAGAAAGAGGCGTTCAGAGCCTCCCTGCCATCAGCTGGGTGGCAACTGTGCTGCTGGTTATCCTCAGGAGCCCTGAGCCCAAGGGGCTCACCTGCAAGCCCCACTCTGAGCCTGTTTCCCATCTGTTCAAAGAGGGGTTGCAGGTGGTCTCCAGGGACCCTCCCAGCTCTAAGATGCTGGGAGTCCAACAACTGCATTGTAACCGAGGTTACATGACAGGAAGCTGAGAACATGCAGCCTTGGCTTCACAGAGACCTGGGTTCAGGTCCCAGTGCTGCCACTGAGTGCTAGTGGGACTTTGAGCAAGTTACCTGACCTCTCTGAACCTCAGTCTTCTCATCTGTACAATGGGGAAAGCATACCGCCTCCCTCCCAAGGCAGTTGGGAAGAGTTCGTCAGATAATGTATGTACAAGATGGAACTCTGGGCCTGCCCACAACAGGAGCTTTCCCCTCCTCTCTTCCCCTACGGAGGCTGCTTATGCCAGGGGCCTGGCCTTAGAGGTAGAGTTCCAGGCAGTAAGGCACGTGAGCCCCCAACTCAGTGTGCTGGGCCAGCTGGCCCCTTGGCTGACTCGAGGGTTGTGATGCCCTTTCACCCCACCTCCAGGGTGCCAGCTCACCCTTCCCCAGCCAGCATGGCTGCCTCCGAGGCTACATGTCCAGGGCCTGAGAGCCTGAGGACCTGAGGTCAGCAGGGCTGGACATCATCCCCAGTGGCGGGCCTAGGATGGAGGTGCTGCTAAGCGTGGGGTGTGGCTCCACCCCAGGACCTTGGCCTGGGTTTGGGGTGGTGCTTGATGGTAACCCCACTGTCTTTCCTGCTGCTCACACCAGTGAGCTCCCGTCGGGGAGGTGTGGGATGAGCCATTTGTCCTGGGGTCGAGAGCCCTCTGCTGAGGGTAGAGGAGGTTGGGGTACTGACTGCTATCTGGACTCCTGGCCACCCCGTCCCCAGGTGGAGAATGGAGCAGAGTACATCCTGGAGACCATCGATTCACTGCAGAAGCACTCATGGGTGGCTGACATCCAGGGCTGTGTGGACCCCGGGTGAGTGCCCAAGTGGCCCTGGGATGGGTGGCAGGGTGGGGGAGCTATCTGGTGCTGAGCTCCCAAAATGGGCTTTTCTCATGGCAGGTCCTCTCCAGGTTGGTGCCAGCCATTCCTCCATACCCCCACCCCCACCCCCACCCCTATCTCCAGCAGGCTCTTGGAGGCCTGCTCTGCAGGGCCAGGGCCCAGGAACCTGGAAGGAAGTTGGATCAAGTCTTCCCTCACCCCAGAGGAGCCTGAGACCACTAAAAGAAGGGCAGGGATAGGGTGAGCGCAAAGGGCTGGGGAGATAGAGGGGAGGCCCCTATCCCAGCCTGGAGCTCAGAGACGGCATGCTGGTCGAGCGACTCACCATCTCAAAGCTTAAAAACTGGGCCTGAGCCAGGCAGTGGGGGCTAGGGGTAGGGCAGGGCAGAGAGAACAGCCCAGGAAAAGGGGTGGAGGTGTGTGTGACCCCGGGACTTGCAGGGAACGTCAGGCCTTCAGGTAGCTAGGACTAGAGCTGGTGAGGAGGGGACTTGGGTGAGAACCTGGGAAGCTGGTAGGTTGGGAGCAGTGGGGAGCCATGGCTGGTAATAAGCAGAGGGCAGCTACCATCGGCTGCGAACAGGAAGAGCCACAGGGAGGCTGGCTGCGCCATCCAGGAGAGATCCCACAGCCAGGAGTAGGAGGGGTAGGCAGGCCAGGAGCAGAGCATTTGGCAGCAGCTCTCCTGGCTAATGGGGTGAGCCAAGCCCTGGAGGGAGGGGCTGCTGCTTTCTAATGAACAGTTTCATTGAAGGAGGCACAGTCAAGTTCTGAGTGCCTCCCAGGCCCCCGGTCCCCAAAGTGGTTACAATCCATCCCCTGCCACCCGCTCAACCATCTGCTCTGCAAAATCTTTCCCCAGACTCTGTGAAGGTAAACCTTACAGTATTTTAGATCTGGCAGGATCCCAGACACCTTGTGTCACAGATGGAGAGACAAAAGCCAGGAGCAGTGACGGGAGCTGCCCAGGGCCTGCCCACCACTGTGCCCTCCCACCATTTGAGGGACTCCGTAGGATCCCAGGAGGCCATCCCTTTGTGGGTTAGTGGGCAGGGATCCTGTGACCTCAGGACTGCACCCACCTGGAGACCTCTCTTATATGGCCCTGTCACTCACATGACAGCCACAGAGCAAGCCGAGGGTGTGACAGAGGGACACAGAGGCAGAGGGACCCTAAGTGGCCACTGCCTGGTTCTGGGAGCAGCCTGTGGCCCAAGACGCATGGCAGGACTCGGCTGCACTTTCTCGTCTTACAGGGACAGTGAGGAAGACACAGAGCTCTCCTGTGCCCGGGGAGGCTGCCTGGCCCGCCGAGTGACCTCCTGCAGCTGTGAGCTCCTCACAGAGGGTAGGTGGGGACAGAGCTGGTTGGAATAGTGGAGGGCAGAATAGAAGACGGGTGCTCACTCCGAGACGGTCAGACAGACAGATGTGCTCCTTACCCACTACTTCTCCAGCAGCAGACCTGCCCCGGGCCCCAGAGACAATGGCAGCCGTGGTGACAGCCCCACACAGCCGAGCTCGAGATGCTGTCAGCGAGTCCCTGGTCCATGTCCCACTGGAGACCTTCCTGGAGACCCTGGACTCCCCAGGCGGCAGCAGTGGTGACAGCAATAACACAGGTGCCGTAGGCGCAGCCCGCTCTCCCCCACCCCAGCCCCTCCATCCTACGCCCCCAGCCTAGGCCATGGGCACCCACCCACCGCTCCACCAAAGACCTTCCTGAACCTCAGAAGCGACGACACTTCATCCCACTGGGTCCTCTGCACAGCAGCTCAGTATTCTGGCTTCTGTAGGCCAGTCCAAGAACGTGAGCCTTCCCACAGGCCCTGGTTTCAATAGAAAACGCTCCCAGAAGGGACACAAAGGGTCAGAAACAGGTTAGGAACAAGGAGATCGGACCCCAGGTTTGTTGCTGACTTAGAGCGTGATCCCGGGGTAGTCCTTCTCTTCTCTGTGCCTCAGTTGACCTCATATTCTTAACTAGTGGGTGAGGTCAGCTCCCTGCCTTGTTATAAAATTATCCCAGCAGCATTTTACATGTTAAAACCCAGCAAGGGGTTGCCTCTCTTCTCTTGTGTATTTGCCGCCCCCCCCCCCCCCACACACACACACACACACCGCTCACACTGTCATCCTCTCCAGGGGAGGAGGGAGCCGAGCCTGAGCCCGAGGCAGCACCAGAGCTGGAGCTCTCCGACTACCCCTGGTTCCACGGGACACTCTCGCGGGTCAGGGCAGCGCAGCTGGTGCTGGCAGGCGGGCCCCGGAACCACGGCCTCTTTGTGATCCGGCAGAGTGAGACTCGGCCCGGGGAGTACGTACTGACCTTCAACTTCCAGGGCAAGGCCAAGGCAAGTGTGCAGGGGGGCCCCGGGGTGGATCTGCCAGCCCTGGGCCAGGGGGCCGAAGTGGCCCTGGTCCTGAGGCTGCACCCACACCCCAGAAGCAGGTTCCGTGGGTGTAGATGTGGCATGACTTCCCATGGGCCAGGCCTATCTCTGGCCATGCTCTTTGAACTATCTGGGTCCTTCCCACACTTCTCTGAGGGGCTGCAGTCTGCCCCAGATGTGGCTTCTCCATTATCCAAATGGGGACCTCACCTCTTGATGGCGGAGCACTCAGGAGGCCAGGCCCTTCTGAGGACTTAACTTTGACCCTGTGAATTAGGGTCACATAGTGCTAGGGTTTCGGAGGATCTTTATCCAGAGCCAGCTCAGTGCAGGGCTGGGGTCAGCCAAGGACCTCCTGCCCCACCCACCCCCAGACAGCCCCATGTTTTCCCTCCTCAAGTCAGTTCACCAGTCCCTTCTGGGACCCAGCCCTGGGCCAGGCCTGTGTTCAGGTCAGGGGACGTGGAAGGGAACCATACACAGGTGGGCCCTAGAGGACCAGGCAGGACGGCTGTGCAGGGTCTGGAGGGCCAGAAGAGGTGCCCCACCCTACTGGCCAGACTAGGAGGGGACCTTGACCTGAGATGTGTAGTGGAGGGAGAATCCTTAAAGTGAGGAGGGAAGGGTGATCCAGAGAGGGCACAGCTGGTTTGACGGTGCACCCAGACAGTGGGCTGCGGAGGAAGGCATTGCATGCAAATAATGACCTAAGGTGCAAAGGAAAATATGACAGCAAAGGGAAATGATTGTGGGGGATTACAGTGTGCCCAGAGTGGGCAGGAACCTCAATTCCCCCCGGTCTCGAGTTTTTGCTAAGGAAACAGACCCAGCCCCAGCTCCTCCCAGGACTCAGTTCCCGTAAGTCCCTGCGGGAGGAGGGGCCACACTAGGACTGCTGCTCAAGGCCTGCGCTGGTAATCAGCCTCCCAACCCCCAGCTGGCCCCGTGAAGGCCGTCCCCGGCTCCCTGGGCCTCTCTCGCTGGCAGTGCTGTCACTGAGGAGGCAGCACCTCCCCAGGGACATGTCCTTGGAAAGCAACCGCCCTTACCAGTTCCTCTGACAACCAGGCGCTTAACGCCGTCCCTGGCAGCCCCAAGTTTACTTCTTGGCCTGCACCGCGCCAGGCGGCCTCCCTGAAGGACTTGGAGCTGACTTATGCCTGAGCCAGAGGCTAGAATGGTGGCCAGCCCACGGTGGGGAGGAGGGAGGTGGGGGGCAGGGGGTGGGGGGGAGAGGGGCAGGAGGCTCCTGTCCTTCCCGGGGAAAGACCCAGACTGGAATTCATGCCAGCGGCTGCCCTGTCAGAGCAGGGTGACTGCCCAGGGTGGGATAGGTTAGTGGTGGGCACAGCAGGGTCCTGCTTGCACTCCTCCTGGGAAGAAGGACCTCTGCCCTCCAAAGCAGCTCTTTTCACCGTTTCACCTGAAAGGTTTTCCTAAAGACTAAGATGCACCCACCTTGCTTCAGGCTCTGCCCTGGGCCTCTGCCCCCAAAGACCCTGCCCCCATTTAAGGCTGTGGTGAGTCCCACTACGCAGTTCCTCGCAGGCTGAGGCCCTGCCCTGGTTGCCATTAATGCTCCCCAGGTTTGCTCACACTTTCCTGGCAACTTCTGGCTCTGCTGAGGGGCAGAACTTATGCACAGAACTACCCTCACCCCGGACCCCTCAACCCCCACCCCCAGGGCTTCTGTCCTTGATGTAGGAGGCTAACCCAGTACCCCTTCCTGGGCTTGAGGCTATGTACATGCTCTGAAACCTTCCTCCCCTCTTGCCACATACCCCAGCGACAGCCACTCTTCTTCCTGTGAGATACGTATTGAAAAAATAAGGCGAAAGCCAGAGACCTGTGGCTCACCACTAGAGACCACAGATTTGTTGCTGCTCCCCCTGAGGTGTCTGTCTGCCCCACGTGGGCCCTGGAGACCCAGGGTGGCACCAGCTATTCCCCATGCTCCCAGTGCTCCCACTGCAGCACAGTTGAGATGCACATAGAGCCACTCCTCGCCCGCCAGCCTCCGGAATTCCACCCCTCTGGGTTTTGGCTCTGCGGGCACAGCGGGTAGGCCCCTACCTACTGGAGTGGGAGAATCACACAAACATGAGTTCTCTTCCTAGTTCTGTGCCTTGTGACTGTGGGTGAATCACTCCCCCCATGCCTCAGTTTCCCCATCTCTAATATGGGGGCTGTAATCTCTACCTTTTAGAGTTTTTGGAGATGAGACGGGAGGTGTGAGGGGTATGATGTGGGTGTTCCCACCATAGGGACAAATGCCTGTTCCCTTCAGTCCCAGCCTGGCTCTGTTGTAACCCCATTCCCCACCCCCACCACAAGAGTAAACCCCCCTGAAGATGGGACTCATGGGGGGAGCCAGCTCTGACACAGACCACGTGGCCTCTGTGAGACTTGGTCCTCCCATTGACCCACAAAGGCACTTGCCGGTCCAGGATCCCAACACTGACCATGTGGACCTGTGTCCACAGCACCTTCGCCTGTCCCTGAATGGCCACGGGCAATGCCACGTACAGCACCTGTGGTTCCAATCTGTGCTTGACATGCTGCGCCATTTCCACACCCACCCCATTCCACTGGAGTCAGGGGGCTCCGCAGACATCACTCTCCGCAGCTACGTGCGTGCCCAGGGCCCCCCACCTGGTAAGACGCTCCCACCTGGCCCATGCGGTGGCTCCAGAAGACAGACAGGTGGGCAGTGGGGGAAGGGAATCACTCAGGCGGCCGCCCAGAACCCCTGACTGGTGGAATGAGCACCAGGTCTTGAGCAGCTCGCCATCGGGACAGGAGGGGGAGTGGCAGCCCCATAGGGCGCGGTCCTGAGATTCCGGGCAGGGAGCAGTCCGGAGACAAGGCGGGGCTCGGCGGGGCTCAGCGCAGAACTGTAGAAAGGAGCGGTGCAGGAGTGAGTGAGGGTGTCCAGCACGCGGGGGTTGAGCATTTGTGTGTGCACTGCCACCTATATCCACGACGTTAGTTACCCGGGGAGGTGGGCTGGAACGGGAAGGGCTGAATCTGGGCCTGCCTCCTTTGTGATCCCAGGCCACCCCCTTCCTCTGGGCCTCTGGGCCTTGCCTGAGAAGCTCAGGCTGGGAGAGTGGGGACAAGGTGGTCCAGACGACACTGACGCGCTGTGTCCCGTTGCAGACCCCGGGCCCTCGCCCAGCGCCGCACCCGCGCCTCCCGCCTGCTGGAACGAGCCGGCCAACCAGCACTACTTCTCCAGCCTCGCAGCCGCCGCCTGCCCGCCCGCCTCGCCCTCCGAGGCGGGTGGGGCCTCGTCCTCGTCCACCTCGTCGTCCTCGGCCGCGTCCCTGCCCGCCGCCCCGCGAGGCGCCGCCGAGGGCCTGCTGAGCGCGCGCAGCCGCAGCAACAGCGCCGAGCGGCTGCTGGAGGCGGTCGGCGGTGCAGACGAGCCCCCGGAGGCCGCGCCGTCCGGAGAGGGATCGCGTGGCCACACGCGTGCCGTCGAAAACCAGTATTCCTTCTACTAGCCCCGCACTGTTTAACGCCAAGGCCCTGGAGCCATTCGGACCGGCCGTGCATCCACCCACGTGTCCGTCAGTCCAGCGGACCCTGCCGACCCCAGCCCGGTGCTGGGTGGGAAAAGCGAAGCTCTTCAGTGAAGACATAAATGTTATTAAAGAGCCTGTTTTAGGGACTGCACCCAGCTCTCCTGTCGTCCTTTCTCCTGCGCTGCTCCTCTGGGACTGTAGGGGAGAAGTGGGTGCCACACACGACCCCTGTGGAACCCACCCAGCTGTCAGAAAACCCAGTTCCCCATCTGCGTGGAGACAACCTGCGGTACCTGAATGAGGCACACATCTAGCCTTGGGCCGAAGCAGGGAGACTGCCCAGGGGGTAGAAAGTGGGCAGGGGTCTTTAGTGGAGCTATGAGGGGGGAGGGGAGGAAGAGGTGACCTGAGCAAAGGCTTGGGGGCAAGAATGAAGGGTGGCAGAAGGTAGGGGTGGGGCCCCTGGATGCAGGTACAGAGTGAAGGATGGGGAGCAGGCCAAGTCCTGAGCCTTAAATCCCAGGATAAGGAGATGGACCTCGGCTAGGAGAGAGTAAGGGTGCCCTTGGGCAGGTCAGTGGGGCAGGATGCCTACACATTAGCCGGGTGGGGGTTGGACATTGGGAGAGGCTGGTTTCCCAACTTTGACCTAGACTCCACCTTGGAAACAGCCTAGAGGGCCCTCCCACTCCCTCTCCTACCCCTGCCCCGTGCCTTGTGCAGACAGCGGCCAGGCTGCAATGCCTTAGAGCCTGCTGGAGGTCCCAGCACCCCAACCCCCAGCAGTGCTCCCTCTGAGGAGGATCTTGTTCCTGCTGAGCAAAGCATACCTCCCCCTCCCCCAATCCAAAGTCTGCCTCCCTGCCTGGGGCCGCAGACCCATGGTTCCCCTCCCTGCCCAGGGGTTCCCTTGCAGGGCCTGCATCCATAATGTACACTTCAGATGGCCAGACAACTGATCCTCTGGGACTGCTCCTAGACACCTGCATGCCCTTTGCCCATCTGAGAGTGCTAGCACCCTCGGTGGGCACCCTCAGTGGGCACCCTTGGTGGGCACTCTCGGGGGGCACCCTCGGTGGGCACCCTTGGTGAGCCACAGGGCTTGGCTGCCCCAGCTACCCAGTCCTGACTCAAAATGAGTGGGAAGGGACTGAGCAACACTCCTGCTGCCACCATAGAGAGGGAGGGAACAAGACCCAGGCTCCCCAGAGCTGCTGGTACTTGCATCTTCATCTGTGTGGCTTGACACCCTCTGAGCTCTGGCCCCTGTGCCCTGGTGGTTTGGGGCCTATACCAAGCCAAGTGCAAGCCCCCTTCCTACCCTGACAGGAGCAGAGGAGGGGTCTGGGGTGAGGCTCTCAGGCTGGGCAGAGGCCCGGGGACATGTGAGAGCTGTTTGTCTACCTGTGCCTCTCAGTCAGCAGGAATCTCTGAACCGATTCCTCCCCTCCAGCAAGATGGCTGAGGTGCAGACATCAGCCCCAAGCCTGAAGCTTCATCCTTGTTTCCTCAGTGGACTTGCCCCTTGGAAGGGTTGGGGCAGCCTCAGGTGGAGGGTTAAAACTTGAACACAGAATGTGTCATCCTTCAGGTTCTCCCATCCCTCTCTTCTGACAGCCACTTTCCCTGCGGATTGCCCAAAGCTGGAATCCGGGCATGGAAGTAGGTGAGGCACTGACGGCTGTCACTTTGCTGAACTGAGGGCCCAGAGTATGGGAACATGGCAGGGGGTCTGCACCATTCTAAGGGTGGTTCCCAGGTTAAAATGAATTTAAGGGAGACGGAAGAGGAGACGACGGCCACCACCCTGGGCTCTCCCAAGAGGTGGAGCACCAAGACCCAGCAGCAGGTCAAGTGAAAAGGAGCTTCTCTCCACAGTGTGGCCCCCACGGCGAGACCCTCAGGCCGTCTCTCAAAGTGGTGCTTCCAGAAAGCCAGACTTGGTGAGACTCGGAAAACCACAGCCGTTGCGCAGCTAGCAGCAGCATTTTTAAGGGGTTTCTTTGCTCCTCAGCCAGCATTTTAGGTGCCTGCTCTGTGCCAGGCCAGGCACAGAGTGGGCTGGCTGGGCAGGCAACAAGGCAGGCTCATCACAGTGTGAGGGGCAGCCACAGAGCATTGGCCCATGTACCGAGGCCATACAGAAGATGTGTCCCTGCTGATGGACGGCGCTGGGGTGGGCTGGGGGGCTGCAGGTGCGAGGGGCAGGGAGTGGGACGCGAGACTGAAAGGGCCTTGAGTGCCAGGGCATCAGGGAGCCGGAGACAGTTTGAAATGGGAGCTGAAGTGGGGTCAGGTCGGTGTTCCAGACAGATCACTCTGGGGTCAGGGGGTACGGGGGGGGGGGGTATGAGAGAATGAATTGGAAGGGGGGTGGAAATGCGGCCAGGGGGCCAGGGAGGTTGTGTTAGGTCTGGGGGAGGGGCGACTAGCTGTGCAGGGCAGAAGAGGAGAGGGAGAACAGTGGTGCAGGAAAGGTCATCAGTAGGTGGATGGGAAGGGGAAGTGGGAAAAGATGGCTTTTCCCACTCTGGCTTGAGGCTTGGAGGACAGTATGGCCCCTGCTGGACCCACTTGGATAGCTCCACCTGAGAAGGGCTGTGGAGAACATGGAATCCAATCCCACACCTAGGAGAGAAGGAAGAGACATCTCGCTGTCTCCAGCAAGGGACTCCCAGGGACTGTCAGTCTCTCTCTAGTCTGGGACCACACCTTCCAACTCTTCGTTGTCGGATCTCCCAGCTCTTTCTTCAGGAAAGAGATGGTGTGGGGACAGAGCCAGGAGAGCAGTTTCCAGGCTCTCCGCCTCACATGGAAAGGTGCTGGCTTGGGTAGTAGATGGTCATCAGCTGTGACTAGTTGGCCATCAGGTGCCGGTTAGCCATTAGCCACTGATATAACTGCCGTGGCTAAGTTAGCAAGCAAGGATTGTGGATTGCAGAGGGGCACGGATTGCAGTTGGCAATTGAGGTTGGTTGGCAGAGAAGTGGATGATGGGTTGCGGATCGTGTGGCTCCTGCTTCCTGTGTCTCTAACTCAGCCGCCAGCGAGAATATAGTGGTGTGACTCCCCTATCTATGGCTCCATGGGTGTTCCTTTTTGGTCTCACCATATCCTGCATTCTTGTGTGGGGGGCGGGACTAGAGTCCCTGCATGACAGATGGCGTTAGGTGACCCCTACCTGAGCCACAGAAGGGTAATTTTGGCTACCCAAAGTCTCCAAGATGAAGCGCTCAGAACTGTGGTTGAGGTAATCACTGCCACTGATACTCTCTGCTGGAAGGGGCCCTCAACCCAGAGACAGGTCCACAGTGAGGATAGGTCTGGGCCCATGAGCTTGACCAAGGCTGACCTGGTCTCAGAGGGCTCCAGGGTAAACCAAGGGTACAGGGACTTCCGTTGAAAATGCCCAGGACTCACCATGTAGAATGGGTTTTCCCTTCCTCTCCTCACCATCCAGACAAAGAAATGGGAAAATGCTCTGTATCCTCTTCCAGGCATGAAGCTGAACTTGCTCCAAGGAGGTCATGCCATGGGAAAGGAGGTATGTGTGCTGGGGGAGGGCACCTTTGCCCCATCAAAATGCAAAGCTGGGTATTTTATGGCCCTAAAGGTGAACATTCCTTCAGAAATGGAATTGGTGTACCAGCAATGATTCAAATAAACAGTTTCCTCTGGCAAGCGCTTTTAACTCAGCCAAGTTTGAGCCCCTTTGGGATAGAAGTAAAATTCCTGGGACCTAAAGGGATTCTTATATGCTTAGAATCAAGAGACAGTAAAGCAGTGCATTAATACAAATTTTGAGTCGTGAATATCAATAATTCTCCCAAAATCCTTTAAAAAGGGAAAAAAGATGCTTCTGGCCAAAACTGCAATCCTGCAGGTAGAAAGTTTCTGCAGTGCCCTCCTCCCCCCCCCCAAATAAAAGGCAGTGTGGTGGAGCGTAGGGACCCCCACTCAGAATAATGTTTTAAACTCATGAAGTAAAATATGTAAACTTCAAAGGAAAGCAATTATACTGAAATTCAGTCAAAATATTACATATAATAAAAAAGTAATTAAAAATATTCTTAACTTGTGATGTGGTGTGGGGGCAGAGCCCCAGAAAGTAGTTTCCAGGCTCTCGGCCTCACATAGACAGGTGCTGGCTCAGGTAGTAAATGGCCAACTGTGATTGCATGGCCATCAGCTGTGGCTAGTTGGCCGTCAGCTGTAACCAGTGAGCCATTGGCCACAATATAACTGCTGTGGCTGTGCTAGCAGAGTAAGAGAGAGAAAGAATGGGGGCTAGCAAGAAGATGGCGGCTGGGCTAGCAAGAGCGGATTGCAGAGAGGCAGATGCCGCCAGTGATAATATAGTGGTATGACTCCCCTACCTATGGCTCCGTGGGTGTTCCTTTTTGGCCTCACCATATCCTGCGTTCTTGTATGGGGAGCGGGAGCAGAGACCCCGCAGGCCGCCCCGCACGACAAATGGCGCAGCGAGCAGGGTCTCCCGCATGACAAATGGCGCAGCAAGCAGGGTATGGTGCCGGCCAAAGCTCTCCGAAGAGTGGTGGAGCAGTTTGTGCGTATGAACACTCAGTCTGAGGAAGATCAGGAGGAGCAGCTGCTGGAGAGCTGGACCCCCGTGGAGGGGTGGGAGGACGTGGACGGTTCTCCCACCAGCACAGGAAAAGCCATGCAGCTGCTGGAGAGATGGAGCCCCGTGGAGAGGTGGAAAGATGTGGACGGTTCCCCAACCAGCATAGGCCGGAGAAAGCAAAGGTCGTTGCAGCCCTGTGGGCCGGGAAGTTCCTGCTCAGGCAGCCCGGATGCAGGACTTGTAGTCCCAGGAGGTAACGCTTGCTGAGTCCTCCGTGGGAGATGAGGGTGAGGTCAAGGTCGTCCCTCACCCCCAGGACAGCCCTGGTGAATGACTATGGACTATGGGGAATTGCCTTCCATCCCTAATTTAATGGACCGCTTGACTGTTTGGGAACTGTTGTTAGTGGAACTGGGGGATATTTGCTTTTGTCTCTTGACTGGCCGCCATTGAGAATATGTAAGCACCTTGATTGTGAGTCGCTGTTGTTCCAGCAGGTACCCTGAGAGGCCCAGAGAGAGTGGCAGTGCCCTGAGAGCCCTGGCTGAGTCCAGGAAGTCTGGCTGAGCCCTGAAGATACCCTGGCTGAGTCCAGGAAGTGTGGCTGTGCCCACAGAGAGTGGCAGTGCCCTGAGAAACCCTGGCTGTGTCCAGGAAGACAGGTGGTACCCTAAGAAGTCCAGGAAGTCTGGCCGTGCCCAGAAGCACTGGTGGTGTCCTGAGAAACCCTGGCTGTGCCCAGAGAGCCTGGCTATGTCCAGGATATTGCATTCACCCCCAGGCTCCTCGCACAGGTCCCCTCGCGGAAGACGCTTGTCGCGTAGATTGTGAGGCGAGAGCCTGTAGGGGTGGAGTGTGGGGGCAGAGCCCCAGAAAGTAGTTTCCAGGCTCTCGGCCTCACATAGACAGGTGCTGGCTCAGGTAGTAAATGGCCAACTGTGATTGCATGGCCATCAGCTGTGGCTAGTTGGCCGTCAGCTGTAACCAGTGAGCCATTAGGCCACAATATAACTGCTGTGGCTACGCTAGCAGAGAGAGAGGAGAGAGAAGAATGGGGGCTAGCAAGAAGATGGCGGCTGGGCTAGCAAGAGCGGATTGCAGAGAGGCAGATGCCGCCAGTGATAATATAGTGGTATGACTCCCCCATCTATGTGTTCCTTTTTGGCCTCACCATATCCTGCGTTATGTGGGGAGCGGGAGCAGAGACCCTGCAGGCCTCCCAGCACGACATGTGGTAATATATGTATTTCTTTATTAACACTTTAAATAGCAAGCTCTAGCAGCGGCTCTAATAGCTACCATAATTTCAAAGAATTATGAGTGTAAATGACACTTCAAAGTTTCTGCAACAACCAAAATATAATGTGAAAATATCCCTGATTTCTACTCGTGGCAAAGAGACAGTTGCTGCTGATACTGCTGTGATTTCTCCTTCAATGAAAGAAATACAATTTTTAGTTAGAGGTGAAGTAAAATAAAGATAGAATTTTATTCCCATTCAAGTTCACGGACTTAGTGAACCATCTCAGGGCCTCAGGTTAACCATCCTGCTCTGAAGATTGAAGACAGATGACACGGATTTGCATCGAATGCTCAGGAATGCCAGTGCTGTGATGAGGAATCAGACGCCCACCATCCAAAAGCCTTCAGCCGCCCCATGTGCAGCGTAAACTAACCTGATCCACTTGAACATGATCAAGAATCCCAATCTTGTGAAATGAACTGGACAAGGACCCAAGTCTTAGAGGTGAGAGGAGGCTTGTGTGGTTCTGGAAAATTCTCTTACTAACCATATTCTCCCTGTTCTGGACTGGATGGAGAGAGAGCTAATTAAAAGGGGGGGGGGGGAGAAAAAGGTTTCATGCTCATAGAGATTAATGCATTATAACTTTCAACTTGGAGCTTTGTCAGTTGGAAAGATGTTTTGTAACTTAATTGAGATGAAAGTTTGGTGCTCGGGAGCTTTAAAGAACACCATGAAATTCACAGAGAAAGTAGATTAGAGGTTACCAGGGGCTCTGGGGGGGAGGGGGGTCAGGAGATATTGTTTAATGGGTACAGAATTTCTACATGGGGTAACAAAAAGATTTTGCAGATAGATATGGTGATAGTTGCACAACATTGTGAATATAATTAATGCCACTGAATTTGTGGGGACAGAGTCCCAGAGAGCAGTTTCCAGGCTCTCAGCCTCACGTGGAAAGGTGCTGGCTTGGGTAGTAGATGGCCATCAGCTGTGACTAGTTGGCCATTAGTTGTTACCGGTTAGCCATTAGCCACTGATATAACCGCCGTGGCTACGCTAGGGGGTTGGTTGGTTGGTTGGCAGAGAAGCAGACGGCAGGTTGCGTATCGTGTGGCCCCTGCTTCCTGTGTCTCCAATCCAGCCACCAGTGAGAATATAGTGGTATGACTCCCCTATCCATGGCTCCATGGGTGTTCCTTTTTGGCCTCACCATATCCTGCATTCTGGCGTGGAGAACGGGACGAGAGGCCCTGCATGACAGAATTTTACACTTAAAAAGGGCTAACATGGCTCTTTCCATAAGCAGCCTAAGGTGACCTCTGAAAATGGTTCACTCTTTACTTGACCCAGAGAACCCTGCAAAATCTTCCAAATGGAAAGGTTCAAATCTTGTGTTCACTTTAAGAACACTCATGAAACTGCTTGGGCCATCAAGGGTACGCATATCTGAAAAGCCACCAAGTATCTGAAGGATGTCGCATTACAGAAGCAATGTGTGCCATTCCGTTGTTATGGTGGTGGAGGTGGGAGGTGTGCCCAGGCCAAACAGTGGGGCTAGACACAGGGTCGATGGCCCAAAAAGAGCGCAGAATTTTTGCTGCGCGTTAAAATGCTTTAAAATGCAGGGAGGAATGCTGAGCGTAAGGGTTTAGATGTAGACTCTGGTCATTGAGCACAGCCAGGTGAACAACTCTCCCAAGACGCAGTGCAGAACTTACAGAGCTCACGAGCGGAGTAACCCATACACGAGCTCTTCCTGCCACACTGAGGTGATCCTAACAGAAAGCAGATTGTTCCTCAGCCAGGAGAGGAGGTGGCACAGAAGAAAAAGATCTCCAAGTAGAAACTGAAGAAACAAAACCTTGTGGGCTGGGAGTAAATTCAGCATCAAATAAATGCTAATAAAAGTAAAAAAAAAAAAAAAAAAAAAAAGGTTAAAATGGCAAATTTTGTTATTTATATTTTAACATACACACCAAACAAATTACCATTTACACACAACAGACTGGCAAAAATTAAAGTTGTTCAATACCCTATACGGCCAAAATTGGATCAATGAGAACTTTTAGTGGAGTGGGGCAGGTATAGATTGATAAAGCCACTTTGAAAAGCTTTTGCCATCATGGAGTAATGTTGAAGTGATGCACACTTTTTACCCAGAAATTTCATACGTATATTTTTTTTACAACAGTAATTACCTTATTTATTAAAATATAGTTAGCTTACAATATTATATTGGTTTCAGGTGTACATCATACTTACCTACCTGGTTCTGCACAGAGTTATTACCACATTATTGATTATATTCCCTGTGCTAAAGAAGTGAGCACCATGGTAAGTCCAGCAACCATCTGACACCGTCCCAGCTATCACAATATTATTGACTCTATTTCCTATGCTGGACATTCCTATTTACTGGACATTACATCCCAAGACTTATTTGTTTTATACCTGGAACTTTGAATCTTATTCCCCTTTATCTTTTTCCCCTTTTTTAATTTTTCAATTACAATTGACATTTAATATTTTATATTAATTTCATCTATACAGCATAGTGGTTAGACATTTACAAGTATATAATTTAAGAAGTGATCCTTCTGACTGTTACACACCTGGCACTATATATAGTTATTACCATATTATTGACTGTATTCCCTATGCTGTACTTTACATTCCCATGATTATTTTGTAGCCATACAAATTTGTACTTTTAATTCCTTTACCTTTTTCACCCTGTCCTCCAACCCTCCTCCCATCTATCACCCCAACAAATCTAGTACCCATCTGACGCCATACATAGCTATTACAATATTATTGACTATATTCCTTATGGTATACCCTACACCCCCATGACTACTCAATTTTTTGGATTCTTTTTTCTTTGTGCTGTTTTGATTGGGTCTTTTCTGCTACTTTATCTTCTAAATCACTGATTTGATCCTCTGCTTTGTCTAATCTGTTGATTCCCTGTAATGTAGTCTTCATTTCTGTTATTGCAGTCTTTATTTTTATTTACTTTTTTTTTTTAGGAAAGACTGAATTTTTTTTGTTTTTTGTTTTTTGTTTTACAATTTTATTGGAGAAGGGGAACAGGACTTTATTGGAGAACAGTGTGTATTTCCAGCACTTTTTCCAAGTCAAGTTGTTGTCCTTTCAATCTTAGTTGTGGAGGGCGCAGCTCAGCTCCAGGTCCAGTTGCTGTTATTAGTTGCAAGGGGCACAGCCCACCATCCCTTGCGGGAGTCGAACCCGGCAACCTTGTGGTTGAGAGGATGCGCTCCAACCAACGGAGCCATCCAGGAGCTCAGCAGCAGCTCAGCTCAAGGTGCCATGTTCAATCTTAGTTGGGGGCGCAGCCCACCATCCTTTGCTGGGAGTCGAACCGGCAACCTTGTGGTTGAGAGCCCACTAGCCCATGTGGGAATTGAACTGGCAGCTTTTGGCATTAGGAGCACGGAACTCCAACCACCTGAGCCACCGGGCTGGCCCTAGTCTTTATTTCTGACTCGTTCTTTTTTATGTTTTCTCTCTCTTTGTTGAAGTTCTCCCTGAGATCACTTAGCATCCTTATTAGCAGTGTTTGGAACTCTGTATCTGGTAGATTGCCTCTGTTTTGTTTAGTTCTTTTTCCGGAGCTTTATTCTGTTCTTTTATTTGGAACATGTTTCTTTGTCTCCCTATTTTGGCTACCTCTCTGTGTTTGTTTCTATGTAGTGCTGCTATGCCCCCAGGTCTTAGTAGAGTGGCCTTATGTAGGTGTCCTATGGGACCCCATGGTGCAGTCTCCCTAATCACCAGAGCTGGGTGCTCCAGGTATGTCCCAGGTGTGCTCCAGGTGTGTGGATTGTGTGTGCCTTTCTGTTGTAGTTGAGCCCTGGTTACTGGTTGCACATCAATAGGAGGGATTGATCATCGTGCTCATTTGTTGTGAGGACTGGCCATGACTACAGTTGAAGAATTGTGGAGCAGGGGCTGACCCTACAGAGCAGGATCTGCCTCACAAAGGCTCTGGTGCCTGCCCAAACTGCCTGTTGGGTGTGTCGTCCTTGGAGGCTGCTGGGTGATGCTCCAGCTCATTCTGAAGCTGGCCACTGGGTTTGCCAGCCCCAGGGCCACCTTGAAAGGAACCTGCTGCAGGTCAAGTTCATCCACAGCCCGTGCCCCACCCTGGGCCACTTGGCAGGAGCCACAAAGTAATCCACAGATGGCCACCGCCTGCGCTGTGCTTGGAAGTGCCACGAGAGGCCAACCCAAGAACCAAGGCCAGCTGCTGTTAGTGCCAGGCTTGGGCTGTTCAGCCAAAGATACGGGACATGCTGAAGCCAGATGCTGCTTCTCTGGGTTCCACAAACCTTTGCGAGATCATAGGAAAGTCTACAGCATGAGCCAAGGCTGGCAGTTCGTATGAAAAAGCCACTGGAAGCGGTTTGGGTGTGCCTGAAAGTTGGGTGGGGCAGGGTCTCAGAATCACCAGGGCATGGCTATCGAATGGTATTAGTCAGCTTGATGGAGACTCATATATGGCAGCTGCCTGTGTCTGCTCAACAAGAAGGGGGAGAGCTCAACAGAGAAACAATGGCCTCCGACATCTCCTCCATCTGGGAGAATGATGCCCCTCCAGCCCTCGTCTTGAAGCCAAACAATTCAGTTCCCCACTGGATGTCCATGTTGCCTCTCCAGCTGCTGCTGCTCCAGTGCTGAAGCTCAGAACCAGTGATTCTGTTGGTGAGTAAGTCCACCAGTGAGTAAGCTCATACCCAGTCCCTTTAAGAGGAGCACCTGGTACTACAGCCACCCTCCGTCTCACTCAGCCACAACCTCTGCTGGTTTTCACAACCAGAAATTATAGGGACTTCTCTCCCTGGCACTAGAACCCTGGGTGGTAACCCTGGTGTGGCACTGTGACCCCCTCACTCCTTCTGAGGGGACCTCCACAGTCAAGATACCCTCCTGATTTTTAATGATAACACACAGATGTGGGACCAGCCTGTTCCATGTCTCTGCCAGTCTCAAGGTGACTTCTTCTGTATGTCCTTAGTTGTCCATAGGTATATTAAAGAATGATTTAAACATACCTCAAAAAATTTATACCTGTTTTACTCACTATTCTCTTTTTTATTACTTTACTAATTTGGGCACCTAATTAGGTGCCTTATACCTTTCAATTTTCTGGTGTCCCCTTAGGAGAAGACTAGAATTTCTTTTTCTTTTCAAATAACAAACCTATAGACTTATATGCTGTAAATCATATTCCAGAGTATTTAGGTTAAAAATAAAATCCATAGCACACACGCACACACACCATGTGTTTTCAAACAAAATATTAAGTCATATTAGTTCTTCTAATGTTGAAAATGAAATAATAAGTAGATGAAAAGACAAAGCTAAGATTCTAGACTTCTGCTTCAGTGAAGATAGAGTAACATGGATTAAATAAATATACCCTCCATCCTGAAACAATGGCACTAAAAACATTGGACATCAGGCAGTGAAGAACAGTGATGTCTGAAAAGCAGGAAATGAGGTTAGCCTTGTAATTGTCCCAACTTACTGCCTGGAGAAAGTTTCCAGGCTGTGGTGCAGGGACAGGGAACCCAGACAGAGCCCAGCAGTATCTCCCAGTTGAGTAGAGAGAACCAGAAATCTAGGAAGTCAAAATGGCTGGAGTTCACAGGGCAACTACCAGAAAGAAAAGAGCTGCACAGTGAGAGAACTCTGAAGACCTTTGGAGGACTCTCCCTGGGTATTCAGTTGGGAACATTAAATTCACAAGCAGTACATGCATATGAAGAAACTACCAGAAGCCAGGGAGAAAGCCACCTGAAAGGATTAGTGGGAACAGTGCCCAGTGCCACATAAGCCAACAGTAGGATATGCTTCCAATAGCTAGAGTGGGAAACCTCAAAATCAGAGAATATCAGAGTGTAAAGAATGGTCTTGCCTCAGTAGTCAGGAGAATTAGACAAGACAGCTCTGGTTCCATTTAACAAAGTGTAAAAGCAAGATAGACCTGAAAGAAAAACCATTTCTCTAAGTAACTTAACTGTGTCCCACAACAAAATTCAAGGATATTTAGAAGAATACAAAAATATCCGGCATCCAAAAAGGTAAAAGTCACAAGGTCTGGCATCCAATTAAATATTGTCAGGCGGGCCGGCCCGGTGGCCCAGGTGGTTGGAGCGCCATGATCCTAACTCCAAGGTCGCCAGTTCGATTCCCACACGGGCCAGTGAGCTGTACCCTCTACAGCTAAGATTGTGAACAGTGGCTCTCCCTAGAGCTGGGCTGCCGCAGGCTGCTGTGTGCTGCGGTGTGTTGCCAGGAGCGGCCGGCAGCCGGCGAGCTGCCGTGAGCTGCTGTGAGCGGCGACCAACGACCAGCAGCTGGGGGGGGGGGGGGGGAAGGGGTGAGGGGCGGGGAGCACAAAGCTCATAATACCAGCATGGGCCAAGGAGCTGTGTCCTACACAACTAGACTTGAGAAACAAGGCTTGAATGGGAGTGGAGGTAGGGGAGGTGGAAAAAGGGGGGGAAATTGCCAAGCATGTGAAGAAAAAGGATGCTATAACCCATAATGAGGAGAAAAATCAATCAACAAAACCAATCCAGAAATGACACTGATGATAGAATTAGTAGACAAGACATTAAAAAATTGTTATAACTACTCCATATGTTCAAGAAGCTAGAGGAAGGATAGGATTTGTTAGGGAGAAATGTGGAAGACAGCAAAGTACCCAAATCAAGCTTCTAGAGAAGAGAACTATAATGATTGAGAAGAAAAACGTCCAAGATCATATTAATGGAAGATTGGGCACTGCAGAAGAAAAGATTAGTGAACTTGGAGACATAACAATTGAAACTATCCAGAGTAAAACACAGAAAAAAAAAAGAATGAATAAAAATGAGCAGACCAAACACAAAAGGGCAAATATTAAATGATTCCATTTATACGAATACCTAGAAGAGGCAAATTCATAGAGACGGAAAGTAGATTAGAGGTTACTAGGGGAGGAGGGCGGGGAGTTATTGCTTAATGGTTACAGAGTTTCTGCTTGGGGTGATGAAAAAGTTTTGGAAATGAATAATGGTGATAGTTGCACAACATCATGAATATAATTAATGCCACTAAATTGTACATTTAAAAATGGTTAAAATAGTGGCAGCCAAAGCAGCATGAGTGGATATGACCTAGTTTTACAGATAAACTCCAGTGATTTTCAATCAAACATTGCATTGGAGCCAAGGAGCAGTGAGTAGCAGCTACTACAGTAGTGGAAGCTATGCATCTATGGATGTGAATGGAATGGGAGGGATGCCTAGCGTTTCCAGTACGAGGGCTAGGTCAGGAATATAATTGATCCTGATCACTGACTCTTGGTCAACATTAAGAAAAAAAACAAAACTTAGGGGCCGGCCCGGTGGCTCAGGCGGTTGGAGCTCCGTGCTCCTAATACCTAAGGCTGCCAGTTCGAGTCCCACATGGGCCAGTGGGCTCTCAACCACAAGGTTGTGGGTATGACTCCCACAAGGGATGGTGGGTTGCACCCCCTGCAACTAACAATGGCAACTGGACCTGGAGCTGAGCTGCGCCCTCCACAACTAAGATTGAAAGGACAACTTGACTTGGAAAAAGTCCTACAAGTACACACTGTTTCCCAATAAAGTCCTGTTCCCCTTCCCCAATTAAAAAAAAAATCTTTATAAAAAAATTTAAAAAACAAAACTTAAGTTTAACGGTTTTGCAATACCAGCTTGTGATTTATGCTTACTCTAAGTGGAAGTCAGGATTGTTTTAAAGACTTAAGAGTCAGTATTTTTGAACACAAACATTCATCTAGGGAGTAAAAACTAAATTAAGTAAACTATAACTCTTAAATGATTTTTAGCTTTTCTCAAGTTAGTTCTATTGTGGGATGTACTTAAGCAGTAAGTGTATTTAGGGTAAAGCCACTGAGTTATGTTAAATGTTGCTCTGATACCACATTACACTGCACGCTGGATCCATATGGTGCAAGCCATGCTTTTTTTGTAAAACTCAATATAAGAGCTGTGTCTACAGTTAAAAATGAAACATTTGCATGTTTGTTAATTCTAGTTTCATTTAATAACTTCTAAGGCACATAAGTTTAAGCTTCTTTAAGTTAATGGGGAAAATTTGAGACGCAATACCAATACTTTAGGATTTTGGTCTTGGTGTTTGTATGAAATTCTGAGGTCTTGATTTAAATCTTTCATTGTACTGTGATTTCCTTTTAGGTGTATTGTACTGAGTGAAACTTGTCAAATAAATCTTCCTTTTAAAAACTGCAAAAAAAAAAGAAGGTTAAAATGGCAAATTCTATTTTATACGAAGTATCACAATTAAGTTCCGGAGTTTGTTGCAACGATGTTGCTAACCTTTTTTGATATCAGGGGGATTATTCATTTGTACCAGCTGGACAAACAGTTAACCAAGTTTACTATTTGGAAGTGCTGAAAAGGCTGCCTGAAAAAGTTACACGAAAATGACCTGAACTTTTCGCCAACAATTCATGGCTCTTGCATCACAACAATGCACCAGCTCACATGGCACTGTCCGTGAGGGAGTTTTTAGCCAGTAAACAAATAACTGTATTGGAACACCCTCCCTACTCACCTGATCTGGCCCCCAATGACTTTTTTTTTTCCCCCTTCTTCCGCCTCCCCCCACCCACTCCGGGTCAAGCTGTTGTCAGGGATAAAGAAAAAATCTTAAAAGCAGCCAGAAGAAAAAAGATACAGTAGGTATACAGGAATAGCGATAAGGTGGAAACAACCCAAGTGTCCATCAAAAGATGAATGGAGAAACAAAATGTGGTATTTACATACAATGGAATATTATTATTCAGCCTTTTAAAAGAAGGATGAACTTCTGATACATGCTACAACATAGATGAAATGAAACATTGTGCTCTGTGAAATAAGGCAGACGCAAAAAGACAAATATTATATGATTCCACTTGTACGAGGTACCTAGAATAGATAAATGCATAGCGACAGAAAGCAGAATACCAGGAGCTGAGGTAGAGGGAATGAGGAGTTATTGTTAAATGGGTAAAAGCTTATGTTGGGGATGATGTAAAACTTTTGGGTATAGATAGTGGTGATGGGCACACAACATTGGGAATATACTTGATGACACTGAATTGTACACTTACAAGTGGTTAAAATGATAGATATTATCTTATGTATATTCTACCACAATTTTTTAAAGATGCAAAATAAACCTTTTTCAGATAAACCAAAACTAAAAGCATTCATCACCAGCAGCCCTACACTATACAAAATGTTAAAGAAGGTCCTTCAAGCAGAAGGAAAATGATACTTGGAAACATGGATCTACACAAAGGAAAGAAGAACATCAAAAATGGTAGTTATGTAAATACAATGGCTTTTTCTTATTTTTCAAAGCTCTTTAAAAGATCATCAATTGTCTAAAGCAAATATAATAATGCATTATGGAGCTTGTAACAGATGTAGAAGTAAAATGTATAACAATAGCACATTGGCTGGGAGGTGAGAAATGGCAGTGTACTGTTGTCAAGTTCTTTTAATATATGTGATGTAACAAAATATCACTTGAAAGCTGGCTGTGATGAGTTATATCCCAAAATAACCACTAAAATAATGGAATAGTTATATGTAATAAGCCAATAAAGGAAATAAAATAACAAAATAATTAATCCAAAAGAAGGAGAAAACAAATTACAAGATCTTTTTTTTATTTTTATTTTTTATATTGGGGAACAGTGTGTTTTTCCAAGACCGGTCAGCTCCAAGTCAAGTCATTGTTTTCAGTCTAGGTGTGGAGGGCGCAGCTCACTGGCACATCTGGGAATCGAACTGGTGACATTGGTATTATGGGAACTGTGTTCTAACCAACTGAGCCAACCGGCCGTCCAATTAAAAGCTTTTTATATCAGCACAAGGAAGGGCTTAGTGAATTATAATTAAGCTTAAAATATCTACATAAATTCATTATCTTTTTTGTTTTTAAATAAAAAGTATTTTGTTGTTGTTGTTCAGAAACGATGTGTGTAGAAAATGGCCTGAGAAATGGTCAAACGGTTGGGCAAAGAGTGGACAGTTCTGTCATCCTGCACACCGCCAGTACTGTGAAACCATAAAAATCTGCATTTCTATGGCCCAAATTTTGGTCTCTAATGCAGTGTTTGAATATGCAGGGCCAAGGCCCCTTAGAAAGAGTAGCTGATTCCATGTTTGAGGCAGAAAACCTCAAACTGGGCCTAAAACATCTTGTATCAGAAAGTAAGAGAACGCCTTCGAGACTAACTGGGAATGCATCACCACACAGTACAAGGAGCCACTGGCAAAAGAGTGGCAATTGCACATCAAAAACAAAAATAAAATTACGATCAATGGAGTAAGTTGCGTTTGTAAGAGACCATGAGTCTATGATACTCAAAAGGGACAAATATTTTAGGATGTTAGTAACATGGTGATAAAAATTTCCACTGAGACTCAGTTGTGGTAGATATGAAATTCCAGAGGCAGATTATCAACTGCAGGATTTACAGAGGTAATTATCGTGGGCTGATTCTGTGTCTCCTGAGTCCACTTCCCTATTTCAAGTCCATGAAGAGTTGAGAGAAAGGAGAAGGGGGATGGGAGCTGTACGTGTGCTGAGTTCCTCCCAAGGAGGCAGGGTTGAGAGTGGTGCCCTCATGTGCTCCTTGCATTTGAGGAAGAGTGGACTGTTCTCATAACTGAGAACGTTAAGCAGTCTGTGGTCTCAGGATAGAGGAAGCTGCTCTTCTGGAGTTTCTATGGGAAGACAGACACGAATTTGTCCTGCGGATCACATTACAGGAAGTGCCTGAGAGAGACCCAGTATTGGATCCTCTGAAGGATACAAGAAAGTGCCTACAAGAGAAGTCAGCTCTTGACCTTGGCTAAGCTCAGAAAATACATCCAGTCACGTAGGAACCATGTTCTTGCCTTACGTCTCCTACCTCCTATCTTTTTGTCCTCACCATGGTCAAAACAGTACCTGGTACATGGGGAAGGATGTAAGCGAGGAGATGGGGCAGAATCCACCCACAATCTCCTTCCTGGACTGAAGGCTCTCTCCTGCCACCAGCCTGAGCTGGGGAAGAAAGAGAAGTCTTAACACTTGGAAGGGAAACAGCTTCTCCACAGGGCCCTGGTGACCACGGGCCATGTAAGGGAGGCTTAATCACAGCTGACCTGAACTTTGGCAGAATGCCCCGGGTCCCTCCCAGGACTTGAGAACACAGGAAGAGGGCGAGGAGCTGCCCCCCTGTCTTCCAGGAAGGCTGTGCTAAGGCAGTTGCTCATCCCCTCCTGAGTTCTAATGAGGTCTTCATACCGTGCTAAGGTCCGACTGCATGGAGTTAAAAATCGAGAGACAAGGTTGGTGGAAAGAAACGCAGGTTTATTCAAAATGTCGGCATTTGGGAGGATGGTGGATTCCTGTCCAAAGGCCATCTTGCCGTTCCTAGACCAGTCAGAGGTTTTATAGGGACACAAGAAGCAGAACAAAGGAAAGGGGGAGTCAGTCAGACAGGTCCAAGGGCTGACATCCTTCCTGGAGTCTGTTCTGTTTTAAGATAAGGTGATCTCTGGACTCCGGATTCGAACCAGACCACTGAGACCTGAGGCTTTATGTGTATTCCGGTCTGAGGATTAAGAAATGGCCCTTTCCAGGTTAGGATTTTGTTGGATTACATGGATTAACGAGGTTTGGGTTGTCTTAAGAAAGGGAACAAAACAGAGTTCTTTAGTTAATCAGTGAGAGGAGAAACAAAGAGCAAATAGCTGAGTATCAGGCAGGTCTAACTGCAGACTAGCTAGGTTTAATTACAGGTGGCTAGATAGCAGGCTGTGCAGTGAGTCAAACTGCAAACTAGCTACTTCTAATTACGTTATTGATTCGCCGAATTTCACGCTTACAGTCTGTTTTCTGCCTCACCCGCCTTAGGGTACAGCTGCAGGCAATCAGGCTGCTGGACTGTAGCATGGAATTGGCATCTCAGCAAAAGGGGGCCCCACCCTCTGTTGCATTGTGATCTTTCCTTTTGGTGTCATCCTATTGAGTGAGGGACACTGGGAGCTGACACATTTGCCTATCTCACTTTTGCTCTCTATGTAAATGATAAACTGTCTGAATCTAAAAAGGTATTGTTGTTCCTGTACCAGCCAAATCTGTCGCCCTTGCTTGATACCCCTCAGTGAGTTTGAGGGTGAGTCATAACTCGGTCTGAATTGGGACTGTGTGTTACAACTTACAGTGCGGACAACGGCACCTGCCTACGTTTTCATCCTGTGGCACGGGAAGATTGCCCACTGGATAAATTTTTATCCTTCAACTCCTTGCTATCAGATCCACCAGAGTCCCTCCTTGAGATGCGAAAATGATGTTAAGTGTTTCAGAAAGTGTACTTTCTCAGATGAAGCACAGTAGTTTTGTTTTGTTCCATTGTGCACAGTAGTTTGGATTCAGAATTGTGTTTAAGCTGAGGCTAAATTCTCCTCTGGAACTCCTCAACCACCCGCACTGCCAACCTCAGAGGAAACTTGTCTCTAGAGGTGGAGGTGTGGGGTGAGGGCACAGTGGGAGTTTGATCAACATTGATTTGAGAGTGCTTCCTTTATGCACCAAAAGTAAAGAGGCGCCTTTAGCAAGCACCTCAGGCTACCAGTTTAAGGCTGTTTTCCATTTCCCTGGCAAGCCATGAAAAAGAAAAATACCACAAAGCAATTTCTAAAAGTGGATTTAAAAAAAAAAAAGAAACAAACAAACAAATGCACTAACTGTATGTCAAGTCAGCGGCATAATTAAGCCCAGTAACTTGCTAGCAGGTTCCCGGAGGACTATATCCTAAGGATAAAAGAACTACAGGGAAATCTTAAGCAGCACTCAGTAATCATGTTGTTAGTGATAATACTGGCATTACTGTTTTGAATTTATTTTATGTATAGTATGGAGAACAAATAATTGTGTTAACATTATTAGGAACCAAGATAAGGGAAAAGAGATACAAATATTAAATCAAAGAAGTTACATTAAAACTTTATGATTTTAAATTTAAATGGTAAATATCAGTATGTGCCCATAATTTTTCACTTTCTAAAATACTTAATTTCCCAGCTCTGCCCACTGAAAAGATTCAGGAAGTATGACAACTCAGTAGCCTGACTCTGGTCCCTAAATACCATTTCTCACTAAAAGGAACAAGGGCCTCCTGGAGAAATGGCTGGTTCCAGGTTTGTTGCAGGAAATGTAGAAGAAAAATCTTGTCATTTCAGAAAGCAAAGATGGGATTAAAGATGGGTCTTTGCAAAAGGACACAGGAGTCAGCTTTACAGGGGCTTCTACTGACCAAAAATGGAATAACTGAGCCTCAAAAAAAGAATAATAGCTGCAGTGAATTAAAACACATCCAATGTCACCCTAGTCTCATGAAATATCAGACACAAATCACAATAGGGGGACATTCTACAAAGTATCTCACCAGGACTCAAAATTGTCAAGGTCCTCAAAACAAGCAACGTCTGAGAAATTGTCACAGCCAAGAGGAGCCTAAGGACACATGAATGTCATGTGGGATCCTGGCTGGGCTCCTGGAACAGAAAAAGGATATTAGGGAAAAACTAAGGACATCTGAGGGCAGTATGGACTTTATTTAATAATAATATGTCGGTATTGGTTCATTCATTGTAACAATATACCCTGCTAATGTAAGACATTAATAATAGGGGAAATTGCATGCATAGTGTATGGCAACTCTCTGCGCTATTTTGCAATTTTTTGTCAATCTAAAACAGGTCTGAACAATCAAGTTTATTTAAAAATAGAAAATGTATTAACATCCATTAATTAATAATGACACTAAAGAAAAAGAATTCACTGGTCACCTTTGGAGGTTGTAGATTACCAACTCATTTGAAAATGGGTAAATAAAGGGAAAGAATAATTCATTTACTCAGCCTTTTCTGTTCAAACTCTCTTTCAGAGTGCCTTAGTTTGTGTTCCAAAAGCAGATCCTTTAATAAGAGCTTGAGTGGCAGGTGGTTTAATTGAGAGGTAATCCCAGGAAGTATAAATGAATAGGTGGGAAAAGTGAGACAGAGAAGGGAGAAAAGCCAACAATGAGTGCATTAGAGACCAGATAGTTGTCATGGGCAACTGGGGCTTAATCCTTCCAGGGACACGCTGGAGTATTGTGTAGAATGAGCCTTTATTAATAAGTTTGTTATCAATATAGCCACCCAACTTTCTTAGAGTTGGTGTTCGTAGGGTATATCTTTTTGTATCTTTATATTTTCAATCTCCCTATGTCCTTACACCTAATATGTGTCACTTGTAAAAAGCATATCGTAATTGGTTTGTTGTTGGTTTTTTTTTTTCAATTTTCATCTTTTTTTAATATTTTCTTTTTATCGTATTAATTTGTTTAATTTTTTATTTTTCAGTTATAGTTGACATACAATATTATTAGTTTCAGGTGTACACCATAGTGATTAGACATTTACATACCTTACAAAGTGATCACCCCAATAAGTCTAGTATCCATCTGACACCGTACATAGTTATTATAATGTTATTGACCATATTTCCTATTGTTGGATTTTTTTCCAGTCAGACGATCTCTGTCTCAGAGATTGCAGTGTTTAGGGCACTAAATTTAATGTGATTGTCTGTCACCTTGCTACCTGTTTTCATTTGTCCCATCTGTTTTTTGTTCTTCCTTTCCTTTAATCTTTTGGATGAACCAAGTATTATTATTATTATTACTATTATCATTATTATTAGTTTCAGGTGTACAAAACAATATAATAGTTAGACATTTATACTCCTCACAAAGTGATAACTGCCCTCCCCAATCTACTATGTTTCTGACATCGTATATAGCTGTTACCGTTCCACTGACTCTATTCCTTATGCTGTACTCCACATCCTGTGACTATATATATACATATATATAAAATTATAGTTGACATACATTATTATTCAGCTTCAGGTGTACACTGCAGTGGTCAGGCACCTACACCGTTCATGTAGTGGCCTCCCTAACAAATATTATTTCTATTATCCTATTTTATCTCCTCTGTGGCGTTTTCAATAATACCTTTTTATATTTTTTTCTCTTGGTTAATCTGGAGATTATAATATGCCTGGTTTTTTTAAAAGATTTTATTGGGGAAGGGGAACAGTACTTTATTGGGGCCAAGTCAAGTTGTTGTCCTTTCAGTCTTAGTTGTGGAGGGTGCAGCTCAGCTCCAGGTCCAGTTGCCGTTGTTAGTTGCAGGCAGCACAGTCCACCATCCCTTGCGGGAGTCAAACCGGCAACTGAGCCATCCGGGAGCTCAGCGGCAGCTCAGCTCAAGGTGCTGTGTTCAATCTTAGTTGCAGGGGGCACAGCCCACAATCTCTTGCGGGAGTCGAGGACTCGAACCGGCAACCTTGTGGTTGAGAGCCCACTGGCCCATGTGGGAATCAAACTGGCAGCCTTCAGAGTTAGGAGCACGGAGCTTCAACCATGTGAGCCACCAGGCCGGCCCTATAATATACCTTTTTGCTTAATACAACCTACCTTGAATTATTTTACCACTTCTGGAAAGATGTAAGAACTTTAAATAATTCTATTTACACCTTTTCCCCCCCCAGACCGTCATATAGTGTTGTCATATAGTTTACTTTACTACATATGTTAAAAGCCTATGTAAACACTGTTATTATTGTTGCTTTAAACAGTTAATAGTCTTTTAAATATTTTTATTGCAGTAAAATATACAAAATGTAAGATTTACCATATTAACCATTTTAAGTGTACAATTTAGTGGCATTAAGTACATTGACATTGTTTTGCAACCATCGCCACCGTCAATTTCCAAAACTTTTTCATCTTCCCAAACTCTATACCCATTGAACATTAGCTCCTCATTCGCTGCTCACACCGCTGCCACTCCCCTACCTCCTGGCAACCACCATTCTACTTCCGTCTCTATGAATTTGACTACTCTAGGTTCCTTACGTAAGTGGCGTCATACAATATTTATCTTTCATTTCTGCCTTATTTCACTTGTATAATATCTTTAAGATTTATCCATGTTGGAGTATGTTGTAAACCTCCCTTCTTAAAGCTGAACAACATTTCACTGTATGTATATACCACATTTGTTTATCCACTTAACTATGGATGGACTTTTAGGTCATTTCTACCTTTAACTCTTGTGAGTAATAGCTGCTATGAGCATTGGTGTTCAAGTGTCTGTCCAAGTCCATGCTTTCAATTCTTTTAGGTATATATCCAGAAGTTGAATTACTGGACCATACAGTAATTCCATGTTCGATGTTTTTGAGAAACCACCTTGCTGTTTTCTATATCTTTGTAATGTTTTTTATTTATGTACCCATTCCAGATTTCTTCCTTCCTTCCTGAAGATCCAAGGTAGCATTTGGGATTGTTTTCCTTTGGCCTAGGGGTCTCATAGTGCAGGTCTGCAGGAATCAAAGTCTCTCCATTTTTGTTTGTCTAATAATTTTACCCTTAATTTTTGAAGACTATTTTCACTGGGCATAGATTGCTAGGTTAGCAGAGTTTTCTCCTTTCATCATTTTAAAGGTGTCATTCCATTTCTCCTGACTTCTATAATTACTTTTAAGAAGTAAGCCATTGTTCTATTGTTCCCCTGAATTTAATGTGCCTTTTTTCTCTGACTGCTTTAAAATTTTCTCTTTATTTATATCTTTGGTTTTCAGAAGTTTGACTCTGGTACGCCTAGGTATGGTTTTCTTTGTATTTATCCTGCTTAGGTTTTACTGAGCTTCTTGAATATGTGGATTCATGTCTTTCATCAATTTTAGAAGTTTCTCAGCCATTATCTCTTCAAATGTTACTTTGGTGCTTTCTCTCTATCCACTCCTGCTGGGTATGGGTAGACTTTCCTCCAGCTACTGGAGATGAGAATCTTTTTAGGTGCCATACCCTTCCAGGGCTGGATTTCACTGGCTGCCCCGAGCCTGTCATTCTCTTTCGTCAAGTTTTCTAGGGCAGTAAAGAAAAGCCAGCAAACTCCACAATTCATATAATTGCCATTGCCTCCCTATCTTTCAAGATCTAAGGAGGCTATAACATAAGTGAGATTCTCAGTAATTGAGGTGCTATATCCAGGCAGTCAGAAAGATACAGACACTTGGGGGTGATTCTCAGTGTATATGGTGAACTCAAAAGTAAGCTAAAGAGATGTGGGTTGTGGCATCAATAACATCGTATACAAGATAACCAAATGGGCAATGAGGAAAGTTCTTTAGAGAAAAATACCAACCAATTAACGTGTAAGGAAAGATAGAATTAGAAATTCAACATTTTGTAGCACTTAGTGAAATAGTGGGTCCAGGAACAGCCATTACAGGCTTCAAAAACGATTAGGTAAGATTTTTGGAGCTTTATAATGGATGGATTAGACTGCCAACCTCTAACCCCTTCAACCCTAACATGCATAAAAGCAAGACAACCAGTCACACTGAGGACCCTCAGGTGAGATAATGGAAAGAATACAGCACCTCTTATGATAAAAATTTAAAAGAAATGGAACCCGAATTTAATCAAGTCTCTAGCTCTAACTATGAGTTTACAAAAAACATAATGATAAGGGGATAGATGAACATGTGAAAGGACACTAAAAATTACATTTGGCCAAATCCAGAACTGAGAAATTCTATAGGAATAAAAATCTGTTTCTTCAATAAATAATTGCCGTTAAAAAAAAACAGGGGAGGGGAACTGATATAGATAAGACCTAAGAACTAAATGTAATAATCCAACTGTAAAATATTTTTTTGAGACAATTGGGAAAATTAAAACATTGGGTATTGGATGATGTTAAGGAATTATTGTTAATTGTGTTCGGTGGTATTATGTATTTTTTAAGGTCCTTATTTGTTAGGGATACATCCAAAAGTATTTACAGATGAAACAATATGATATCTGGAATTTGCTTTACTCCAGCAAGGCAGGGCGGGAGGGCAAAATGAAAATGGTGATAATTGTTGAAGCTACTGTGTTTCCCCAAAAATAAGACCAAGCTGGAAAATCAGCTCTAATGCATCTTTTGGAGCAAAAATTAATATAAGACCCAGTATTTATTATATTATATTATATTATATTATATTATATTATATTATATTATATTATATCCGGTCTTATAGTAAAATAAGACCAGGTCTTATATTAATTTTTGTTCCAAAAGACGCATTAGAGCTGATTGTCTGGTTAGGTCTTATTTTCGGGGAAACACGGTAGGTGACGGGTACATGAGAGTTACTTTGTAGCCTCTCTTCTTAAGGCTCTCTTCTACTTTTATATTCATATTCAAAAATTTTTTAAAGCAGAAATTTGATGGTGAAAAGAAGAGTACATGGAAAAGGAGTATCTGGGAAGATGGGGCACGTTTACATGCTGAAGAAGAGGGTGAGAACACCAAAAAAGAAGAAATCACTGGTGAGCCAGTTCTGGAGGGTCCTGGGAAATAGGATACAGAGCCCAGCTGGCAGGCTTGGCCGTGGTAAAGGTGCCAATTATATACCAGCCTCCATTTGCTAAATTCTAGTTTGTGTCCTGTTCATACATTTCATCTTAATTGACCCTTACAACCATTCCATGAGATAAGTGCGATTATCCCCATTTTCAAGATAAGGAAATAAGGCCCAGAAAGATTGATGGCTCACTCCGGGTCAAATAACCTATCAATGGCAGATACTGGATTTAAGCCAAAGTTGCTGTACTTCCAAGCTTGTGTTTTATAGCTGTGAGACAGGATGGAAGGGGTGGGGGTGAAATGTCAATGACTGGAGGGGGAAGGGGGCAGAATAAGCAGCCTTCATGATTGATGGCCTCTTATTTTGTGAAGTTGGATGGGAAACTCTTAAGGACAATGAGACAGGCCCTGCTGATCACACCTTATCACACGGGGGCTGCAGGGAACTGAAGAGGAGTGAGTCACATTCCTGGCCCAAGATTATCTGGGCCAGCCAGTGAGACAGAGGTGTCCCAACGAGGAAATTAAACAAGGAGAATTATCAGAGTGTCCCTCTCCCACTCTGCAGCAGCTTCAAGAGACATAGATGCAACTACAGAGAATGTGAGTTGACCCAAGCTGCATATGAGTCAGCAAAGGGTGTAGGCTTCCAAATAAAGCTCATGCAAACTCAGCTGCTACTCAGAGCTCCAGGAAGGGGAAGCGATGTCCAAACCTGCCCCCATCTCATCGTGCTCTGGTTGCACCTGAATTTCTGTTCTCTGTACAGTTCTACCCTGCCCCTGGGTAGAGGCCTGCATGAAGTGAAATGAGGCGAAAGGAATGGCCAAAGAGCTGTGGCTGAGTTCTGGGGGCCCTGGGCAATAGAGAAGGGAGAGGTGAGGCAGCTGCAGGGAAGAAGCAGAGCCCAATGCGTCAAGAACTTTAAGCCCAGGAGTTGGGTTGCCTAATGTCATTATAGTATAACAAGAACACAGACTTTGGGGTAAGACTCTATATTATTATCCCAGTCCCATCATATACTGCAATGTGACCTTGGGCAAGTTAACTAACCTCTTTGAGGCTGGTTTGTTTATCTGAAGAAAACTAAAAGAGAGAGAGAGAGATTTTAAAAAGTATCTACTACTGAGATTTTCATTCCTGGTAATGACACATTACCTCCAACCAATCTACCCAGTGAGGAAGTTAGAAAAACTGACCAAAATATTGTTTTTAACCTGCTCGAAGCATTGAAGTGTTAAGGAGGTAGTGAAGAATTATGTAGGCTAAGGTGTGGGAGACGTCAGAAATCCAGAGGTGAGCCCAGCATTTCAGGCCACATTTTCCTAGAGTTGTCTGCCAATTTGGAAGAGAGCCTGCGGAGCTTTTTGACAGCCTTGTTGGGCTAGGGAACAATTATTTGAATCTACGACCTGCCAAGACAGGGGTCACTATTAAAGTCCCTGTGCTTTGGAGTGAAAATCACAAAAAGCTGCCTCCTAAGAATCAGAGTGAACCAAAATAAACTAGCTCTCACACGGACTGAAGTCCAGCTTCCAATCATCTTAATTCCTGAAACTGAGTTATAAGAATCACGGACTGCTCTCAAGCACGAGCAATGTGTTTCCTGGCAGGAGCAAATTTAAATCCTCTCCGGAGGTAGTTAACATAAACCTAAGTATCAATTTAAAAATAAGCAGGCATACTAGGAGACAAGATATCATGGAGGAGATCCAGAAGAAACAACATATGATAGATGCATAGGGACTTCAGATATTGGAATTATCAGCACAAAAAAAATGTTTAATATGTTATGTAAGATGAAATCAAGAACTTCAGCAGAGCATTAGACACCATAAAAAGGACACAGCATATTTGAAAAAGAACCAAACAGAAAGCTTAGAACTAAAAAACACAATAACTTAAATTAAGAATTCCACGGATGGGTTTCATAACCAATTATATATGAAGAGAGCATTGGTCAACTGAAAAAAAATCAGAAGACAATATACAGAATGAAACATGGAGAAATAAAAGTATAGAAAATATAAAAGTGAAGAAACAATATGTGGAGAATACAATATATGGAGGTATATCACAAGTTATGATGTACCTTCTAACATACATGAAATTGGAATCCCAGAAGCAGAGTAAAGGAAGAAGAGAACAGAAGCAATATTTGAAAGAATAGTGGCTGAGAAAGTGATAAAAGCTATCAAGTCACAAATTCAAGAAACCTCATAAACTCCAAACAAAAATCACAAACATTTAAGGTGTTCTAAGGTCTGTATTATCCTAAAGAGGGTAAAACTACCATTTAAGTTTGGACTTTGATAAGTCTGTTATATATTGCACTCTCTAGGGCAACCACTAAAAGAACAATAGAGTGTATAAATTCCAAACTAAAAGAGGAGGGAAAATGAAGTAAAAATAAACAATCAAAAAGTAAGAAAAGAAGTTAAATAAAAAAGAAACTTAGAACTCCAAGGATAAATAAAAAGCACATACATAGTAAAAATAATTTTTAAATCTCTAAATTTGTATTAAGTAAACTTAATCTCCAATTAAAAGATAAAGATTACACCTTTAGCCCCGCATATGGCTACTCTGTTCATGGACTAACTGCACAGTCACAGCAGTGGCTTAGGACAGAGGCTGGATAACCTCCTCTAGACAAGCCATTTTGTCTACCTGGCGTTGAATGCCTCCTCTGCAGTGATTACCACCTTGGATGCCTTCTGACTTTCATAGCCTGCCTTGAGTTGACGGTTGGCTAACCTGAGTCTGCCGTTTCTCCTTTCAAGCCTTCTAAAGCAGTTAACAGAAAGCAGCCAACAGCACATTTCTTACACCTTCCATTGCCCCCAAGCCTTTCAAGTGTCATCAGCACACATAGGCCAAGGCTTCACCTTCTACCTGAATCTCAGCTCCATCCATCACAGGAGAGAGTATTAGCAATCATGTTGCTATTGCATGCCAGGGGTTTTCACCATCCCTCTTAGCCCCAGCAGAGGGATCCTATTGCAGCCTGGCTAGTGCATGATCCCACTCTGAGGGTCTGCTTTTCTGAGTCACTTCCAGTACCAACGATGTTAGCCTGGATTTCCTCCAGAAGTATGAGTAGGTTATTTTGGAAAGTGATCTCAAGGGGACAGAAAGTATGAGACTAGGAAGATTGAAACAGGAAAGAAGAGAAAGCCAATACAAGAAGAAGTATTGAGTTGGTCACTGCTCTGGGTGTTCTGGGGCACAAACCAACTGAGACCTTCTGAGAGGCCATGTAGAGCACGTTTCAGAATTTTCCACCCAAGGAGGGGGAGAGAGAAGCATTTATCCATCAGTTCCTGTCCTCATTGGTTCAGCACTCCACATTAATTTTCACTCCCTTGCGTGTCCAGCTCTGGATATGTGTGAGTACCAAGAGACCCAGAGCATAAAGCAAGAGCTGTGCAGTGTACCTGAAGCAAGGTGCTATTAGCAATGCCCAGAATAAAAGCTGGATTGAGGTTTGATTGAGATTTGAAGTGAAGCACAAATATTTTCAATCAATGGTTCTGGGAAAGGTAATATTTTCAATCAATGGTTCTGGGAAAATTAGATACCGATATGAAAAAAAATGAAATTAGGCCCCCAGTTTACACCAACCCCCCAAAACAATTAGAGGAGAATTATACATCTAAATGTGAAAGACAAGACAATTATCTGAAATATAGAAGAGTTTCTTTATCACCATGGGGTAAGAAAAGATTTTTTAAAATAGCACACAAAAACCCTAGAAAAAGGAAATGGTGGTAAATTTGACTGCATTCAAATGAAGAGCTTCTTGTGGACAACAGATACTAGTAAGAGGATAAACAGGTGAGCTGCAAAGTAGAAGGAAGCTATTTAAAATGCATTCCGATTGAGTCCAAGTATGGAAAGTTCCAAAAACAGGACAAATTAAATGAGCTTTAGAGTTGCATGGTTAGAGGGTAAACATAAAAATATAAAGAGAAGCAAGGAAACAACAACCACTCAAGCCCAGAGAGCGGTTACCTGTGGAGGAAAGACACAGAGCAGTGATTAGGAGGGTCAGCCGTGGGCTCTGGGCCCTGTTCCCTTTCTTGACTGGAATGGCGCTATACGGGTGTTTGCTTGTCATCATTCACTGAGTTGTACGCTTTATTTTTGTACATTTTTCTGATGTGTGTTTTATTTCATGATATAAAAGTTTGAAACAGTGTCTATCGCATGAGGTTCTTGTGAGAATTAAATGAGATCATGCATAGGACCCAGTTGCAAGGAGTCCGGCATACCGTAAGTGCCCGCCCAGGTTAGCGACTCTGATTTTCATTGCACTGGGGGTGTTTTGAGAGTGACCTGTCCATGCATATGGAACTCAGAGGATTTGTGGGCAGTTCATATATTCATGGCAGGTCACCCTGGGAGGATGGATGAGGCACAGGTAGGGCGGGGAATGTAAAGGGCTGAGAGATTATGAACCAGCCGGCACAGGGCAATGCGTCTCTCCTATTGGGTCCTTCAACCAGCAGAGCACGGAATCCCGCCATGGAGGTCCACGTTCATGGATAGGAAGGTACTTTAGCGAGTCGGACTGGGAGCTCCGGAGGATGAGGGTCGTGCCAGTTGCAGCTCTAATCCTAACACTGCTCAGTGAGGCGAGGTTCAGAAAGAGCGCTGGCCCGTGACTGCTGGTCAGTCTGGCCAGAGCAGCCAAGACCCTTCCTGGAGGTGTATGGGGCCCAGAGGCAGAGGTGTGGGGGCTTCTTCCACATTGGCCTCTGGGCTTTAGAAGCCTATCACTGCCACCCATCTGTTGACCCCACGCTGGACAAGGCAAGGAAGGGCCAGGCAGATTTACAGTCTGAGCTGCGTCAGGCCTACACAATGGACTGAAGGAGGGCAGTGCTCCCCAAAATCACCCAGTCAATGGCGGGTTGGCTCCCCTGCATCCTGGCAAGGCAACCTTTGTTCATTATGTCAAGTGTATTGAGGTATAATTTTTATTCAATTAAATTCACCTTTTTTAACCACATAGTTCAATGAGTTTGACAAATGTGTGTATTCATATAACTACCACCGCAATCCAGATATACATGTCTGTCACCCAAAAAAGTTCCCTTGGCCCTTTGCAGTCAATCTCCTTCTCTTTCCCTTGGTCTTTGGCAACTGCTGATCTGTGTTCTGTCCCTATCATTTCGTCTTTCTCAGAATGTCAAGTAATAGAATCCTTCAGGTGTAGCCTTTTGAATCTGGCTTCACTCACTAAGCACCATGCTTTTGAGAACCATCCTTGTGGTTGCAAGTATCAATAGTTCCTTCCTTTTTATTGCCGAGTAGTGTATCACTGTACGGATATATCAGAACTAGGTGGACATTTGGGTTGTTTCCAGTTTGGGCAATTATGAATCAAGCTGCTCCATGCATTAGCATACAGGTCTTTCAATGGACACGTATTTTCATTTCTCTAGGGTAAACACCTAGGAGTGAGCTTGCTGGGTTGTATGGTACATGTGTGTTTATCTTTATAGGAAACTAACAAACTCTTTCCCAAAGTGAATGTACTACATTTTTATTTTTATCCCCATTGGTAGAACTACTCTTTCGTCTCAACAGCAGGTCCACTATAGGAAGACCACTGACTCACTAATTCAGTGAGAAACTCAAATTATGGAATAGTTGTAAACATTTTTGCTGTTTTAGTGTCTTAACTACCAACCAGAACGCAAAGGACTGCGCAGGAGTGCCCACTCCTGCTGGGTGACCAACTGTGCCAGTTTGCCTAAGACTCTCCTAGTGTCAGCACTGAAAGTCCTACGTCCTGGGAAACCCCTCAGTCCTGGGACCACACTGGGACAGGTGGTCACTCTACTACTAAGTGTCAGGTGCAGTGCCAGACGCTGTACATCTGTCACATCGTTCTATCCACAGGCCAGTGTCAAGGGCAGGTTTGCTTGTCCCCATCTTGAGCATAAGGAAACAGCCTTTGAGAGGTTAAGTTGCTTCCCCAGCCCGCTCTCTAGAATAGGTGGAGCCAAACATTGGCAACAGGCCTGCCAGACTCCAAAGCACTGGTGTCTTCCAAGATAGCGGACCTCATTCCCTAGGTGCTCGGTTCTGGGCCCCAGGGCACTGGCCAGCAGGTGGGCCTGGGTGGGGTTTTGCTGCCCTCTGGTGGCAGAAGTGGTGGCACTCCAGGTCTGAGTTTACTCTTGTGGGGCTGCCAGGCTGAGAAGGCACTTCTTCCAAGGAACAGGACCTCAAATCTGGCCTCAGCCCTAGAAGGATGCCACATGGACGGCCCCCACCAGGTCTGCTGAGCCTTGGTCCAGCTCTCATTGAGTCACGTGACCACTCAGGGCCTCACAGACCCAGGGCCAGACTGCTAGGTTTGCCTCTGTGTGATCCTGAGCCCTCTGGGCCTCAGCTCCTTATGTTAGTCAGGATGACAAACACATCAACACACTGAGACTACTAGGCTTAGACTGAAGTTGTGATTACCAGCTCCTTCACACCCACGTGCCTTCACTCTCCCCCACCTTCGTGTCCTCATTCACTTCATCCATTCACTTCCATCTAGCAGCCATCTACCAAGCACCAGCTCTGTGCCAGACCCTGAGCTGGGGGTGCCAGGAGACAGCTGTCCTCCTGGCTGTGTAATTCTCTGCTGATCCTCTGTCTCATGTGTTCACCCATTCCTTCATTCATTCATGGTGTATTCATTTATTTATTGAGTGGTCATTTATTTTTGTCTCCTATCTTCACTCACTTAACTTCCTTATTCATTCATCCATCAGTTGGTCATCTCATTTACACATTCATTCATTCTTTATTTTTTCAGGCCGTTGTTGACTCCCTCCCTCCCTCATTCCTCTGTTCAGCAAGCATTCTGGAAGCAGCACTCTAAGCCAGAATTAGACGTTGGGATTCTGGTTCCGCCTTCCCCTCAGACTTGTGGGTAGGCACCCGGTGGAGACATGCTGTGGTAACTACCACATTTCAGCCAGCAGGACCCAGAGAACAGGGAGCACCAAGTAGGAAGCAACTGTCTGCCTGGAAGGGGGTGCTGGAGGCAGTCAGAGAAGGCTTCATGGAGCTAGCGGCATGTAAGCCAAGCTAAGAAGGGAATATGGGAGCTCTCCAGGGAGGAAATAACCCTCCAGGTGAAGTCTTTTTTGTGTGCTGTGTTTGGGGAAAAGTGAGGCACCTGGGTGGTTGGAGTGTGTGATGTCGGGTCATGTGTCCCTGACCACACACAGGTCAACCTCTCCCTAGGTTCCAGTGACAAACCTGGGCCGCTAAAGGACTTCCCCTAATTCATCACTCTTGGCCCCTGGAAAACTACCATCAGGGGGGCAGAAATGGCCTGAGCGTGCTAATACAGCACGCTGTCACAGGCGTCACCTGTCCAACCCCTGGCCACTCAGTGGGAGAGCTGTCCTGGGCTGAGCAGGATCAGCAGGCAGCAGTAGCAGTCCTACCTGAGCTGCCACACCCCCAGGATCCCATGGTCACCCAGCAAAAGTTTGAGTGCCTTGCTGTGAGCCAGGGCTTGCCCCAGACACTGGGAATACAGCAATAAACAAGACAGAACGCCCATTCTTTAGCAGCAACAAATGATAAACGAGAAACAATTGTGAAGACCACCAAGAGCATATCTGAACAAGTTGGGTTTATTACCTCTTTCTAGGAGGATGACTGCACTTACTTCAGCAAGAGGGTGTTAAAGAGGACTTATTATGGGATTTTGTGGGAGGGTTCAAGTATGTGGGCTTCTACTCTGGATCAGATGCTGTCAGAAGTGGAGACAATTCTATGACTGGCTGTCTTAAATATTTAAAGTAGGAGGAATGAATGGAGGCCAACACTATAAAGAAACAGCAGTTACTCATATTAGCCAGAATGGGGGAAATGTTTAGTCTTTTAATGGTTTCAAAGATACTCTTGTTTTAACATGATTACAGAGCAGTCTTGTTTATGTCTTGCTCCAAGGCGGGCACAGAATGGCCTGTGTGTGATGGTGTTCTGAGAAACTGTTTATGTCCAACAGGAGAACACCAAGGCCTCGCTGAGCGCCAGCCCAGCTCCCAGATGTGAGGGGCAGCTTTTCTTTCTCGTAAGAAAGGCTCATTCACTTGGATGAAGCATATTTGCTGGGTGCCAGGTGCAGAGTAATTCGAGGTAGAGAAACGAGATCTGGCCCCGGTCCTCAGGGAGCTCACAGAGACTATCTCAGCTACCTTAAATAAACAGTCAGAAATGGGAGGGGGAGTGCACTAGACTCAAGGAACCGCCAGGACAAAGGCCCAGGCCGGAAGAGGCGGCGAGCCATCAGCAGGGTTGCCGGCAGGGCCACTTCGCGCCCCGGACTTGGAGAGGTCGGCTGGGGCTGATCCCTGGGGCGTGCGTTCCGCGGCCCGGCTTTGCCCAGAAACAGGAAATAAAACCAAGCAGCTTTGAGCAAAATAACCCACCCGGCCTCGGGCTCATGAATATTCAACAGGCCGCTTCCAGCTCGCGACTCTGCCCCCGCCCCGCCCACCAGGCCGACGGCGCTCGCGTCGCCGGCGCGCGGCTCCGCAGTCATCCGTGCGCGCCGCCGCCGCCGCCGCTCGCCGGACACAGGGAGCTGTCATGGCGAGCTCCGCCGCCCCCTCGGTGCGACCCCCGAGGCCCAAGAAAGAGCCGCAAGCGCTCGTCATCCCCAAGAATGCGGCCGAGGAACAGAAGCTGAAGCTGGAGCGGCTCATGAAGAACCCGGTGAGACGAGGCGCGGGCTCCAAGCCCCTCTGGGTCCCACCTCTTAACGCTCCGGCGCCTCTGGGGCCCGGGCCCACCTCTTCCGCCTCCAAACTCTGGACCGCAATACCCGAATCCCAGCGCCAGACCTTGGGAAGGAGTAGGCCGCCCCCGAGATAGGAAGCTTTCTTCTGCCCTGTTAGACCCCGGCCAGGATGAAGGCGCTGTGGAGTGGCTTCCGTGCTCTCAGACCTTTTCCGGTTTAGCTTTGTGAACAGAAGCGTTAGGCTGGAAAGAGAATCGGTGGGTTAGCACAAGGGTTATTTTCTTTATTGCCATGCGGGCAAGTCACTCCCTCCGTCCAGGCCTAGGACCCCTCGGTCATAAAAATAATTGGATGAGAGGGTCTCTTATACCTTTGACTAGAAAGGGTTGACTCCTCGTGTAATAGGATTCCAGTTACAGGTTTCTAGTTCTTCTCTGGAAAGTTAAGTGTAGACTTGGCAAAGCTGTGTAATAGACCCCAAAATACACAGGATGGAGTAAAGCTAAGACACAGGGAAGAAGATAAAAATCAGCTTTGAGTCCAAGGAGCAAAACAGCCTTTCTTCACTAGTCCACTTAATATTCTTTGGTTATAAAAGATACGACTTTGTTAGCAGGTTTATACTTACAAATGCTTTCCTGTTTAAATGTTTCAGGACAAAGGAGTTCCAATTCCAGAAAAAATGAATGAATGGGCACCTCGACCTCCCCCAGAATTTGTCCGAGATGTAATGGGTAATGTCTTTGGGAGAGTGTGTGTGTGTGTAAATACAATTTTAGAAGTGTAGATATAAAAACTCTGAAGTTAGTATATGTTAATTAGATTTCTAATAGGGAAAAAAATGTTCACTGGTCCAATAATTTGTTCTCACAGCAAAGAGGTATTGTTGCTTATGGTTTGACATTAGAGAATTTTCTTCTGTGTCGTTTTTAATAATGGCTCATATTGGTTTTTTCCTAAATGGAAATGGTTTTATTATCTTGTTGGGTTGTAAATTAACTATACCAATTATAAAGAAAAATAAATAATGGAGGTATAAAAAGGTTTGCACCTCCTGTAATTTCATCATTCAAATTGTAACATTGTGATATAGCCTTCCAGACCTTTTTACAGTCAAAACCAGTCATGTGTAAGAAAAAATGTTTTTATGAAAATATGGTTCTACACATACCATGTGGTAACCAACTTTTTTCACTTAATATATCGTGGACATCTTTTCAGCTCAGTAAAAATTTAGCACGTTAAATGGCGGCGAGGAAAGGATCATAAGCTCTCTCCTAGAAACTGCACTCTGTTCCTTCTCTTAATACTGCATTCGAGTGAAATTTTTAGGGACTTCATATCCAACATTCATGCAACAAATATTTAATGATGCCTATAGTTTGCTAGATTCTGTGGTACAGTGGGGAATAAGACACACATGGTCCCTTCCACTACTTCAGTTTCTTTCTTTGGTCACTTTTGATTAAGGGTGGCCTATGTTGATGCCTGCAGTTGATCAAGAACTCTGAACTGTCCTGGCTGTAGGTTCAAGTGCTGGGGCTGGCAGCGGAGAGTTCCACGTATATAGACATCTGCGCCGGAGAGAGTACCAGCGACAGGACTACATGGACGCCATGGCTGAGAAGGTCAGTGAGCTGGGCGGCTGTGAGCCCTCAGGTTTGGGCAACGTGCACTCATAACTTTTAGAAAAAAGTATGTGAAGAGGAGCAGGTGCACCGGGTTGTTGCTTGTGTAAAGGCTGTTTTTTAAAGTCAGTGCTGGAAACAGACATCGAGTAGAGTCCAGGTTATTCCTAGGTCAGACTCAGCACAGCAAGATAAACACACTAGGAGATGAATGAGGGTGGGGAGACTTCCGTGTGTATAGAAGGGCCTAGCAGAATCCCCTCTGCCCTCCAGGCCACTTGCCAGGAAATGGAATAAAAAGCAGGCTCTCCTGCTCCACTTGTTATTATTTCTCTAGTCTGTCTTTTTGGCCCAATGCCTATAATTCCAGTTAGCTGTGTGTGTGTTGTGAATAGTATGTGCTTTCGTGCGCCTCTTTGAGTTTTCTAGCTGGCATTTCTCCATGACAAGTGTCAAATAATAATTAAGAATTGAGAATTTCTTTAGAAATTGTGCTATAAGAACTATTAAGCTTTCTGTTACTTGACTGGAGGAGCCAGAAATCTCTCTCCTGTTTGAAAAAATACTCTTTTGGACATATCACTTGTTTTATTTTTTGAATTAAATTTTGGAGTTATTTTATCCACACCCAAATTTTGTTGGATTATTTAAAACTAGAATTGAGTTGAATCTGTAACTTAACTTGAATAAGAATGGATGGTATAGTTTTTAGTCATCCCCTCTAGAAATTTTCTCGTTTTTCATTTGTTTAAATCTTTTTGTATCTCTCAGTGATGATTTATGGAGATTTTGCTTATATCTCACCACATTTACTTAAGGATATTTTAAGTTTTTTGATTGCGATGGTGCTAGGTGGTCCTCTATTTTATTATTTGCAATTAGTGAGAAGCAGGGAAAAAAATCCTGACTTTTTTTTTTTTTTAATTTATTGGGGTGACAATTGTTAGTAAAATTACATAGTTTTCAGGTGTACAATTCTGTATTACATCATCTATAAATCCCATTGTGTGTTCACTACCCAGAGTCAGTTCTCCTTCCATCACCATATATTTGATCCCCCTTACCCTCATCTCCCACCCCCGACCCTCCTTACCCTCGTAACCACTAAACTATTGTCTGTGTCTATGAGTTTTTGTTTCTCATTTGTTTGTCTTGTTTTTTTGTTGTTTTTGGTTTATATACCACATATCAGTGAAATCTTATGGTTCTCTGCTTTTTCTGTCTGACTTATTTCGCTTAGCATTATACTCTCAAGATCCATCCATGTTGTCACAAATGTTCCTATATCATCTTTTCTTAACGCCGAATAGTATTCCATTGTGTATATATACCACTACTTCTTTGTCCATTCATCAATCGAAGGACATTTTGGTTGTTTCCATGTCTTGGCAACTGTAAACAAAGCTGCAATGAACATTGGAGCACACGTGTCTTTATGGATAAATGTTTTCAGATTTTTTGGGTAGATATCCAGGAGAGGGATTGCTGGGTCATATGGTAATTCTATTCGTAATTTTTTGAGGAACCTCCACACTGCCTTCCATAACGGCTGCACCAGTCTGCATTCCCACCAACAGTGTATGAGGGTTCCTTTTTCTCAAAAGCCTCCCAACACTTGTTACTATTTGTCTTGTTGATGATAGCCATTCTGACTGGGGTGAGGTGATCTCATTGTGGTTTTGATTTGCATTTCTCTGATGATTAGTGATGTTGAGCATTTTTTCATGTCTATTTGCCATTTGTATGACCTCTTTGGAGAAATGTCTCTTCAAGTCCTCTGCCCATTTTTCAATTGGGTTGTTTGTTTTTTTGTTGTTGAGTTGCATGAGTTCCTTGTGTATTTTGGATATTAGCCCCTTATCGGAGGCACTGTTTGCAAAAATCTTCTCCCATTCAGTTGGTTGCCTCTTTATTTTGTTGATGGTTTCTTTTGCTGTGCAGAAGCTTTTAAGTTTCATATAGTCCCATTCATTTATTTTAGCTTTTACTTCCATTGCCTTTGGAGTCAAATTAATAAAATGCTCTTGGAACCCAAGGTCCATAATTTTAGTACCTGTGTTTTCTTCTATGCAGTTTATTGTGTCAGGTCTTATGCTTAAGTCTTTGATCCATTTTGAATTAACTTTGGTACATGGTGACAGATAGCAGTCCAGTTTCATTCTTTTGCACGTGGCTATCCAGTTCTCCCAGCACCATTTATTGAAGAGGCTGTCTTTCCTCCATTGTATGTTTTTAGCTTCTGTGTCAAAAATTATCTGTCCATATTTATGTGGTTTTATTTCTGGGTTCTCACTTCTATTCCATTGGTCTATGTATCTGTTTTTCTGCCAATACCATGCTGTTTTGATGATTGTAGCCCTGTAGTACAAGCTAAAATCAGGGAGTGTGATACCTCTAGTATTGTTCTTTTTTCTTAGGCTTGCTTTGGCTATTCGCAGTCTTTTGTGGTTCCAAACAAATCTGATGATTTTTTGTTCTATTTCTTTAAAAAATGCCATTGGGATTTTGATGGGGATTGCATTAAATCTGTATATTGCTTTGGGTAATATGGCCATTTTAACTATGTTGATTCTTCCAATCCATGAGCACAGAATGTCTTTCCATTTCTTTGTGTCTTCTTCAATTTCTTTCAAAAATGTCGTATAGTTTTCAGCATATAGGTCCTTCACATTCTTGGTTAAGTTTATTCCTAGGTATTTTATTATTTTTGCTGCAACTGCAAAAGGAATTGGTTTTTGTATTTCTTTTTCTGAGATTTCATTGTTAGTATATAGGAATGCAATGGACTTTTGTGCGTTGATTTTGTAGCCGGCAACTTTACTGTATCATTGATTGTTTCTAATAGCTTTTTGGTGGAGTCTTTAGGGTTTTCTATATATAGCATCATGTCATCTGCGAAGAGTGATAATTTAACTTCTTTATTCCCAATTTGGATGCCTATTATTTCTTTCTCTTGCCTGATTGCTCTGGCAAGGACTTCCAACACTATGTTGAAAAGCAGAGGTGATAGGGGACAGCCCTGTCATGTTCCTGAACGTAGAGCAAAGGGCTTCAGTTTTTCACCATTAATTATGAGATTAGCTGAGGGCTTGTCATATATGGCCTTTATTATGTTAAGGTATTTTCCTTCTATACCAATTTTATTAAGTGTTTTAATCATAAATGGATGTTGTATTTTGTCAAATGCTTTTTATGCATCAATTGATATAATCATGTGATTTTTGTCCTTTATTTTGTTTATGTGATGTGTCACATTGATGGATTTCGGGATGTTGAACCATCCTTGTGCCCCAGGGATGAACCCCACTTGGTCGTGATGAATAATCTTTTTAATGCATTGTTATATTCGATTTGCTAGAATTTTGTTTAGGATATTTGCATATGTATTCATCAGAGATATTGGTCTGTAGTTTTCTTTTTTTGTGCTGTCCTTACCAGGTTTTGGTATCAGGGTAATGTTGGCCTCATAAAATGAGTTAGGGAGTACTGTCTCTTCTTCAATTTTTTGAAAGAGTTTGAGCAGGATTGGTATTAGATCCTTTTTGAAGGTTTGGTAGAATTCACTAGTGAAGCCATCTGGTCCCGTACTTTTGCTTTTGGGAAGGTTTTGGATGACTGATTCAATTTTGTTACTGGTGATCGGGCTGTTTAGATTTTCCAGTTCTTCATGGTTCAGCCTTGGAAGGCTATATGTTTCTAAGAACTTGTCTGTTTCTTCTACGTTACTGAATTTGGTGGCATATAGTCCTTCATAGTATTCTTGGATGATCCTTTGTATTTCTGTGGTGTCCGTGATAAATTCCCCTTTTACGTTTCTGATTTTGTTAATTACTGTCTTCTCTCTTTCTATCTTAGTGAATCTAGCCAAGGGTTTGTCAATTTTGTTAATCTTTTCAAAGAACCAGCTCTTTGTCGCATTAATTTTTTCTATTGTCTTTTTGTTCTCTATTTCATTTAGTTCTGCTCTGATTTTTGTTATTTCCTTTCTTCTGCTGACCTTGGGTTTCACTTGTTCTTCTTTTTCTAGTTCTTTAAGGTGTAACATGAGGTTATTTGTTTGGGATTTTTCTTGTTTCTTGAGATAGGTCTGTAAATTTCCCTCTTAAAACTGCTTTTGCTGCATCCCAAAAATTTTGGTAGGATGTATTTTCATTGTCATTTGTTTCTGTGTATCTTTTGATCTCTCCTGTAATTTCTTCTTTGACCCAGTCGTTCTTTAAAAGTATGTTGTTTAATCTCCATGTATTTGTGTTTTTTCCTGCTTTCTTTTTGCAGTTGATATCCAATTTCAAAGCCTTGTGATCAGAGAATATGCTTGGTATGATTTCAATCTTCTTAAATTTGCTGAGGCTGATTTTATGTCCCAATATATGGTCTATCCTTGAGAATGTTCCATGTACACTAAAAAAGAATGTATACTCTGATGCTTTAGGATGAAGTGCTATATAAATGTCAATTATGACCATTTCATCTAATGTGTCATTTTGAGCTGCTATTTCGTTATTTATTTTCTGTTGGATGATCTATCCATAGCTGTCAATGATGTATTTAAGTCCCCTAGTATAATTGTGTTTTGGTCAATTTCTCCCTTTAGTTCTGTTAGTAGTTGCTTGGTATATTTCGGTGCTTCCTGATTGGGGGCATAAATATTGATGACTCTTATGTCTTCTTGTTGTATATTCCCCTTTACCATTATGAAATGTCCATCTTTGTCTCTTGTTATCTTTTTCACCCTGAAGTCTGTTTCATCTGATATCATTATGGCTACACCTGATTTTCTCTGGGTACCATTTGCTTGCAGTGTCAATTTCCACCCTTTCACTTTGAGTCTATGCTTGTCCTTGTAGCTGAGATGTGTCTCTTGGAGACAGCATATGGTTGGGTTTAGTTTTTTGATACAATCTGCTACTCTGTGCCTTTTTATTGGTGAGTTCCGTCCATTTACATTTAGGGTGATTATTGATATGTGAGGATTTCCTGTCATTCTATCTTTAGTTTTCTGGTAAGGCTGTGTCTCCATTGTTTCTTTGCCTTTTTGTTGTTGTCTATTATTTCTGTGTGGTGGTATTCTATGATGTTTCCCTCTGTTTCTTCTTTTATTACAGTATATATTTCAGTTCTGGATTTTTTTTTGAGTGGTTACCCTTAAGTTTATGTAAAAGAAAGTTTGATATTTAGAGTATTCCATTTTCTTCAGCACACTTACTTTCTCCATTCCTATATTCTGGTTCAGGCCTTTATGTTTTGGTTGCCACAAATTGTCCCTGTTGATGGTGGTCGAATAGCCTCCTTTAGTATTTCTTGTAGTGCAGGTTTTGTATTAGAAAATTCCCTCAGCTTCTGTATGTCTGGAAAGGTCTTTATTCCGCCTTCATATCTAAAGGATATCTTTGCTGGATATATTATTCTTGGCTCATAATTTCTCTCTTTCAATAGTTTGAATATTTGGTTCTACTCCCTCCTGGCTTGTAGAGTTTCTGCTGAAAAATCTGATGATAATCTAATGGGCTGTCCTTTGTAGGTTACCGTCTTTTTTTCCCTGGCTGCTTTGAGGATTCTCTTTGTCGTTGATTTTAGACAGCTTCAATACAATGTGCCTTGGAGAAGGCCTGTTGGGATTGAGGTAATTAGGTGTTCTATTTGCTTCTTGGATTCGAGGATCCAGTTCTGTCCACAAATTTGGAAAGTTCTCATCAACAATTTGTTTGAATATATTCTCTGTTCCCTTCTCTCTTTCTTCTCCTTCTGGTATGCCCATTATTCTTATATTGCTCTTTCTGATGGAGTCAGAAAGTTCTTGTAGAGTTCTTTCATTTCTTTTAAGTCTCAAGTCTCTTTCTTCTTCCATCTGTGTAATTTCCAGGTTTCTATCTTCGATGTCCCTGATTCTTTCCTCCATCTGGTCAGCTCTATTACCTAAGCTGGTTATTTCATTCTTAATTTCTTCTATTGAGTTCTTAATCTCCAGAAATTCTATTTGGTTCTTTTTTAAAATTTCAATCTCTTTTGTAAAATGCTCATGTTGTTCTTTGATTGTGTTTCTGAGTTCATTAAACTGCCTGTCTGTGTTTTCTTGCATCTCGTTGAGTTTTTTTCAGAACTGCAATTTTGAATTCTCTGTCATTTAAGTCACATATTTCCATATCTTTAAGTTCCTTTTCTGGAGACTTTTCACTTTCTTTCTGAGCTGTCTGTTGCCTTGGTTATTCATGGCAATTACGGATTTATTATTTCTCTTCCTAGACATCTACAGGAGTGGCTTTTGCAACAGGTTGATAGGAAGAGGTCTTTCTTTTGTTTTCCAGTACTTGTTGGTAGAATGTTTTATTTTCTCTCTGACTGCAGCCTTTTATTTCTCTCTCACATGGTAGTGCTATGTTTTCTCTGCACTATTCCAGCTTCTCACACAATGGGGGGATTCCCTGGGAGACGGGCTTCTCCTCTGTTAATAGTTCGCCTGGGTCACAGGGCACAGTGTCCCGGTGGGTATGCGGAGAGCTTTTGAAGTTCCAAAGCTCTTCCTGCACCAGATTCAGAGCCCGTATGTTTCAGCATTTCTGTTTACTCCTGCAGGGATCTGCCCAGATAGGTGGGGCCAGGGGCGGGGTGAGTTGTGAGAGGTGGCCCAGAGCAATGGCGGCGACCACCACCACAGCCGGTCCTGCTTCCACAGCTCCCTCCACTTTGCCAGAACTAGTTGGGCTGCGAATCTGTGTCTGCGGTCCACAGTTCTCAGAACAGCAAATATTCTGTTCTTTTGATCTGACACTGCTACTGTTCCGTTTCTAGCACCGGGCAGGTGGGGGTGGGGCGAGCTCTGGGAGGGTAGGGAGGGGGCGGCTAGGCTCAGTGCCTAAGGCTTCTGTTCTCTGCTCAGCAGTGAGGGCTTAAACCCTCGTTTTCAACCTTCTTCCCTCAGTCTTTTCTCCGAGGTCTCTGCCGTGAGTGTTGGGTTCAGCCGTGTTATATGCTGTCCCCTCAGCCCTGTGGGCCATAAGCGGAGCCCTAGCAGTCCGAGCTCTTCCCTCTCCCGCAGCTGCGGTAGTTCCGGGAAGCAGCGAGCTCGGCGCACTGAGCGAGGTCTGCGTCCTGCGCCCGCGCGGCTCCGTCTCTGCGCACTTCTCCCTTCCCTCCTCCCCCCACTCGCGCGAATCTCCCACCTGTAGGTGATTTCAGTCGGTAGTGGGCCTCTTCGTCTTGCCTGTCTGCTGTGCAGGGAGTCCTTTGTGGAGTTTTTGTTGTTCGATTAGTTGTAAATTCCAGGGGAGCTTTACAGAGGCTCACCTCACGCGCCGTTTTTTTCTTTCATTATTTTTAAATGGCATAATCCTGACTTTTGAATAGTGCTCTTTTGCCCACCTTACTATTCCCAAAAATCAAATATTATTTGGCTGGTTTTTTGTGATTTTCCAAATTTGATTTCTCCTAACACTGTGCATGAGAGCTTGTTCCTTGTTCTTGATCTTACAACATGCACTAGAAAAGTTCGTTTCCTCAGTCTGACCGTATCGCCTGTTATTTCATGGAGTACATGTGTACATTTTAGAGAGATTCCAATACTTTAAAATGATACTTATTTGTTTGCTTTTTGTAAAAGAGGACACTACTTTACCCAATAGTATTTGATTTTCCAGTAATTTGATTTAAAAAAATTAGACTCTGTAGAATTTCTTCCTATATAAAAGAAATAAAATACTTTTAAAAATTAAAACAAACATTCATACCCTCATATAAATAGAACACTACTTAGCAATAAAAAGGAACAAACTACTGATATATGCAACAATATGGATGATTCTTAAAAACATGCTGAATGAAAGAAGTCTTACACAAAAGAGACCATATTGTTTGATTCCATTTATATGGAAATTAATTTATGTGGAAAAAAATCAACAGTAGTTGTCTCTGTGAGTTAGAAAAAGGGATTGACTGAGAAGAGGTATAAGGGAACTTTCTGGGGTGATCAAATTGTACACTCAAGATAAGACCATTTGGGCCAGCCCGGTGGCTTAGGCAGTTGGAGCTCCATGCTCCTAATGCTGAAGGCTGCCGGTTCGATTCCCACGTGGGCCAGTGGGCTCTCAACCACAAGGTTGCGGGTTCGACTCCTCGAGTCCCGCAAGGGATGGTGGGTTCTGCCCCCTACAACTAAGATTGAACATGGCACCTTGAGCTGAACTGCCAGTGAGCTCCCAGATGGCTCAGTTGTTTGGAATGTGTCCTCTCATCTGCAAGGTTGCCAGTTCGACTCCTGCAAGGGATGGTGGGCTGTGCCCACTGCAACTAATAATGGCAACTGGGCCTGGAGCTGAACTGTGCCCTCCACAACTACGATTGAAAGGACAACAACTTGACTTGGAAAAAATCCTGGAAGTACACACTGTTCCCTAATAAAAATCTTTAAAAAAAAAAAGAAAGAAAGATAAGGGTATTTTATTGTATGGAAGTATTACCTTAAATGGAAAAAAAAAATAGAAAAACCACAAGCAAATATTAAACTTTAGTTGATGTGTATGCTTAAATCTTTAGAAGTTAAATGTCTTGATGACTGCAACTTTGAAATGCATCGAAAACATGAGATGGATTGATGGATGGATCGAGGTATAGATAGGTAGGTAGATATGTGATAAAGTGAGTAGCAAAACGTCAATTGTAGAATCTAGGTAGTGGGTATATGTAATGTATAATTCTTCCAACTTTTCTGTTTGAAATTTTTCAGTGTAAAACACTAGGGATAATATTAAACCAAAGAGACAGACAAAATACAGAAGAAAATATGTAAAAATTTACTGGAATGGCCAAAATTGAGTTTGAAAAATATCTTTATGATTTTTGGGGTCATTGTCATGGTTTTCGTCTGGTATTTGCTTGTCCTGCAGCCTTTCTTAGCCCCCCAGATGCTGGTTCTTCTCCAGCTACTGCCATCCCTTGGTTGTAACATTCTTAATTCTAGTGGGAAGTTTCAGGTAGCTCAGTTTCAGGTGGCTGGTCGCACAGCTATACCAGGTCACTGATAGGTTTGCCACTGCCAGAAATAAACAAAACCCTATATGGAAACTACCAGAGGCACTTTTTTGTTTTTAATCTACTTTAAAGGGGAGTAAAGATAGAGCAGGCTATTGTCTCAAATACCATGAGTTAGTCTGAAGTTTTTATATATTGATTAAAGACAGAGAAAATACAGAAAACTGTTTTTACAAACTGAAATCATGCAGACACAAAAGAAATTTATTTCACATTGTGAAAGACAGGCCCTGAGGTTAGAAGAAAAAGAGAGGCAAGAGAATCCTCACCTTTCACAGTGACCTCTGCCAGCACATCTGACTTGAGTCCTTGCCACAGCCAGGTCAGCAGCCAGTGGGGGCTCTGTTTAGTTCACTTGGTAAATGCGGCTGCTTCAGCAGCACAGAGTAAGACATTGACAGCTCAGCTGCTAAACAAACCGAGTGCATTTAGCTTTAAGCCATTTGCTTTGTATTAGGTTGGTGCAAAAGTAATTGCGGTTTAAAAGGTTGTTACGCAGCAGCCTAACCGTCTGTCCCCTCGTACCTGCCCCTAAAGAAATGAGAGTCTGTGAGACGGATCCTTTCAGGGACTTTGCTTCACCTTTCTGCTTACACCTTATGTCTCCCTGTTTGACCCCAAAAGATGTCTGGTCAGCCAATGACAGGTAAGATTCCCCTAGTGGGGAGGAACCCAAGCCAGGCGCAGCTGCCTGGGGACCACCAGAAGAACTCGTGGGGTCAATAGAGGTGGGCACAGCCCCCCACCTCCCCCCGGCAAAGGAGAGCTTCTGCCTATGTGGCTATATTCCTTCCCACAACCTGCTTGGGAAGTGAGTCAATGATGTGATAACATCAGTTCTCCTATTCTTATCAGTAAGTTTCAGCATAAAGGATTTGTCCCTGGGGAGGCACCTACCACAATTGTTAAGACATCATGGGACTTTATTCCGGCTGCTTGCAGGCAAGGGTGATTGGTTTGAACCAGTTTTCTGGTATGATGTATGAGACTCACAGACAGTGGAGAAAACAATGCTACTTTCTTGTGTGTACATCAATAAAAGCCACATGGCGGCCCGATTCGGGGCTCTCAGTCCTTTGAGGCTGGGAGACCCTTGGCCCCTGTTTCATAACTTTCTTGATTTCTGTTTCTTTCTTAACCCTTCGCCGCCCCTTCTCGTTCGCTCACTGCCTGTGTTGTGCTGGACGTGACAAAAGGTTAAAAATAATTGCAAAAACCACAATTACTTTTGCACCAACCTAATAGTTTTCCTCTAAAAAGCTGATTTTCTTCTTGAAGAGAGATCCTTCTTTTTTATTCCATAATTTCTGGTCTCAGAGAGTTTATTTGTCACTAAGCAGATCCACAGAGGCCTGGCAGTGTGGATCAGCAGATGTGTCGCCACCTCTCCGTCCTTTGTTGGTTCCATTTTTTGCCCCATTGACCCTTATGGCTGTGACTAGAAGAAATAGAGATGACACTTTATATCAGTAGATGTCTTTGTGTTTGCAGGTGCTTTCCGTGGGTTATCGCATTTCTTTATTCTTCCTAAAGACTCTGGCAGAAAGGAATTATTTCGTGCATTTTATAGATGAAGAAACTGAGGCTTAGAAACAGGGAGCTGCTAGGAAGAATATAAGGTGTATGTGTGCGTGCGTGCGTGTGTGTGCGTGCGTGTGTGTGTGCGTGCGTGCGTGTGCGTGCGCGCGCGTGTGTGCGTGCGTGTGTGTGCATGTGTGTGGTGTGTGCGTGCGCGCTTGTGTGTGTGTGCATATGTGTGTTTGTGCATGCGTGTGTGTGTGGTGTGTGTGTGCGTGCGTGTGTGTGTGGTGTGCATGCGTGCGTGTGTGGTGTGTGCGTGTGCGTGTATGTGTGCTCTCATATACACATGTACGTGTGTGTTTAGTAGCAGGCGATGGCAGTATGTGTTATGCTGCTTTAGAATCAGTCATGTGATAACCATAGCTAGTTAGGATTTAAAAATGTCACGGTTCCAGCCAGAGGCCATGTGATGAGTTCCCTTCGCTATAAAGAAAAACACTCCTGTGTGTCTCCTCCACTACACTTATGATCACCAACTATGTGGGGATTTTCCCACACCAGACAATTCTGTGACACCAGCTCAGTGTCCTACAATTTAACTCAATTCTGTCACTGTCAGGAAATAGTTACCTGCAGGTTAAGGGTTCAGTCCCACAAGACTGCCCCCGTCTCCTTCAAAGGCCAGTCACAAGTCCAGGTTCTCATCTGTGCCTCTGACCAACTGGCTGTAAATCAGAGGTTTCCCATGATCTCAAGTTCAATTAATTTGCTTAGAGGGGCTCACAGGACTCAAGAAAACATCTGATTTAGTAGATTTCTGGTGTGTAATGAAAGGATATAACTCAGGAACAGCCAGGTGGAAGAAGGGGTGAGGAGCTTACATGCCCTCTCCCAGCACCTCCACGAGTTCACCAACCTGGACGCTCCAAAACCCAGTCTTGTGGGATTTTTTGGAGGCTTCATTGTGTAGGCAGGGTTGATTAAATCAGTGACCTTTGGTGATTGATTCAACCTCCAGCCTCAGCTTCCTCCCTGGAGGTCAGAAGGTGGTGCTGAAAGTTGCTGGTTAACATAAGCTCTTGTGGTTGAAAGGGGATTGTTATGAATAACAAAAGACCTATTTCACTTTTATCTTGAGCTATTTCAGGAACGGGGGACAAAACCAAATACAATAAAAGGTGTTTCTGTGGCTCTTATATAGGACATTTACAATAATTTAGCAGCTCTGTGCCAGAATCAGTGGATGAAGATCAAATATATATTTTTATTATAAGTCACAGTATCGCACTAAGGCCCTGGCTAAACACAGCTGCAAGTGCTGCCTCTGCCTCAGGAAATACAGGGTGGAGCTCTCATGCTTTCTTCTCTTACTTGTACATGAGGTATCTTAATGAACTGAAAGAGTTACTTCGCCACCTGAGAGCCATATATTGATTTCCTGCCCCACTTTAAAGTGGCCCTGCAGACCTAGAGGTACGCATAGCACCCCCACTGGTGTGACTTCTAGAGCTCTGATAACCAGCCTAGAGTGTGTCTAAATGATTTTTATTTTTTTTTGCAGCAAAAATTAGATGTAGAGTTTCAGAAGAGGCTGGAAAGGAATAAAATTGCTGCAGAGGAGCAGACGGCAAAGCGACGAAAAAAGCGGTGAGGGCTTTGTGGCATCCCATAACTAATGAGACTGATGGGCAAACATGGGAAAGCACATGGTTGGTGAATGAGTCCTGGCGATGCCAGCAGAGCGAATCCCCCAGAGTGGGGACTCAAACCCTGGGTCAGGAAGGTTCTTGGCTTCACATAGGACAGAATTCAAGCGTAAACCAATACAGAGTTTAAAGTGAAGGTAAGTTTATTTAGCAAAGTAAGAAAAGGAAGGTCGCTCCACAGACAGCGTGGCGGTCTCTAATCGCTAGTGGAAGAGAGACCCCCTCCATCCACTGGGCTGGGGTTTGTTTGTGTTACGGAAAATTTCTTGGTATGGAGGAAAGAAAACAATGGTAATTTTATCTTTAACTTCTGTAAGATGCAAGATTCAAGAATAGAGGCAGGTTTATCTTTAACTTTTGTAAGGCACACCTGTGGCATATTTGTAGTAGGCTTAATTATGGGTGTGGCCATAATGGAATCTCTGCTTAATAGCCTGTGGATGGTTCTGTGTGATTGATTAACGTCTGCCTGAGTTCCGTGCCTTGGAGCATACTGGCAGCAGGCTTGGAATCCAGCCTCCTACTTTCTTCTTTTATAAAAACATTTCTCATCCCCCTTCCCTAAATTACTTGCAGTCGAAAGTTCGCTTGTGTCACCTGTAGTGGTCTTGAGCAGTACAACCCACTGTGGAACAATCCAGTACCTGGCTTTTCTTCCAGTACCTGGGGAGAGATCAAGTCACTTATTGTGCCCCTCCCACAGTTTGTTAAATTCTCCAAAGCTTGGAGGTCAGCATTTTGGTGATTGCATGAATTTCTGTATTTCACTTCTGTATTTTAACATCAGGTTTAACTAGGTGCTGGGAGCAAGCTTCTCATTTAGCGTCTTCCTTAAATTGCGGTCTGTGACCTCCCTAAATGACTACATGAGTATACAGGCTACGTGTGTGTGTTTTAGTAAGTGTTCCCTTGTTGGCGTAAGAAATGTCCAACCTGGTAGAGGATTATTATAAAGAATTTATGTGATCCAAACTGACAGCAGTTGCCGGGAAGCAAAATCTTAAATGCTTCCCAGAGTGGCAGTTTGCAACTTCTTTTATGTATTTGAAATTAAGAGGGAAGTAAGGAAGATTACTGCAAGGTGGGATTGGATTACAGGATAGTTAAGGTTATGTGCTCTCTTGAGGGTGGTTCTTATGAAAAGAGGCATTTCAAAGGTGTGTTAACCTAGATGCACAGAAATAGTGGACAGGGCTTGCTTAAGGCAAAGATAAACCTTCTACTAAAGAAGTTACGTGCTTAGGAATTTATGATCAGATCACCTGTAAGGTTACTTTCCGTAGAACCCCTTTTTCATTCACACCTGCAACTTTTTGAGAGCCTAGCTTTATTCTAAAAAGAGTCCCTGAATACCTTGGAATGAAAAAGCATCTCCAGTATTTCTGAGATTGCTTTAATCACCTCAGGACTCCTGAGGATTTTATCTTAACTCATGAAGAAAGCAGCTTGATAATGTTGATGTTGGAGTAGCAGAATCATAAAGTATTTCTTTCATTTTATTATTGTGGTGTTTGTGTAATTATAAAGCCTTTAAAGAGCCTATAAGTAGATGTTTCTGTTCTAAAATATACAATAAGGTAGCCAAGGAATTAATGTATTTATATTACATTTGTAGCCAGAAGTTAAAAGAGAAGAAATTATTGGCAAAGAAGATGAAACTTGAACAGAAGAAACAAAAAGAAGGTGAGTGGTACCCACTTGTCTCGGTGGTGACCTTTCTTCACAGAATCTGACCTGTCAAGAGTGAGATTTAGAGTTTGTCGCTGGCTGGCTAGTGAAGAAATGAGGGCTTTTCTAGTAGTTAGGACTCATTTCATTGCAAGTGTCAGAAAGTCAAACGGGGTTAAACAAAAAGAAAGATACTGGCTCACGTGAAGTCCAGGACAGACATGGCTAGTCCAGGAGCTCAGTGGTATTGGCGTTCACTGTCTTCTTCTGTCCCCTGGCTCCCTGTGCTCGCAGGCCTGTGTCCTCCCTGTGGTTATAGGTTCCTGCCTCATTCTTGTCCCGTAGGAAAGACTGAGGGGCCGTCCCTAGCAAAAGTGTATCTGTGTCCCATTTGTCTATGATCATGTCACTTGGCAAGTCAGTTAAGAATGCTTTTGGCCAAAAGAAACCGAAAACTCAACTAGCAGTAGTGAAAAACTAAGAGGAGTTCCTTTTTCACACACAACAAGAAATGTGGTGGTAGCTGGCAGCCTCATTTCAGCAGTTCAGTGGTGTCAGGCCTAGCACCCCTGTAGTTCTCTGGGCCTTTATCCTGCGTGATGCAGCTGCTGCAGTCCCTGGCATCATACCTATGTTCAAAGCAAGAAGAAGAGGGAAAAGAAGTGGTACTTGTCTGGTCTGTTTTTTTGTAACTGAAGAGCTAAGCAGTTCCTAGATATTCCCAGCAGATGTCGCCTTATATCTCATTGGTCAGTACTAGGTCACTCGCCATCCCTTGCGGCATTCCCACTAGATGAATAGAAACCAGAATTGTCATGACTGTCTCTAACCTATGGTGATCCATTGTTGGGAGCTGGGGACATTGCCACCCGAGACAGAATTGAGATTTTGTTAACAAGGAGGAAATAGGGGTGAGGAATGTGTCAGCATCCCACAGTGCTGCCAGCGTTGCCCACCTTTGAACCTATCACAAGGCCAGAGGTGCCAGCCATTCCCCTGGAAGCCCCTGGGCTGAGAATCAGGGAGAGGGCCTAAAATAGGAAGGAGCAAGGATGTTAAGAGACAAAAAAATGGCAACTCTCTACTACATTACTGAATCTGTGGCTATTCCCTCATTGAGGAGGCATGCTTCCTGGTTAGACAATTGTGATTTTTGATTTTAAGATAAAGTCAGATTTTCACTGGTGTGCTGAAAAAGATTGGCCCCTTCCAGGACCAATTTCTTTATGAGCTGTAAATGTACTATGTGACACACCATATATGGTATGATTTTTGACTGTTTGCCACCGTTTCCTAGAAGAAATTACTTTCCAGTGCTGAAATGTGATTGCTAGGACCTCATCCCTTAAATAACCCCCCTCATCACTTCGCCTGCCCTACCCCCAGCATGCACACTCACACAGGAATGTGGGAGCACTGGGTCCAATGACTGCAGCCTTGGGCACAGGAGTCAGTCTCATGTTCTGCGGAAGGAGATACCAGAGCTTAGACGCATTATAGCGGGAAATAGAAAGTTATCCTTGGCTCTAGGTAATTTGATGCTCCTTCCTCGGGGTCTGTTGCTTTTGCTGCTTGTCATTGTTCTTCTATATGTGTTTAGTGACTTTCCTGAACTAATTCTGTAAAGCCTATATTTGTTGTGTGTGACCACCAAGGTGTTTGCTTGGTTAGCTGAGTGGCCACTTGATGATTAGAGATTTCCTTAAATGCCTTGAACCAATAAACCTTCCAGTCTTTGCTAAGGGGTTCCGTGTGTGTTGGAGCGTGCCTTCAGCATTATGGCAGGCAGTGCACAAGTCTGCATTAGCCTTCACTCCCTCCTTGCACAGAGCCTCAGGGTCAGCCAGAGGTGAGATTAGGGCCATCATTTGCCTTTCTTAGACGTATGCACAGCTCTGCACATGCATGTGGCCTTCTAGATTCCCAGCGTTTCCTCTTAAGCTTTTGATCGGCTCCTGTGATATTAAGCAGTTGCCACCGATTATTTTTGACAAACACCCTGGGGAAAAGGCTGTTTTGCCCTGAGTCAAGTTGAAAAAAGATAAGCCTTGAAAGTGGAAGTTTCCAGGGAGCCGCCAGACAGATCAAATAAGGACAGAACTCTGTGTATGGAACTTCTGAGGAGCTCCTAACAGTTTACCTCCTCCGGTGGCTGTTAGGATGCTAGCTTTTACAGCTGCTGTGACGAGGAAGTTGGTTTTGAGGGCGAGCTCAGATCTGGGGGGAGAGGGTAGGGAATAGGGCAAGGAATAGGAGTTTGCGGTTTTTACCCAGATTCAGCCATTTTTCTCAAACAATCCAAGAAATATTTCCAGAATTCTGAAAAGGTTGGTTTTGATGATTATCGTCAGTGTTCTTGAGGCTTTTATTGAGGAGCAGATTTTTAGAGGTCTTTACTCTGCCGTTCTGAAAGTGCTTCCAGCCCCTTAAATTTTAATTTACCTATATTTGAAATACCGTGTTTCCCTGAAAATCAGACCGAGCTGGACAATCAGCTTAATGTGTCTTTTGGAGCAAAAATTAATATAAGACTGGGTCTTATTTTACTGTGAGACCCGGTCTTATATAATATAATATAACAACATAATATAATATAATATAATACCCCGTCTTGTATTAACTTTTGCTCCTAAAGATGCATTAGAGCTGATTGTCTGGCTAGGTCTTATTTTCAGGGAAACACTGTATGTTTCCTGTAGACATCAAATGTTTGGAATATGTTTTTTATCCATTCTGACAGTCTCTATCGATCTTTTTACTGATGTGTTTGAATTTCAAGACTACCGTTCTATTTGGGTTTTGTTCCCTCTCTTTTTTGTTTCTCAGTTTTCCCTTCCCTGTCTTCTTTTGGATTATTTGAACGTTTTTATTCCATTGTAATTTATCTATTGTGTGTGTGTTTTTTTAAAGATTTTATTGGGGAAGGGGGACAGGACTTTTTTGGGGAACAGTGTGCACTTCCAGGACTTTTCTCCAAGTCAAGTTGTTGTCCTTTCAATCTTAGTTGTGGAGGGTTCTGTTCAGCTTCAAGTTGTTGTTCTTTCAGTCTTAGTTGTGGAGGGTGCAGCTCAGCTCCAGGTCCAGTTGCCGTTGCTAGTTGCAGGGGGCACAGCCCACCATCCCTTGTGGGAGTCGAACCGGCAACCTTGTGGTTGAGAGGACACACTCCAACCAACTGAGCCATCCGGGAGCTCAGCGGCAGCTCAGCTCAAGGTGCCGTGTTCAATTTTAGTTGCAGGAGGCGCTGCCCACCATCCCTTGCGGGACTCGAGGAATTGAACTGGCAACCTTGTGGTTGACAGCCCACTGGCCCATGTGGGAATCGAACCGGCAGCCTTCGGAGTTAGGAGCATGGAGCTCTAACCGCCTGAGCCACCAGGCTGGCCCTCTATTGTGTTTTTAACTACAGTTGACCCATCAGCAACATGGAGGTTAAGGGTGCCGACACCTCCTCCACCCACCCTGCAGTCAAAAATCTGAGTATCTGTAACTTAAGTCAGCCCTCCACATATGCTGATTCTCATCCACAGTTGGTTGAATCTGAAGATGAGAAACCCAAGGATACTTACTAAAAAAAAAAAAAAAAAATCTAAGTAGACCTGTGCAGTTCAAACCCATGTTGTTCAACGGTCAACTGTATATCCCTTTTTGTAGCTTTATAATTGTTCCCCCAGAGATTACTATATACATACCACTTTCACAGTCTAGTTAGAATCAGTATTTCACCACTTTACTTGGAATGTAGAAACTTCACCACATAGCTTCCTTTATTCTTTATGTTGTAGTTGCCCTATGTATTGCATCTACGTGCATTGAAAACCACATCAGATAATGTTACTATTTTTGTTTGTAATCATCAAATATATTTTAAAGACCTCAAGAGGAGAATAGTATAGCATTGCAACCAGATAGTTAACTTTTTCTGTTGTTCTTCCTTTGTTACTGATGTTCCAAGCTTCCTTCTGGTGTCATTTCCTTGTGTCTGAAGAACTTCCTTTAGTCATTCAGTCAGAACAGGTCTGCTGGCTATGAATTTTCTTAGCTTTTCTTTATATGAGGCTATCTTTACTTCACCCTTGTTCCTGAAGGACACTCTCACTAGATACAGAATTCTGTGTTGGCATTTTTTGTCAGCACTTTAGAAATGTTCCACTCCTCTGGCCTGCATGGTTTCTGATAAAAATCTATAGTCATTCAAATTGTTCTATCATTGTTTTTCTCTGGCTGCTTTCAAGATTTCTCTTTAGATATCAGCACTTTGATTATGATGTGTCTGCACACGGATTTCTTTGGGTTATCCTGTTTGGAGTTCACTCAGCTACTAGGATATGTAGCATATGTCTTTTGTCAAATTTGGGAAATTTTTTTCAGTTATTTATTTACTTTTCGTCTCTTGTTCATATTGGATAATTCCTATTGATTTTATTGATTTGACTTCAAGCTGTCACTTTCCTGTGGCGTCTCCGTTCTGCTAGCTCCGGTCCTATCCAGTGAATTTTCTATCTCAATTATTATATTTTTTCAGAAAAGTTCTAAAGTCTCCGTTCATTCTTCTTTATACCTTCTATTTCTTTGCTTCAGTTTTCTTCCCATTTGTTTCAAGAGTGTTCACCCTTCCTCCCTCCCTGGAAAATTTTTGAAACTGTTGCTTTAAAATATTTGGTAATTCCAACATCTGGGTCATCGCAGTATTGGTGTTTGTTGGTTGAGTGTCCCCATGCAAGTTGAGGTTTTCCTGATTCTCTATGGACATCTTGAACATTACATTGTGAGGCTCTGGGCTTGTTGATACTTGTTTCAGCAGGCAGTCAACCTGGTTGTGTTCAGAACGTGGGTTCTGACCAGCTTTCTGTGCGCTGTGGTTCCAGCGGCAGTTCGGTTTTCAAAGTGTTTGCTGTGCTCTCCAGATGTGTCCTGCATGTGCCACCCAGTGTCCAGTCAGGGTTTCGTTCTTCGAGTTCGGGTCCCAAAGTGTTTGGTATGATTAGGGCTAGATCTGTACACACTGTCAGGTGAGCCCAGGCATTCATAAGCAACTCTGTGGTGTCTCTTCCAATCTCCTCCCTCTCCCTGATCTCCCCAGCCATTTCTGGTCTGGGGCTCCCCTTTTCAGACCTCCAGCCTGAAAGCTGGAACTTGAGTTACTCACTCTGCCACATACTCCTGCACCTGCACCTGCACCAGCGCCAAGCAGGCGGAGGACAGAGGAGAAAAGCAGCAGGGGATGCCTGGCCATCTTAGGGCCACATCCTGTGATCAAAGAGATAAGTTCCCCTCCGAGTGTTCGTGCCTGCAAGCTGCTATTGCTGCCCCAGGCACTGTTGCCACCGTGACACCAGTGGAATTGTCTGGGAGCTGGGGTGTGAGAGAATGGAGAAAAGAGAAGAAATACAAGGATTTCCCTTGCTCTGGGCATTAGGAGTCCCCTTCTTATTTGTCAAATCAGAACTAGGTTTCTCTTGGAGCTCTGTCTGTCTGTGCCCAGTCTCCACTTCTGGGTGTTAGATCGCCCTGAGTCCATGCTCGGGGATAGTGGAGGTGGAGGGGAAAAAACCCAGGAAACTCAATTCTGTTCCTGGAGCACTTTGTATTCTGATCTTTTCCCCCAATCTGCTTACTTTTTGGAATCCATGCATTCTGTTCCCGTTCTAGAGTTGTAGTGGAGAGACGGAGTTGAGTACTTCCTCTATCTTACCTGGGACCCTCTATATGTTTTCCTGAATCCAAATGCAGGACTTTACATTCAGCTCTTTGTATTTTAACTTGGTGTTATTGGCTCTGTTGATTCAGGTTTCCCAAATCCTTTTCAATTCTGGAATTCAGCCTATTACCATGTCTTTCTGGTGTTGTCATGGACAGGTTTAATAAACATATTTCCTTTGTCATTGGTAAAAATGTTGAGCCAAACTGGGCCAGAGCCCTCAAGCATCTACTAGAGAGCTCCATCTAGGCTGGCACACACCTGTTCACTAAGACTCTGGGTGGAGTTATTCTCCAGCTCAGAGTCAGCTAGACTCACCCTTGTTTCATCTTACTTACAGAGATGTCATAGGAAACTAAGAGGTAATTGGAGGTCGTGAAGTAAGTACAGTAGATGTAAGTTCTAGGCTCAGCTCTGACTCTGGCTCACCCTTACCTCAAGCACCTGGCTTCTCATGTTTGAGCCGATTTTTTTTTTTTTTTTTTTAGCTTATAAAATGATAAGCTCTTTCTGGATCTAAAATTCTGCAATTTGATAATTCTGCCAAATGCCTTGCTGTAATGAAGATATATCATATTGGTAGGGGTAGGGGGGAATCCCTCACCAATAAATCTAAGAACCCTTTCAGAATAAGAATCGGAAGTTAGTTTACTTGAGTTTGTACTTTTTTTTTACTTTTTTTTTTGTTTTTTTAAAAATTTATTTATTGGGGTGACATGGTTAGTAAAATTATATAGATTTCAAGTGTACATTTCTATAAAACATCATCTATATATCACATTGTGTGCTCACCACCCAGAGTCAGTTCTCCTTCCATCACCATATATTTGATCCCTTTTACCTTCTTCTACCATCCCCCCACCCTCCTTATTCTCTGGTAACCACCAAACTGTTATCTCTGTCTATGGGTTTTTGTTTCTTTGTCTTGTTCCTTTGTTGCTTTCAGTTTTATATCCCACATATGAGTGAAGTCATATGCCCAAGGCTATCAGGAATATTTGCGGTCATACAACGGGTTTTAGTACCTGCAGGCAGATTTCATCCAGAGCCTTCAACTTGCTGAAAATGGCCGTGTGCCTTTTCACTGGGTCCCCCCTGTCCTGAGCTTCACTTCTATCAAAAAGATGACTGTTCTGTGCCCATGTCACATCATGAAGTCACATCATAGTCACACAGTGTCTTTTTCAAACTGAGGTGCTTGTACTCACTGGGTCATGAAATCATTTTAGAGTTTGCAGCCACTGTGTTTTTCAAACAATAAAATAGACCAGAAGATACCCTGCTGCATCACACTCGGCATAAATATTTTGTGAACCTTTCTTTCAGTTGCTATGTGGGCTGTGGGCTGTGGGCTTTAGTCAAACAACTTTGAAAATCATTGTTAAAGTGCATGGGCCCTGTTCTTAGACTTCATTGTGAAGTTAGCACCAGCACATATTAAAAAATGATTAGTAATTATACACGGTTGTATATGCTTCTTACCAAATGAGCACAATCGAGAATGCTATAGGGATAACTTATAAAAATGGTTTGTGTGCCTTTTACCTCGCCTTCTCAGTGTTCCTAATTTTTCATTTTGTGAAAGAGAAAATAGATTTTCTAAGTGCCTGTTTGAAATGAATAGAAACTTAATGTCGTGATTCCCTGTTGTGCCACAAGGGGGCGTGTGTGCGCCATCGGGTTCTCGATGGACTTGGAGGTAAATCACTCAAGCTTTTTGGCTCTTGTAAAAGGCAGCTAGGGGCAGCTGGCTAGGAGTTCCGTTCTGTTGTTAGGGAGAACATATCCCCACTTGTTGTCCATACTGGTCCAGTAGTTCAGTGAAGACACCATGCAGCGTGGGACTCGTGTGTAAATGACACCGTGGGGTGGCATTAAGCCAATTTGGATTATTATGAAGTCCTGAACTCCCAAAATGATGTTTCTAACACCAGTGTTACTTGTCCTAACATAGGCCTGCCTACCAAAGAAATGCTGGGTGACCTTAAGATGATTTAATACTAGGTATATTAAGAGCAGTTTCTCAGCCTCAGGACTGTTGAATTGACATGTAGGGCCAGAAAATTCTTTCCTATCTGGGCTATATCCTGTGTATTGTAGGACATTTACCAGCATCCTGGCCTCTACCCACTAAATACCAGTAGCACCCATCCTCCCCTTGGTCACTGACATGCAAAAATGTCTTCAGACATTGCCAACTGGTTCCCTAGTGGGGGAGGGGAATAAAACTGCCCCCAATTAAAACTTACCTCAACTGGTATCTGGTGTTCAGAAAGTACTCAGTATATTTTGGATTGAACTGTTTGTTTCAATGCCAAAATTCTTACATATGTTGGAAAACTATCTACATCCCTTGTCTTTTGAAAATAAGGTAGTAATGGTTATTTTAGAAATTTTAGAAATATGCAGAAAATAATAAAGTCAAAAATAATAAATTATCTATAATCCTTACTAAAGTAATCGCTTTAACATTTTGACATTTCTTTTATTTCAATTTTAAAATATACATTATGTAAAACCTGTTTATATAAACTATATTTTGGGTTGTCCTAGTTTTATCACATAACATTGTATCACAAATATTTTCCCATGTTCTTGCAATTCCATAGTACGAGGGATTTTTTTCCTAGTCTAGTCATTCATCTGGTTAAAAAAAAGTTAATAGTTTCAATTACACTTAGTGGCATTTTATCTAGTATTCCTATATTCTGCAAATAAAATCTCAGGTTCTTGGATTTTTAAAATATTATGTAATGGAAAAAGCTCAAATATTATTCTAATAGATCACCTTTCTCTCCATTTTCTTTTAATCTTTCTCAATATACGTATGTCATTTGTACATAGTTATAATCATCTTGTATGAGCAGTTTCCGATTTTATTTTATTTAACATTATAAGCATTTCCAGTCCTTTATAATTTTTCCAGTGACTGATAATATCCATCAGTTAACGTGCCGTGATATACGTAACCCTTTCCCTTTTGTTAAACGTTAGGTTGGTTCTAGTTTTTGTCTCCTTTAGGAGATACTTTAGTGAATATTACGTACCTGTCTTCCCCCTTTCTGGGTGTTTTTCTTAAGATAATATAGCAGTGGGAATGACTAGAGCACAGAGTCTAAAAATATTTCATGGCTCTTGAAATGTATTGCCCTTTTCTTTCCAAAGAAGTAGTACCAGTTTTTACTGTCACCAGCAGTACGCAGCGATGTGCACTTTTGCCATATCCTGGCCGGCACTGGCTTTTAAAAGTTATTCCTCCCCCATGGATAAGAATATGACTTCAGAGGTCTTAGTAAAAACTGAGGATTTAGTAAAGACCTTAAAAAATACAGATCCAGATCTAGCAGGACGTGGTAGCAGCCTCCACTCTCTTCCCTCCCCACCTCCCCACCCCCACCTCCCCCACCTCCCCCACCTCCCCCCTCTCCCCCCTGTGTACAGCCTCCAAAGCTCTTTTTAAAACAGATGGGGTTGTCATTTGTGCTTCTGCTTGTGTAATAACAACAGCTGACATTTACTGAACATTTATTATGTATGTTCCCCCAGTTCTACATGTTTTGCAGGTATTAAGTAACGGGCCTCACAGCAGCCCTGTGACAGGCAGGTGTTAGCCCCATTTTACAAAGGAAATCTGAATAAAGTACAGACTTTAGCTAATACATGTTTCAGTATTGGTTGATTATTGTGACAAATGAACCATATTAACTTAAGATGTTAACAGTAGGGGAAACGAGGTGTATTGGAATTGTTTGTACTATACTGTCTTTGTATTTTTTCTATAAATCTAAAACCATTCTAGGGACCTTAGGCACCAAGCGGCGACGGCACCCGCAGAGCTAGAGGGAGTGAGTGCTGGGGTGGGATTTGATCCCAGATAATGTGTCACTACTGGCTGTGGCCTTACCCACGAGGTGATCCTGCTTGCAACCTAGTCAGCAGCCCCTGCGATCCTGGCACTCCCTGTGCGGCCTTTTCTGTGTCGTTTCACCACCAGTTTGGTCTGGCCACTCCCTGCCATCAGGCTCTGCTCTCACCAAGCTTATACCTCCGCTCGTCCTCCTTGCTGCGCGTGTCCAGGCCTCTGCCCTTTTCTGTTTCGTGCTACCTTACTCCCCATCTGCTGGAGAACATATACTCGTCCTGCACCTTCCTCTGTCAATGTTTTCTTCTTTGTAAAGCCTTTCCTAACGTCCCCCCACCCCCATCCTAGCTGATCGAGCCTTTCTCTCCACCTCGCTCCCAGAAGGGTTTGGTTATAGAATCTGCTAAATCACATAACATGCTTATCTCTTCAACTGTCATCTCAGTTCCATGAGGGTAGGACAGTGCTTTTTTTTTTTTTAATAAACTTTTTGATTTAGAATGATTTTAGATTTAGAGAAAAAATGCAAAGATAATATAGCACAAAGAATTCCCATACACCCAGTTTCCCCTGTTGTTAACATCTTAAGTTAATATGGTTCATTTGTCACAATAATCAACCGGTATTGAAACATGGATTAGCTAAAGTCCATACTTTATTCAGATTTTCTTAGTTTTTACCTAATGTCTTTTTTGTTTTCCAGAATCCCATCCGGGATATCACATTACATTTAATCATCATGTCTCCTTAGGCTCTTGTTAGCTGTGACAGTTTCTCAGACTTTGCTTGTTTTTGATGACCTTGAGAAATTTTTTTTTTTTAAATTGGGAAACAGTGTGTGTTTCTCCAGGGTCCATCAGTTCCAAGTCGTTGTCCTTCAATCTAGTTGCGGGGGTGGGGGTGCAGCTCACTGGCCCATGTGGGAATCCAACTGGCAACCCTGTTGTTCAGAACTCACGGTCTAACCAACTGATCCATCCGGCCGCCCGACTTTGAGAATTTTGAGGGTCATATGTTCTGTAGAATATCCTTCAATTGGGATTTGTCAGATTTTTTTCTCATGGTTAGACTGGAGTTATTTATTTTGGGGAGGAAGGCTACAGAGATAAAGTACCGTTCTTACCAAATCAGTGCTGTGTACTTCAAGACGACTTGATACTGACCTTGATCACCTTGCTAACTAAGGCCGTGCTTAGCAAGATTCTCTACTGTAAATGACTAGTTTCTTCCCTGCCCACACTTGTGCTCTTTTGGCTTTTGCACAGTGTCATTTGGAAAGAAGTCACTCTGTACAGCCCACACTTAAGGAGTGGAGAGTTATGCAGCCCTTCCACGAGGGAGTGGCCGCAGAAATTATTTGGAATTCTACACAGGAGATTTGTTTCTTCACCCCTATTTATTTATTTGTATGGATGTTGGACTCGTGGATGTTTATTCTTTAAGTTTAATCCAGTATTACTTTATTTTGTTGCTCAAATTATTCCAGCTTGGCCATTGGGAGCACTTTCATTTGGCTCCTGTGTCCCTTTTCCATACTCCCATCAGTGCGTGCCTGCCTGCATGCGTGCGTGCGTGTGTGTGTGTGTGTGTGTGTGTGTGTGTGGTTGTTGTTGTTGTTTGGGTGGGATGGGGCTTTAGCACCTCCTTACTTTCTGGCACTACAAGATATTCCAGGCTTATCTTGTGTATTTCCAGACCTAGAATCAGTCATTTCTCCAAGAAGTCCTGGTTCCTTTTATTGGAGAATGATACGAGAAACCAACATCTGGGAACTAGATGTGTTCTTTACCACTAGGGTATTGCTGTTTTTAGGCCCTATGAACTGATAGAGCAAGGAAATATATATGTGTGTGTGTACTAAACAGGGTATATACACATACTTATAGGTATTTCTATATGTACTCTTTGGTATCTGTATTAATCTAAAGGTGAGTTCATACTGATGTCTCCACCTCTAAATCATTGCCACATGGATCATTCTAGCCTTTTCAGCATGTTTGCCTGTAACCTCCCACTCCAGCAGTGAGTAACCTGGCTCCCACCATCCACCATCCATTTATCTAATTATTCAGTTCCAGTATACACAGACAGTGGTTTCAGAATTGTTAACCTGTTACCTATGGGAAACAGCTATATTAGCTAGAGTACAGTGCTATGTAGAGTTCTTTTTGCCTTTAGTCTTACACACTCCACTATTTCTAAAATTATTTAGGCGAGCACCTTTCCTCCACCCCCTTCACAGAGGTTTCATTGATTTGTAATACGGTTGGATTCATATGTCACATTTTGCATTTCATTTTGGGATCCCTGACGTCCTAAAATTTGCATACATCAAGGTTTATTCTTTGTGCTGTGAAGTTACATGAATATTGACAAATGCGTAGTGTTATGTACTCACCATTACAATATTATTTAGACTAGGCTCACTGCCTTAAAAAAAAGAATCCCCTGTGCTTCACCTGTTCAACCTCCTCCCCACTCCCAATCCCTGGCAACCCCTGATCTGTTTACCATCCCTACAGTTCTGCCTTTTCCATGGTGTCATTTGGTTGGAATCATGTAGGATGTAGTTTTTTCAGGCTGGCTTCCTCCTTCACTTAACAGAATGCATTTAAGATCCATCTGTGTCCTTGTGTGGCTCTACAGCTCGTTCGTTTTTGTTACAGAACAGTATTCTGTCACATGGATGGACCACGGTTTGTTTATCCATTCACCTATCAAAGGACATCTGGGTTGTGTCTAGTTTTTGGTGACTCTGAATAAAGCTGCTACAAACATTTTCTGTGATGCTTTTTGTATCGGTACAAGTTTTCAGGTCTGTTGAGTATATTCAGGTGATTGTTGGATCATATGATGCGACTATATTTAGCTTTGTAATAAACTCAACTATCTTCCAAGGGGGTCGTACATTTTGCATTTCCATCACCAAGGAATGAGAGTTTCTCTTGCTCCACATCCTTGCCAGCGGTTGGTGTTGTGAATTTTTTAAATTTTAGCCATGTCTTGTTTTAATTTTAAATTCTTATGTCCTCAACCTTAAGCATAGGTGTAATAAACACTTTACTTATTATTTATTTATGTTGAAGAAATGAACGGTTGAAATAATTTTGTGGAATCCCCGAATGACCTGAACGTGCCTCAGATTCCAAGGTCTCTCCTGTGAGGTGCTCTCAGGCCCTGGCAGCACGTTTCCCACACGGGAACCAAGTGTATGTACTGTTAAGTGAGGTACTGTGTCTTCAGGGGCTTCTCAGTCACAGGGAATGTTTTGAGCCCTCCTCTGTTAATCAGCATCTCAGCATCCAAAACACCCTGTTTCACAAATATCCAATATTTTACTGTTCCATTAAGATCAGAATTAAAGATCAAATCCTACGCTCTTGTCCTGCTGTGTTCAGACCTATGTGGGAGTGGTTCTTGGCAGATAGAATGTGCTAACTTACGGAACAAAACAAAAATAATGAGCAGTGTCAGCCTTGTAGCCCAGTCTAGAACAGAGCTCCCCAGCTGGCATATGGTGACGGGCTGCAAGTGGCAAGGCCCTGATCCCCTCGGCCTTCAGGCTGGAGCCTGAGTGCCCGAGGCCTTGGCCCAGCTGCCCCATGTGCCATAGAAATACTGTCCTTTTCCACACATGCCATGACGTGAAAGCGTGGGGAGTGCTGCCCTGAGTCCAGGGAGCTCGGAGCTCGGTTTTTGATCCCTTTCTGGTTTTTCCCTCGATTTCTCCATAGTATGCCCTTTTTCTTTATTGTGGTAAAATACACATAATAGAATTCACCATTGTAAGTGTACAGTTCAGTGGTGTTGAACACATTCAGATTGTTGTGCCACCATCCATCCCCATAGCTCTTCATCTTGCAAAATGGAAACTATACCTGTTAAACAATAACTTCCCACTCCCCTCTGCCAGCTCCCGGCAAGCACCACTTTACTTTCTGTCTATGATTTTGACTCTTTTAAGTACCTCATATAAGAGGAATCATAGAGTATTTGTCTTTCTGTGACTTGCCCGTCACACTCAGCGTAATATCCTCAAGGTTCATCCATGTTGCAGCAAGTGTCAGAATTTCCTTCCTTTTTAAGGCCAAATAATATTGAATTATATGGATAGACTACATTTTGTTTATCTGTTCAGTATGCTCGCCTCACTCATGTCTCCAGCTTGCTTTTCTTTTGCCTGAGTTTCCATAGGCATTTCTGCAGGCAAGACAGGCAGATGCCTGGAGAGTCAAATAGCCCAGGTTTGAATCCTGGGTCCTTGTTTTCCTAGCACATTACTTAACCTCTCTGAGCTTTATTCCTCATCTGTAAAGTGGATGTATGGTAGTGGTACTTACCTCATAGACGACTGTTAGAGTTAAACAGGACGGTGAAGACCGGAACCTGGAACACATAGGTGTTCAGCAAGCTCTTTGACCCTGTGAGGGCAGCAGGAGCAAAGCTCTGGGTGCCTGTGGGCTCTGGGGGTGCCCGCGCATCAGGAGGGAGGAGAAACCAATGGGCCTAGGTGAGCCCCACCGCCTGCACATGGCCTCCTGGGGTAGCCTGGGAGCTGAAGGACTGCTGCTGCTTCTGGGCTCTGGCTCTGCCGTGGTCCAGCTCTCACCCACCGCCTGTCCCCAAGAAGAGGGAGAAGTTGCAAACCAGTTGTCTTTATGCTCTGCTTTTGGCAGCTCAGGCACTGTGGGTACAGGCAGTCATGCCAGGGAAAACGCTGGAACTCAGAGCTGCACTCACAGTGGGTCTGTGGGAAGAGCCGGGAAGCCGGCATGTTTGTTGTGGGCAGAGCCCTCTGCTACAGTATTTGAAACTCCTTCTGCAGACTGCAGCGTGAGAGCTTGAGCCATCGGCAGCAGCGCTGTCAGTGTTAAATGTTAAACGGCTGCCTGGCTAGGGGGTTGTCCTGCCAGGATGGCAGTGAGCAGCATATGCAAGCAGTGGGGCTCAATCTGTGGGGTGTCAGGCTCTTGGGGGTGCTGCTGGACACGGGGATGAGGTCCACCCGCAGGCAGTGGTAGGGCAGCTCTGTGACCAATGCTTCATACCGGGGGCGTGGCGCTGGGGACTGATGAATGGGGACCTCGTGTGGCTCCTCGCTGCCTGTGTAGGAACAGCCAATTCCACTGTTTCCTCAGTACCCCACCTTTTCTAAAGCGCCCCTTGATTCTCTGAGTGAATTTGCATGTCTCTAATCTGGGTGTCGTGCGATTACAGGATCCAGTCAGTCCCGGGAGCAGCCGTCCAGCAGCTCTGAGGAGGCGTCTGGGACGGAGGAAGAGGAGGAGGAGCCCAGCTTCCTCACGGGGCGGTGACAGTGTGGGGCCCAGCGCCCCAGAAAACCCTCCACCCCGCCCGAGGGGAAAGGAGGCTGTTTCCACTCACTTTCTCTCCCAAGGCCTCGCTGGAGAGAAGCACATGGGAAGCCATCTAACTGCTCACAGCCCTGCCTGTCGCAGGACTCCGAGCCTGCGGCACAGACCACCAGTTCCTGGACACTCAGGGACGTTGCTGAGCAGCGTCCATTCATTTTCCTGCCAAAGGGGAGAGATGTATAACCGCCTGCCCCTCATGCCTGTTCTCACATATTTTGAGTGATGAGTTTGGGGCTGGTTTCTGTGAAAGGAATGTGTATTTAGTAAAAAACAGAAAAACTGTAGGTTTTGTTTGGACCTGTGAAATGTGAAAGCTATAGGGGAGGCTGTGAAATGAGGTGACGGGCCTGTTCCCAGATTCACTGAGGGAAATGGTTTTGGTTCTGGGCCTGACTTCCATTTCCTTCAGCTGAGGGTGCAGACTGCACCTCAGAACATATACTCCTGCCCAGCAGCTCCCAGTACACCATGTGTTTTGGGAAGCCTTGGGCATGTCCAAAGGGAGGGGGCCGGCCCGGTGGCTTAGGTGGTTGGAGCACCATGCTCCTAACACGGAGGTCGCAGGTTCGATTCCCACATGGGCCAGTGTGGGCCAGTGAGCTGCACCCTCTACAGCTAAGACTGGCGGGGGAGGGGGGCAGGGGGCAAGGCTCATAACACCAGCATGGGCCAGGGAGCTGTGTCCTACACAACTAGACTGAGAAACAACGGCTTGAACTGGAGTGGGGGGCGGGGAATAAGGGGAAGGAAAAAAACAAAAAAACAAAACATGGGAAGGGAGATGTGGGACGTAACGGGGGAGGGGCTGGGCCAAGGGAACTGATGCCTGAAAAGAGCTTTTGGGAAAAGAATTAGACTAGAAAAAGAAGCAGGTAGAGAATGTGGGCTGGGGTGAACAGAATAGAGGGCATGGGGAATCCTAACGGGACTGGCAGGGAGGGGGACCCATTGGCCAAAAGCTGCTTTTTCATCCTGAGGTCAAAGGGAATCTAAACAGAAAATGGGAGGTTGCCTTTTAGGCAACAGGAAGGAAAGAGGTGGTTTCTGATTAGAAACTTTTACTCACTTTTTGGATTATTTATCTCCAACTCCAAGTTTCTAAAAATATTTTGTGCCTTTTATGGAGTTTGATAGGATTAAGGAAATCATGGTTTTGAGTGAAGGGAAACAAGAAACGTTTTACTCTTCTTGCACTTTGTAGTATTGATTTCCCTGGCCCCGCTCTGAGCCAGGTACCTGTGGTGACTTCTGTCCTTTCAGGAATTCCTGAATTCAGCAGTTCAGGAATTTTTCTTTCCCAGGAAGCTGAAATGGAAAGTCAGCCCTAATAAATTAGCACACACCCTGGCCATACGTTTTGAAACCTGTGTTTCTCTTTGGTCAGGGACTGGCTGGTTATTTGTGTTGTGTTTTTTTGTTCCCCTGCATTTGACCTGTTGGTTTCTTTATCTCCCCCCAGACTGTGTGTCACAGCTCTTGAGTCTGCAGCCTGGATCTCGTGGGTGTTGTCTTGCACTGGAGACGGGAGGGTATCAGAGTGGAGCCTGAAGACCTGGGTTCGAGCCCTGACCCTACCTCTGATGAGACAGGAAACTCCGAATGAGTCACTTCCTGCCTCTGCCCAGTGCACCTGACCAAGAGCTTAGTGAGATGTGTGTTGGACAAGTGAGCAGAAGACTAAACAAATAGGATACCAGGCAGGGTGTTTTACATCTTTACTAGATTTCAGAAGGTGATGTTTCGGTAGGAAATGTCCTCTGGCAGTTTCTGAGTTTTTAAGGGGTCCTCAATACCTTAGGTTGGATGAGTCTCAGTCTTTCTTCTTCCAGGTATTGTTTATTTGGGAAAGAGAAACAATTAGGTGTCATCAATGAGAAGTGAGTGGATGATACTGAAAGGACCCCCTCCCCTCAAAAAAGCCATGATTAGGGGAAAATCATTAAATAATGCCCTTATTGATTAGCTCGTGAGTAAGGAGAGATCTAAATGGAAAAACAAAGGTATGCATAACTTGTCTCATGTAAGAGTTCTTTTTTACTAGGTAAGTTAGGCCTTTGTTCACTCATTCACCAAATGTTTAAAGAGCACTCAGTGACAGCCCTATGTCAGGCCGAGTTATTTGTGTTAAAATACTCTTTACCCTTTAATTAGCTGCCCCATATAGATTTACCAGAGGTCTGGAAACTTGCCCAAGTCACCCAGCAAGTAAGTGGTGGAGCTGGCCTTTGAACCTGGGTAGTGCAACTCCAGGATGCATCAGCCCCGTCCTGCTCTGGGGAAGAAACTTGCCCAGACCTGGAGGGGGGAGGGGTTCCTAAGGGCTGCACCTCCTTTAATAAGCCCCCTGGAGCATTTGTGTGTATAATAATATGATAGTATGTCATAATATGTCATAGTTTTAAATACAATTGATCCTCACTTTTCACAAGTTCTGTGTTTGTGAATTCACTAAAATTTATTTGTAACCCCAAAATTAACACTGGTGATTTTGCGGTCATTTGCAGACATGCGCAGAGTAGCAAAAATTTGAGTTGCCTGATGCACACGTTCCCAGCTGAGGTGAGACACGGTGATGCTCTGCCTTCTTGTTTCAGCTCAAACTTTTCTATGTAATGACAGGGTTTTTGCATTTTTTGCTTTCTGTTGGTGATTTCTGTTTAAAATGGCCCCCAAGTGTAGTGCCAAAGTGCCGTCTAATAGTGTTCTTAAGTGCAAGAAGGCGGTGGTGAGCCTGAGAAAAGCTTCATTCAGGCATGAGTTACAGTGCTGTTGGCTGAGAGTCCAGCGTTCATGAGTCCATAATACCTATTTATTAACAAAGGTGTCTCAAAACAGAAACACATAAAACAAGGTTATGTATCGATCAGCAGATGTGACCTGACGTTGAGAGCTCATGGGAAGCCAGCCCTGTATTTCCCTGGTGGTTTGGTATTCCCTACGTCAGTGTTCTGGGCGACTGTGGAGGACAGAACATACCGGGAATAATGAGAATCAGTCAGAGAGGAAGTGAGCTGCGTGCACAAGCCTGGACTTACAGAGATGTCTTTCCTAAAGCGAGGAACTGTCGGGTATGGCTGTATCTCCCCAGGAGAATCAGGCCGCTGGACTGAGGAGTCCCGCCTGGAATGTAGGACCACAGATAGCACGTGGGAACCCAGCACTCCCCACCATCCTTAGGTCTTCCCTAGTATAATCATGGTCCCACTTTCTAAAGAGCACTTTTGCATGTCCTCTCTCCTTAGCCCCACCCCAGCAAGTTACTGTGTCCCAGAGCAGGGAGAAAGCAGAAGCTTCAGGCCAAACCCTCGTGCCCCCTCCCCCCCTGCATCCAGCAGCCAGAGGCATCCGGGCCAGTGCGCCCTGCTTTCCCTCTCGGTACAGTGCAGAGCTCCCCTCCGGTTTCCTGATCTGGCCTCTCCCATCAGGAAGCGGCGCTGGGGTCTCCGTGGTGAAACAACAGAAGCCCTTGTGTCGTCCTCCGTCACGCATTTCTCCTCCCTTGTCAGCCACATGCCCCGGGAGCTCTCTGTGCTCACTCCCACCTCTGCCCTCACCCCTCTCCCAGTAGCATCATCGCCATCACTCCGTGAAGTCCTCCTCTCACCAACTCCAGCCCCTTCGTGGCCTTCATACAATTTTGCACACTCCTCTCAGCATTCCTGACAGTACTGCCTCCGGCTTTCTGTCCTTCCCTTGCTTGCTTCTCTGGGGGGACTCAGCGCTGTCATCTGTCGACACTCAGGCCAAGATCTTATCTAGTCCATGGCTTTAAATACCGTCCTCACTGATGCCTTCTTCTGGGTTTGTGGATTCAACTTCCCTTTGGAGCCTCAGACTCTGCCTGCCTACCACCTCCCGTTGGATGTCTAATGGGCACCGTGCCCTTTAAGAAAAACAAGCTTTTCACCCCCTAAGCACATTCCTCCACCATCTTCCCGCCCAGGTAAGTTGCTCAAGCCCCTGACGTGGGAATCAGGGTCCTTCTTGGTTCCTGTTTTTTTCTCAGCCCCTCCCCACACCCCTTCATCAGCAGGTCCTACACCTGCTCACTCTCATCTCTGCCCATTCACCCCCGGCCACACCACACCACCAGCATCGCTAGCTTGGATGGGTGCCAGGGGCTTTTTCTCCTTATGCCCACCCCCCAGAAACAAATCTGTTCTCCACGCAGCAGCCGTGATCTTACAAAGTAGAAACCAGATCTTGTCACCCCTCTGTGGTAAGTCCCTAATGGCTTCCCTCACCTTTGAAATAGCTGCAAGACTGTTCATTATCTAGCCCTGCCCCTCCTTTGGTGCCCTCTTGCTCCCCACAGCCGCATGTCTGGCATGTTCCTGCCTCAGGAACTCTGCACCTGCAGGCCTCTGCTTTCCACCCACCCACCCACGACTGTTCTGTTTCCTTTTCTTCCATAGTGCCCATCACTGTTTCCTCTGCCACACCAGCACCCCCTACACCCCAGACTTACCTCTGAGCTCCGTAAGCACGAGGACCTGCTTGTCCTGCTCTGTGCCACACCCCTAGTGCCAGCACAGTGCTTGGGACAAAACAGATGCTCAATGAATGTCAGTTAGGTGACGGTCCAAGTCCCAGCGACTGAAAGCTGTTCATGCCCGAAACACTGCTTCTGTGGCAGGAAGAACTAAGTAGACAGATGCAGTTAGTTACGTTCGTTGGAGACGGCTAAAATGATGCCCACTGTGCAGCAGTGCCAGCCGAGGACCTGCCTAAAAACTCCAGACGCCCTGCTCACACCCCAGACTCCAATTCAAAACTGTTCAGGCCCAAAATAGGCATTTGAAACAAGTACCCCAGGAGATTACAGATCCCCCTGCCCCGTACCTTGAGAAACACTGGTTTGGAGCATATTAAATACCATTACTATTTTATTTATTTTATTTTATTTTTTAAATATTTTATTGGGGAAGGGGAACAGGACTTTATTGGGGAACAATGTGTAATTCCAGGACTTTTTTCAAGTCAAGTTGTTGTCCTTTCCGTCTTAGTTGTGGAGGGCGCAGCTCAGCTCCAGGTCCAGTTGCCATTGTTAGTTGCAGGGGGCGCTGCCCACCATCCCTTGTGGGACTCGAGGAATCGAACCAGCAGCCTTGTGGTTGAGAGCCCACTGGCCCATGTGGGAATCGAACCAGCAGCCTTCGGCCGGCGTTAGGAGCACAGAGTTCCAACCTCCTGAGCCACCGGGCCGGCCCACCATTACTATTTTAAATTCACTTCTCTGCTTCCAACATTTATCTTTTGGAAAAAACAAATTATTAAACTGAGTTAGAGGGGTGATGTGCTATTGTGCCGTTGGAAGCAGGACTAGAACTAAGTCTGGTTTCCAGCTACATGGAACATGAACTGCGTGGAAATGTTTCCTTTGGAGTCATCATCGGAAAACATGTTTTCTCCTCCACTTCGGAAGCTAATTTGTTTATTAGTAGTCACACTTGACTAAGCGGGCTACAATTACCGTACGTTAACATCTCTCAATATTGAGAGCACCCTTAGAAATTAACCAGGGCAAGTCCCACGAGGCAGTATTCAGCTTTCTGTAGCAGATGTTTATTGAACACCAACTAAGTGCTAAAGCCAAAGGATTCGTAAGTACACTTTGCAAGGCAATGAGGATGATGGTGAGCAAGACACCGACAGCCGTTGCCTTCAGGGAGCTCCAGGTCTGATCAGGGACAAACAAAAGGGCCAGTTCTGTGTCGCATGGGATGCTGTGTGGGCATGTGACCCAGGCCTCCAGCATGTGGGAGGGCTGAGCTGAGCTCGTGGGTAGCTCAGTCATGCACGGCTGCTAAGCAAGCAAGCTGAGGAGGGAGCAGATGTCCTGCTGTGGCCTCAAAATCACGTTAAGGGGACTGGAATGGGGAGACACGAGGGGGGATTTTCACTTTGTGGTGTATAGATTGGAAGAGGCTCTTGCAGATCGGAGGTGATGATGGCCTGAATTAGTACAGAGGCCAGTGGGGACAGAGAATTGGGGGAGATTCCAGAAACTTTAGGCGGGAGAATTCGCAGGAGTTGGGAGGGGAATCAGGAATGACACCAGATCTCCAGTGGGTGGATGGTGGAACAGCCTGAGACGGGTGGTCAGGAGGTGGAGCAGGTATGTGAGGGAAAGATGATGAATTCTGCTGTGGGCATGAAGTTTGGAGCATGCCCTGCCAGGCTGGGACTAGATCAGGGCTGGCGGCAGTGATCTGGGATTCATCAAGCTCCTGAAACAAGGGCAGCGGGTGAGACCAGTCAGGAAGAAGTGGATAGGGGGACCCAGATAGAACCCTGAGAAACACCGCATCTAGGGGACAGCAGAGGAACCTGCCACCCAGGGGTGGGGAGTCAGGTGGGGTCACCAGAAGTGTTTCTAGATGGAAGGAGGGGTACCCTATGAGACAAGGTAATGCCTGAAATATCTTCCGGATGTAGCAATACATCCGGAATGTCAGTGGACTGCAGAGGGCCGAGGAGGAAATGAAGTGATGACAACTCTCTTATGAAATTTGATGTGACGTGGGGGAAGACGGTGACAGGAGATGGGCTGAGAGGGGAAAGGTGGGTCTCAGCAGGGTCAAGGAAGAGAGGTGGTGGATTGAGAAGTGAGTGAGAAAAGGCCAGAAAGACATCCGAATTTAAGATTCCACGGAGGGCGGTTAAGGGCTAGGCCACAGGAATGGATGGCCAAGGGGACAAGTAGCGTGTTGGGGACTATACACTGTCCATGCCAGCTGTGTGGCCATCCTGGGTAAGACCTGGGGTGGAGAGGGAAGCAGGGACCGCAGTCTTCACTGAATGAAGGGGCCTGTGCTGATGAGGAAGACCAGCAGGTGGTGGCCCCCTGGGATGTGCCTCAAAGAATTGGTCTTTTTCAAGTGTGGGGTAGCTGAGGCCTTGGGGGAGGAAGCAGCTTGCTAAGGTCAACCAACTAGGGCAATAACAGCCCAAACTGCAGCCCGGACATCCGCTGGGTGGCTGGTACAATACTTGTGGACCTTTACCTGAACCTCCTTCCTCTCCATGTAACTCCCACTCAACTACCTGGGCACTCGAGGGGACCCTCCCACCCTCGGGGCTGTGATCATTCCCTCTCTCCTTTCAACATGGTGTTGTCCCCTTCCTCAGTCTTCTGTGAGGGGACGAAGGGGTGGAGCCATTTTCTGTGGTAGGAAGGAAACTAGCTCTGAAAAGCACTGGCAATTATGACACATTTTGCTTCTGTCCAGACTCGCTGGATAAATACGCTTGGGGTGGAGGCATGGCCAACTGGCATAGGAAGCTTCGTAAAGGACGTGCACTCAGGCATCCAGGCTGAGAGCTCAACAAGTAAATGACTCGGTTGCTGAAAGAATTTTCATCTATGATGCAACTACTGTATTTTCCAGTGTTTTTCTTCCTGTTTTCCAGGTCATTTTACAAAGAGCTTGAGGTTTGAAAGCCACTGTACGATTGCTTTTTGAGGATTTTGCCCCCTGCAATTCAAATGATCCCTGTCCTGTAGCCATGGGGGCCAGGCAGTCATCAGACCCAGGGATTTTCCTGTAACCTTTGTTAGGGCAGTAACCAGAAGGGGAACTGGCTTAGTCTGTTTTGTAAGTGTCCTCCTAGATCAAGGTATCATTTATTTTTTTCATTTTTTATGAGTTTATTTGAGCCAAACTGATGACATGTATCAAGGAGCAAAATTTCAAACGCTCTGTAACAGGTATCCTGTTTGGATAAATATATCCCGGTTCATGCTGCTCTGACAGATGGAAAAAGCCTATGTAGGGCAGGCAGGAAGGATTGAGGGGCCTTCCGGGACAGCGGGCTGATATGAACCCATCTCGCCTCGCAGTGAATCATTCATGTGCACTTCCTGAAAAGAATGTTTCTGTTTGAATATCTCGGTTGTAATAAAACCGGAGAGTTCACCACTGCTGAGGTTCCCAGCAGCAGCGCGTAGAAGCGCCCGAGGCACCGCCGCAAGACTAACCGCAGGCGCCTAGCCGTCACTAGAACACTTCAGGGTTAGGATGCCGAGCGAGCGGCTCCCGCATTAGGTCCCCGCGGGGCCTCGGAGTCGGGGGTGCGCTTTGGATAGCCACCTGACAGCTCCGGCTCGCGCTCGGCGTACTGCCACGGTCCACCAGGTGAACTCGGGCGTAGCCACCTGGGCCCTTTCCAAACAGTGCCCTTTCACCCCTTTCCCCACACTCCCCACCCTAACTCCCGGCCGCGCTGCGGTCTGATAACGGGATCTCTGTTCCCTTTCCCTGCAGGGTGCGCCCTTTTGGCCTCTTCGCAGCCCTCCACACGGCCAGTGACGGGTCCTGGGCATACCCCGGAGCTCACCCTGGGATCCCCATGCTCCCATTCTGCGCTCAGACCCACACACCTGGGGTCGGGCAGGGCCCAACCTGCCCGGACTTCCTGGCCAGACCCAGGGCGGCCGAGCGGCCGGCTGGGGCGCGGGAGAGCGAGGGATGCCCGGGCTTCCGGCTCGCCTCGCCGCCGTCGCGCCAATCCCTGTCCACTGCTACCCGCGGCGCGCCCGGGGACAGGAGAGATGTGCACCTTCCGAGGGCCCTCGCGCCGGGGCGGGAGCGGGGGTCCATGCGGCAGAGTCCACCGCTGCCGCCCAGGAGGGGCCGCGAGCCCCGCCGCTCCGGGCCTGCCAGGTCACGTGGCCTGCAGCGCCCCCGCGAGCAGGTCACGTGACAGCAGCGCTCCGTTGCCTTGGCAGCGGCTGCGGCGGCCGGCGGGGGTGGGGCAGCCGGTGGAGGCGGGGCTGAGGGGGGACCCCGCGGGACTAGCGGAAGGAGGGAGGGGGCCGCGCTTGGTGCCCGGGCCGGGCCATAGGGCCACACGGCCACGCTAGCGCCGCCGGCTGCGAGTCCACGCCGGAGCCGAGCCGGGCCAGGCAGGCAGAGAAGCTCGGTGAGTGCGCGTTGCTGGGGGTCTGGCGGGGGCAGGCGGGTCCCCGCCCGGTCGGCTGGACCGGAATTGCACCGGGAGGCTCGACAGGAAAAGGGACAGGCTTTCTCCTGGGCAGGCTCGGGATGGGACGGCTGCAGGCTTGGGGGGCGGCCAGGTGATCTCCCGGCGGCGTGTGTCGCGGAGAGGACTGAGAGGTCCCGGGCGCGGGCCGATTCCAGGTGCTGCTGCCGCTGAGGCTTCCCTGGGGGAGGGACAGAGAAGCAGGTGGACGCCTCTGCGAGACCCCTGTAGGTGCTGCTGGGGCCGCGCCCTGCGCGGGTGTGACAAAGACAGAATCAGAAGCAGATGATTGTGCGTGGTACTCGCCATTGTTCGCGCCCCAGATGCTTAAAGGAAGTTATGACAGGCAAACCCCAAGCCAACACCCTGGATGTGTTCCAGACAGGCCTGCCAAGGAGGGTAGCTAATCTGGAGAGAGTTCCCATTAGTGTACCAGACCTCCTTTCTCTGACTGCTCCTTAAATAGAAAAAAAAAAACCCACAAGGTTCTGCCGGGAGAGCATCCTTTGGAGCCTCTGCCACCTGACAGAAATGTCGGGCTCCATCTTGCCCCATCCCACCCCCGAATTGAGTGTGAGGACCAGACTGCCCCTCCGGGGGCAGGGGAGGAGGCCTGGAAGAAACAAGGTAGGACGCTGGGGCTGGCAGGGTTAGGATGGATTTAATTAGGTCTGGGCTGCTCCCTCTGCAGGAAGTGTCTTCTCTATCTTCAGGACTCAGTCTCCAAGCAGACAGACAGCCCTTCCTTCCCACCCCTCCCACTCTGAGGATGTTTGCAGCGCCGCTGGGACTGCTATGGCCACTCCGGGAGTCCACAGTCAGACCGCACTGCCCCTGGAAGTCTCCATCTCCACTCTCCAACTTGAGCCCATCCCCTGCTCACTGATGGCCCCAGGACTTCCCTCTTCTTCACCCCATACATGCCTTTGTCTTTTTGGAGGCCACTAGGCTATCCTGCCCTTGCGAATCAGCCAGCCGTTGCTTTGGGCACGTAGACCAGACTGACCCTAGATTGCTCCCCTCACCAACTCCTTCCATGCCCCACGGCTTGGCTGCCCCATCCCCCATTTCCTTGATCCCCTCTGCAGCCAGCCTTCCTGCCTTGTCTCTTAGAACCCTCCCATGTGAGCAGTATCTTGTTTTTGCAGAAGGATCCCTCTTTGCCAATACTGCGTTTACCTCCTATCTCCTGTCCCCTATCCTTGCTCCGTAGCAGGGTCCTTCTCCCTGCCCCAAAGCTGAGGCACCCAGCCCCTCTCCTCTGCTCCCTGGCCCTCACACCTCCTCCACTAAAGTAGCACTTAGCTTATTGGATGAGAATCACCCCCTTATCTTGCTCCCACTGGGCACAGGAACTCACAGGAGCCTCATCTCTTTCATCTTTGATACCTAAGTACCAAATGTTGTCTTCCCTTGGGGCCCAGTAAGCAATCTCTGGGATGCAGGGATGGAGGATGGACAGACAGACAATCTGGGGCGGAGAGGGGGGGCAAAGGTTGTGCCTTTCATCCCTCCATATGCAGTTCACTGCCTTCATCAGACCTACAGGCCCACTTCTGTTACATGTGGAAAAAAGAAAAAGTGCATTTCCAAATGATGTCATTCTAAATTATTTGGCGCTAATCAACAGATGGGTTACTGAGCAACATTCTTCTGAATTCTCCCCCAGGAAAGGGACCTGCCAGTGACTGGCTGCAGACATGGGCAAAGGGGCAGTGACCAAGGCTTCCAAGTCAGCATTCCTATAAGTAATCTAGTAATTGGCATCCCTGGCAGTAATAGAAGAGCACAGAACTGTTCCCGGGGTCCTACTGGCCAATAAAAGCTGTGAACAAAGAGGAAGGAGCCCCAAAACAGAGCTCTTATCACTTCCCAGACCTTCCCATAGAACCATTTTAGATGTTGGCATAGATGGATCAGGTTTGGGGCGTTTCCTCAGCCGCTGACCCTGGTAAACACCCCTGACCCCAGCCATGCTCCCAGAAACCCTGATCTGTTTCTAATAGTCATAAGTAGGCTTTTCATGGGGCCTATTCCAGCCTGAAGGAGCAAGTTAATATCTGATGTCAACTGAGCTCAGTTGTCCCTATGCCCTTGAAGCCCGTCTTGCAGATTAATTAGTGCTGATCCCAGCGTGCTGCCACAGGGGCCCGCCCCTTGGGCCACATGAAACTGCCAATCCCTATTTGGATTAGTGGACATTTGTGTTTAAATTCACAAATCTCAACATATCAGTCTTTCTGATCTTCGTTCCGTGTTATTGTCACACCAGATGTCTACCTGGGATGACTCCAAGGGTCTCCAGTCTCCATTTCTCTGTAAAACATGGTCATGTCAGTTGGTGGATTCAGTTTTTCATTTTGCCAAAGGTTTCCATTGCAGCCTGGGTGTGGCTTTACGTCATGTATATAAACCAAATATTTTTTAGGGTCAACCATGCTGATGAAAATTTAAGTTGGATTTGAGAAACAAGAAGCTGCCTGGAAGTTTGTGTTTCATGGCTGACATCCGGACATTGAAAGGCAGTTCAGCGTCTGTAGGTCCATTATCTTGTTGAAGCGCCCTGGAGGGGAGGGATGTCCCGGTTTGAAGAGGAGCGAGGTCAGCAAGGTCAGGTGTCATGCTCAGAATCCCAGTTGAGTCGAATCCAGGCGTGGTAACTTGAGGTCCTAGGATCTTTCTAAATGTTATAGCTCCCTACTCCCTGAAGATACCGTGTTTCCCCGAAAATAAGACCTAACCGGAAAATAAGCCATAGCATGATTTTTCAGGATCCTCGTAATGTAAAATAAACCCTACCGTATTTCCCTGAAAATAAGATCGGGTCTTATATTAATTTTTGCTCCAAGAGACACATTAGGGCTTATTTTATATTAGGAGCATCCTGAAAAATCATGCTACGGCTTATTTTCCAGTTAGGTCTTATTTTCTGGGAAACACGGTAGGTAAAAATCGGAGGATCGCTTAGGTGCTCTTAGCCAACCTGGGAATTCCATTCACCCAAGAGCCACACTCAACTAGAACCCTTCTGAGCTCGGGATGGGAGGCCGGATTCCAGCTGTGCAGAGGAACAACGCTGGACACTGGTGGTCCTGGAAATGCACTCGTGACCCTCCTCTCCTGCAAATGGTCCCCACATTCTGGTGTGGGGACGGCATCAGAGACCAGAGCCCGCCACTCACGCGCCCCAGGCCCCCATGGTTCTAGTGTAGGGTGTATGCAGTGGGCCCTGGAAAAGGTTACCCTAGCTTGGATTCTGACTTTTCCAGGCCCCAGGAACCCTCTAGGATGCCTGAGTGTGCCTCTCTCCCGCCCCCAGCCTGGCTCCCATCATGAGTGCTGAGCTCAACGTGCCTATGGACCCGTCCACTCCTGCTGGCTCAGAGCCTGGCCACAAGGGCATGGATTACCGGGACTGGGTCCGCCGTAGCTACCTGGAACTGGTCACCTCCAACCACCACTCTGTGCAGGCCCTCTCCTGGAGGAAGCTGTACCTGAGCAGGGCCAAGCTGAAGGCCTCCAGCCGCACCTCCGCCCTCCTTTCAGGCTTCGCCATGGTGAGTGCAAACACTTGGTGGGAATACGGCCTGCAAATGGGCTCTGAGTGCTTCAGGGAGCGAAGCACTCCCTCTGGGCCCCACCGGCAGCCAGGATGGACCATTAGGAAGTCTCCCCATCTCTTCCAGGCGGACTGCTCTCCTGGAATCCAGGGGAGGTTGCTGGGGGATCCAGGGGAGTCCCCAAGCCTCAGATCCCACAGAAAGCCCCACTTTAACGTTCACATAAAGCATTTATCTGACAAGGAAGTTAGGGTGGTAATTAAAATAGCTTCAGGGTACACGGTTTCCTGTACCCACATCTGTCATCTTGGAGACCACCCAAGAGTTTGGAAATCTCAGGAACTTGAGTAGGAACTGTGGGATTGATTGGGGTTTGCTCAGTGTAGCCCATCCGGGGTGCAGATGCCCCCAAGGGTGGCCTCCAGGATGACGAAGCAGAGCCTCTGGCCTCACTACCGGCTGCCCAGCTGTGGCTTTTCTTCTGAGTCATCCCCCAGGACAAGAGTCCATCTCAGGCAAAACCGAGCACTCTGAGAAGAGGCACAAGCCCCCAACCCGCATCCCTTCAGGGAATTGTCCCAGAGGTCATGGATGTCAGGGAGTCAGTGAGAACGCCTGGCCCTGCGGCCTTCCCGCACTCTCTCTGTTGTATGCTCAGAGGTCCTGTTGGGCTGGAAGCAAGTTTTTTTTTAATGTAAAAATAATTGTTGTTTTTCCAGAGTCCAGAGCCTCAGTTTTCAAATTGGAAGTGCAGACAATAAAAAGCTGTCAGAGTGAGCCACTGTGGCCACTCCTGTGACGAGAGCCTGCCCGGTCATCGGTCAGGCCACCCTGGTAAAAATGACCACCCACACAGGGCATGACTTCATACAGGGGTGGGGTGGGGGAGGGCACCAAACTGAGAGGCAATAAATTTGGGTTTAGATCTGTAGTTTAAAGCAAAGGCTTATTTAGGTCTTGCATTTCCTTTTTTTAAGCATAGTTATAAACGTGTACAATTATCTGGTACACAACTTTGGTTCACAGTGTTTTCTTCCTGTAGTTTCCATCACATTCAAAAGGACAGAATATTTCTTCAAGCTTAATTTTAAGGAATGTGTGTGAGAAGTTTAAATGTCACTATTAAAATTAGAGCTTTTTTACACCACAGAAGAATTTTAGTTTTGCATTACATTTTGCTGACCTGTACTTATTATTTTTTTGACTTTGGAAAACTCGGAGAAGTCTTGCATGATGTAATGCAGTGAAACGGTTTCCCGTTCTGTGTGGGGTCCGGTCCTGGAAATCAGTTCTATCTGCAGCTGTCTTTTTAGACCCTGGTCCTCCTAACATTTGGATTTCCAAACTTAGGGCAGCTTCCCTGTTTTACCAGCCAACAAAATGCTCACCCAAGTTCAAGGCTTCGAAACCATTCAAAATTGAAAACAAGCCCTGTGAATAAAGTTATAAAACAAAGAGTGAATTCTTGAGGAGTAGTTTGAGACTCACTAGTAGGCTTCAGGGGCTGAAGTGGTCTTAGAATGAGAATACTGACCACTGAGAGACGGGATCCCTGGGTATGGGCCCTGGAGTGCTATCTGTCTGTAGCATGGCAATGGCAGTCACACTTCCCAGTAGTAATTCATTTCTTCATTTATGGAGTGTCTCCTGTGTACCAACAAGTGCTTGTTTAAATAGCCTGGGGAAACATTTCAGAAGCCACTCAGTGCCCTTGACTTCTCTTCTAGAAGGTTCCTTTCAAGGAGGCTGCCCCAGCCTAACATGCACAGGAGATTCCACCATAACAGTGAAAACTGGGAAGCAAGGGAAACAGTAGTGTGTCCACTTGATGACATTAATATACCACCAGTAAATCAGATAACTAGTCAGACTGCGGTGCAGCTTGGGAAAAAGAAGTGACCGATACAGATGTCAGATAGCATTTTTGCCATGGAAACCATAGCTGAATAAGGGCAGGGACATGGGAAAATGAAAACAGGCAGTTGGCTAGGTGGAGTCCCCGCTTTCTATTATATATTCCCTAATTAGACTTGCAAAACGGTTCCGTTGTCCAGCAACAAGCACTTATGCCTAACCTTAAGCTTATTTCTCCATGTTTATCCTGCTCCTAACATGGAGAACCAGTGACCCGAGACAACCCCTTAAGATCTTTGCATAAACACAATAAAAAATGGCCTTTTGGCCTTTTCTCCTCTTGAGGCGGAACAAAACTGCTTCCTTGTAGGCCTTTTGATCATCTTTGTTTCTTATCTTGGTGCTCTCTGTGGTTTGCAACATCCCTTTTTGGGCCTTACGCTTTGTGGTAACAAGAGCCTAGCTACCCAGGCCACAAGGGGCACTGAGAAAAGACCACCCCTCAACTCCTGTCGTATGGCTACTGTCATTTTGGAGCAATAATCACTGCTGAGCTGCTCAGCTGTGGTCCACTAGGACTGCCTGATCTTCTTTTTACCTACCAAATGTTCCGTCTCCACTGAGGGGATGAACTTCTCACTCTAAGAGGTCATAGTTGTTAGACATGAAATCTTGTTAATTTTTAAAAACAGGGATGGCTCAGATCTAGGAGGCAAAAACAGTGGTCGGAAAAGACTTCCTCTGGCTTCTTTCTGCCTTACTGACCCCTTTCTTGACCAGTCTGGTTTCCTACCTTTGGGTGCCTGAAAGAAGGCCCTTGGTGAGCCCCAGAGTCCTTGCTGGGCCTGGACTACACCCTCCAGTGGGCAGGTTCACAGTGCTGGGATGGTGAGGTGTAGGGTGCTGGGATGGAGGGAGCTATTCTGTATGGACTGGGTCTGACCTTGGGGAAGCCTGGCAGGGGCACGGGCGTGTTGCCCAGTCCATAGTTGGAAAGCCCCTTGGGGCCTGTGGTGAGCAGGTCCCGCCCACGAAGCTATCAGCCTTCACTGCTACTGAAATAAGCTGGGGCTTCTGGTTCCCTCTGTGGGTCTTTTTGTTCCTTTTATTTACAAATAATTTTTATTTTATCAGTTATTACATGCACGTAGTTTAAAAATTAAGTACAGTTGACCCTTGACCAACATGGGTTTGAACTATACGGGTCCACTTACATGTGGATTTTTGACTGCTTGGGGGGTCGACCCCCCTGCGACCCCTGTGCTGTTCAAGGGTCAGTTGTACTGCTAAGGCTTCTAATGACCCCAGCAGCCCCCGGAGGCAGCCACTGGCAGCTCTTTCAGTCTCCACATTTCTGAGTAACATTCGGAGATGCTGTTTCTTCGTTTATCCACTTTAGACATGACTTTTTGGCATCCCTTGGCATGGGCTGCTGATTCCGCTCACTGTGCCAGCCCAGCCCCCTGCCCACAGCTGCCTCTCCTCACCGCGATGTCCGTCGCCGTCTCTGGTCTTCAGAGATGCAGGCTGTCCCTCTGCCTCTTGGTCTCCACAGAGAGCTGCACCGCGCAGTCTGTGTGATGCAGTCCGGGTGTGCCAGTCACTCTGGGCACCATCAGGAGCCTCCGGTATTACTTTTTTTTTTACCTTTTGAAAGGTCAGTTTTTAGTTTTTGAAAACCACAGTTGTTTTGCAGCTAAACCACACTGCAGCCTGGCTCTTATATCAACAAGAAAGCCACATGTTCCTAGGAAAGGGGGGGCTCCTGCCCTGGCTGGTAGCTCGGCACCCCGATACACCCTAGGTTCAGTGTCTGGGAAGGCACCTGGAGGGCGACCCCACCCCACCCCGTGCTTCCTTAGTCTCTTCTGTACTGTCAGCTTTTTCCTCAGTGAGAGATTCGTTAGCTAATCAGAAAAGGCGAACAGCAAGGAGGGAGGGTGCCCTGTGCTCTGCGAGAGCCCAGAACGTGTATGCCAGCCCAGCCACGCCCTCTCGCCCTGCAGGTGGCCATGGTGGAGGTGCAGCTGGAGACTCAGTACCAGTACCCGCGGCCGCTGCTCATCGCCTTCAGCGCCTGCACCACCGTGCTGGTGGCGGTGCACCTCTTCGCCCTGCTCATCAGCACGTGCATCCTGCCCAACGTGGAGGCCGTGAGCAACATCCACAACCTCAACTCCATCAGTGAGTCGCCGCACGAGCGCATGCACCCCTACATCGAGCTGGCCTGGGGCTTCTCCACCGTGCTCGGCATCCTGCTCTTCCTGGCCGAGGTGGTGCTGCTCTGCTGGATCAAGTTCCTGCCCGTGGACGCGCGCCACCAGCCCGGCTCCGACCCCGGCCCCGGGGGTCACACGGGCTGGCAGGCCGCCCTCGTGTCCACCATCATCATGGTGCCCGTCGGCCTCATCTTCGTGGTCTTCACCATCCACTTCTACCGCTCGCTGGTGCGCCACAAAACGGAGCGGCACAACCGCGAGATCGAGGAGCTGCACAAGCTCAAGGTGCAGCTGGACGGGCACGAGCGCAGCCTGCAGGTCGTGTGAGGCTCCGCCCCCCAGGGGCTCCCGGGAGCCTGCTTCTCCGCCAAGTTCCAAGAATGTCAATTGCTCACGAGGCTGCCTACTCACTGCCAGGTAGTTCAAGACCAAAGTTTTACTCCTGTCTTAATGCTGTAAAACCTGGATCATTTTCCCTCAGAAAATGGAAATCCTTAAATGACAGACTGTTGATAAGAGCTTAGGGCAAAGAAAGGCTGAGTCCTGGGCCCTGGGGACTTCCTGAGACAGGAGACAGGGCTGCCGCCCTGTGGTCGTCTCCGAGATGTGGAACAAGTGGCCAGGGGTGCAGCGTGCCTGCTGGAGGCCCAGTCGGTAGAGCTGTGAGTTCAGAGGATTGCCTCGTGACACCTGCAGTGGGCTGCATAGCAGCCTGATGGTACCGGCCTGCTGTGATGCGGGGACTGTGGTGATTACATGGGACACAGGATTACAGCTGGGCCTGGTGCTTCCCTCCCCTGCTCTGGAGGGAGTTGGGTGGCCTGGCTTATGGGGAAAGCAGGAGCCTGGGGCACATGTCAGCCCAGCAGGTGTGGTGGGTGCTCCCGGAAGTGGCAGACTTGTCAGGGTCTGGGGGAGACTTTCAAGGGTGGAGGCCTGGCAGAGTCAGGAAGGCATGTCTGTGGGTTCCCTGTGTGAGGAGGCTATTAACTGAGGGTGCTCCAAAGCACACTGAGCTCATGTTCGTTCTTCCCAGCCAACCTGGAGCCCTAGCCACACTGACCGAGCAAGGCCCACAATCTAGAGATCTCCATCTCTTGGCCACAGAATGCCCTCGGAGCTTGAGTCAGCTACCCTTCTGGGCTGTGGCTACAGGTCAGGGGCACTCAGGCAGCAAAGTCTGCCCATCTCCCTGCTGCCCATCGTTCCAGGCAGCAGGAAAGGCGGCCTGGGGGACTTCCTGTCTTGACAAGCAGGCCTAGCCTGGGTCTGGTCTGTGGTGGTGGCCCCAGGGCCAGCCCTGGCCAAATGCAGGTCCTGCTTGTCGTGAGACAACTGTAGGGAAGCTATGACCCCATATACTCCTCCCTCCTGGGCCCCCCCAGAACTCTCAGCCGCACGCCAAGGCTCAGCTCACACATTTTCTGCCGTGCGCAGTGTGTTTTCGATAAGGGCATTTGGTAGCCCTAGCCCGTGTTCTTGAGCTGTTCACATACAGGCTACAGCTCAACTTGCATGTACTTCGAGCTGCTTTGAAAAACCATGTAGCCACCTGGAGAAGGCCTTTTCGTTTGTTTTCACAAAGCATCATTGAACTTCGTGCTCTGATGGCACTTCTGTCGACAGTCTGGTATCTGTGGGGCCTGGGTTGCCTGTATCATGAAACCCTCGCTGGCCCAGTTTGGTGTCTGGGAATGTAGCTTCCTGGTGAGACTGTAAATCTCAACATGTAACTCTGAAATGCTGAGGGGCCCTTGGGGAGCTGTGCTGAGAATCCCGTGTCAGGGTGATACTTATGGAAAGCCTGGACATTGTCCCGCCAGAGAAGTGCCCTGGTGTTTTCCAAGGGCGTGTCCCTTGCATCTTATGCAGACATTTGTTGTGACTTGCTTGCTCTATAGCGCATGGCTCCTTTCCCAGAGCCTAGTTGAAAAGGTTCATCTGCTTTGCAAAAGAATGTCAGTGTTACTGTAAGACAGTCATTTGTGTCCTGGCGGTAACAAGACAGGCTGGCTCTTCTCCTCCACTGGGAGCAGCCACCCAGCCCTTACTCTGGCCTGAGCCTGTTGAGAGGGGCCCTGCTGGTCTCACTGCTGCTGCCCACTTTCTCAGGCCACCTGGTGCCCCTGCCCCATGTGCCAGACCCATGGAGTGCCATGCTCCCCAGACTGGAAGGCACACCCCCCGGTATCAGTGGGGGCCAGTTGTTACGCCTGATCTATGAGCAGAGCTGTTGGCCTGGCCGCATCAGGTCTGACACTAGGTGCCCAATGCCAGAGCCACACAGGTAGGAAACACGCCACATACCACATTTAGACACTGGGAGAATCATGTCCTGTAACGTCTCGTTCTCTCTCCCAGAGTGCTTTCCCAGCTCTGGCCTTTCTAGAGGAATGTGGCAAAGAGATGTGGGTTTGGGGAGGACAATGGAAGATAAGCTGCAGTTGTAGCACAACTCAGCAGGGCAGCTGGGGGGAGGGGCTGGCAAATTACAGGCCAGAGGTTTGTCTTCTAGAGGTTGAACGTGACGGGAGTGTTCCAGGCGGTGGCCTCTCCGTGCTGAGGCGCCACGGCCGCCCCAGGGCCAGCGCAGGCTTACCGTATCTCCCTCCGAGCACAGCCTTCCGGTGCTCATGAAACATGCCCGCAGACACGCGGCCCTTCCGAAGTGGAACACCATCTCCCTTTAGTACCTGACCAGAAATTTCAAAACTCAAGTGTTTCTATTTTAGAAACTGTGAGGGCAGAATGTATTTTAGTGTCTTCTAGGAAGGTCTGTGGAGGATAAGACCACAGAAGCCGGAGTGGATGGAGGCTCCTCTGCAGTCCTCACCTGCCCCCGCTGATTCATTCGTTGTGCATGACACTGTGCATCGTGTGTGGTGGGCAGAACCCCCGTCCTCCACAGTTTTAAAACAGTTGCTCTGAATTGAACTGAATAAATAAGCTATGAATCACTGCCTGCTCTTGGTGGGATCCACGGGGAGCCGGTCCTTGCCTGGTGTCTGCTGCCTCCTGGATCCTGAAGCCCCTCCTGCCTCCTCCCAATTGCTGACCGCCAGCCAGTGTCCTAACAGGACCGACACACCGGGGCTCCTGCCAAGTGGGGCCCCTGAGAACCGAGCACGTCTGCCTGCTGTTTCCTTTTCCAAGCAGGGCCCTCCCTTTCCAGAACCAGCCAGGGGCAGCCCTGCGTGTAGCTGAGTGGCAGCAGAGCCATCTGGACAGGGTTGGCTTGAAGGCCTGCACGTCCTCCAGGAGGAGCCACTGAAGCTTAGTCCCGCTGGGCGTTCTCCAACCCCAGGAACCTCTGGCTCTGGGCTGAGGCCAGGTGTCCGAATGGGCAGCAGGAATGCAGATCTCTCGGCAAAGTGGCCCTTGTGAGGAAGCTCCCAGACTTTCTGTTTTATAAGTCACCTACTGAGGTACAGCCCTTTCAAGGAATTTGTCTTTTAGGAATTAGGTGTACAAAAGTGCTGCCGATACAGGGGGCCAGACGGCCACTGCAGCCCAGAGGGAGAACTCCCCAGGCCCTGGGGGCTCCAAAGGCCTGTGCTCATGGCAAGCTCCAGGCCAGCAAACTGCTATCTGTGGACCATTTTCCCGGTAAGCCCAGCAAGCCTGCTGTGGCCGGGCCCACTTACCACCCAGCTGATCTGAGCCGACTGTCCTGACTCGGATGCTCCAGAAGGTTGAGGGGTAGGGTCCACGGAGCCCTGGGGGCCCAGTGGGGCGAGGTGGGGGGAACTGAGCCGACTCCGCACTGGGCCCCTTTAGGCCCTGCAGAGTCCTTCCCAAGCCTGGCTGTCCCCGCAGGGTACTGGGGACACAGCACAGGCAGGTTCTGTGCAAGTGTCCACAGGAATAACCCAGAAGGTGCTCCCTGGACTGAGCTCAGCCCCCTCCCGCCCCCGTCCCCATCCCCGTCAGGACCAGCCTGGGCCTCACCACCCCACTCTGAGCACAAATAACCGGCCCAGGTTTCCTCATCCTTTCGAAGCAGGGCAGGCTGATGGATGGCAGCCAATCTTGACTGACTCTGCAAGGCGGTGCTTCCGTGTTAGTATGTTCCCACAGGCCCCTACCTTCGCCTAGTCTGAGGCTGCACGAGCATTAGCACAGACCACACCATCTGTACCAAAAGAATGTGCTGAATGCAGGAATGGCCACTGAAAGCACAGGGTTAAGGAGATGTCGTAGCCCTCAGGCTGCGCCTCTGGGACCAGCCCTCAGAAACACACAGGGCATGGGCCGCAGTGGTGCCCAGCAGAAGCCTGGCCAGACCCCGGCCCCATCCCAGTGGGTGGTTTGGGTGACACAGTGGACACCTGGGGCCTCAAGGACAAACTGCTCGTCACCAACTTTACTATGATGTGATGGAGTGTTTCTTAATGTGCTCTGTGGGATTATAGGAAGGGCCAACCTGTCAAACGCGGGCCAGCACTGGGTGATTCCAAGGGAAACAGGTTTCTCCACTGAGTGACTCCCCAGTCTTCACAGGCCTCGCCCTGACGAGTCTTGGGGTGCAGCGTTTCCCAAACAACCACTTCCCAGAGACCTTTATTGGTAGAGCATCAGGCAGGCTCCAGAGGTGGTGCTCTACAGCCCAGCCACTCAGGTAGAGGCTCCCCAGGGCCCTACGGAGCTGCCCACCATGCGTGCATGCCTTCTCAGCTGGAGCCCCAGCCAGGCTTGCATCTAAATGCCCGGCGTGAAGGACCCAGAGTGGGGTCTGCGAGGGCCTGGACGTCACAACAACCTGGGAAGAAGTGGTCCTCCATCCTCCTGCTCTGAGCTGACCCAGGGAGCCCACCGCCCTCCCCACTGTGCAGCTGGGCTCACTCAGCCACTAGAAGCCCACATAGCACCTCCGCTGGGGCTTCCCAGGGTTGTCCTGTCTGAGCCAGTGTCTCAGCAGCTGCAGTGCCCTTCACAGGCAGTGCACAGTGGCCAGTGTCTCCCCTAACTTGCCAGCTTTCCAGTTCCAGAGTGACTGTGAAGACCAGTGCCGACCGTGCAACTTTCCAGGCTGTGATGGGGCACTGGCCCCTCAAGTTTGGCTCCCAGCATGTGGCCGGTGAGCCAAGTATATTTTGTCCTATAAGAAGCAAGAAAGTGAGCGGGCCACGCAGGCCCAGGGACATCGCCACCTCCCTCCACCTCCACAGCATGCTCACCTGACCACAGGTGCACGGGGGCCAGCTGCTCATCCAGGTGAGCACCCCATCGCTCTGGCACCAGGTGAACCACCTGGGAGCTTTGGAGACATTTCCTACTTTTTAACACATGTGGGTAGGGGGGAGGGGGATACCAGACTCTCAGATTTCCGTGTCCTCATCATACCCCACACAGAAGCAGAATCTGACTCAGAAGCTGTCACCAGCTCTGAAAGCTGAAATCATAACCTCAAATCTTCTATCAATTCCGTTTTCTGATCCCACACGCTACCCAAATGGAGGGATTTCAGGGAGGAGTATAGGAAAACCTCACTGAGAGAGATGGATAAAGGAGAAGATGGTTGTAAGTGGTGCCAATGTTTTTTAAACTCCAATTACGCTACTGCCCTTAAACTGTGACAAATGACTGCAACAAGCGGCCACAGTGCAGGTCAGAGGGGACGGACCCGAGGCACAGCCCCACCAAACCAGTTCCGTGGTGTCAGCACATCAGCAGTCTTCTCTGAAAACCTAATCAGCTGGGACGAAAGACCCTTGTGCTGGGCTGCCCCCTTCAATCCTGGCAAAGGGTCACCGGTGGAGCTGGTGCCCCTGGCCAGGCCCTGTGCCAGCTGCTGTCCCCAGGGAGGCAGCTCACATGGGCCTCCCCTGAAAGGAGAGAGAGATTTGCAGGAGCTCCTGCCCCAGTTCTTGCTGCTTCCCACCAGGACAGAAGTCTGCCGACAGCTCTCTGAAGGTGACACACACGCGCCGGGCCTCAATGTGTCTGCGGTGGATGGCATGCTGCCACTGGTGCCGCGCAGCACCAGTGAGCACAAGCAGAGCGCGGCGGGGCAGGGGGATGGCCACCTCCACCTCCTGGCACAGCACGGACCTGCTGGGGGCCATCACACCTTCCACCAAGGCCTCCGGGAAGCCCGACGGCGCCAGACAAAGCAGCAGGCTGCCGGGCGCCTCCCGGGACATGGACAGCACAGTGGGCGACAGCAGGTTGAGGCTCACCAGCCGCTCCCCCCACAGCCAGGTGTCGTCCAGGTGGGGGTCGATGGCCGAGCCCCGCTCCGGGCAGTAGTCCAGGTTACACTGCTCCACAGGCCGGAAGTCCTCCAGGATGGGGTAGAGGCCCATTCTCCGCACCACCTCCCGGCTGAAGCTGGGGAGGCCGTGGAAGCCGGCCGTCTTGAGCTTCTGCTTCCGAAAGTTGACTTTGGGGCCGTAGTCCTGAAGGATAAGCACGAAAAGGAAGTGACAAAAGTCTGAGTTTACAGAAAGGGTATCACAGACTAGGTCTGAAGAATTCAGTCACCGTGACCCAGAAAAGCAAAAATTTCTGACTTCGTAAGTCTGACATGTGGGCAGAAAGAGGCCGGCACCAGAGATATAAGTAACAGCAAACATCAGACGGCAGTAACCGCTAAGGAAAACATAAAGCAGGATAGGGGGATACGAAGTGTCGGCGGATGTCTTAGCCCAGGTACCCCACCCAGAAGGCAGAGCTAGAGACAAAGGCCCATGTGTAGGTAGTGTATCCGGGCCAAGATGCAGCGAGGGAGGGAAGGCCAATCCAAGGCAGCATTATCGACATGGGCAACACTGGGTACATGTGGGGTTCAGAACCATGAGGGGGGACAGTTACCACTTGACACAGCAACTCCACTCCTAGTACACACCCAAGAAAACTGAAAACACGTGTCCACACAGAAACTTGCACATGAATATTTGTGGCAGCACTATTCACAATGGCCAAAAAGTGGAAAGAACCCAGTGTTCGCCAATGGATAAAAGGATAAATAAATGAAGGCATATCCATACAATGGAATATAATCCAGTCAAAAAATTAATGAAGCACCGACACGTGTTGCAGTAATGAATCATGAAAACATTATGCTCAGTGAAAGACAGCAGACACAAAAGGTAGTATGTTATATAATCCCATTTATATGAAGTGTCCAGAATACGCAAATCCAGAGAAACAGCAAGTAGATTAGTGGTTGCCGGGGACGGGGGAATGGGGAGTGACTGCTAATAAGCACGGGTTCCCTTTGGGGTGATAAAAATGTTCCAGAACTAGATAGTGGTAATGGTTGCACTCCACTGTGAATCTACTAAAAACCAAACCACCGAACTGTACATTTTAAATGGGTGGATATGTGGCTTCTTCTACAAACCTAAACAAACAAACAAAATTAGGGAAGAGCCTTTTAGAATACACCTCAGATTTATGGTCTGAGGGATGAAAGAGGGGAGCATTTTGCTGGTCCCCCTTAGTGGAGGGGGGCTCCATCTGGTGGAACTGACTTTCTCCTCCCAGGCTGGCATGTTTGGGGAGAGCCTGGGCGAGCAGCCTCCCGCAGGCCAACCCTAGGCAGCAGCAGGCAGACAGCCCAACGTGGGCGTGCAGACGGACAAGGAGCTGGAGCTTTAAGGACCAGGAGGCTGGAGGGCCTGCTGTGAAGGACACCAGGCAGCAGCCGTGGAAAGAAAGGTGGGGCTGGAGGCCAGCGCCGGGCCCTTCCGGGCATTGTAAGGACTTTGCGATTATGCTGAAATGGGAGGCCTGGAGGGTCTGTGACAGAGCAATGACATCTGATGAGGCAGTACTGGAGTCACTTTCTGTGGAAAACTGACTGAAAAGGGGTGAGGCCTGTGGCAGGAAGCCCCTGCAGGAATCCCGGCAAGGGCACCGGGGGCTGGGATCCAGGTGGTAGCAGTGGAGGGGGTGGGGTGGGGAGGGTAGCCTCAGATTCGGGATAGCTATTGAAGGCATCAAGCTGATGGGAATTACCAATGAGACAGGGAAATCTGGAGAGATCCATGGTTTGCAGCCTGCACAGGTGGAAGATGGAATCTGCCAAGATGGGAACACTGCAGGGGGTGCAGGTGTGGGCAAAGAAGCAAAGCTCAGTTCAGGGCCTGACCACTAGAAGCCTGGGATGGAGAGAGGAGCTGGAGTCCCAAACACAGCGACAGTGTGCAGGGCCGTGACTCGCTGACGTCAGCAAGGAGCAGGAAGAGAAGCAGCCCAAGGACTGAGCCTGAGATCCCATCGCTGGGTTAGGGCACGGCAGTCAGTGATGGAAGTGGTTTCTGAGTGGGTTAAGCAGGAACAGGAGAAGAGGAACTGAAGACAGAATCAATAACTTTCGAGGAATTCTGCTGCGGAGACGAGAGATGGAGCTTACTGGTGGGAAAGCTCCAGTCGAGGCAAAATTCATCTTGGGGAAAGAGGGGAGCAATGCTGAACAAGGTCTTCTGAGTAGAGGGGGACGGCATCCAGAGTACAGGTGGAGGGGACTCAGAGAGAAGGCATGGGCACGAAGGGAACAGCACCCAGCCAGGGCAGGCAGGGGGCACATGCACCTGTCTTCTCAGCGGCAGGGCCATCCGCGGAGGGTGAGCAGGGGAAAAGAGAAGGTTTGGCAGGAGAGCAGCAGAGCAGAGGACCTAGGGGAGGTTGGTATGACCGGCGGACCAGGAAGGACCCAGAGCCGGGGAGACCTGCCAGCAGGCTGCACATGAGTCCAAGGGGGGGAGCTGGACTCGACCAGGGCTGTGGAGGAGCAGAAAGAGTAAGATGAAGTGAAGGGCAAAAGGGCAAGGGGGCACCCGAGGAAGTGACTGTAACAACTGGCCGTGGTACAGGCTAAGGAAAGACCATGGGAGACGGAAGCAAAGCGAGAAGGTGGATGGACGGATGGACGGCTCCAAGTCCTGGGGCGGACAAGGATTGCTGGAGATAAGCAATGGAAGGAGCGAGCTAGACCGAGAGGAGTGGGACTGAGGGAGAAGCTGCGATCCCTGACAAAGGGCAGGTCTGGGACTTGGAGGCCTGAGGACACGCGAAACTGATGGGGAGAGAACTTTGGATGGGAAGGCATCGCGCAGCCTTCAAGAAACGCTCCCTGAAAGTCATCAGCACTAGGCCAGCGGGCGCGAGGGGCAGAAGGAGCTGAGTTCACCTGCGACCTGTTGGGAAGGTGGGCAGGCCAAGCAGCCTGCGAAGGCCCCTGGTGTGGTTACAGAGGAGGGCGCTGCATGGGCGGTGAGCAAAGGGGCCCAGGAGAGTGACTGTCTTCTTTGATCAGCCAACCCTGCTCCCTATCTGGGCCAGCCTACCTGCTTTCTCCGTCCAGACTGTGAGAGCTTCCAGGGCTCACGGTCCATCAGCTGCACCATTTCAGTTTCCTCCTCTCGGGTCACGAAGTCTTCTAACAATGTCACACCGGGGAAAGGGAAGGCCCATCCTTCAAAGTCAGACTCCTCAGCCCCCACGGCCCAACCAGTGTCTGAGTAGTAAATGAAACGGTGTGTTTTCTGCAAAAGAAAGACGGAGGTCCTGGAGCCCTTGGAGCCTGCCCTCCAGAGGCCCTTTTTGGCTGCAGCTTCTGCTTAATGGTTCATCCTCCCCAAAAACACTTTGGAAGGCAGCTGGAGTCTAGAGGGAGGCCGACCGCAGCCTGGGGCTGCCTCTTGGGAAAGGCCCTCTCACTTTCCTCATCTGTAAAAGGGAAGAGCATCTGCATAACCATTTTTCATTCTCCATTTTATAAATGAGGAAACCAAGGCTCGGTAAAGCCAAGGAACTAGCCCGAGGCTGCACAGCTGGGAAAGCCTGAGTCCATACTGTTCCTGTGTCGTTGCAGGGTATCTTCTGTCCTCTCCAGCCTCCTGAGGACTACAGGTATAAAAGCATCCCGCCCAGACCAGGGCTTTGAGAAATACGCTACCCCTAAAGCTGAGGCCCTAGGGCTGTCCAAGGGGTAAGCAGCACACACTGGGAGGCCAGACAGGACAACCCTCTCCAGCCCAGGTGGGGATGTCTCCGGGCCCTGCCCTCCTCTGTGGCAGCCAGAGGCACTGCCTGTATTGCCCTTCGAAAAAGAGAACTTGCCGGTCGTCTGCGAGGAGTGCCAGGCTGACAACCTCCTGCTGCAGGGCGTCTGGGATCTGCCTCGGGTTTCGAGCAGGGGCCATCCTTGTCTCAGGCAGCTGCCAGCCAGTGACTCAGCACGGGTCTGGCCATTTCTGCACAACACGGGACTCCGCTACCAGGCAGTCTGCTCTGGAGCTCCCTGCTGGGTCAGCCATGACTGCGTCAGATCCGCATGGCGGTCTGAGGTCCTCCCTGACCAATTAATTCTGCTTCCTCCCCCTTTATGTTCCATAGGCATTACTACCAGCCCGTCTTTAAACCACCACGTCCTCTGTCTCTGGCACCTCACATGGGACATGTTAAAAATGAGGAGTCATCCTGGACATTCTGCTTCTCCCTCAGCCACTAGGTTGGGAAGGTGCCACCCCCAGTGTCCTGTGTCTCCACACCCATGACCACGGGCACTGTTCAGACCTTCGGCACTTTTTTTTCCTCTTCGGTTTTTAATTATGGTAAAATATATAACATAAAATGTACCATCTTAATAATTTTTAAAGTGTACAGTTCGGTGTGTTAAGTATATTCACTCTGTTGTGCAACTCATCTCGAGAAGTTTTCCCCCTGCAAAACGAAAACTCTATACCCATTAAACAACTCACTCCTTTTCCTCCCCCCCCCCCAGCCTTAGGTAACCACGGTTCTACTTCTATCTCTATGATTTTTGACTATTCTAAGTACCTCATAAATATGCTACATAAAATTACATAAATATACAGCATTTGCCCTTTTGTGACTGGTTTATTTCACTTAGCGTAATGTCCTCAAGGTTTATCCATGTTGTAGCATGTGTCAGAATTTCCTTCCTTTTTAAGGCGGAATAATATTCTAGTGTACGTATGTTATCCCTTTTTGTTTATCCATTTATCGGTCAAGGGACAGCTGGATTGCTTCCACATTTTAGCTATTGTGAATAATGCTACTAGCGACATGGGTGTGCAAATCTCTCTTCAAGACCCTGTTTTCAATTCTTTTGTATATATCCCCCGAATTCTTGGACCATGTGGTAATTCTACTTTTAATTTTCTGAGGAAACTTCACATTGTTTTCCACAGGACCTTCTGCACTTTTAACAAGGACACTGCAATATTTTCTTCACTGGCTTCTCTGCCTTCATACCTTGCTATCAGCTCTCAGGATCTTCCTAAAATTCACATGTAACTTCCTTTAAAACATTTCAGGAGCTCTCCACGGCCCTCAGGACAAGTCCAGCCTGCCCAGTGGCCACACACAAGGCTCTCTGTGGTCAGGCCCCACCGACCTCATCTCCCTCACCGTTAGCATCACCCACCTTCCAAGGACAAACCTCTACCCCAGGCCTTTACCCAAGCAGCTCCCCCAGGTGGACCGCCCTTCCAACCAATTAAAATACTTCCAGGCCCAGTTCAAAGGCCGAGTCCTTTTTCGTTAACTGTGATTAATTTTCTCCTCGCTGATTTCCGTCCAAGGCCTGCTGGGCACCTTTGCACTGGTTTTCGGCTCCCTCTACTCCTTCCATGTCGTCTCTCCACGGGCCGCGAAGGTCCCAGGCCCTGACCTGGGAGGGCTACGTGGAAGTTTGCTATCAGAATTCCCGGTCCCAGAGGTTAGCTGTGGTCGGCCTGCACCCACGTCCTAGACCCTTGCCCACTCCTCAAAGCCCGCAATTCCTCACCACGCAACGTCCCCACGGCGAGGGCCCCTAGCACGGTTTGACCCGGGGCCCGTATTCATGTCCTATCTGGGCCTTAGCTTCCCCATATGAAGAATGGAATTTTGGGCGCGCCCCCTCTCCCATCCCTTACTTGCGGGGAGTGCTGCCAGGGCGGATCACCTCCGCGCTGCCGCTCGCACATCAGACAGGTCCGGACGCCCTTGCAGCCGCATTCCCGAAGGACCTCGGGGGCCGCCACCACCGCAGCCGCCATCGCAGTGTACTGGCGGGCAGTGCGCAGGCGCGGGACCAAGGGTGCCGCTGGGAGTTGTAGTCCATGCTTGGGGCACGAGGCCCGCGGGGCCGCTTCCTTCCGGTCGTCGCCACCGAAGGACTAGCGAGGCGCCACCTCCTGGGCTCCGTCAGCCGCCGGCGCCGCCACGAGACTCCCGGAGTCGCGGGCTCAGCCGGGCGCTGGTACCGCAGATACGGTCATCGCGGTCCTCAACCTCCTCGCCATGGGCCCCCTCTCGGCGCGGCTGCTGATGCAGCGGGGGCGACCCAAGAGCGACCGGCTGGGGAAGATCCGGAGCTTGGAGTAAGAGGAGAGCCGGGGTCCACGGGCGGCTGGGGAGAGAGACGAGTACCCGGCACTGTTATCGCCGTGTCGGTTACGCGGAGTCTCTAATCACTTGGGCCAAACGCCGTCCTTGTCATTAGGAGATGGGCCGGTGGGCCCCGAGTTGCCTCACCCCGAAAAGGGCCCGGGCTGTTAGGGACAGGCAGTCGTGCAGAAAGAGAACTGAGCAACCTGTTGAGATAATTATAGAGGGCCTGGGGAGCACAGAGGAGCCCCCCCTCCCACCTAGAGGATCAGGAAAAGCATCCTGGAGGGGGCCAGTTGCCCCGAGTTCTAAAGTAGTTACAAGATTTAAAAAAGGGTGTTGGGGAGAGGTTGTGGGTGCACAATAAATGCCGGGAGAAAAAGTCTTCAGAGGCACCCTGGGCTGCCATAGGTGTGGGGCCGGAGGCCTGCCTGCCCCTTGAGCCCTCGCTTTCTGACCCCCACCCCAGCCTGTCGGGGCTGAAGCTGCTCTCAGAGCATTTGGACCCCAAGCTCCTGTGCCGCCTGAAGCAGCTGCAGGAGCTGGACCTCTCCAACAACCAGCTGGAGACGCTGCCTGCCGACCTGGGCTTGTCCCACCTGCGCATCCTCCGCTGTGCCAACAACCAGCTGGGGGACGTCACAGCTTTGTGCCAGTTCCCACAGCTGGAGGAGCTCAGCCTGGAGGGCAACCCCTTCCTGACAGTAAGTGGGCGCACCCAGCAGCCCAGTGCTGGAGGCCAGCACTCTGTTGTGTCTAAGCTTAGCAGCCCCTGAGCCATTCTTCCCTTCATCCCCCAGGTCAGCGACAACCTGAAAGTCTCCTTTCTCCTGCCCAACCTGCGCAAGGTGAATGGCAAGGATGCTTCCTCCACTTCCTCTCAGGTGGAGAACCTGAACCGGGAGCTGACCAGCAGGGTAAGGGGGTGTCTCTGGGGTTTGGGAGCAGTCGGGGGCCTTGAGGAGCAAGTAACAGGCTTGGACACGTGAAGGACACTGAGGGGAAGAGTTACAGGGGCTCTCTGCCCCAGCACCAAGTGGCTCATATCCCATAGCCTGACACATTGCTCTGAGACTGGTTGTGGTGCTTGGCCTCTTGTCCTTGGGGGTCGGGGGGTCCCGCCCTCCATGTGTGCAGGCAGGGCCCAGAGGGTAGGCTGAGACACTTCCATGGTAACTTTACCCGGACCAGCTTCTCCTTTCTGGGGCTGCTACTCGTGTGTGTGCTTGGATTTGTGCAACCTGTAGCTAAGGTTGTGGTTCAGGGAGGCTTCCAGGAGGCAGGGAGGTGGAGACACCTGTAGCCATGAGATCGGGGCAGAGGGGCCGTGGAGGGTCCAGGAGAGCTGGGTTGGGCTAAGTCTGGATCTGGTTCCTCTCGTGCCAGGTCACAGCTCACTGGGAGAAGTTCATGGCCTCCCTGAGCCCTGAGGAGGGAGCTAAGAAGGCCCAGGCTGACTTCGTGAGGTCCGCCGTCAGGGATGTCCGTTACGGCCCCGAGTCCCTCAGCGAGTTCACCCAGTGGCGGGTATGTCCTCACTCACTGTGCTGGGAATCTATTTTCCCAGTCCCTTGCCGGCTCCCATGCCCTGAGCTGCCCTGGAGGTCTCTGGCCATGAGAGGCTGTGGGGAGTGGGGCAGGTCAGGAAAGGCAGCCCTGTTGGGTGGAAAGGCCTTTTCCCAACTCAGGAAGTACAAGCTCCCTCTGACTGAGTGTCTGAGGAGGGGCTGGGGGCCCCCAGGACTGTGCCCCACTTCCTGATGGCCTGGGCCCACCCAGGTACGGATGATCTCTGAGGAGCTGGTGGCCTCCGGTGGGACCCAGGTGCATGAGGCAGACATCCAAGAGAGGTCCTCAAAAGCCACAGCTGCCCAGAAGTCCATGGTGAGTGTGGTTCCATGTGGCTCCGGGGACTCGGAGGGCCTGCCTTGGCCCTTCCTGGCTAGGGGGGCTGCAGGGAAGCAGGGGTCCTGGAAATGAGCCCGAGAGACAGCTCTGATACCTGAGCTAGTGCCCTCTGCCTGGGCCAGTCCTTGCCTCTTGCACCCATGGGAGGGTGTGGGTCAGCCTGTGATGGGAAAGGAAGAAGCCCTGGGTATATGGGCCCATGGTCACCAGGCCCTCAGCCTGCCACCCAACCCCGATCCCCCACAGGCAAGGCCAGTAGCCTTGAAACGGCCAGATGATGTCCCGCTCAACCTCTCTTCCAATAAGCGGGTGTGCACCTCCACACTGGCCCAGGTGGAGGGCAGCCCTGTGGGCGCTGATGGCAGCCAGGTAAGCTAACGAGGTGGCAGGGAGTGTGTGGCTGGGAACAAGGGTTGGGGCAGCTGTGACCCCCTTTTGCCCCCACAGCCTGCCCTGAAGCTGGAGCCCCTGCACTTCCTGCAGTGCCACAGCAAGAACAACAGCCCTGAGGACCTGGAGACCCAGCTCTGGGCCTGCGCCTTCGAGCCGGCCTGGGAGGAGGGTACATCCTTGGGCCAGCAGGGCCAGAGGAAAGGCCACAGGGCCCAAGCAGAATAAGTCTTCTGGATGTGGGTGGGGGTGGGGGATGCTGCCTCCAGGGAGGGGGCTGCCTGGGGGGATGGGGAATCGGGAGGGGCGTCAAGGCCAGGAGGAGGGAACTGCAATACAGAGAATGTTTTCACTAGGCTGATCCCTCAAAACAGGGCACACAGGGGCCACGTCTCAGACTGTGGCCACATGTGGCGGGGAGGCCGTGTGTGTCATCGACTGCCAGACGGGCATCGTACTGCACAAGTACAAGGCACCTGGCGAGGTGAGTGCCAGGGCCCGGCTCAAGCAGGGTGGTGGGCAGCCTTGGCTCCTGGGCACAGGAGCGCCACCTACTCACTAGGTGACCTTTCTCTCTGCTGCTGGGCCTCAGTTTCCCAGGCCTGATCCTGCAGGCATGTGCTTTGCCCCGTGCTGAATGCTCCCCACCCCCCCACCCCCAGGAGTTCTTCTCGGTGGCCTGGACAGCCCTGACGGTGGTCACGCAGGCAGGCCACAAGAAGCGCTGGAGCGTGCTGGCAGCTGCTGGCCTGCGGGGCCACGTCCGGCTGCTACATGTGCGTGCTGGCTTCTGCTGCGGGGTCATACGGGCCCACAAGAGGGCCATCGCCACCCTCTGCTTCAGCCCTACCCACGAGACTCACCTCTTCAGTAAGACCCTCTCCCGACACCCCCAGGGCTCCCCCAGCACCCCTGTCCTGCAGCCTGCCGCCTCAGTGCTCCCTCCCTGGGATGGTAAGGAGCTCCTATGGCTGGCAGCCTCTCCTGGCTGCCAACGTTGACTCTGGCTGTGGGAGAAGCAGCGTGGCCCCGTGGACAACTGACTGGGCTTCAGATCCTGGCTTTTCTCCCCACCTGCTCTGTGGCCTTGGAGCTTTCCTACAGCCTGGGGCACTCTGTCTGTGACCTGGGCGGGTGCCCCTGGGCCTCCGTGTGGTGAGCCCAGTGAGGGGGATGTGTCAGCACACCCGTCAGGTCAAAGGGAGCGTTGTAGACCCTCCCTCCCTGCTTCAAAGGGGTTGAAGCCGGGGACGCCGCCTGTGAGCGGGAGCAGGGCAACTCAGGGCCACCTCTCCTTCCCATCCCCCCTCAGCGGCCTCCTATGACAAGCGGATCATCCTCTGGGACATTGGGGCGCCCAACCACGACTACGAATTCCAGGCCAGGTGATGCTTTGGGGCTGGGCTAGGCCGTGGAGGGCAGGCTGCCAGGCAGGGCGGGCACCAGGGTCCGTGGCCTCATGTCTCCCTCTCACCTGCTGGCAGCCAGCTGCTCACACTTGATACCACCTCTACCCCCCTGCGCCTCTGCCCAGTCGCCTCCTGCCCGGACGCCTACCTGCTGGCTGGCTGCGAGGGTGGCTGCTGCTGCTGGGATGTGCGGCTGGACCAGCCTCAGAAAAGGAGGTGAGGTCGGACGGGGACGCCTGGAAAGCCAAGTCTTGGGACTGGACAGCTGCTAGTCCAGACGTCTGACCAAACCATGCACGCTGCCCCTTGTGGAATGCTGGGAGGATGGTGTCAGGGCAGGGACAAGGCTTTAGAAGGGCAGGTTGAGGCTTGTGGCTTATCCGTGCCACCTGGAGGGCCGGAGATTGTTCAGCATGGAGTCCCTGCCCTCCTGGGGCCCACAAGCCTCGTAGGGGAAGACGGGCATTAGACAAAGGTGGCCGATTAAAATCCCCGAGTGTGATGTCAGCTGTGAAGGAAAGAGAATAAGGTGCTCTGAGAAACAGGAAGACTAAGGGGACTGAGGAGGAGACCAGTGGCAGATGGATAGGTTCTCAGGCTCACGTTGTCTGCGTGAGCCCTGCAAGGGATTCCGGTGGGCGGAGAGAGGGAAGGTGCACGCACAGCGGGCATAGCATGTGCAAAGGGCCAGTGGTGGGAAGAACTGGCTGGCTGGGGAGGTCTAACCAGTTTGGAAGACCAGAGGAAATGGTACAAGATGAGGTGGCAAGGTTGCTTGGGCCATGGTAAGATTTTGAATTTTACTTGAAGTGCAGTGAACAGCCTGGGAAGAATTTTAGGGTGGGTGGCAGAAATGAAGTAGCTGCTACGTGGAGGGAAATAGTGGAAGCCTCAGCAGACTGGTGTCGTCCAGCCAAGTGTTGGTGGTAGCCCTGTGCCACGCCTGCGAGTCAAGCCCAGGGCCTGCCACATCTGTCCCTCCCTGCCCATGTCTGCCAGCTCCCCAAGTCCTGTGGCATTTCTCTCCCCATCTCAGATGTGTCTGCTTCTCCTCAGTTGGTCTTTAGCTGCCTTTCTTGCTCCAAGCAGCCTCTGCAGGATTCTGGGCAGCTGATGGGTGACCTTTCCAAGCAGTGTGACCCTACACTCAGCTTGGAAACACTCAGCAGCCACTCCCCACTGTCCTCAGGGTCATAGCAAACCCCTACCCAGTCTCTCCTTTCTCAGGCCCCAGCACTCCGCCATAAATACCTACCCCACTGGTCAGCTGGTCACCCTCCTGCTCATCTAGTCCCAGAGGTGCAGCCCCTCCAGAACCCTCCCTGGCCATCCCATCCCCCATCCTGGAAGAACCAGCCCCTCATGGTTCTGAGATGCTACCACCTGTGACTCAGGCGCTGGCTCCCCCTTCCAGGGCAAAGCTTAAACCCTCCAGGGCCCAGAACAGACCTTTTTGGTTGCATCTTCTGGGCAGGGCCCAGAATAGGGGCCCAGGGAATGATTCTCATTGAGTGAGTGAGAAGCTCTTCGTGTACGCAAGGAAGAGCTAACTGGCGTCTTCCATGGCCCCACAGGGTGTGTGAAGTGGAGTTTGTCTTCTCCGAGGGCTCCGAGGCCTCAGGCCGGAGAGTGGATGGGCTGGCGTTCGTGAATAAGGATGTCGTGGGTGAGTGAGCCCAGATAGGGCGTCTGGCCTGCTGGGACCCAGAGAGGCCCTGGTAAGGCCGTGGGTTGTTTCTTCCTGGGCTGCAATTTAAGTCCGAGAGCTTCTGAGGGGGGCCCCACTGTGGAAGAAATGCCTGAAGAAGGGCCCCCCAGGCAGTTCTCCCTTCTCCCCCACAGCTTCCAAGGGGAATGGCCTGGGCACCATCTGCCTGTGGAGCTGGAGCCAGACGTGGGTGGGCCGAGGCAGCCAGTCCACGGTGGCTGTGGTGGTCCTGGCTTGGCTCCAGTGGTCACCCACCAAGCTGGCCTACTTCTCGCTCAGCACCTGTCCTGGTGAGCGCGCCGCACCGCCCGTCCTCCCCTCCACCTCTCAGCGCTCTGCCCCCACTGACATTCCCATCTTGTGTCGCAGCAGATGAGGGGACTGTGCTGTGTGGGGACGAGGAGGGCAACGTGTGGATCTATGACGTCAGGCACGTCCTGACGCAGCAGTCCCCGCTGCCGGCAGCCCCGCAGGCCCCCACACAGGTACGCACACCTTCCCCTCTCCCCCCGCTGGGGACTGCTGCGTGGTCGCCAGGAACGAGCCCAGCGCCCCTCTCTCTCCCTATCAGATCCTTAAGTGGCCCCAGCCGCGAGCCCTCAGCCAGACGGTGACCAAGACCATGGTGAACATGGTGGTGGCCGACCCCTCCTTTACCTACCTCACCGCCCTGACAGACTCCAACATTGTAGCCATCTGGAAGAGACACTAGCCTCGAGCAGGAGCGCCTGCCTCTATCGCAAAGTACCAGGGACAAGACTTAACTTATTCAACTTTTGGTCTAATGACAGAGATGTTTCTATTGGTGACTATTTTTATTAAACTCTCTACTATGTAAGAGAAGCCTGGGATTACTGCTTGTGGGCCCCACCTGGTGGTGCTACTTTGAGTAGGGCAGGCTGACATGGGAGGCTTCCACAGCAGACTCATGAAGTTACCCTTGCCTAAGACTGCCTCCAGGCAGCCCCCGGCTTCCCAGTTGTTGGTCCAAAATGACTTGTTCCTGCCAGCCTCTCAGACAGAAATCTGGGTCTCCAGGCCAATCTACTCGGAAATGTGGCCCCCGAGTGGCCTCGAGACAGGTTATCTACCTCCACTGAGCCTGACAATCCATTTACTGTGAAGTCACTTCTGCGGCAGCTCACATCCGGGTCTTTTCCTCCACACTTTATTAGGAAGATGAAGCAATCCATGTAGAGGACACACTGGTGTCAGGGGTGAGGGGCTCCCCAGGTATCTCCCAGGAGGTCCACAGCTGGGACAAGTTGCTTTCTTCCATTTGGTGCCTGGAGAAGGGCCCGGTGCAAGGTAGGAACTGGCCAAGCAAGACTCCTTCCAGCCCACTATTCAATTCCTTCTTGCTTGTCTTTGATGGCCACCTGAGGGAGAGGAAGAAGGCAGCGCATTTAGCTGGAATGGCCAGGTAAGGATGTTGGAAACAGCCCCAGCATCCCTGACCAAGGTCTGCCAGGAAACTGCTGCCATAGCTCCAGGGTGCAGTCACAACTGAACAGAAGCAGGAAACCAGGGAGCTGGGCAGCCAGCAACCCAAGGGACCCCCTAAGCCAGCCCCACCTGCTTCATCACTCCTCACAGCACACATGCTGCTGCCTGGGGCAGGAGTTGGGTGGAGCAGAGGCGCTTCTTGGTGAGTATATGACAGATGCTGAAATCTGGAAGGCTGTGGACCTTTCCCACTCTACATGTGTCTATAGACTTTGAGGCCCCTGCCTGAACAGGTGTGCCCCCACCCTAGGATGAGCTGCCCCCTAGACAGATGCCCTAGAAGCGGTCAGCACCAGTGAAGAGCTTTGGAGGAACAGCAGCAAGGGGGCAGCACAAGGAGACTTTGGAGCACTAGGTAACGTTCCTGCCCACAGATGCTGACAGCAGGTGCCATGCCTCAACTCCTAACCCCTTCTCCACACTGCTGAGAAGCGGTGGTGGAAGTCCTTGCTGTCATCACCCCTTCCCCCCAGATAAGTCAGGGGAAACAACCCTGGGTGGTCCTAGGTGTGGGCATGACAGCCCTGCAGCTCTGGGCACACAGGCTGGCGTTCTGACGTCCCCTCTCCCCCTGCACGTCCAGCTCCTCACCCGGAATCGCTCTTCCAGCAGGGAGAGCTCGCTGATGAGGTCTGTGATGGCATTGGTGAAGGCCTCCTGAGGGCTGTAGTCCGGGGTGGTCTGCACGCGGATGATGATTTTGTGCTCCAGAGGGTGGGGCACTTTGTAGCCAGCAAACAGCACCTGGGGGTCCTTCAGCAGCTGCCTGCGACACGGGGATCAGCAGTGAGGAACGCTGAGCCGAGTGCCCCTGGGGCTCTGGCCCCTTGGAGCTTACCAGGCCTAGCCAAGGGGCCTTCCTGTTGCAGCTGTGGCTGGGGGCTGACACTAGGTGGTTCCCTACACTTGGTTTTTAGTTGTCCCCCCCCCCCCCCCCCCGCCAAAAAAGTCTTCAAGTAAAACCTAACTTTGGAGAAGATATACCATATGGAGACTCCTCCCACACACACCCCTACATCCATGAGGATCAAGAATCTTAGCTAATAAACAGGTTTTCCAGTAACTTCTTTCCTGAGGGGAAGTCAGGGACCCTGCAATGACCCCAAAAAGACCTCCCTAGGCAGTAAGAATCCAGCCAATGTTCAGTAAACCAAAACACACAAGGCCCGTTCCTAGCCCAAAAAGAGCATCTGGCACGGCAAACAGGCAGCAGGGGGCGAAGGCCCCAAGCCCTGAGCAGTTAGCAAAATGGAAACAAGTCCTTTGGAAGGGGCTGGCAGCTGCTGTCCACACCCGTGGGGTGTGTTCTATGAGGGCTGGTGAGGTGAAGCCTGTGCTGTTTGCTGGACACGCAGGTGTTTTCTCCAGAGCAAGGTGTCATGTGTGAGCACCTTGCAAGGTAGGGACACGGCTCACAGCAGAGGAGCAGCAAAGCCCCCAAAGGGCCTGAGTGCCCCACTGGCTTGGCCCGGACAGGAGTCATCCAGACAGGTGGGCAACCCCACCCCCTACTTACACCAGGACACCAGGCAGGCTTCTGCCCACAGCCTAAACACGCAAACCTGAGGAAGGCACAGAAACTAGGCCTACTTGCGGCTTCCTGCACATTCACTCACTCGCTCTATCAGCTAAATGAGCCAGGAAGAAATGTGGCTATGTGAACAGATACGCGTCGGCGTCCCTTTGAAGAAAAGGTACTGGCATGTGAACTGCCAGAGCGAGCCATCAGAAGGACTTCTTGTAGCTCAAAGAGACTTAAGAAAATCTTCTGGAACTTGTGCTTTGCCTCAAAGAGCCCCATCAAACATAGCCCCCAAGAGCCTTGGACTTGGAACTTACGATTTAATAATGTTTCCTAGTGTATGATCTTCTTTGTTGATGGTGAACAAGCAGGCATTGGGTACCTTGGTGTCCTTGTTAATGGTGATCCTAGGAAGAGGCAGAGGCAAGAGATGGGGGCAGGGGCTCCCTCCTCCGAGGAGTCTAAACCCTGCCCTTCAAGGCAGGCTCAAGTCCCACCTCCTGGAAGCCTGTCTCAATCTCTTCATCCCATAAAGCCCTCTCTGACTCAGAGCAGCAGTGTGTGTATACTCTGACCCCAGTAACGCCGATTCTGTGGGACCCTCACCTACTCTGGATTGCTCCTTTTTCCCAAAGCACAGTTTCTCAACCTTGGCACCACTGCCATTTTAAGCCAGATTATTCTTTTTGGTAGGGGGCTGTCTGTACATTGTAGGATTCCTGGCTTCTACCCATTAGATGCCAGGAGCGCCCCCTTTATGACAACCCAAAACGTTTGCAGACATAGCCAGAAGTTCTGGGGGGTGGGGAGGGGGGGGCAAAATGGTCTCCAGTTGAGAAGCACTGCTCTCAGAGAGGCTGAAGTGGCTGGCAAGGGCTAAACATAGAGCCCTGCACACCAGGCCGTTAAGACAATGAAAAGCCAATGTTTAAGAGGGTCTTCTAGATGCTGAGCTCTGGACTAAGCACTTTACAGAAGTTACCTCATTTACTCTCCCCTTAGATTTACTCATAATTTAATACAGTAATAAGCCCATTTTCTAGATGATGAAAGTGGGCCTCAGGCAGACTAATTCACTTGCCCAAACACAGAGTCCTTAAGCGGGGGCAGCAGGAGCCAAGCCCAGGCTGTCTCACCAGGAGACTACATTTTCCTTCAGCCTGCAAGCAATGCAGGTTTTACACAAGCCCATGGAGACTGGATAAGAGCCTCACAGCCATCTCTTTCTGGCGTCAGCAAGGAGAATAAAGGTGGTCAGCTAGGAGACGAGGAGGAGGCTGCCACATCCCAGAGGAAAAGGATTTCGGAGGCAGCCATCCTGGGTTCCAACACAGACCCGCCACTTCCTGTGCGGGGGAATTACGTAACCTCTCTGAGCCTCAGTTTCCTCATCTGCAAAGGCAACAGTCACCACCGCTTGGCAGGACTATCTGAAGTCGGGCAGACACAGGCGCCCAGCGCTTTGCGAGCTGACGCTCAAGCAAAAGCTGCTTCTGCCCGCCCCGCAGGAGAGCAGGAGAAGCCCCAGACGCTGCAGAAGCCGACGACCGACAGTCGCAGGCCTGACCCTCCGCTGCCCACTTACTTCTTCTCGCCTTCGAACAGCAAGAAGGACTCGAAGGCGGGAGGGGCGTTCATCCTGGCGCCGCAGCCTCCGGCAGAGTCACCACCACCTCCAGGGCGCTTTCCCGCGACTTCTTCCGGGTTAGCCGACGGTGCCAAACACGTGTGCGGACCGGCTCGTTGCCCCCTACTGGCCTGGGGGATCTCGCGCAGGCGGGAGGCCGGCTGGTGGCTCTGCGCATGCGTGGGTCCGGGGGTCCCTTCTGGCCTTCACCCTCCTGTGACTGCGCTGGGCACTACCTCTCTTCTCCCCATGCCCCTTGATCCCTCTTGGGAAATGTGCCCTTGGAGTGCACAGCAAGAGGCCCCCGAGTGGACAATGGAGCCACGGGGTAGTGGATAGGTGTGGCTGGTGGGGCTGACAGAAACCTCTCAGGCTCGTGGGTGTCCATCCCTTAAACCAGACGGCTATGTATGGATAAGCCCCCTGCTAAGGCTGCCTGGGCAGATTGCTACAAGCCCCTGGCTGTGTTATCACTGGCTTGCCAAGTAGGCTTGTGTCCTAGTGAGCTTATTAGGGGGACAGTTGGGTGAGGGCTGAGGGAGGCGGCAGGTGTATAGAGGTGTGAGAGGTGCTGCGAGGGATAAGTGTACCGTCCGTTTGGGTTGATAGCCTGTAAACTACAGCTTAGTATACAGGCCCTACCTGAGCTGTTTGGAGCAACAGGGACTGGAGTCTCAGCTACTGGAGCCCTAACAGCTTCCCAGCCGTTTCCTAGGTCTGAGCAGCAGCCAAGGAGCCCCCAAGGAAATCTGGAATTTCACTACCACTTCCTACTTGAGCCTTGAGCCCTGGGGTGAGGAAGCGTCGTTCACTGGAGGTCTACAGAAACCTTGACTCTCCAGGTCAAGTGGGTGGCAGCCTCTTTAACTGGCGAGGAATAGAAGGCAATGAGGGTAATGATGTCCCAAGGTTGTCACCCCTACCCTCCTGGGCCCTGAAAGTGTTTGGACCGAGGATGCTACCATTGCCACAACTGCAGGGGCCTGGAGGTGCCGAGGGAGGCTGGCCGCCCTTAACTGGGCTAGGGACAGGGTGGGGAGAGGACTTTTACCCAGCAGAGGCTTCACCCTCCTTGCCACTGTGGAAGTCTGTCCTCTCTTGGGGAGTTCTGGTCATACTCACCCTTTGATTCCCAGACCAACATGAGATTCTGGGCTCCAGAAGTTGTCAGCCCTCCCCGAATCGAGCCTTCAGAGGCTCAATTTTGGTGTGCCCCAAGAGGAGGCCAAGTGACCATTCCTATCTTCCGGTAAGACAGGCCTGCCTGGCACACTGTGAAAGAGGCTGCTGGACATGTGATGATAAATATTGGGGGGTGGGGTGGCATATTGTGTCAGTGTAACACTGGAACGTGGCTGAACAGGCCTGACCAAGGCTTGTATGGCAGAGATTGTCAAACGGTGAGGGCTTGTGAACCAATCAAGCCTGCCGAGTTTTTGTAAATAAAAGTTTTATTGGAATAAGCCAAGCCCATTTGTTTCTTCATTGTCTATGGCTGCTTTTGTGCTCTGAGAGTAATTATGACCAAAACTTGTGTGCCTGGGCCTTTAAAATCCCTAATCTTGGGGAATGGACCTGTGTTTGACTTTGATATTTTATTTATTATCAAACTGAAGTTATTTATGAACTTGTAGGTTTGTATCCCATAGAGAAGAAAACTCCATTTCCCAATTTTTTAACATCACAATCTTATTCTAGTATTATTTTCCCCCTTCTTTTGCCTCCCCCCCCCCCCATTCCAGTTCAAGCCATTGTTTCTCAGTCTAGTTGTGTAGGACACAGCTCCCTGGCCCATGCTGGTGTTATGAGCCTGTGCCGCCCCCCCCCCCCCCCCCCCCGGCTGAGGCAGTCGGTCGCCAGTCATCGGTCAGCCACTCACAGGAGCTCACGGCAGCTCTCGCCGGCCGCTCATGGCAGCACACGGTAGCCCACGGTAGCCCACGGCAGCCCACGCTGACCTCTGGCTGCTCACGGCAGCCCAACTCCAGGGAGAGCTGTTGTTCACAACTTAGCTGTAGAGGGTGCAGCTCACTGGCCCATGTGGGAATTGAACCAGTGACCTCGGCATTAAGAGCATGGCGCTCCAACCACCTGAGCCACCAGGCCTGCCCTTTATTGTAGCATTCTTTCCTCAAAATGCTTACAAATACCTAGCTTCTCAAAGTGCTCTACAAACCAGCTTTACCAAACATTCATTTCCTCTTTGATGTGTAAAAATCTGATACGTTTATTCTGTATTTGTGTAAGTTATTTCCTTTTACATACTTGAAAATTACACTTTGGCAGGAATTATACTTTTCCAAAAGGAAGTTGGTGGGAATTTGCCCAGATTTCCTACAGGACAGGCCCAGAGGATGAAAGATGTACATACCATGTGAGCTGGACCCACTCAGGGTTTCCCAGGATGCCTGCCCTGTGCTGCCAGCCTGCCTCCTGGGCAGCAGGGCTCTGTCTGAGGGTCCAATCAGACCCTTAAGACATCTGGGGGACTTGACCCAGGCTCTGGGTGAATAACAGACGTGGCAATCCCAGGGTGGGGGGTGTTGGTATAGAATCCCTGGGCAGGTAGGTGTGACCTCCGGCACCCTCCTGTGCCATGGGCAGGCAGGAGTCTCCTTTGTCCCTCTTTTTTCCCAGGTGGCTTCCAAAAACAATGTGGCATCCGGGGCTCGGAGCCTGAGAGGAGAATCTGGGGGGGGAGGTCCATGAGTGGTGGAGGCAGTACCAGGCACTTACTCATTCGAATTCCCCTTCTGGCTGCAGTGGCCACGTCCACACTGGGATCCACCAGAGGACAGCGTGGTGGGTGTTGCCAGTGGGTGGCTGTATGCGTGCAGTTAAAATCCAGAATTCTACTTGCTGCAGTCAACAAGGGCATACCTCTTTCCCCTTCACTCCCTGAACTAGGGCTCAGGAGACGGTGGGGTCCATACTTCCTATGAAGTCCTTGAAATCCAAGAAGATCCAACAGGCACAAGGACTTGTGTGACTCTAAAGAAGTAGCCAGAGAACCAGGGGCTCCTCCAGCCCTGGACCCAGCCCTGGGTTAAGAAGGCAGGTGTGTGTGTGTGTGGGGGGGTACCTAGCCCTGCAAAGAGGCTCGTAAGTTCCATAAGATGGTGGCATCATGACCAAGAAGCAATGAACATACAAGGGGGGGGTTGGTGGGCTGCTTATGGGGGGACACTGTGCCCCATCAAGGCTGTGGCCAGAAAGGATCACCATGGCCCCAAACACCATAGGGTAGAGGGAAGGGGGCAGCCCCTTGTTCCTTCATGCCCCCTTTGCTTTCTCTGCCATCTCTCAAAGAACCCACTGTGCAGCCTGCCCACATGGCCCTGCCCCAGGACCTGGCTGGTCAGCTGTGTCAGGGGGCCTGCCTGTGACCCGGGCCCTTGGGAACTGTGCTAGGCCTAGTTTTCACAGGCAAGGCTCGAAGCTTGGTTGGATGAGATTCAAAGAACGTGCTGGAAGCCCCTGCCCCTCAAGTCTTGTTAATTATGTTGGAGGTTACTGTGTACCTAGATGGATCGGGATGAGGACAGGGAGGTGATGACCAGAGGGAGCCTTGCTTTTGCTAAGGAGGTTGGCATAAGGGACGCTTGCCAGGGCCAGGCCACGTGATTCCAGGTTCTGAACCCCCCCACACACACTGTGCAGTCTTTAGGACACTTGGAAAAAGGGCCTGTTCGGGGGCCGCAAGGAGAGAACAGCTGGTGAGCCAGGTCAGGCTCTGTAGCCTGTGGGGGATGGAGGAACGGGAACCAGGGGCAAGGTGGGGAGAGCAGCTGGAAGGAGAAGGGAGGCCCCCCTGGGAGATGGGGAAGCAAAGAAGAGACAGGGATGCTGAGAGGCTATGCTGGTGCCCCCCACCCCCGCCACCATCAGGCTTTGGGGTTCCCGGGCCCACTCCCTCCCGACCCCCATCATGAGACCCCAGAGCTGCAGTCACATCAGGTTTATTGTTGGCAATAGAGCACCGTGACGCTCTCCCATGGCACAGCCACTGTGAGGGAGCAGATGGGGTGGTGGCTGAGAGTAAAGTGGGTGCTGAGGTCCAGGCCGGGTCTCCTGGGGCCCGTGTTCCCTCCCGCCTCTCTGAGTCCAAGGAAGTGTCAGTCCACCTGGTGTGGCCATTCCTGGTGATAGTTTCCGGCTGGGTCTATCCTGAGCAGGAGAGGAGGGTCCTGGGGAGTCTGGACTAGTGGTGGTGATGGCTGCAGGGCCCACAGGGAGCAACCAGGCCTCACAGAGAAGCCGACGCCCCTGTGTCCCCTAGAAACTCTGCATGGACAATGACAGGCTCAAGTCTTGTCAGTTCCTGAAGTCTGGACGCTCTGGTCCCTGGCCTCCCAAACTCCCCAAACTCAGGAAAGACTCAGGCCCTGCACCCCAATGAGAGGAACTGAGGTGAAGGACCAAGAGTGCACCCGGATCTCCAAGCACCTGGCAGGGGGCTTGGCGAGGGAGTGTGGGGCAGACCTCACGTCTGTAGCTCCAGGAGGCGGTTTGGCTCCAAGGGCGCAGAGCTGGCTGGGCTGTGGCTATGGGCCTCCCGGAGGTCCTGCAGAACCTGCAGCATCTGGGCCAGTGGGTCCTCGAGTGCTGGAGGCAGATGAAGAGTGAGGGCAGAGCAGGCAGGGCCTCGCCTGCCAGTGCCTGTCTCCAAGACCAGCTGGCAGTGGGCCTCAGGAGCCCCACACACAGCATCCCTGAAGGGGGCTCAGGCCACCCTGAGAGTCCAGATGGGAGGGACCTACCTTCGCCAGGGCCTGTGGGCACAGAGCCTGCTTCTGTGCTGGTACTCAGCTCCCGATGCTTCTCCCTGTCGGGGAGGAGAGAGTGAGAGCTCCTGGTGCCCTTGCTGGGAAGGCTGGGTGACCAAGTGTGGGCATCCTAAGCTGGAAGGGACTCCTGGGGGCTGGGCGGGGGGGGGGGGAACTCTTTTAATCTCTGGGGAAAAAACATGGGCCCAGGTCACCTCCTGCTTTCCCTCCTCCTCCCTACCCTCCCCAACTGTGGGTCAGCAGAAGGCACTTCGGAGACCAAGCTTGAACTATGCCACTCCTGCTTTGGAGGGCCCTTGGGAAAAGAGCCAACTGGGGCCTGAAAATTCCCTAATGTTAAGTGGCCATGGAGTGAGTTTCCTTCCTATGGGAATAGGAGACACTGACATTTTAAGCACGGTTCCTAACTGGGATTCACCAAAGGCCCCCAGGCCCTCAGGTATGAGCCTGTGTGCATCACATGGAGGGAGGCCGAGCAGCTGCATGGACCTACACTTGAAGTCCCTTATTTAGGAATTTTGGCTCAACTCTTTTGACTGTCTCCCTGATCCATTTTGGAGAGATGTGGCCCTCTGCTATGGTCTAACAGGCTCCTCCTCCTAGATGCCTTCTTGGCCCTGTGGGGTTGCCTGGCCTGCTTTCCTGCTTCTCTCAGTGCAGTCACCCTGACCTTTTCTCATGCTGCCCCCATTACCCAGGATGCCATTCCGTTTCCCTCTCTGGGAGATGCTGTTGAACCTTACAGACCATCTCAAATGTCATTGCCTTATGCCTCCACTCATGGGCTTATTCCACATTTACTGAGGGGCTAGAATGTGCCAGGTACTGTTCTCAGTACTGGGAGTAGAACCGTGAATACCACAGGCCTGCCCTCAGGGAGCTCCGTGTAGTTGACAGGCAAGAAATGAATAAATAGCACGTATTGGTGTGTTCCAATGATCTAGGGTAACACTGGTCAGGGAAGGCCTCTCTCACAAGGTGGTATTTGAACAGAGGCCTGAATCAGGTGAGTGAACACCTGGGGAAGAACCTTCAGGCAGAGGACACAGCAAGTGCAAAGGCCCTGGGGGTGGAGAGGCCCAGAGACAGCAAGGCCAGGATAGCTTGGGCGAGCTCAGCACGGAGAGGACCCGGCAGCAGGCGATGAGGCTGAGGGCCAGGTCAGCCAGGGCACTCAGGCCCTGTACCCTCGGCAAGGACTTAGGTCTGTGGGAAGCCATCAGGGGTTGTAAGCAGGGGAGTGATGTGATGTGCGTTATGTTTGAGAAGATCTCTGGGAGCTGTGTGGTGAGCAGATCCTCACGACGCAGGAGTACAGGCAGGATGGCCAATTAGGAGGCTCCTGTGTCATCCCTGCAGTGGCAGATGTGAGTGGCTCAGACAGGGAGTCACAGAGTCAATGTGAGAAGGGGTCCGATCTGGCCTTATTCTGTAGGTAAAGCCGAGGGGCTGGACTTGCTGAGAGGCGGGACGTGGAGCTGGAGGGGGTGAGGGAAAGTGAGCAAGTGGACCCAATGTAATCACAGGGTCTTTATAAAAGGAGACAAGGTGGTCCGAGGAGGAAGTCAGTAATGCGATGATGTAGGCGGAGAGAGAGTGACGCACTTTGCTGATGGAGAAGAGGCCATGAGCCCCGCTGGCTTTTAGCCCTCTGAGACCGATTTCTGACTTCTGACCTCTGTAACTGTACGAGCATAAATCTGTGTTGTCTCATGCCACCAAGTGTGTGGTAATTTGTTACAGCAGCCACAGGAAACTAATACAGCTAGAGGTCGGGTCAGTGGATCAGAGGTCCTGGTAGGCAGGTCTGCGGCACCAGAGGAAGTGAGCTGGGGTGAGAGGGAGCATGGCCGAGTGGTCCCGGAGGCAGCGAGTCTCTTAAGGCAGGGTGTGGTTAGAACCATGGACACTGGTTAGTGGGACCCACCTGAACCCCAGGCGGTTTGGGTTTGAATCTTCGCTCCACTGCTTCTGGCTTAAATGGGGGTAATAAGAGTGCCTACTTGGTTCAAGGGGTTGTGAATATTACGTGTTTATACATGAAGTGAAATTCAAGTGGAGCCTAAAAAATGAGGGATGAGAGGTCCCGGGGTGTGGCCATGGGAGTAAGGAGTGAGGTGGGTGGAAGAGTAGGTCTCTGGAGGTGTGGGGCTCAGGAACGAAGGACAGGGATGAAGTCACCAAGCAAGGGAGCTGGAGACAAGGCCACACTGTCAGAAAGGACATTGCTGCAGGGTGACCTGGAGGCCACTGGTGATTGCCACTCACAGGGAAGTGGGTGGGTCTAGTCTGATAGCACGAGTTTTGAAGGGTTTTGAAGAAATAAACCCTGGACGAGTTAGTTGAAGAACAAGGACAGCCCCCACCCCTGTAGGCCCACGTGTAGGGGTGTGGGAGAGAAAACTGCCCACGGAGGCAGTGCGCTCAGGAAACATTGGATCGCTTTAAAATATCCCCATGCTGGGCCCCACCCCCAGAGATTGAGTCAGTGGGGTAGGGCCTGGGCATCCTGTTTTCTAAAGTTGTTTTTCAAAAGCATCCTGTTTTTCCTATGCTAGAACTAAGGGCTAAGAACCACTGAATTAAGCAAGAGGCTGGCTGAAGGCAATGCCTGCACTCCCAGAGCACCAGGGGAAGGCTAGGCAAATGGGGAGGCTGGGTCAATGCAGGGAAGGAAGCAGCCATGGCCCCGACCCTAGACCTCCGCAGCCCTTGGGGCGTTCATCCTAACATGAGCTGGCTTCGTGTTGCAGAGATCCAGGTGTCCCTCCCCAGATGTGGCTGTCAAGGGCCGAAAGGCGCTGGGCCTGATTAGAAGGGAGGTGACCAGCCACTGTGGAGCAGTTCTGAGCCGGGACCCCAGCTCTGGACCCCGCCTGGCACATTTCCCGGGCTGCACGAGCTCTCCCATGTGGGACTCACTGCCCTGCACAGGCCTCACCGCAGTGCAGCCTCCATGCCCAGCAGGTGCCGGTAGATGAGCTGGGCCTCCAGGTCATGGTCAAGAGGGTCATTCCACTCCTGCAGGGTCACCTGTGACCGGGTCTTATCACAGCCCAGATCTGGGGGCAGAGAGAAGGCAGAATTTCAAGCAGGCACTATGAGAGTTCACACCCAACTTCCTGGTAGGGAAACCAAGGCCTAGAGAGGGAAATGGATGGACTCGGTTCCCTGTACAGGGCCAGGCTGGGAACACAGCCTGGGAAGTCTGGCTCCCCATGCTCCGGGGACAGCAGCTCTTCCTTCAGGTTCACTCCTGAGCAGTGGGGACATGACTGCAGAGCGTGGGAGTTGCACAGAGCACAAGTTTGGGAGCTGGAGCACTTACTGGAAGTGCCTGCCTGCGAGGGAGCAACCCAGAACGTAAGATCATGGTGAGGAAACCAGCAGGAGTTTGTGCCCTGGAATGAGCTGGCCCTGCCACTTATTGGCTTTATGGCCTTGGCAGCGGCACTTGCCCTTGATAAGTCTTGGTTTCCTTCTCCATAAACTGGGGCTACCAGGCTCTGTCTCGTAGTGCCCACTTCACTGATGACAAGGGTTACTGCTGTGATGGGTATAGCCAGAGGCTGTGGGCAAGGCCAACCAGCCAGCATCACCCTTGTGAAAAGCTGCCAATCCCTACCCACTGCTCAACCTCAAATCTAGGGCTTGGCTAGAGCAGGTGACTCAGGTTCCAATGACTCTAGCTGCACTTCAATAAGGGTATTTAAATGTAATTAAAATTAAATTACATTTAAAAAAACAATAAAACACACTTCCTCAGCTGCACTAGCCACATTTCAAGTGCTCAACAGCCACTTGTGCTCATGGCGAGGATATACACACTTCTGCCATCACAGAAAATTCTAGTAGAAGCTCCTCTGTGCCATCCCTCTAGTGCCCAACGCCCAGGGTCCCAACAGCTCCAGTAGTAGGCTGCCTGCCGTGGACAGATGCAGTGCAGCGGGGCCCAGGCCTCCACTCCCACCTGTCTTGTCCTTCTGGTGGCAGCAGCTCCACTTGTCCCCTCGGAAGACGCCAGGGTGGTAGGAGCCCAGGAGGCCAGTGTTGTTGATGCTCACCTTCCGCAGTGCAGACAACCACTGGTTCAGCTCATTCACACACTGCCGGGGCCGGGATGGGGCAGTGAGGGGGGGACTGATCTGAGGTCGCCTCCTCCAGGAAGCCCTCCCTCCCTGAAGCGCCCATCCCACTCAGGAAAAGACATTCCCTGCCAGTCCACAGAGCAGCTTTGAATGAATCAGCAAAGGCTGCCTTTTTTCCCGATGGATGCAGCCCATGCCTGGGCACCTGGCTTGGTGAGCAGACATGGGCTGGATTTCAGCTGCCACCGGACCCCTTGGCCATGCCCTTGGGCAGTCCACAACCTGGCAACTGTATGCCACAGTCTGCTGTCACCACGTTTCCCCTGTGGTTCTGAACTCTGACCCAACCGAGTTCAGGAGGCCGAAGTGGGGAGGGGATGAGCTGGGTCTGTGGCCTCCTACCACCTACCCAGGACAGTCACCCCGGAGACAAGCCAAACCCCCTCCAGCCTTCCTACCTGTATTCTTCCTCCATGTGTCCTTCCCCTAAATGCTCCATCCCTCACCTTGTCCCTGCTCAAATACCATCTCTCAGAGGCCTTCCTTGACCACCCTTTGTAAAACAGCACACCCCTCTGCTGCTCCCTGCCCCCACTCTGTCCCCTCTCTCTCTTAGTCTCCTTTGGTTCCCTTAAAGGAACTATTTGCCATTGGACATTGTAAATATTTATTCGTCATCAGTCTATCTTCTTCCTGGGATCTAAGATCCATTAGGGCAGGGACTCTGTTTTGTTCCATACCCCCACCGCCTGGAACAGTGCCTGGAACCTACCAGGTGCTCAATAAGTATTTTTGAAATCAAGGAATGAATGAGTTAATACATGAACAGATGAGAAGGGGATGTGACAGCACACACCCAGAGCCACACACGTGTAAACACGTGATCATTATTCGTTGCTACCCACACACCCATAAACACACAGGCACCAACTCAGATACCTGGAAATACAGTTTCCCACATGTTCCAAGCGAAGCTCCGAATCACAGGTACACACCATCCATGCACCAGCCCACACACAGACCTACCTGGGTGCCTACGTAGGTCTACGAACGAACACACACACACACACACACTGCACTCACATCAGATCTCACACACCCTGCTGTGCCTGCTGTGGGTAACAAGGGTGTGAGAGACTCACTCGCCCCTCATTCCAGTACATCCAAGGGATTCCCACAGCACCCCTCCCCAAGGGTGCCCCTCTGCACAGCCACACCTTACACTGCAGGTAGGAGGTCTGGGGCCTGCCTGCGTCGTCCGTGTAGATCACCTGCATGACGTGTGAGCTGCCAAAGCTCTTCTCTTCCACCTTTTCTGCTGCCCGGATGTTGGCTAGCTTGATGAGGGCACATTTCTGGAAGGGCAGGGGATGGGAAGGCTCAGGGTCCCAATTGGGGCCACTCTATTTCCTCTCTCTGGGCCTCCGTCTCCCCTTCTGCAGCACCAGGGATTGGTGTGGGGGACCCACAGTGCCTATCCCTCCAGGAGCCTGCTCTGTGAGTGACCTCAGCCAGGACAGAAGGAAAATAGATGGTGACCAAGTGCCCGGCCTCTTGGGGGCTCCCAGCAGTCCTGGGAGGTCTAAGTTTTGGAAAAGTATCTGGACGCCCAGCATTCCCTGAGGCTGGAAGGTTAATGCCTGCTGTGGACCAGGCCCGATGCCTTTGCAGTTATTAATATCCCAATTCACATTTTCCAGGCTCTAAAAGTCGTATCCCACCTCCTGTCCCCTCCCCCACTCCTGTCATCACCAAACCTCATGAGATACAAATGAGACAGAGAGAAGCTCTGGATGAAAAATATCCACGTCCCTGAGGGGCCCTCAGTCTGCTTAAGCTGAATCTATGATACTAGCCCCCAGACCCTGCTCTCCTTGCCTCTTGAATACTCTCTCATCAGAACTCAGCAGGGCCCCTCCTCATCCAAACGACCTGTCCCCATGGCCCTCGGAATAATGCCCACACTCCCTAGCCTGGCTTCTAAGCCCACCACCCCTGCTGGCCTCAGTGACATGCAGAGAGGGGACAATGCCATCTCTTGAGGGAGTGGGAAAACCTGGAGGAGAGCCCTGGGGACGAATGTCTGAGCCATTTCAGGGTGGGACCTCCTGAAGACAACCCAGAGAGGACAGCCCAGAAGATGTGCTGACCATGCTTGGGTGTGCCTGCTAGACAGGGGGCAGAAAAGAGGCAGTGGGGTGACACACAAGATTTGTCCACAGAAGGGCAAGCTCAATGCTCAGAGATGGAATGGGGTCCAGAGCAGAGCAAGGGAGGGCCCTGCCAGGTAGCCAGGCTTTGCTGAGGCTACAGAAAAGCTGAGGGGACCCAAAGGCTAGGCAGCTGCCCAGAGCAAAAGAAGCTGGAAAGTGGGAGGCCTGAACTCAGGGCTTACCCCAGGGAGCTCCTTCACCCCTTTCTACCCCCAAGGTGCACAGGGCTAGGTTGGGCACCGCTGGCAGACCATCTCCAGAGCCTAGCTAGCTAGGGGTTGGATTGGCCCGGCTAGGGGTCAACAGGTCCATCCAGCAAGTATCCGATAAGCCCTTCTTTGGAGAAGAGTGCTCACAGGAAGCCAGCCCAGAGAACACAGTGTTTTCAGCAATATCATTATTCTAGGTCTTGCTCTGTGCCAGGCCCTGGCTCTGCATTCTGATATTATCTCATCTAATCCTCAACAATCTGATAAGAAGCATTATCCTGAATTTACAGGCCAAAGCACCAAGGTTCAGAAAGGTTGAGACACTTCCCCTAGGTACACAAGGCTAGAACCCAGGAGTCCTCTCAGCCCCTGCTTCCCTGTTCTCGCAGGAGCACCCGCAGCCCCCTACCCCACTCATGCACCTGACAAAAAAGCCAGGGCTGGACACTACAGCCGCTGCCTGCCCCATGTACTCCTCTGCAGAGGAGTTTCCTCCTCATGTGACTGACGCCAGAAAGTTAGCCCTGCCTGGTTTTCTTCTCTGATCCTGGTGGACCCTGGGATTGGCTCTGAGGAAGGGACAGGTGTCCTAGGGTGTTACAACCCTTCCGAGCCCCACTTGCCTGCCTCCCTCCTTACCCACCTTGGAGCTGGGCGTCTTGGCAAAGCTGAGGGCCTCAGTGGTCAGGAAGAAGTAGAGCTTCTTGAAAGAGGAGGACATGAGGGGACCCTTGCCCTTGGTCCTGTGGATGAAGAGTGGCCCCTCCTTCACTGGTGTTGCCTGCAAGCTCAGCGCCCTCTGCAAGTCCAACTCTGCCAGGCAGGGTAGGTAGGATGATATGTGAGCTGGGGCGGTGGTGGTGGTGAGGGTGGGTCGGGGGTGGAGCAAACATCTACAGCAGGCTGTGGGCGGAGCTTCCAAAGGCACAAACGGGTGGGCTGGGCCATGGAGCAGGGGGCGGGGCAAAGGTGATTAGGGGACGGGGCACAGCCAGAGGCACAGAGGTGGGTGGGGCCACAGAACAGGGGGCGGGACAAATGCAAACAAGAGACTGGGTCCTCACTGGAACCACTCACCCTCCTTCTCCTCAATGTCCACTAGCTTGGTGATGAAGTCCTTCAGCTGGGCCACGCCCTGATGCACGGTGGGCTGCAGCGGCTCCATCCAAGCCTCCTTGGCCCTGGAAGCAGGCGTGTCCATGTTGCCAACATTCTGGACTGCCTGAAGATGACAGCAGGAAGGGCCAGGTTCTGCTGGATTGGGTGCCCTGTCGGTGAAATCCACCCCCTGCCAAGTCTGTGCTACTCCCGCTGTAGAAATGGAGGCAGAAGCAGTTTGCTCTGCTCATGGGCCCACTCCATCCCCACTGGATGAATAGATCTATTCAGGGGTGAATAGATCACAGAGTTTGAGGCATTTGGGGACCTGACGGTTGAGACTACCAAAGCCCAACCTACAGAACTTCCTCTGAAAGTCTGATACCATGTTTCCCCGAAAATAAGACCTAGCCAAACAATCAGCTCTAATGTGTCTTTTGGAGCAAAAATTAATATAACACCCAGTATGTTATATTACATTACATTATACCAGGTCTTATATTATAGTAGGTCTTATTTTCGGGGAAACACTGTATCAGGCTCTGCCCCACCGGGTACGCTGGCCCCAGGCCGGTGCCCAGCAGACAGGCACAGCCTGAGAGTAAGATCTTGGGTTGAAAGACCCAGGATACATCACCAACAGGCTATGTGGCCTTGGGCATCCTCCTTCCCCTTGCAGACCTGTTCCCTTATCCGTGAGATTGGGTGACCATGACAAAGCTTTGTAAACTGTGAAGTGCAGTGCCACTTGAGAGTATTAGTAGCCTAGTCACAGGCCTTCCTGGAGCCAGTTGGGAACACACTGCAGTCCAGGCAAGAACCCCTGCTCAGCACCCAGCTGGATATCACCGCCGGTGCCTACAGCCACACCTTGGCCAGCAGGAGCAGAGTGCGGCTGGTGCGGGCGTCCGCGTGCCGCTCCCGCAAGTGGAAGAGCTTGGGTGCCATGATGGCAGGAGAGAAAAAGCGCAGACACAGGAAGCTGGTGACAGCGATGAATGGCACGTCCTGGAAGGGTACAGGAGAGCAGTGAGCTGGACTCCCCCAGGCCTCAGCTCCTGATGGCCCCCTCCCCTTTGGTGCTGTCACCCGTCTCTCCTCATGACCCTGCACCCCTCTTATTGCTCTCAGCTACAACCCCACCACCACCGTCCCTCTCTACAGAGTCCTGGAGCCCCACAACTCCCTTCCCCCACCACTTTCTTCCCTCGCTCAGCCCCGCCTGCAGAGGGCGCACCTGGTGCTGGGCGCTGGGAAAACGCTCACGCACACGCCGGAAGAGCTGGCGGAAGGTGGCGCGGACCACAGCTGGACAAGCACGAACCGAGCGACAGAGAGCGCTTAGCAGCGCCCCCAGATGGGCGCGTAGTGTCTGTGCGCTCTGCTCCAGCAGCTCAGCTTCGGTCTGCGGTCGGTGCAGCCCGGAACACCTGCGTGGGACGGATGGGGCACGGGGCATATCCCCAGAGAGGGTCGCAGTCACTGCCCGCATATGCGACTCAGACAGAGCATCCAGAGATACAGGCACAGAAAGGTATCAGCCCAGACGGACACAGAAATCACACACAGGTGGGCAGGTAGACAAAAGGTAGACCCAGGCAGAAAAACTAATACACCTGCAGACATCGTCGCACCCCCCACCCCCTCCCACCCGGCTGTGTCCCCAGGGATCACGCCCAGTCTCACCCTACATCCTTGACCTCTACTTTGCTGGGGTCCAGCTCCACATACTTCTTCTCCTCAAATATCCTGTCGATGATGGGTCCCAGGACACCGTGCAGATACCGCATCCCAGCCACCTGAGGGCCAACACGAGCCGCATTGGTCCTGTCTCCCACCTCCAGCTGCCCGCCAGCGCCCAGCAGCTGGCCTCCCAGTCACCCCGTGCACCATCTGCCTGATGTATCCGCTCAGGAGGGGCCAGGCACACAAGGAATGCGGCTCAACAAACTGCTGCTACATAAATGAATGAATGAATGAACTCAATGAATGAATGACAGTGAATGACTCAATGACTCAATGAACGAACTCACAGAACTAATTCTCAGTCTTAACGGGCCCGGACATGGATACAGAAGATTTGAATTTAAGTTCCAACTCTTGTCTCTTGGCCTCTCTGAACCTGTTTCCTCAGCTATAAAATAAAAACAATATACCATCCAACCTCACCTTCAGAAAAGACTCCATGGACTTTGACGCCAGAGAGTTGCTCCGGAACAAGGTGTTGGCCTCACCTACAATCAGAGGTTCTAGTGGGTAGGAGGCTGGGAAAGGAACAAGGCTTTGGAGAGGAAGGCAGAGGACCCTGGGGTTCTATGCTGGCGCCTCAGTAAAGAGCCTCGTTGCCACCTCCCAACCCACTGCCCCACCTCTGCCTTTTGCTGTTTTCCTTGCGTCCTAACCTGACCCTTCTCCTCCTAATCAGACGCATCCTCCTCCTACAGGAGGGCCTCCCGGGTTTCTCCTCTCCCGGTATCTCTAAAGTCCCTGGCTCCCAGTTCCCAGCTCCCTTCTCCACCACGCCTTCAGACAGGCCACTCCCTCCCAGGCCTCACTGGTGCGACCCAGCTCCAGCTGGAATAGCAGGTCCAGAAATTCTTTGGCCAGTCCCTGCCCTAGGAAGAGCTTGAGCAGGTTGGTGGCCACTTCCTGGCGGCACTCAGTGCTGGTCATTTCTTCGATGAGTGGGATCAGCTGTCCTGGGCCCTGCAGGAGGCAGCAAGGAGAGGCAGGGCTCCAGGATATATCAAGAAACCCAAATCTTTCACTCTGAGGACCTCAGAGGACCATGGGGAGGGTGGGGGCGCTTTCCCAAGAAATAGCAAACATCCCTGGGCACTAGCTAGTTCCTTATCCTGAAAACGGCGTTTTGCTCTTTAGAGTGGGTTTAGATGGACAGGGAGGATGGACCCTCCCACCTTCCCCCAGGGGGCCCCCTCACCTGGATGCCCAGTTTCACCTCACGGCACAGCAGCTGCACCAAGGGCTGGTAGCAGCCAGAGGGCAGCACCGTCTCGTCCCGCAACCGCACCTCCAGCTGCAAGGAGCCCAGGTTGCCCCTGGAACGGGCAGCCTATGACCTCTCCACCAGAGACCCATGCCCCCTCCCCACTGCCTCCATCTTCCCTTCTTGGAGCCAGCCTCACAGTTTCTCTGTTGACATCCTCCACCTTGGTTCCCTTCACTGCCCCACCTCCCATTCTTTGCCCAAACTCTTTTCTGTTTGGAAAGCCCTTCCTGCCCCAGACTCATGGAAACTCCACCCCTAGATGCCTGTGGACTCTGAGCTTGACCCATGTGGACACGTTGGGCTCTCCAGCCTCAAGTCTGTAAACTCCCAGAGACGACCTCCTTCATGTATACACTTTAGACTGGGAAAAAACCTCCAACCCTCTGCCAGGGGAAACTGAGGCTCGATCGGGTTAAGCAACTTGCACGTTAGATCTAATTCCCAGCCTCTGGTGCTCTGACCCCTCCTGGTGAGGGCACCAACCAAGGCTTAACAATATCTAAGGCCCTGCTGCCCACAACATAGCTGCACAGTTCACGAGTGATGCTGCTTGGCATACTGCCTCCCACGCAGCAGAAGCCATCAAGACAAAATCACCCTGGTGCTGGACACAGCTGTCTGCCCTGCCCCTGCCCTGCTAAGGGTGGTGATAAGGGTTTGGGGCCTTCTGCTGAGAGACAGAGCTGAACCATCCGAGATGGGGTGCACTGCTGAGCCTCCATTTCCGGGCTGAGGAGTGGGCAAGGAGGCCAGAGGGCTTCCTAGATAGAACTGCCAGATTTAGCAAAATAAAAATACAAGGCACCCAGTTAAATTTGAATTTTTCAGTGTAAGCTTGTCTCAAATATTTCATGGACATACTTACACTAAAAAATTATTGTTTATCTGAATTTCAGTTTTAAGTGGATGTTGTGTATTTTATCAGGCAACCCTACTCCCCAAGAATTTTGGGGCAAGTCATAGCTATGGTACAGGGACACTGACTCAGAGCTCTGGGAACATGAATTCTAGTCTGAGGTCTGCAGAGAAACCCTTAAAGGGAAAGGGTGTGAAGGCTTGTTCCAGAAACTTCCAGAAGGTGGAAAGCAGGAGGTGCTCAGAGGAGAGCTGAGTCCAGGCCTGTGGGAAGGGAGAGGAGGCAGGATCCACCCTGGACAGAGAAGGATCCTGGCCTGGTGGGCAGGGGCTGGAAGAGACCTGGGGCTGCATCCTCTTGCCTGCCTGCTGTAGCCAACTCGCAGCCTGCCTGGGCCCAGATCCGCCAGCCCAGCCACCAAGTCCCAAGCACTCACTCTTCCTGCCGACTCTTGGACTGGTCCGGCTGCAGTCGGAACCAGCCCTCCTCCTGTTGGGCCGCCCCCAGTCTGTGGACATTAAACACCACCTGGGGGCAGGGCAGAGATGGGGGGACCATGCTGGGACCACTCAGGCCTTTTTCTTGCCATGAGGGTCCATGAGCACGAGTGGCAGGCAGGGGTAGTTGCTGGTGCTGGGGAGTCCCGGGTCCCTCTGGGGAAGCTGGAGGTATGGGCTGACAGGAAGGGAGGCCTGGGCTGAAGGTGGCAGGGGCTCACTTTGCCCAGGAAGTCATTGCGGCTGACAAGGTCCCAGTCCCAGGCCTCCACACACAGTGCCTCCGGGGCTCCCTCCTCCACTTCAAACTCGAACGTCTCGTTCCAACGTGGGTAGCATGATTTCTTCACGATCTGCCCAGAAAGGGGGGGGGGGGATTCTGACTCTAGGGGCTCCCCAGCCAAAGGCAGCGCCACTCCAAACAGCTCCCTTGTGTTCCCTGCAGGGCCCCGGAAGCAGACTCCTCCCCTGGGTCCAGGCAGAAGCTCTGCAATAGCAGAGGTAAAAAACTTCCTGTCTAAGCCCCCACACATTTCTCAAGTGGGGAAATTGATGCCCAGAGTGAGTAAGGCACTTGTCCAAAGCCACAAAGCAAAAAGGTACGAGTTTGCACTAAGAACCCAGGTCTCCATGCCTGCCCATGCAGGGCTGAGCCCACCACCCTGTTTCTCAGAGGTGAGGAAAGCAGCGGGGGCAGCTGATGGGCTACGCAGGTTGTCTGGACCTAGCCTGGCCAGGAGTGAAACTCAGCTGAGGCTGCAGGGGCTGGCGCCAAAAGGACCGGGACCCGCTATGCATCCTCAGAGAGACGGCCCTGCTTTTTTCAGCCTTTTCTGTAAGATGGCATTCCCAGTCTAACCACCCAGGTGATACTGTGTTTCTCCGAAAATAAGACCGGGTCTTATATTAATTTTTGCTCCAAAAGATGCATTAGGACTTACTTATGTTCAGGGGGTGTCATCCTGAACAATCATGCTAGGGCTTATTTTCTGGTTAGGTCTTATTTTCGGGGCAATATGGTAGTGAGGAGGTGGCGAGGCAGTGAGGAGCCTGGATGGGTCCCTGAGCCTCCCAGCTCACTCTCCAGCCCACCGGCCTCCTCACCGAGGTCTCCTGAGTTCGGCCATTGTAGCGCACACGGACAAAGGGGTCAGAGGCACCATTCCGGTCCTTGGGGGCTAGGTCCCTGGAGGGGAAGAGAAACATCCACTGTCACCCAAGCTGGCCCAGCTATGGGGTAACCACACCAGGCTGGAAAGGCTTGAGTTCATCCTGTCCCTGGTGAGCTGGGTGACTGTGTACACATCCCTCCCTTTTCTAGACCCTAATTTCCACAGTGATCACCACATGGGCCCCCACGTGGCCCCCACACCAGGCCCAGGATCCACCAAGGGCAAGGCCATGGCTCCTCCTGAGGAGGCCACTGCAGACCAGCTGCTGCCCCTCCTCTGGCAGAGGGCGGGAAGTGCAGCTGTGGAGCAGTGCAGGCCGTGGGCCCCCCTTTTGTTCCCAGGGCAGCGCTGAGCAGGGGCCATCTGAGCCTTGGTTACCTCATCAGTAAAACGGAAAAGACAATCCCCATGAGGTAATGAGCTTCTAGAAAGCCTGCCCTGCCTTATCCCCCTATTTGAGGGGGGTCTTGGGGAGCAGCCCTGATTGATCGTGCTCTCTCCACAGATAGCCCGTTACAAAGCCAAAATCTGGTCCCAGCACCCCCAGCTTAGAAGCTTTGTGGAAGAACAAAGCCCACCCCTCTCCATTTGCTATACATGTTATTTTCTGCTCGCTTCTATATTTTAAGTTTTAAGTCTCTCCTGCCTGCTTTTCTTTCTTCCTCAGAACCGTCTAACAGAATTCCAGAGCTCGGCCTTGAGAATCTGCCCAGAAAGATGAGAGGAACATGTTCTTTCTGCCTCTACAGCAAAGGCAGCTTCTTGGGCACTCTCAGAATTCCAGCAGGGGTCTGAGTCGAGGACAATGGGGGATGAGTCCCCCACACTCTATAAAGAGACCTGAATAGACCACTCCCCCATCCAGGGACTTGCTAAGAGGAGGCCAGGCTGGCCCAGCCACCCAACATGTGTGAGTGTGTGTGCATGTGTGTGAACATGTGTGCGCTCACGCCACAAAGAGGCTGGTGCCAGCGAGGCTGAGGAAGGAGTAAGGGGGTGAGCAGAGGATGAATGGCGTGTGACAGAATGAGCGTGAGGGTGGACTGTGACTCCACCCAAGTTCTACCATTTTCCATCTGGCTATGCCTCTTCCACATTCCAGTCCCAGGACAATACATAAAGCCAGGAGAGTCACAGTCTTCATTTTCAGGAGAGCTCTTCCTCCCAGAGAGACCAACCACCCCGCGGGGGGGGGGGGGGAGGGCATGCTCCCACAGCTGCTGGCTGGCTAGTGTCCGCCCGTGGGCAGCAGGCAGAGGCTAGGGGCCCCCCTCCTGCCCCAGAGGCAGGCAAGGACCCTGTGGAGGAGAGTGACACATACTGAGGCCTAGACGGGAGTGGAGCTTGCAGCTCACATTACCCTGGGGGAGGGGCGGGGGTCCATGTCACAGGTGACTCAGGCCCACCTTCCCACCCAAGTCCCTGTCCCCCTGAGAAGCCCACCCTTCCCATTGGAGATTTTCAGCAACTCCTCTCACGGCCACCACCACACCAAGTATTAGGCCAACTGCATATTGATGTTAAACCCGAGGGAAGGTCAGTCTTGGCACTGGGGCTGTGTGATCAGAGTTCAGGGTCCCCCCTCACCCACTACCCCACTGCGCTATGATGCCTTAAATTCCACCAATTAGATTCTCCCTTCCCCAAAGAGTCATACCCTTCTGAGAGGGGTCATCCAGGAAACATCCTCAAGCCAGGGCAACCTCTCCCCTCTGCCCGAGTGGGCTGTGATGGAAGGAGGCACAAGGCCAGGAAGTGGATGCAGGGAGGGAAGGCTCAGCACCCACAGTGGGTTTCTCTAGTTTCGTGGGGCCCACTGCCCTGCTCCCTAGCCCCCGACATCTCACCTGGCCTCCAGCACGGAGCAGCGCAGCCGGCAGGCCCGGGTTCCTGGCACCACCTCCAGCCGAAGGTGGATCTCGCCCTGTACCTCCTCATCAGGATCGACCTCCGTCAGGTGGGCCCACCCACTGAAACCTGTGAGGCTGCAGGTGAGCCAGTGGCCTGGCTCTTCCCTTCCCTTCCCCCTCAGCCACACCAGGCACCAGGTGGCCCCTTCTTAATCCCCTCAAAGTTCCTGTGAGGCATGGGCTATTGTCCCCAGTGACAGACAGATGGGCAAACTGAGGCTCAGAAGCTGAGTAACAGCAGCTGGAAGGGCCTAGATTGGAATTGAAGTCTGTGACCCCTGTGCCCATGCTGCATTTGGTGGCCTTGACCCTAACTCAGCATGGCACTGCCCACTGCCCTCAGTTTCCCCATCTTAAAACGGGGACAGTGGCTTATACCTAGGGCTGATGGAAGGAAGGCTTAAGTCCCAATGGGGAAGCAACAAGAGGATGGCATCATTGGGGCCACTAGACCCCAAGGGGCTGGCTGGGGCCTTGGGCGGGAGAGGCCTCTGGCCTGGCAGGGGCCACACAGCTCCAGGAGTCAGCAAAGTCCCCACCGCCCCGCATCCCTGCCCCAATATCACACATAGGAGCAGGTGTGTGCCAGGGAGGCCCAATGAGGGTCACAGGGGCTTAGGCTAGCACAGTCTGAAGCATCAAAGAGCTCCTGGTCTGAACCCTCAGGGGAGATACGGACTCAGCTCAGAGAAGGCAGCACCTGCCCCAGGTCACACAGCAAGGCTGGGGCAGGGCCGACCCCTCAAAGCAATGCCAGCATCCCAGGAACCATCCAAGGGGCTCTCCAGTCTAACCCAGATCCTGGCTGATCCCTCAGACTTAGGACCGAGTGGCACTGGTGCCCAGCCCCCAGGGGGAATAGAGGAGCCAGCCGGATTGGGAGGAGGGGTCCCTACATCTCAGCAATAGCGCACGAGGAGGCCCCTTCCTCTTCTCAGAGGAAGAGTCTCTGAGAGAGGGGAAGGCTGGGGGCTGGACAGAATAGTGAAGGGATTGAGGAGGGGACCATGGGAGGGGAAGCAGCAGTGGGCTGTGTGCTCCCTCGCAGAGATCTTACCCTTAGGGTGAGCGGCCAAGGTGTCCCTGGTAAGGCAGACCTTCCCGATCATGTCATCCCGGCTGGAGGGTGGAGAGGGAGCCAGAGCTGGGCAGGGCTCTCCAGGGAGCCCAGGAAACCCCTCCCACCCTATTTAGGGTCCCTGTGGGGAGCAGGGAGGCTGACACTCAAGTCACCTCCAGGGGCCTCTCAGGGCAAGACCCATGACCCTTGCGCATGTGACGTGTTGCTGCACATGTACTGACCCGTGGACCCACATACATGCCAAGCTCATGCTCTCCGCATGCCCATTTCCTAGCACACATCCCATGCTCACACATGCTGTGTATTCCCACACACGCACACGCGGTACAAGCACAGGGAATCCTCACACACACACATGCACACACACACACACACACCTGCACCCTTCCACACCCTCCTGGACTCCCCCTCCCTCCAGGCTATAAAGGGGATGCAGGGTGACCAGCAGTCCCAGTAGTGAAATGGGCCAGAGAGGGGCAGATGGCGGGTGCAGGTCCCCAAGAAGCATGGGAGCCACCGACCTGAGCGCGTCCTCATCCATGACGTAGAACGCCACCGTGTGGAAGGTGGGGGGCAGGTGTACCTGGTACTCCTCACCCCAGAAGGGGCACAGGGTCTTCCACACTGTGGCTGTCCTACGGGAGAGGGCCCTCAGCATCAGTCCAGGTCACCCACAGGCCACAGGCTGGGGCAAGGGGGGCTGTTCCCCACATCCTCCTCCACTCCCGGGAACAACTGCTTTGCTGTTTGACGATTTCCTTGTCCCAGACACCATCACCACCACTATCAATCACTCCCTCCTGGTCATCCTCTCTGTCCTGGCTGGGGCACAGGGTTGCATCAGTCAGGCCATTTCACATTTGGGGAAATTGAGACCACGGACGGCAGCAGCTCAGGTCACATAGCAGGACTCCCTAGCTCCTGATGCTGAATGGACTCACTGAGGGTGGAGGCAGGGAGACCGCCAAGCCTACTCTGGAGCCCAACAGTCTGCGTGGGGGGCCTGGGAGCCAAGGTCCAGGGCTGACCCTGAGACCTCTCGTCTGGGCAGGGCCTCACCCAGTTCTGGCCACGCTCCCGCGGATCAGAGCCTTCAGCTCACGGGACTCAGCAGGGATGTGGGGGAGGGGAAGCTGAAGCCCCCCCCCCCCCCCCCCCCCCCCCCGCAAAGAACCTGATGAAGGCTGAGGGGATCACCTTGACCCCAACCACTTCTGGGATATGTACTTGAACTGTGGGACCTCAGCTTCCCTGTCTGTCATTGACACAATCAGAGCCATCATGCCCCTATCCCCCCTTAGTGTCGCAGGTTTGGAGAGAATCTGGGAAAAGCCTGGGGTCCTGCCTGTAGGTGGGAAGAACTGTGAGTCGGGCAGCCTTGGCTATTGGTCAGCAGTGGGCACTCAGCTCACCGACACAGAATAGGGGAGCGCCTCTGGCCATGAATTTTGAGGCAGAAGCCTGAGTGAGGGAGGGGATGCGACAGCAAAAACCCTGCCCAGGTCTGTGGCGCTCACGGAGAAAGGGAGGGGCCTTCTGGGTACAGGTTGGGGACCCCCAGCCTGGAAAGGAACCGTTTTCCTGGGGGACAGCCACTGTGGGACTCTCTGAGAGGGATCTCTGAGTCAGAGCAAGGGAAGGGAGAAGGCGCTCAGGCTTCGGGGTGAGCCAGACCTGGGTTCCAGTGTGGCTTTGCTACTTAGTAAGCACATGACCTTGGGCAAGTTACTTAGTCTCTCCGAGCTTCAGTTCCCTCATCCATAGATGAGGTTTACGGATGTAATGTGTAGCTCACTGTAGGTAGTAAACGGGCTGGACTCATTTAGTACAGGGCCTGGTGGAGACAGCACTTATCATCATCACCTGTCCCTCCTGGGGACCGTCAAGACTGTGAAGAACAGTCAGTGAGAGGCCCCTGGAAAAGCACCAGGTCCACAGCAGATAATCCCTGGGTGGCCTTAAGGTCAGTAATTAGCAGAAAGAGCTACAGGCCAGGACAGTCTTTCTCACCTCCTAGCGGTTGTGTCAGGGCCAGGTAGGGGACCAGGGGATTAGATGCCCTCTCCATACACATTTGACACCCCTCTGAGGTGTGTGTTAGGGGGGTGCAGTATGCTCAGGGAGGGAGCCCATCTCACCCATCCTCGGTCCCGGGGGTGGGGTGCTACCTGATGATGGGCTCATTGTCCACCTTCACGATGCAGTAGGGGTCACTGCTGCCGGTGCTGCAAGACAGACAGGCAAGCGGAGGGGCTGTCAGGCAGAGGCTGCAGGTAGGGTCCAGGGCGGGGCCTCCCAGCAGGCTCCCCACCTGCTGCCAGAGCTCTCAGTGACCTCAAGAAACAGACAGTCAAGGCTGAGGCACCCGGTCCTGGGCGGGGGCCCAAAGGCTCTCCCCACCCATCCACCCCTACCAAAACGTGTGCCCTCACCCCCAGTCCAGCAGGGGGTGGTAAGGGATAGGCAGGAACCTCCACCCCAGCTCCCTGCCCTCCCCCTGCCCCTCCTCAGGGAGCAAAGAAACAACAGTCACAATAGCCGCAGGCCGGCTTCCGACACCCTTCCCTCAAGAGCACAGGCAGCCCCTTATTCTCTCCTGAGCCTTTGCTCCTCCTCTTGCTCCTGCCTGGATGCCCTCCCAGCCTCAGCCTCTCCTCTAAGAGCCTTCCTCGTCCCTGAGACAGGGAGTAAGGTCTCCCCTGGGACCCCACTGCCTGCCCCCTTTCCAGTAGGTCTCCCGCCATTCCAGTACAGCTAGTGATGTCCTGCCAGCTGCCTCCCAGACCTGACTGCGCGACCTGGGGGTGGGGACCACTTCTGTCCCAGGGCCTAGCACAAGCAGCAGCAAAGGCAGCTTCCTGTGAGCGCTGAATGAACGGGTGAGCAAGAACGAATGTAACCGTCTGCCCTCCAGCGCTCGGCCACGTGGGAATGAAGGGGAAACCCAGGGAATGAAGGCAAAGCCAGACTGCCCAGGCCCACCTGTCTCAGGCTGGTGGGGGACTCCTGGAGCTAAGGGCAGCCCCCGCCAGGCCCAGGGCCAGGACTGGGATGACGGCTATCTCCAGAAGTGCTCTGCAGGCCTGGCCTGGCGTCCATATAAAGGAAGTGCATTTGTGTGTTGGAGGTTGGGTAATTCCAACCTCCACTTCCCTTCTGAAAAAGGGCTCTTCTGGCAGAGGAAGCCACTCAGACAAACATGTCCCAAGGCTCTCCTGACACGAACGGAAAATGTCTGCCAAGACTCAGCTTCCCCACTTGTAAAGCGGAGGTTGTCATGCCAGTTCCCAGGGGAGCTGCCCTCGGTCAGGCACAGGTGAGGGCCAGCCCATGAAGCGTTTAGTCAGTGTGTTAGCCCTGCCTGAGACTCCTGCTCCTCTGCCTGCAACCCCTCCTCCATCATTCAAGATCCCCCTCTTGCAGAGAGCCCCTTGGGAACATCCCAGCCTGCATCCTACCACCCCACAGCCAGGGGACCCCAGCACCTGGGAGGCAGGGCCCAGGAGCTGCACCGTGTATTTGAACAGGGAACTCAGAGGAACGAGGGAGAGGTCAGTGTGGTCTGCTCCCCACTATTGGGCCCCCTCTGTCCTGCTTCTTCCTCCTGCCCTGGGGGCCCCTGGGGTTTCCTGGGGGCAGGGAACCTCTTATGTATTCCTGTGAGCCCAGCACTGCCCCACTACACAGCTCCTACTCAGTGGATGAATCGTGAATGAACGATTCACGTTGCTGGCAGGGTCACGGAGATGGACAAAGGCCCGGAGGGAGAACAGACCCTGTGTGCAAGGGCAGCAGTGCATTGGGTGGCTGGATCAAGGGGTATGGAGGGGACCGTGTCGAGATGAGGCTGAAGCAAGGTTAAGGACGTGGGCCCAACCATGGTCCCTGGCTACCTGCTGGGACCTGTGTGCTGCCCAGTGCCCTCTGCCCTAGTGAAGCCCCTGGCCTGGTCCCCTCTCCCACTTCTCCTTCCCCAAGCCACTTGCAGGCACTGGCCCAGCCTGGCTTCTTGTGGGGCCTCTATATTTAGGGCCTTGGCAGTTTCCAGTTTGTGGAAAGGGAAGGATCAGCGCAAACCCCGAAATAGCCCCAGGGCCGTCCCCAGGGCCACTGGGCATGGGAGCCAGTGGGACACCGGTCACCGTGAGACTCAGCTCCTGTCTGGCTGACCCAGGCACCCAAGGATGGAACACAGTGGGAGAGAGCATGACAGGAACAGGTGGGCTCTGAGAGCTGTCAGTGACAGGGAGCACAGCTGTGCTCTGTGCCCTTAAGAGAACTAAAAACCCAGGAGTGGAAGTGGAGGCAGGTGGCAGCTGTGTGAGAAGGGCTTCCCTCCTCAGAGCTATCTCAATCAAGATGGGCCACTATGAGAGATAGTGAGCTCCCTGTCCTCAGAAGTGTGCAAGCCCTGGCTAGAAGGGATGCCGCTTCAGGAGACAGGCTGGAGGCTGATGGGGCACATTGAGGCAGGCTCACCACCACCCCTGCCTCCAGCACTCAGTGAGGGCTCCCTGTGATCCAAATCCCCACCATCCTGGAGCCAAATGCTTTACACGGCATTTTCAAGGCTCTCCGCACTGAGCCCCACAGCAAGCTTGCAACCTCGGTCCTCCTAGGATTTTGCTGCCTGTTAGCAGCAAAGTGGGTTTGAATCTGGCTTCTGTACCTACCTGTGTGGCCTTAGTAAACTTCCACATCCTGAGCCTTTCTCCCCACCTGCAAACTAAGCGTTTTTACCTATAGGGCTAATAAGAAGATCAAATGGGAAGGTCCTCAATACCGCTTATTCTTCCCTACTATGGACCAGGTGTCCCTTGGGGCACCAGGAATGTCAGGACGAATGAGTCATGGTTCCTACCCTCACAGTCACGAGGCACCGGCAGCCCAGGAAGGAACAATTGCTACCAGGGCTCTGTCCTAACTCCAGCTAACCCAAAGTGCTGCAGTGCACGGAACAGGGGTGATGAACCCTGCACCACAGCAACAGGAAAAGCCCTGAAGAGGACAAGTTTGAGAGGGGTCCTGAAGGATGAATAGGAGTTTTCTGGAAGGCTCTGAAGGGGAATGCTTGAAAGCAGAAGGCCCCAAACACTTGCAGAAGCAAAGCCGTGAAGGACAGTACCCCAGATGTGAGGGGCTGGAGTGGGGATCACAGCTCAATTTAAAAGACATTTGACAGGTTAGACCTGTGTACTGCAGCAACTATGGGAAAAGCAAAGGAAAGGAGATGAGGGGAGGTGAATAGGGCAGGCAGGGGGGCAGGACAAGGAAAGAGATTTGGAAGACAGAACAGACAGGACTTGGGGCACCTTGCCCAGAATCCCTCAGCTGTGCAGAGGCAGGGCTGGGGAGAGCTGGACCCAGGCACCTTGGCTGCCAGGTAGGCACAGCCCACAGCTTCACCTCCCTAGGCTGGTGAGAGCCTGGAGCCAGTCACTAGGGCAAGCCCTGCAGGCATGGGGAGGGAGGCGACAGACGGAGGGGCTGCTCCTCCCAGCAGCCACCAGCCAGAGGAGGCCAAACTGACCTAGTTACCAGCGCCAGTGTAGGGGGTGCTTAGAGGCTGGGCCTGGAGGCTGAGGCCCTTCTCAGAGCTCATCTGCTTTCCCACCGCAGAAACCGTAACCCGACCTCCCGCCCCACCTCCCTCTATGCACAGAAACCCACCTTGAGATGGCCACCCACTCCTCCCTCACCCATTGCCATGGCAACTGCTGAGCCCCGCCTCACCAGGCCCAGGGGGCCTTGAACTGGCACTGCTCCTTGCAAGGCGCTGCTGGGAAATTTACAGAGACCACTGTCCCTGGGAGAGACGCCCTCACCCCATCCTCCTGCTGTCCCCCACCCCCCATCTAACCACCTCTCTGCATCCAGGAGCCCGCTAAGAGCCTGGGTGTGAGGAAGCTCCAGCCCAGCAGACTTTGGACCCTGTGCTGCCTCAGGGCTCCCTTTCCTCTGCCCCATCCTCCAGGCAGTCAGCGCCCCTCAAGCTTTGTGTTTTCCACCACTGATATCTGAGAGAGATTTCGACCTCCAGTTTACAGAAGGGAAACTGAGGCTTCAGGGACAGAGAATTAGGACCTAAGTCTGCATACAAGGGAGCCAGAGATCAAATGGGGCAGCTCAGCTCTGGGACCTACTGAGAAAGGTGGGACCTGAGACTCCTGAAATCTCCTCAAATCTGGCCAGGGACCAGGAAAAACCCTAGATGCCAGCACCTGTTAAGAGCACTACACCCAAGACCTTGCTCTGCACTTGCAGCCAGCAGGTTCTCATCTCTGAGCTTCTGTTGCCTCCTCCAGGAAATGTTACGGTGAGAACTGCCTTGCTGGGTGTTTGTGAGGATTAAAGGTGATGGCTCAGGTACAGCTGAGGGCACAAGCAACAGCTACTCCCCAGCCACCCCATCTTGCACCAGACCTGGCCTCCCCACCTATAAGTCCACTCTTCACAGCAGGACGCCCTGGGTCAGCCCCTGGGTCCCAGCCGGTTTCAGGTGAACACTCCCAGGTACTAAGAGTTCAGGAAATGCTGAGGAAGACCCTCATTTCTAGGGGAGCACCTCTACCCCCTCCAGCCACACCCCTGGCAGTCGACCGAGACAGCAGGGACCGTATTTGATTCAGACGTCTTCCCTGCGGTGTCGCTCCCAAATCCAGCTCCTTTCCTATCAAGGCCCGTTCCCCCCTAGAGCCGCGGTTCACTCCCTCCCGACTCATTAGGACCCCCTTCCAGATCCCCGCCCCCTCCCTAGTCCCTGTCCCTTCCCTGTCACCCTGTCTGGCGCTCGAAGCAAATCTGTCCCCATTTTCCTGCTCGTCTCCCACTGCGGCCACACTCGCCACACCCTCGCCTGCTCTACTTGTGGGCGGGCCGTGTGGACCCCGGAAAGGTCAGGCGTTAGGGGCAGCGCCCCTCCCAGTAAAGTTGAGGCTCCCAGACCCGGCCGCGCTCACATGTCCTTGGCCGGTAGGTTCTTCCCCTCCACGATGCGGATGGACAGCGAGCTGCGCTTGGCCATCGCCGGTCCGCGACGCGGGCTCCTGGTTCCGGGGAGTCGGACGCCAGGGTCGGGTGCAGCGGGCAGCCGGCGGGCGCCAGACTGGGAGCCCGAGGGGGCGGGCCGCGCGGGGAGGGGAAGGTAAACGCGGGGGCGGGGTAATCGCTTCCACTTCATTCACCCCCACCCCCGCCCCACGTGCGGGGGGACACAGCGCCCGGGAGTGCCAATCGCCGGCTGGGGCTCCCGGGAATGGGCGAGGCCGACCGCGGCCGCAGCGCTTATTGGCCGCCTGGAGGAGTAGGGGAGGGGCTCACGCCGAGGCGCTGACGCCCTGCGGGCGCCGTGGGGCGTGGGGGAGCCCCTTGAGGCCAGTGGAGACGTCGGCGCCCAGTGGCCAGCGGCACGAGTACGTGTGGGTGGCGGGCGTAGTCGGAGGGCCAGAACGCGGGCACGTGGGGGCTGTGGGCCCACTTGTGTGCTCGGAGGCGTGGGCATATGTGGGCACACGCAGTGGGGGGGCGTGCGAGGAGGACCCCCCCCACCTGAACCAGGTGTGTGGGAGGGAGGCCCTTCACAGGTGTAAATTAAATGGGAAAAAAAAAATCGGACCAATTTAGCAAACAATATGAGTATTTGAGTTAGAGCCACCTGGACCCAGAAGGAGGCAGCGAGAGCAAGGGCCACCCAGAGGTATGGGGACCGGCATTCGAGCCTGAAAGACTTGGATTATTTTTGAGAACCTCTTTCGGAGGAAGGGGCTTTCTCAGTTACTACCTCACTATGCCTCCTACATCCCCCACAGTGAGAACCTGGAGGAGGCACTCAGGTACACAGAGGGGAAATTACTTGCTGGAGGTCACACAGCTGGGCCCCAGGCCAAGTTGAGCTGGCCTCCCCAGGACTCCACGACCACTGCCATTCCACTGGGTCACCATCTTTCTCCTAAGAGCTGAGTTTCTAGGTTTCTCAGGTACTTAGGGCTATTTTTTTTTTTAAGGTGGTTTATCAGGGTTATTATCGGTCATCCTTGGTTACTGAGATTTGCCTCCTCTGCCTGGCATGTTCCCTCCCAACTCCCACCCTTGTGTTTGGGCCTGCCCACCTGAGGAGTAAGAAAACGTTTTGTTAGCATCTTGGTAGATTGTCTCCCTTTGTGGTTCCCTCCCAGATCTGCAGGTCACAGCCCTGGGGCTGGCACAGAGGTAACTGGCACTGGGCAGCTGGCTTCCCAGGAGGGCATTGCCCCAAGCATGACTGCGGACGTGCGGCCCAGAACCAGCTCCACAACTCCCAGCTGGGTGATGCTGGGCAGCTTCCTGAATTTCAGTGAGCTGGTTCCATTTCGTGGGAGCATCGACACCTGCGGGAGGAACCCAGGAGACATTCTGAGGCGGGGGAGGGGTAGCTAGCACAGGTTCTATTTTCTGTTACATTGTTTTCTTTTTCTATTTTGTTCTTTATACACTACATGCACATTTCAGCAAATTCAAAAGATATTGAAGGTTTACAATGAAAAGTCAGTCTCTCATCACTCCCAGCCACACAAATTTCCTCCTCCGAGGTATCCATTATTCCTGGTTCCTGTGCCTCCTGGAGATAGACTGACTACAGTGTGTCAGTAGATATATATTTTCTTTTATACACAAATAGTAGCTTGCTGGTTGCACTTACAGTTTCGCTTATTTTATCTTGGAGAGCTGTGCATATCTGTGTGTAAAAAGCACCCTCATGGTCTTTGCCACTTGCCCAGTTTTCCGTCATGTGGACGTACCATCATTCTTGGATGGGTCACCTGTTAGTGGGTGGGCAGGTTGTTGCCATCATTTGCTTTCACCAAACAATAGCACAGCTCACACATCATTTTGCATGTGAGTGCATATAACTAAGGATAAATTCCAGGAAATGGACTCTCTGGGCCAGGAGATGCGTGCGAGGGACTTCTGTAGGATTTGCCGAATTTCCTGCTGCAGTGGTGGTTTCAGTGTACACAGCCACCCACATACAGAAGTGTGCCAGCTCCCCCATTTCCCCCACGTCCTCAGCAATCTGTGATCATCGTCTAAGCAATGGGAAAACAATGGTTTTTCAGGGTACTTAGGGCTGTTTTATTAAGGTGGTTTATCAGGGCCGTTATCAGTCATCCTTGGTTACTAAGATTTGGCCCCTCTGCCTTGTGGTCCTTCAGGTATGTCTCCCTCCCACCCATCCTCCACCCTTGGGTTTGGGCCAGGCCACCTGGGGAGTAAGAAGACGCTTTGTTAGCTGCTTTGTAGATTGAGGGCTCATTCCGCCTGACTGTCGGCTGCTACTGAGGCCTGATTGATGGGTAATAAACAGGGAGGGCCTCTACCAAAAGTCTAGTGTTTGGGTATTGCTGCAGGCTAATCCCTTCACCTAGTTTGGAGACACACACCCCAAGGCCAACCCAGGGAAGCCCACGTTAAGACGCAATCCTTGCTCACCTCCAGTGCTTGGGAGCTCACCTCTTCCAAAGGCAGCTCTGTCCATCTTCAAACTATTCCATCTGTGAGCAAGGCCTGGACCCCCACCCCACTGAGTTCAGAGTGGTCCTTGGGGCCTAAACCATGGCTGTTCTTCCCAGAGCCCTCAGCCCGCTCAGCTCCAAGCTCCATGTTAGCAGAGGGAGGGGCCTCGTTTGTCAGTGGGGATGCAGTGGGGAACAGGCGTCTGATCTGAGACCCACTGGTAGCCCCCAGGGAGCCTCCTCCTTCCTTCTGAAGTGGAGTGTGCTTCAGAATGCTGGGCACATCACGGGAATCTCAGGGAAATAGGGGTGACAGTACCTGCCTTACAAGTTGTCATGAGAACCAAATAAGGAAACTACATGGGTGCCTGAAGTCCAGGAGCATTAGATGTCATCTGGGGTGCAACATGGAGAAACTCAAGACCCTGCAGTGAATCCTGTCGCTCTGGAATGCCCAGCACCTGAACCCCTTTCCTCTGCCCAGGGCCCTCCTCTCTCCCCCACCCCCTCTTCTGAGGTAGGCCCCTCCCACACAGGTGCTGACAATGCTGTCACCGGTTTTCCCAGCCTCATGGGAATGAGGGGGGAGGCAGTAGTCCGGCAGTTATAGAGGCAGTAACCCCTGTCCAGTGTGGGCCTGAGATGAGGCCTCTGTGGCCAGGGCTGACAGAGAGGTGTATGCACCGAGTTCTAGACCCCACACTGACCTGCTCATTGTCCCCTAAAGAGCCTTCACTTTGTAATGGGTCCTCCTGGAGAGTAGTAGCTTCCAGAGTGAGGCTGGGGCCCGGGCCTCCCTGCTGTGCTTTATGCTGCACCAAGCAGACACAAACAGAGTAAACCCTCCCTTCTTCTGGGCACTAGACCTTTAGGGATGCCACCCACAATCCCCTTAGCCTTGTTGGGCCACATTTCCCTGGTTTCTGGTTCTAAACAACAGAAATCAGCTCCGACTAATTTAAACAGAAAGAGTGTGTCACTGATTTTCTGGGATGGCCACAGAACCAGGCCCAAAGGCCACACCCAGCCAGAAGCAATGCCCCAAATCACATGCCAGGGAGCCTCCCTGGCATGCAGACACCTCCCTGTCAGCCCCTGACAGACCCCTCATCTCATGCCCACACTGGACACCGGTTGCTGCCTCTATAACTGCCGGACTACTGCCTCCCCCCTCATTCCCATGAGGCTGGGAAAACCAGTGACAGGATTGTCAGCACCTGTGTGGGAGGGGCCTACCTCAGAAGAGGGGTTGGGGGGAGGGAGGAGGGCCCTGGGCAGAGGAAAGGGGTTCAGGTGCGGGCATTCTAGAGTGACAGGATTCACTGCAGGGTCTTGAGTTTCTCCATGTTGCACCCCAGATGACATCTAATGCTCCTGGACTTCAGGCACCCATGTAGTTTCCTTATTTGGTTCTCATGACAACTTGTAAGGCAGGTACTGTCACCCCTATTTCCCTGAGATTCCCGTGATGTGCCCAGCATTCTGAAGCACACTCCACTTCAGAAGGAAGGAGGAGGCTCCCTGGGGGCTACCAGTGGGTCTCAGATCAGACGGCTGTTCCCCACTGCATCCCCGCTGACACACGAGGCCCCTCCCTCGGCACAGCCCATTCATGGCCGTGTGCCTGGGAGCACAGCCTTTGAGCACCGGGACTCCTGGGGCAGAACATGGTCAACACAGAGGATTCAGCCAGGGAGGCGAGCCAAGCTTCCAGCACATTCCCAGAAACCAGCCTCTGGGGAGGGGGTGAGTCAGAGGGCAGAGCTAGGAGGCGAGCTCAGCCCCGGCTCCACCACTGGCCCAGACCCTCCATTTATTGGGGGGTCTACAGAGGGGATCCCTTTGCTAAGCAGGCTCCTGGCTTCATTTCCTATCTTCTCGTTCATTCGTTCACTCAGGCATCTGCTTATGTATTCCACATTCGTTGAGTACCTGCTGTGCATCAGGCCCTGTGCTGGCACTGGGGATCCAGAGAAAACCCCGCTATGGTCTCTGCCTTCAAGGGGTTCACAGTTGAAGGGAAGATGTGGAGGTAGCAGGAAGAGTAAGTGCTGGAGCAGAGAAATGAATGAGGACTATCAAGGAAGGAGGGAGGGGTTTTCAAAGTGGAAGGGACATTGGAGCTGGATCTGGAAGGATGCACAGATATGTATGATGTGGTCAAAGCAGGAGCAGCCTGGTCAAAGGTGTGCAGGTGTGATGAAGACTGGGTGTTCTGGAAACATCCAAGAGGGAGCTGTTGAAAGCTTACAGTACATGAGACCAGAAAAGCAGATAGGAACCAGCCAATGAAGGACCTTGACTGGGGGGACAGAGCTTGGACCTTTTCCTGCACAAGGTTTGAGCAGAGGAGTGACAGTGGGGCACTTGAGTGCTGGAAATGCAGGGGGTTGACATTTTGAAGTGTTAGCATATGGATCTCCTTGCCACCCTGAACTTAATGTGCCCCTCACCCGCGTGGCCAGTTGAATAGCATATCCCTGCCCATACAATATTTTTAGGGACCCACAAAAATGTTATTTCTTTTAGAATCAGAAGAAGTAATGAATATAGTAGTAATGAATATGTAACAATGAATTCACCCTGGATTGTATTCATCTTTATATCAAAGTAGTCATAAAAGGGGTGGCCGGTTAGCTCAGTTGGTTAGAGAAACAGTGCTCTAATAACAAGGTTGCCGGTTCGATCCCCACATGGGCCACTGTGAGCTGCGCCCTCCACAGCTAAGATTGAAAGGACAACAACTTGACTTGGAAAAAGTCCTGGAAGTACCCATTGTTCCCCAATAAAGTCCTGTACCCCTTCCCCAAATTAAAAAAAAAAAAAAGAAATCAGAGCACGTCACACTCTTAAAATAAAAAAACTAATACAATTTATATGTCAGTTATATCTCAATAAAACTGGAAATAAATAAATAAAAATACAGCCATATCTTGTTCCTCAAAAAATAAAAACAGAATTATCAATCCCACTTCTGAGTATATGTCCAAAAGAATTGAAAACAGGGTTTTAAAGAGATATTTTCACACTCATGTTCATTGTGGCATTTTTCACAGTAGCCAAGAGGTAGAATGGGTAAAGAAATTGTAACACACACACACACACACACACACACACACACACACACACGAATGCTACTTAGCCTTAATAAAGAAGGAAATACTGTGATACGCTATAACATGAAATAACCTTAAGGACATTATGCTATGTGAAATAAGCCAGTCACAAAAAGACAAATGTTGCCTGATTCCACTTATAGGAGACATCTAGAGTGGTCAAACTCTTAAAAATAGAAAGTAGAATGGTGGTTGCCAGGGTTCTAGCCTGAGGGAGGGAGAATGGAGAGTTGTTATTTAATGGGTATAGGCTTTCAGGTTTGCAAGATGAAAAAGCTCTGGAGCTCGGTTGTGCAACAATAGATGACACTGCCGAAGTCTACACTTAAAAATGGTTAAGATGGTAAATTTTATATTATGTTTTTTATCACAATAAAAAAATGCAAATATATCTCAACTTTATATGTATTTTTTGGCTGTTAAAAAAGTATTTCAAAAGAATTTTATAACTTAGCTTTTGAAGCTGGTTGGATACAAGTAACTGATTTGATTTGCTGCTGGCCTTGATTTCTCTACAAACACCATGCATTCTTGGAAGGTTGCGGATTCTTCCAAAGTAAGAAAACGTGACCTACAAATTGTGACACACACTGACACGCTTTAAAACACTAAATTTAAAGATGGATGAAGCTGAAGTGGATGTCACCATTTCTAAAAGTGTTACATTTAGAAGATACTTAAGATATTAAGTAAACATTTACTATTTTTAAACACTTTGTGGTTTTAATATTTTGGAGCCAATGCCTTCCCGCCCGCCCCCACCTCAAGGATTTTAATGAGCTGGAGGCCCCACACCCACTGGGCCCCCACGGGAAAAGTGCCCAGAGGAAAGGTTTTCTCATGCCATCCTTTCATCCACGCCCCATCAGACAGTGGCTGCCGGTGCCTATCCTGTCAGAGGCTCAAGAGAGGACTTCTGGGAGGAGACAGGACAGAGGAGAATGGGGCCACGAAAGCACTACTGTGAGTAGGAGGGAAAGCTTGAGAATGTGGATCAGAAGGAACAGGAAATAGGGAGCTGGGGGGCCGTGCTGCGGTGGCTAGGGCAGCCCTCACATGAAGGTCAGAGGCCCAGCTATGGACCTGCAAATGTTGGGAGTCTGAACTAAACCCAAGGCCACAGGAAGTCCTGGCCAGCAGGCTGAGTGACAGCAGTGTGCCAACAAATCTGAACTCGCCTATTGTCGGGAGCCTGGAAGGGGCAGGCCGAGAGGCATTCACAGGCCAGGCTGGGTTCTGTCCCCAGCTTCCCCGTGCTCCACCAATCCTGAAACCCCCATCCATTCCACTTAGGCAAATAGCATTAAATACAATTTAAAAACCGAGGCCCACAGCGGAGAGGCCCTGGAACCAGAATGTTGAGGTCACATGCTGACTCCACTCCTATAGTGACAGCACATGCCGAGTGACTGGGGGCCTTCTGGGCCTCCTTTGCCTAATCTGCAAAGTGGGGCAATGGTGGCTGCACCCCACAGCGTAGCTGTGAATAGAGCGTGCTGATGTCACCAGACCCCAGGAGGCACCATCACGTATTAAGCACTTTGGGGACATCGGCTCAGTCCTTGCAGGAGCCTGGGGCTGTTTTTATCCTTCCCTTTGTGGGTGGGGAAACCACTGAGCCAGCTGCTGCCACTCCTGGGCCAAGCCTCATGGCCGTGGATGTCACCACAACTCTGGACTAAATGCTGGTGTCGTGTCTGCTTTATAGGAAAGGAGCTGCATAGTCACTTTGACAAAGTAGTTCACTCCTAGCACAGCCCCTAACCTCCCTGGGAGGACAGACAGACAGACCCTGCTCAGAGAGAAAGACAGAGAAACTGATGGAGATAGTCAGAAGGAGAGAGAGAGAACAGAGACGGAGGGGACTGCTCCGAGACCCTGGACCGAGGTGGGGACAGAGGGAAGGGGAATTTTGCTCCCCAATTCTCCCCAGGGACCCCTTATAGGTGGATGGAATGGAAACAGGTCTCAGGTCCTTCTGCATCCTCAAGGTGGCTGACAGTGGTCTTGGAAGAAGACAAGGCTGGCAGAGGTGGGCACAGGGCTGGTGACAGGTTCCCTATGGGCACGGGGGTCCCCACAGTGCAGGCCATGACTGCCAGGAGGGAGCTTAGTGGTGCCTTTCTCTGGGGCCTTCCCAGAGCTTCAGTCACTTAACTCCTTCAGTCCCAGCCTCTATGGGTGAAAACTGACCCTTCCCAAAGTGGGAAACTGAGGCATGGTAAGGTCAATGAAAAACCGGAAGTCCTGAGTGTCATCTGCATGCTGAAGGCTGGGTCCAGGTCTCTGCCAGGGACTTCAGGCACAACCAAGTACACACCCTTCCCAGGGAGAGGGCTTCCTGGAAGAGGTGGCACCAGGCTGGCCTTGACGGAGTAGGACTGGGGCTGGGAAGTAGGGGAAAAGGGACACAGCTCTCAGGGCAGCCCCTGAGCAGAGATGGTCCAAGGCTGGGGGAAGCAGCATGATTCCAAGAAGACCTTGGCCTCCAGGGCCTGGCCAGGCCTCTCCTGGCTCCAACGATAGAAGGATGTAGTATGTGTGCCAGACCTGGGACTTGGTGTGGGGCCAGTGCAGCTGCAGCCGCAACATAAACCTGTCATGGCTTCTGGCGCCACAGCCTCCCTGCTCCAGCTCAGGACAGGACCCTGGCTAGGCTGACACGAACCAGGAGCCTTAGGGTGAAGGATGGAACCGTCAGGATGGATGGGTGGGGTAGGAGGCAGAGGCACTCCTGGTGCTCAGCCTGCTGCAGCTCAGAGAGCTTTTGCACACCCTTCAGCCCCTCTGGGCAAGCACTCCCCTCCGCTGGCACCCTGTCCTCTGCTTTCTCAGATCCTGGTGCACTGTGGGTGCTTGGGCACCCAGCCTCTGCGTGCAGCCTAGCCCTCAGATCACTGGGGCCCCCTGCCCTAGCCACCCACCCCTCCTAGCATTTCTGCTTCTGCTCTGCCTGAGAGCTTCTGTGCGACTGGACCCCACACTGTTGCCTTACAGCTGCCAAACCGTCTGTTCCCCGCGATCTTCCAAGAATTTCACAAGGGAGTGCCTCAGCAAACTGAGGCCCGATGGAGAGATATAGGAAAAGCTCCTTTGAGGGGAAGTCTCAGCAAACTGAGACCCGATGGAATTATTTCAGTCCCTCCCCTTCAATGGATTCCTTGGAGATGTGCGTGTGTGAAGGCAAAGTCCAGGCTAGAACACAATGGGAACTTTTGGAAAGACAGCCAGCAGGCTACGGAACACACAGATTTTGAGATAAACAATCATTACTTCTTTAGAAGTTTACCTATAAAAACTACATGTTGGCCCTATTTGGGGTTCAGTCCCTGAGACTGTCCCCCCCGCCGCTTGCATTCTATTTGTGGCTACTGTCTTTTCTTAACCCTGCGCCACCCTTCTCCGTCCCCCCAACCCTCGTCATGCTGGATGCGACACCACACAGTTTCTTTCTCACCCGTGTCTCTCTGGCCAGTGCCTGAGTGAGGGGCAGCCATGTTGACAGCGTGGGCAGTGCAGGGGGACCAGGCCGACGGCTCCCCACATTCTCAGCTGTGGCTGCAGTGGCATACAGCAGGTGCTCCGCAGATACTTGCTGAATAAACATGGACTTCTTTACTTCCACTAAAACTGGAATCTTAAATGAACAGCTTGTTGAATTTTTACACATGCATACACCTGGGTAGCCATCACCCAAATCAAAGTATAGAATGTTCCCAGCCCCCAGCAGCCTCCCTCGTGCCCCAGGCCAGTCACTGCCACCCCCAGGGATACACTGTCTCCTGTCTTGATCACCACCGGTTAGTCTGGCCTGCTTTTGCTCTCTAGATGGATGGAATCATACCGCATACAGGCATACCTCAGAGAGATTGTAGGGTCAGTTCCAGGAGACCGAAATAAAGCGAGTATCACTATAAAGCAAGTCACATGAATTCTTTGTCTCCTAGTGCAGATGAAAGTTATGTTTACACTATATTGTAGTCTATCAAGTATGCAATAGCACTGTCTTAAAAATGCACATACCTTAATTAAAAAATACTTTACTGCTAAAGAATGCTAATCATGATCTGAGCATATTGGAAAAATGCTGCCGATAGGCTTGCTTGATGCAGAGTTGTCACAAACCTTCAATTTGCAAAAAAAAACCCCACAATATCTGTGAAGCACAAAAAAGTGAGGTATGCCCATGTCGTCCTCTGTGCCACGCTTCTCCTCGGCGTAGTACTGGCCGGGACCCCCCACGTTGCTGCGTGTGTCATCAGCCCATTCTTCTTTGTTGCTGAATGTATTCTACAGTGTGGAGGCAGTTCCCTCCGCGGTTTGCTGATCCCTTCATTCCTGGGTGGGCACCTGCACTGCGTCCGGAATAAGACATGTGTTCTTGCATATGTCTTCTGGTGAACACGTGCACTCACTTCTCTGGGGGAAATACTCATGAGCAGAACTTGGGTGGACATAAGAACCCTGAGTCCTAAGCAGGTCAATTCTTATCGTCCTCCCTGAACCTTTCACACCTGTCCCCTCCATCTCCCCAGTGGGCCCACCAGGTCTCTCCTCCACCTCCCTCCAGCGGCCCAGGAGTGGAAATTCCAGATTCCTCAGCCTTGTTTGGCAGGGCAGCCATCCTGACCTCACTCCTGCCACCCCTGCGTGCCCAGGGCCCCCTCTCACAGCTGAAGGGCCCACTGGGCTGGTCAGCAAGGGGAGAGGGCTCTGTTCCCTAAGGGGACACAGAACTTTCTTCCTGCAGGCTGAGAGATCTGTCTACTTGGCGTCTGTCCTTCTGTCCTAGCCACCCTCTCCCCATAGGACAGGCAGTGTGGCCAAGCTTCTCCTGCCACCAGTGCCTACATGGCAGCCCGGGGGCGGATAACAGGCAGCCGGGGACTCCCAGAAAGGTGGGGAGGGAGAGAACAGCCCAGAGACACATGTCCCCACTCCGGGGCCTGAGCCTGGAGATGCAGGCCCAGTCTCTTCTCTGCTTGAGCATAGGGGCAGCTTTATAACTCTTGGGGGCCTTAGCACGGCCCCAGTATCCCTCCAGCGTCCAGGAGGGATTCAGGACGTGTTCTTCCCTCCATCCTGGCCAATTGAGTCTTAGAGGCAGGTCAGGCCAGTTAGAGACAACCAAAGCCATGGTGGCCACACCCTCCCCAAACTGCCCAGGCTGGAGCAGGCCCACGGTGTGAAGGAAGGGGTCCCCTGCCCTGTCAAGGCACAGAGGGCTTCCATCCAATGTCGCTGACATTCTCAGAGACTTCTCTGGGGCCGGTGGCTGGTCAGAGAGGTCAAGTCCAGCAGGCAGGCAGGCTCCGTGACCAGAGGTGCTGTCGCCCACCCCACCCTTGGCCCTCAGCCCAGACCCAGGTTCCTCGCTTCCCAGAAGTTCATCCCCCTGAATGGTGTTACGTGCTTTGCCCTCATTAACCTTTTGAACCGTCCAGAAATGAGTAGAAACGCCCTGCCTCATCCTCCTGCTGAGGAAGCTGGGGGCGGGAGTGGGGGGGGTGAGAGGACCCCCGGGGCTGCTGCCCAGATCGGGGGCAGGGGTGTGAGAACTGGGCATCCCTGTCTTCCTACCGAGGGCCCTGCAGCCCCCTACCCTCCAGTCAAGCTCGGAGACCCTTCCCTGACCCCCTTCCCCAGTTGGGTTCTGGTCCCCTGTGTTTCCTACCCTGGGGGCACTTACCAGGCTTCGTGAGGCTAATGACGGGCTTGCCCGAGGATTTCAGTATTCACGAGTGAATTGTTCAGGCCAGTGCCTGCGCCCAGTAAGTGCTGTGCAGGGCTCAGCCCTGCTGAATCGCCATGTCTTCTGTGAGTGGCTTTCCTTGGGTTGGGTTGGAGTAACCAGAAGTGGCTGAGTCCCCATTTCTGTTTCTGCTGCTCCCCATCTGTCTCTCTCAGTCCCTTCACCCCCTTAGGAATGGATGGAGAGCCAGATTTGTGGGCATCTGGGAGATATTCTTGGAGTCCTTGAGATTTGTCCTTGGGGACAAATAACTCGCAGTGGGAGGAGTCACAGGTGACCACAAGGAGAAAATGACATTTGAGCTGAGTGTGAAGGACCAGGAGGATGTAGGCTCTAGGTGAAGGGGACAGGAGGCGGGGACAGCAGCAGGAGAGCAAAAGGAACAGCATGTGTGAGCCCTCAAATCATCATCCCCGACCCAGGAACCTGGAGCCCAAGTCTCGAGTCTCGGCAGCTCAAACCTCCCTGCAAGCAGGAATTCCAGCCCCTGTCCCCAGGGGGACCCCAGGAATAGCCTGCATTTGGCGTGGACTGTCCTCTCAGGAAGGGGCCTCCCAACAGAATGGCTCTCTCAGGTCACATGACTGGCATTTTTATGCCCTAAGTGGAATTTCCCCCGGGGAGCTTAGGCTGATGGGGTCAGATCCAGAAGTCGCCAGTCGCACAGACTCCAGAACCAGCTGATTGCTTCCTCTCAAGGGGCCTCATAGACCCCCCTGCCTGGCTGGCTTCTGGCACCACTGGACCCTTCAGACTCTTGTCTGTGAGCCCTTGTTCCCAGGAGAGCCCCAAGTCCCATGCCTAAGAGCAGGTGCAAATACACACTTGTAGGGACGGGAGAGGAGCTGCCCGATTTTCTACAACAGTCCACTCGGCCACCTGGGCTCTTGCTGCAGGGGACAATTGGATGTCTGGAGAGGGGGCCAGGGCTTGGAGACAGCACAGCACTACTGGAGGCTGCAAAGGGCGTTGGGGGCAGTGTCAGTGAGGGAGGGGGCCTGGGGTGACCCCCTCTGTACTTGCCAGTTTGCAGTGATGAGCTTTGAATGGTCCCCCATCCTGTCCCTGATGCACATTCTCTTTCTCCCTTTTCCTTCTGCTTCATTTTTGCCCCGTTATCCTACTGGACCCAAACCTGGAACCAGCTTTCTGATTTTATCTTTTGTTTATTGGGAAAAGGCTGTGCCCATCTCTGGGCCAGCTCAGACGGCTTCCCCTTAGGAAGTGAGATGAGTTCCCACGGCATGTCGGAGTTAAAAATAGAGACAAGAACCAGAGCAAGAAAGAGGCAAAGAAATGTAAGAGAGAGAGAGAGAGAGAGACAGAGACAGAGGCAGACAGAGAGGAAGACAGATTGGGGGGCAGAAAGAGGCAGCAGGAGATGCAGCAGGTCCCCTCCTCCCATCCATTTGTCCATTTATCCAGCTGATATCAGGTCACGTGCAGCCCACTGGATGTCACTTCATGGTTCAAGACCATTGTCCTGAGTGTTTTCCCCAGGTTTGTGCCCCTGAGCACTGGAGTGCTGAGTGGGGTGGTGAGGCCACACCCGAGGTCTGTGTTCCCCCACCAGGCTCCCAGGAGAACCCAGAGAAGCAAACCCCGGCTTGGCTGAGGTCCCGATGGGAATTCAGGTGGGGAGAATCCCACCCAAACCACGCTGGCTGTCCCATAGCCCGAGGTTGGGCTCTGCGCTCAGCACAGGCAGGTCCCAAGAAGGTGGCTTAAGTCTTTGTGGTCAGGCTGTGTCTATCCAATGTCCCCAGTGTGTATGATGGGGTCTTCTCTAGTATTTGCCTTGGGGCCGGGAGGACCACAACACCAGGAGGAGGTACGAGGCTGGAGGCAGCTCGAGGTTTGGCTGTGGGGGTGGTGTGGTTGCCTGAGGGGCCTCTGGGATATCCAGTCAGAGGCAGCCAGGGATCCAACACTCAGGGATCAGTCCTGCAGAGTCCCCTCTGCACACGCCCACCTTGAGCTCAGGCAGCCCTGTGTCTGGGACAGGACTCCATGGTTATCTGCCAGCCTTTCTCTCCAGGCTGGAGACTACGATGGTGAGGAAGGGTCTGCTTCCACAGGATCTCATGGAGGGGCCCTATGCCCCTCTGTGATATTGTGATACAAGAAGAAATACAGTAGTGTCCCCTTATTCGCGTTTTGATTCCCATGGTTTTAGTCACCCACAGTCAACTGCGGTCCAAAAGTATTAAATGGAAAATTCCAGAAATAAATGTTAAGACAGGGGATTGTATGGTGTCACTAAATCTTCTATTTTTGATATTTGGACCTCTGGTGTAATTCAAATTAATAAGTGCAATTTAGCGTGGGACATTTTGAGAGCTTTCTTTTCTTTGCCTTTTAATGATTCTGGTTCCTATATGTTTACTATGCTTCTATTTTCTATTTAGTTTCAATGTCTCTATTTACTTAGGCCCAGTGCTAGCTCTGTGACTTGGGAGAGGTTTTGCATCTGTATGGGATCCACTCTCCTGGCTCCAACTTAAATCTACATAACCTTCACAAAGTCTGCGAAACCCAGCTTTACCTCACCATCCCCCTCCCCCAACTACAGGAAAACATAAAACTTGAGACCAAACAAAGACTCAACACAGTAGTTTGCAGTAGTTTCCAGCAGACTCTGCCCAGCCCACCCTCCTCTTACCTTAATAAATCTTTTATATTTCGATCTGACTCGTGAATTCTTTCACGGCCAGCGAGCGAGCAGACACAACAATAAACAATTCATAAATTGTGTCATTCTTTTTAAATTTTTTTATTGGGGAACAGTGTGCTTCTTCAGGACCCATCAGCCCCAAGTCATTGTCCTTCAATCTAGCTGTGGAGGGTGCAGCTCACTGGCCCATGTGGGAATCGAACTGGCAACCCTGTTGTTGAGAGCTCGCACTCTAACCAACTGAGCCATCTGGCCGCCCCCTAAACTGTGTGTCATTCTGAGTAGTATTATGAAGTCCCACTCTGTCCCACCCGGGATATGAATCATCTCTTTGTTCAGTGTATACATTATATCCCCCAACACCCCCCATTAGTTACATAGTAGTCCTGTCAGTTATCAGATCGATTGTTCTATTTTATTATTAGTTATTGTTGTTAATCTCTTATTATGTCTAATTTATAAATTAAACTTTATCATAGGTATGTCTGTATGGGAAAGAACACAGTATATCAAGGGATCCCTGGTTTCAGGTATCCAGTGGGAGTCTTGGAACGTATCCCGTGTGGATAAGGGGGGATGACTGTATATAGTTGATCTTTGTCCCTGGTTCTCGGCACAGAACTCCTAAAATCCTTGGAATTTTGAGTAGTAAGAGAGTAGCATCTTTTGTTATTCATGTTGAGCCTTTTTCAACCTACCTGAGTTTATGCTACTGAGGCAAGCCCCTGGATAGCTTCTGGATGCAGGCTAGTCTCCAGAGGAACCAACCACGGGTTTGGAGGGTTGGAACTTTCAGCCCCAACCCCCACCCCCATGATCTCCTGGGAAGGGAGAGGGACTGGAAATTGAGTTCAATCACCAATGGTCAATAATTTAATCAACCTCGCCTGCATAATGGACCCTTCATAAAGAACCTAGAGGGTGGGGTTTGGAGAGCTTCCAGGTGGGTAAACACACTGAGGTGCTGGGAGAGCAGTGCGCTGAGCGGGCATGGAAGCTCTGTGCACCCCATCCCCATCCCCTGCCCTATACATCGCTTCTGTTTTGCTGTTCCTGAGTCGAATCCTTTATCATAAATACTTAATGCTCAGTAAACTGAGTTCTGTGAGCCGTTCTAGCAAATTATTGAAACTGAGGAGGCAGTTATGGGAATCCCTGATTTATCACGAAGTCAGACGGAAGTGTGGGCACCCTCTACTTATAACTAGCGTCTGAAGTGGGGGCAGTCTTGTGGGACTGAGCCCTTTCGCTGTGGGGTCTGCGAAACTCCAGGTAGTTCGTGTCAGAACTGAATTCAACTGTAGGACTCCCCCGGTGGTGTCCGGAGGGTTGGAGAACTGATTGGTGTGAGAAAACCCACAGATTTGGTGTCAGAAGTGTTGTGAGTAAAAAACAGATCATAGTACCCTCTAAGTTCATTCTTGGCCCTTCTCTATCCCGCTCCAGGTCCAGGAGGCTGGGACGTGGACCACACCATCCAGACCCCTCTGCCCTACTGCTTCTGGCCTGGTGTGGTCAGTGGAGGAACCATTGCGCGATGATTAGATGACAGGAGAGAGGCTGGAGTATTTACTCACTAGCTCCCTCTACTGGCTGCGTCCGTCTACCTACAGCCCCTGCTTTTGCCAGGCAGACCCTCGCCCATGGCTCCTGTTCACTGACTCTGAAACACCACTTCCTCCCTTCAGCCCTTGTGGCCCCATCAGTGCACTGGGTCACCCTCTCCTGTTGGTTCCCCTCCCACACCTTTGTAAACTCCCTCAATTGCCCTGCTAGATGGTATGCCATCTGTTTCCTGCCAGGGCCTGACCCACACAGGGAGTCGGTTTGTGGAATGCAAAGCCTTAGAATCACCCAGTTCAACCTTCGCTTTTTACATAAGGGGATACTGAGGCTCAGAGAAGGTGAATGGTCTGCCCAGTCACACAGCCCCAGGTGCAGGGCTTGTGGCTGGCCTGAAAAGGCTGTGGAAAGACCAAGGCAAAAGCTGGAAGTCTGTTGGCCCTCCTCTCCCAAGGTCATGTAAGCATTTCCTCCGCTGCAGGAGCAGGATGTGTCTGCACCCGGCTAATAAACCAATTAGGGCCATGTGCACCACCCAGAGACAGGCTCCTGGAAAGCCAGCCGGCGCCCCCCTTCCGTGACCCGTGTCCCAGCGGGGGAGGCCCTCCCCCTGGCACAGGGCGCCTTCTGGCCTGGCCATTATACCCCAATTGCTCCTGGGCCTTTGCACAAGCTATTGCTCCTGCCTGGGCACCCTTCCAGTGTCCACTTGGCACAGTGCTGCCCCTTCTCCAAGGCCACACCTGCCCAGGAAGCCTCCCCCGGGCCTCATCTGGTTCTCAGATGCCTGCATTCCCTCCACTCTTGTGTGTAGTGTTAACCCTCTCCTCCCCGACAGTGATGGGCAACTTGAGGGCAGAACCTTGAGTCACCTCATGCTGTGAGGGCTGGTGGAGTGGAGCTGATGATGAAAATGCTGGGTGTCTGGTAGGTTTGGTGCTGTGTCTGCTCTGGGCTGAGCCCAGGTTTCTCTAGGAGCTGAGTTTCAAACGCACTTCCTGCTCCCTAGGCCCCTGTGAGCACAGGGGTGGGTGTAGCTTAGAAACTGCACCTCTTGTACAGGAATCGGAGGAAGGGGAGGAAGACTGCTCTAAGTCCTCCAGCCAGGAGGCGAGGCCAGCTAGCGAGAGGGGCCACAAGTCCACTGCTGGGGATGAGGAGGCAGCAAGTGTCAGACATGCAGGGCAGGGTGAGCCTGTCCACCTCCATGCTTTGGCCTCACCAGTGGGCAGTGCCATCATCCTCATTTTGCAGATAGGGGCACTGAGGCCCTAAGAGAGGCTTGCCCTGCCCTAGATGGCTCAGCTGGCCTAGGACCCGGGGCCTCAGCCCTGAGAACCACCCTCTATCCCCACTCAGAGGATCTGGGGACCAGGATGGGGAGACTGTCCAGGTGTACAATGACACAGACATATAAGGGGGTGTTGGGAACATTTATTTCTGAGCTCTGGAAGCGTCAGGACAGGCCCCCAGCCCAGGCTCTGCAGCCTGGACCAGGGAGGAGGTCGAAGGGCAGATGGGAGCCCCCTGGAGCCCCTCAGGAGCCCCTCACAGCTGGAGGGCTAAACATGTGGTGGGGGTTATATCTTCTCATGAACACTGACTCCCCTGGTCCCGAAATGGGGGTGCTCCCACAGGTGTCATAGCTTGGGTGGGGGACAGAGAGGAGAGAGGGAGAGAGAATGATGAACGTAGGGCCTGATCAAAGCCCCCCGGCCCAGGGCTTGGAGCTCTAGGCAGCACTGGAGAAACTGAGGCTGCACTGGCCTGGCTGGGTTAACCAAAGGAGACTTGGCTATTCTTCTAAACCTCACAAAACCAGGTCCCCTCACCCAACCCTTTGTCATCACCCAGCTTCCATGCTCCCCTCTTCCACTCACCACACCCCAGGATGCCTCTAAAACATCATCTGCCTGTCTCCCCTAATCAAAACCCACTGCTGGCTCCCTCTGGCCTTCAGGATTCAGCCACTTCCTCAGCTGGGAAACAAGGCCCCTGTCTTGCCCTGCTGTCCAAAACCCTCCTGCCCCAGCACCTCTTCCTCTCCCTTCTCACCACATCCTACCCAGGGACCAGGTTCCCCTTTGCTCTAGGTGGCCTTGTGGCCACCCCGTCTCCACCAGGCCCCGGTATTTGACCTCTGAAGGCAAGTTAAGGCAAAGCTCAGTGCTTGGCCTACAAGCAATTCACCTCCACATGGATGAGTGGGCGTCCCGCCCCCACTCACAATTCCAGCTGTTGCCACCAGGGGGCGGTGGTGCCCGCTCAGAAATTGTGGGCCTAGTGGGCAGGTGGCAGGCAGAGAGACAAGGGAGGGAGAGGCTAAGAGGTTCTGGAACCTTGGGAATCCCTTGATCAATCATTGTTACCCCTGCCTGGCCTCCAGGGAAACCCACTCCTCATGGCTAGCAAGGGGGAGCTGGGCTGGGGTCCTGGGCGGAGGGCTGCTGTGGAAGTGAGGGAGGGAGAAGGGGCTACCGGTGGCCCAGGTCAGGTACCCCACCTCTCCCAGGGGCCCGGGCGGTCTAAGCCCTGTCCACATACCAGGTGTAGATGAGCAGGGCGAGGAGGGCGGTAAGGATGACAGCCAGCAGGACCGACAGGACGGCAATGATGACCAGCGCACCTGCACTCCGTGGCCCGGGGGTAGCCTGCAGTGCCTCCGCTGCGGGGGAGGGGAGAGGGGCCCACAAGTGGGGGGGGTGCAGAGAGGGAAGAGATCCGATCTGACCTGAGAAGGGGGACCTGGAACCAGAAGGGGGCCTCCAGACCCCACCCCATCCCCACCCCTTCAGGGGAGGGGCACCTACAGACCCCAGGATGGTAATGATGACTGTGAGTGACGGGGGTGGCCCACCCCCAGTCCTCAGGAGCCCTCCATACCCCCAGCCCTCATGTGTGGCCTGCTCGTCTGGCCCCATACCTTGCTGCAGACGGGTCTCACTGGACCACTCTGTCTCAGCCAAGGGTCCTCTGTCATTCATTACCAGGAACTTCACTCTGAACAGGAGACCCAGCGTTGGGTGTGGGGGTCCCCGGGTCCTGAACGCTTGGGCCCTGGTGCCTGTCGGGCTGTCCCCTTGATTCCCAGGGCCTGACAGGTGGGGGAGCTTAAAGCATGGCCTTGGAGCCCGCCCACAGGGCCTCCAATCCCAGCTGTGACATTTCCCAGCTGTATGACCTTGGGTGCACCCCTAACCCCCTCTGGGTCTCAGTGTCTCCACTTGGGAAATGTGTGTGGAGTGGACTAGATGCCCCAGCACGGAACATCAGTGAATCAAGCTCTGAGTGAGGGGAGATGGGTCAGGGAGCCAGTCCCTCCCTGTGGCATGCCCCACCTGGATGGGGAGACACCACCTGTGGCATCCAAATGGCCCTTGGGGGCAGGGGCTCGAGTCAGGAGCTATCTGCTCAAGAAAGGCAGGAGAATTCACCCTGGCCTCCTCCCATGGCATAACTAGAGCGGGGAACCCAGGCATCCAACTGGGAGCTGCCCTGGGCTCAGGTTTGGGCACAGGCCACAGCAGGGTCTGGCAGAGCTGCTCACCGGTAGGGGCCTGGGCCCGGCAGGGGGTGGTTGCATCCCCTTGTCTTTGGGGAGCATCTGGTGTCATTGCCAACGCGGAGGACCCGGAGCTGGTTGCCAGGCTGGCCACCTGGATAGAGCGCCCGGTTGGCCATCAGCGTGAGGTAGTAACCCCTCTGGGGGAGGTCGGCAGGGACCGGAGAGTCCTCCACCCTCTGTGGGGCAGTGATGTTCTGGGCAGCTGAGGGTGGCATATGGGTCAGACAGCAGGGGCCACATGGGCAGGGTCCGGCCTGTCCCGCCAGGCCAGACCCCTCCTCCACACCCACCACATTCCTGGCAGCACCTCCTCTCGCACACCCCCTGCCCATTTCACAGAGGGAAAACCAAGGCCGGCCCCTGTGGCACCCACCGTTGCTGCGGGCCACCACCAGCCAGATGGGGTCAAAGTCGGAGATGTTGAGGTGATTGAACTGGCCCTGCGGCTGCTCCAAAGTGAAGGTGGTCTGGGTGAGTTTCGCCGCCAGGGTGGCACTTGAGAGCTGGGGCACGTAGCTGATGTGCTCTGGGCCGGTGGGCAGCAGAGAGAAGAGGCTCAGCAGGACAACCAAGCCTCCACACCCCAGACTGCAGCGGGAGGGCACAGCCCTGCCCTGCGAGCCCAGTCTGAGAGAGGAGTTAGGGCTTTTCCTGGGATCTCCAATCAGGCATTAGTCAGGAGGGCTCCCTGGCAACTCCATGCCCATGGGGAATAGGTGGGTGGCCTGAGTCCAGCCCTGCCCCTGCCTTGGGAGCCTACTAGGGGTGGGCACGGTGGGAGGTCAAGGGGAGGCCCATCCGGCCTTGCCCTAACTGAGCACTGGGCTTTCCGTGTGATGGGCAGGGCCCAGGGAAGAGCGTTAGAGGCACAGAAGGCCCCTCCCCCCAGCTGCAGGCACAGTTGTTCTGGGGAAGGGGTCTCAGGTCTTTTGGGGTAACAGTCAGATTTGGAGGAGCCTGAATCCTACTGATACCCAGGGACCTTGAGCTCTGACTCCCTGGGCCTCAGTTTACCTACTTCTCAAGTCCCTCCAGCTCCACCCACAGGGTCCAGATTGATTTGCTTGATGAGAGGAATGAATGACTTGGGAGGAGCGGGGAGGTGACACAGGAAGGTCCGCACCAAGACCCCAGGCCCGGATGTGGGCCACCAGGAGGGGGGTGGTATCCTGGCTCAGAGCCTACACCTTCCCCTCCCCACCCAGTGCTCTGCCACCTTCCAACCCCCCCTAAGGCACCTTCCCCTTCTGGAACTTGTCCCCTTCTCAGCCCCTCACAACCTCATCTGGGAAAGGTCAGGGACAGCTGGGGAGGACAAGAAGCCCGGGTCCCCCTGGGCGCGTGCAGCCTTGCTGTGGGGGAGCTCAGAGCCCCCACCCCTCGCTGGGTCCCTTGAGAGCAGTGCTCCTCTCTTCAGCTCCAGACACCAGAGAGCCCGAGAAAAATGAGGTGAGCTTTTATGCACGTCTCCACAACCCTCGCTTGCCTTCCGTTCAGTTCAGTTCAATTCAATTCATTTCCTTTTAATTCTGCTTTAACTCCCAAGGCTCCGAGCTGGGACCCTCCCTTCTCTGAGCTCCCAGGTCTGTCGCTGAGGCCCAGTGCACACTGCACACAGCAGGTACTTACTGTTTATTTAATGAGGGAAGAGGAGTCGAGCCGCAGAGATGGGGGACTGTATCTCTAAGCCCCTCTAATTTAAGAGCCAATGGTGAACTATGTCTGCAGCCCCCTCAGAGATCTTCCATTTGGAGTTGTTCTTGGAGACTTGTTTTAACCTCTCCTCAGGGCCAGGAAGGGATGAGTCGCTTGGTGAGAATTGGGTGGGGGCTCAGAGTGCATGGGGATGAGAACCCCAAAGAAGGAAGTATTACTTGCTCCCCTGACTTGGGGTGTCTGTCTTGTGACCTCTCTGGTGGGCTGTCTCTCCAGCCACACCCAGGACCCAGTCTCCACATTTGGGGCTTGGGAGGCAGCTGGGGAAGGTGGGGTCTGTCCTCCTGAAGCCCCTGCCACTCCCCTTCACTCACCCAGGCCCATCCCCAGCTGGAGGCAGGTCAGCAGCAACAATGGTGGCATCAGCAGCCCAGACTGTCCCCTACTGAACCCCATGGCCAGTCCAAGTGTCCAAGCGTCTGTCTGTCTGAGAGTCTGTCTGCAGCATCCAGAGTCCTGGAGCTCTGCCCTGAGTGTTGGTTGGGGGAGGCTGCTTCTGGCACCTCCTGCTGTCCCTCCCAGGTGCCCCCTCCTCTCAAACAACTGGTTGGACAGGTTTGGGGGCAGAATCTGCTGGCCCCAAGGATTTGGCATTGCCAGGGAGGGGTCTGAAGAGAACAATTAATTGCTGCCTCCAAGACAAGTTCAGACACCCCTTCCCCCACTCCAGGAAGACCTGTCCAGGGTGGGGCTCAGAGAGAGAGGCAGCTCTGGGGCCAGGGTGATGACAGTGCTGCCAGGCCTTGTGGTAGCTCCAGGTCCAAATAATCCCCAACCAGGCAACTTGGCACTCTCTATAGCCCCGCTGTGTGGGAGGGAGTTTTCTAGAAGTAGCATAGAGAAAAGGAAGGGGGCTTGTCCAAGATCACCCAGCCAGCCAGGGCAGAGCCCGAATTATAGGGTCATGCCCAAAGGCAAGTTTGGGGACACTACCTGCTGTCCCCCTGCAGCCTGGCCCCTGGAGGGGGCTCTCCGACATCACCCGACCTCCTGTCATCGTCCAGGTGACCTGCCCTCTCTCTGTGGCCACTGCAAGGGGAGGGCAATCCCTCTTCAACATAGAAGATTCCCGGATGGGACCCTGGGCAGGTAGACAGAGCATGAACTCACCCTGTCTCACCTGGATTGGGGCAGCAGCCCTTCACAGGCTCCCTGCCCCAAGCACCAGCCCCCCTCAGCCCAGTGTCTTCACCTTCCCCAAACTGAATCTCCTAATTATTATAATGCATTTATGCTTTCTTTGATTGCCAGCCCACATACACTATTTTTCTTTCCAAAAATACTTAAACCGTGCCAATTATTACAGTGAATTTAAAAAAAAACAACGAAAAAAAAACACGTAAGTATTCCAAAACAACATAATTAACCAGTATGTTTTTTGTGACCAATTCTTTACTCAGACATGTTAGCAGATGGTGTCAGACTTTTCAAGATTTAAAATTCCTGTATATCTTCAGTGATTGGCTCAGCCCTAAGAGAACTGGGGGACCAAAACCAGAGCAAAGGCTCAGGGAAGGCAGATGACGTGTGGGTTGTCTTGAGTGTGCCTGAGGTAAGCCGCAGCCCCCTCTCACAGTGCTCCTGGGGGCTCACACCTCTGCCCCTTTGTTCAGGCCGGTCTCTTCCAGAAGGCCTCACTACCTGGCAATACCCAGGGAACTTTTGTCCTTCTGTCCTACCTACCCCAGGGGTTGGCGCTATTAGAAATGAGCCCTGGCTGGCCGTGGGGCCTCCCCTAAGTACTCCCCCTGCGTCTGGCGAGCACCTCCTCACTGTGCATTGTTATATCAGGTGCACCGCTCTGCACAGTGTGCCTTCCTTCCTCCTGCTGAAAGTTCCTAACTCACAGAGGGGGAGGGGCATGGGTTCTCAGCCTCTCACACAGGCCCTCCACAAAACAGCCATTTGGGCACGATGGAGTGACGCTGCTGCACTTCAGATACAGGTAGGTCACCCTGCAATCAGCATTCAGCCATAGGATGCAGAGGTGGGACAGGCAGAATTTTAAGCAAATATGTGGGCCTTGGAGAGAGGGCATGACCAGGGCTGCTCGGCACAGGCGAATAAGAGAGGGGGGCATGAGTGGGTCCGACTTGGCCCCAGCTGGCGAGTTTCGGTCAGACCCAGCCATGGAGAGGCTCTCTTCCTCTCCCCAGCTTTTTACCATAGAAACGGCCACACCTTTAGAAAAGTTGAAAGTATATAGTACCATGAAAGCCCATACATGAGCCTCCACCCAGATCCAACAGTTGTTTACATTTTGCTTTATTAGCTCTGCATTCCCTCCCTTTATCTATATAGATTTACTAGATGTATATACTGTTACTCTTTGTATATCTATATATACTTATATGTATATATTATATATGCTTCTAATACATATGTGTTTATATCACATATACATATACCATAGATTCTTATATATATTTATATATAATACATATTAATAAATATGTATATATCTACATTTCTCTCCTTTTTGAAAGGTGGTTGAAAGCAGACATCATAACATGGGAAGGGCTTGCTTCATCCTTTTGAAAACACGTTCATCGTGTCCCCATGTCCTCAGAGGTAGGCAGGGCAGGCATTCTTATTAATCTCATTATACAGATGAGAAAATCCGGCCCGAGAGAGAGGAACTTCCTGCAGCCCTGTGGTGGCAGCGGCAGAGCTGGAATCAGCTGCATCTTCCAACACCCAGGCAGGACGCTCTCTCTTTTCCCTTTTTTATCTGTGTTTACTTTGGGGCCTCAGGAGCTAGCAATTCAGCTTCCTTCTTAGATCTTGGCAGCGTCATTACTACTCTGTACGGCCTGCTTTTATTTTGTTACTTTTTCCCTTCGCGCCCATCTCTCACCCAATCCTGTGCCTCCTTCCGTTCAGAGTGTGGCAGCTGTGATATATATTATGGTCTTTGTCTGTGGTGCCTGGCACAGAGCCCCTAAAGGGGCATCTTTTATTCCCTGAAATAGCTCTAGAGGAACAAAGGTGAAATGGCTGTGTTTTGTTTCCAAAACCAGCCGTTTCAACCACACCCGAGTTTATGTTAGTGAGATGATCTTTGGAAGGACCCTAGAGAACCCAAGGATGGGGACTGGTTGCCAAGGGAACCAGTGATAAGAGGGTTGGAACTTTCAGCCCCATCAGCGAGAGGGGCTAGAGGTTGAATTAATCACCCCATGGCCAATGGTTTAATGAAATCTCCATAAAAACCCCAAATACTAAAAAAACCCTAAAATACTGAAAAATCATACCAATTTCAAATGATATGATTTGAAATACCATTTTTATCATACACCACAGGTGTGGGCAGTCTTTGAAGTCTCCTCTCAGCTTGATTCTGGACAAGCTCCTATATGTATCGGTGTCCACAGTACTGCCTGTTCCAGGCACCTGCTGGCTCAGTTTATCTCCCAGGTAGTGGTGTGAGGGCTTCTTCCCAGACTCACAGGTCCCCAGGAGTCCCTCCTGGTCCTGCATTCCTCCTGGGGCTGCTGCAGGTGACAGCAGTGGAGCCAGGCAGGAGACAAGCAAACACTTGGCCAGGCTGGGGGGGCGCTCCTTCCCACAGCACTGGAAGGGGCCTGCTACCTGGGGATAAATGGACATCACCAGAGTAAGCCACTCCCAGGAGTGCCACTATATGGCAGAAATGACAACAGCAACAAGGGGCACCAGGGCAGACCCAAGGCCGGAGACCCCACCCCCACCCACCACCACTTTCCTAGCCAGGGTCAGCGCTGGGGTTTTGGCACAAGCTCAGGAGGGGAGATAAGTTACCGTTACTGGACCTACAGCTTGAGGGCGTGGACACTAGAAACCAGCGCTGTGATGACTTAGAAAACAAACTCAAGGCTCATTTTGGTCACAAACTTTTCACTATGTTCACTTTACCACAGGATAAATGATTCCTCATAATCATGAGTCACCAGTTGGCTGTGTCATTGTTTGGTGAATGTCTCTTTTCTCCATTAAGCTGTATGCAACTCCCTGAGGTTAGGGATTGCATCTATTTAGTTACCCACGGAATCCCTAGTGCTGAGCCCAGGGTCTGGCACGGCACTTGTGCTCAGTAGTCATTTTGCCTGTTAATATGAACCCCTTCTTGCTGTATGGATCTGGCCAGGTGGCCTGTGGGTATCATCTGTAGTGTCAGGCTGATGCCCAGAATGTCTTCGCTTCTGGGCAGAGACCAGCTTCCCTGCTGTGTCCCCTCTTCTTCCTTGTCCAGCCATCCCCAGCCCCAGTGAGTCCTAGTGTGGAGGGAATGGCCCAGAATGCCCAGAGGGGCCGGGATGGTGGGGGAGGAGGGGTGCCAAGCCCTGGGGAATTGTCTATTCCCAAGGACCAATTTCTGTGTGCCTTTGGGGTGACTCATGGGAAGGGGTGGGGCTCCCACCTACCTCCTCCTGTGGGGCAGCCAGATAAAGGCTCCCAAAGGCCCACCCAACCTCTGTCACCAAACAAGGCCCACGTTCCTTTGGCAACCATCACACCCTGTCCTGCGGAGGGGCGCAGCAAGGCTCTTCCCCACCCTCGCCCAGCAGACAGAGGCCCTAAATCTGTGGCCTGGGAATTTGTCTGAGCAGGGAGGAGAAGTGCCGGTGACCTGGTCCCTTCCCCTCCCCCAGCTTGGCCTCAGGGCCACTCACCAGACCCCAACAGAGACCTGTCTGTGCTAATATCTAGGGGGAAAGACCTCACAGTTCATCAACCCCGCCTTGGGCCTGAATCTTTCTACTACGTGGTGGTGTGGCCCCTTCCTGGTCTGCTTGTACACAGCTCGCAACAGGAGCTCACCACCTCCGCAGTCTAGTTAAAGTATCACACATGTGGAATTATAAACCAGGAACCCTTTCAGTAGGTGAATGCCTCCTTTTAGTGAAATCTCACAATTTCGAGGCCAAGAGGCGGGGTGCCTGGCTCGTCCCTGATCCACTGAGCCTGGAGCTGGGGCCTTCCTGCTCTGGCCCTGCATCTCCCCACACTGGGGAGCTGGAGCTCAAAACACTGAGGCCTTCTTAGTTGTTACATTCAGTGCAACTGACACACTGTTTAATGAGGGTCAGCTATGTGCCAGGACCACTGGGTACGAGGTGCTGCAGGCAGAAGCTCTAAAGGAGAAGTGGGATTGGGAAAAGGACAGGCATTTTATCTATTCATTCCTTCAGCAGGTCATCGTAGAGCCCCTGCTCTGTGCCAGGCTCTGGGGTACCGCAGGGAATAAAAACCAAGTCTGACACTGTTTGGGAGAGACAAACAATAAATAAACAAATGCAGGTATAATGGAATGTCTGGTGGTGACACAGGCTTTACAGAAACAAAACTAGGAGGTTAGAGTTATGGAAGAGGGGAGCTATTTTAGGTAGGGAGGCCATGGAACCCTGACAAGGTGACATAAAGAGAACCTGAATGAACCAGGGAGGAGAACCATGGGATCTCCTGAGAGAGTGCTCTCCTGGGCAGAGGGACCAGTGGGTGCAAAGGTCCTGGGGTCAGTTGTCTATTGCTATGTAACAAATGCCCCCAAAGCTCTGGGGATTAAAACAACAGCTATTTTATCATCTCTAACAACTCTGTAGGGGGCTGGGCTCAGCTGGGTGGTTCTGTTCTGTATGGGCATCAGCTGGAGTCACTCACGTGGCTACATCCAGTTGGGAGTTCAGCTTCGTTCACAGGTCTTATGGGGACTGGAACAGCTGAAAGCTGGCTGGACCTCTCCCCTCTCCTGTCTCTTCCCTCTTCACCACCTCTCTCTCCTTCTCCTCTCCAAAAGGTTGTTCATCATTTGTTCAGTAGTCCAGCTTAAGCTTCTTTACAAGGCAGCAAGAAACCCAAGAAGGCAAAACTAAGCCTCTCAAAGGCTAAGCCTGAAAGTCATACAGCACCACTGCAGCCCCATTCTATGGCCAGAGCAAGCCAGAGGCCAGCCCAGGTTCAATGGGGGGGGGGGGGGGACGCCACTTGGTGGGAAGTGTTGTAACCACACAGGGATGGGGAAACACCAGCACGGTCCTCGGGACAATCCACCATGGCCTCGCGGGAGCAGCAGCTCAGTGGTGGTGGGTTTTCTGGTGTCAATGTGGCTGGGGGATTAGGGAGCAAGAAAAGGGGTAGGAGATATGATCAGCGAGGTCAAGGGGCAGCGCTGTGGGGTCATTCCAATCACCGTCAGGACTTTGGCTTTGACCCTGAAAGAGAGAAGAGCCATTGTGGGGTTAGAGTGAGGAAAGATGTGGCCAGGATCCCTCAGCTGCTGTGGGGAGAATAGATTGGGGCTTGAGGGTATCTTAGTTCCTGGAGCTGTCGTAACAAATGACACAGAGCGACTCAGAGCAACAGACATTTATTCTCTCATGATTCTGGAGATGACACTGTGACATCAAAGTGTCCCAGGGCCGCTCCCCTCTGAAGGCTCGGGGGACGAAGCCTGCCTTTCCTCTTCTCATTTCTGGTGGTTGCAGCCATCCGTGGGGCTCCTTGGCATTGCCCCAATCTCTGCCTCTGTCTTCACATGCCATTCTCCCTTCTGTGTGTCTCTGTGGCCAAATTCCCTCTTCTTATAAGGACATCAGCCTCATTAGGATTTAGGGCTCACCCTGATCCAGTATGATTTCATCTTAACTGCAAAGACCCTATTTCCAAATAAGGTCACATTCACAGGTTCTAGATAGACATGAATTTGAGGGAGACCCTATTCAACCCAACACGGGGCAAGGATTTAGGGTGCCCAGTGAGGAGGCTACTACAGTCATCCGGGGGCGAGACAAGCTTGGTGGCAGCAAGGATCCTCTCTACATTCATTTTCCACCCCGAGCTGTGCAGGGGCCGCCCTAAGGGCTCCATGCCTCAGTTTTTCTGGAGCTCAGAAGCCCGCTACACTGGAGCCCAGGTGGCTGGGGCCAGCCAGTGCTGGATGCTGCCTGCAGTGGTCCTGTTCGGGGACAGAGGGTGGAATTCAATCCTATCAGGCATCCCAGCACCCCCATGCTCACCCTGGGAACAGCTGGGGGGTGTTTGTAGGAGACACTGTCCCCCAAGACCCTGCTCAGGCCACTCTCTGCTTTGCCCCCGGGTTCACCTCTCTCTGCTGCTCACTGCACCCGAGTCACCGAAGGAAGGCCTTCGTAAAACTCAGTCTGCCCTACCTCAGTGGGCTGCCTCCTGAAATGCTCAGCTACCTCAGATGGTATTCAGGGACTTCCACGCCTTACCCCAGGCCATGTCTCCCCTCTCTTGACCCCAGCTCCACCCCCACCCCCCCACATCTCAGCCTGCTGAGGCCCTCAGTAAACCCAGTGCTCAGACACCACCTCCTTCAGGAAGTTCCCTTTGTGCTCCCCCCACCCCCACTTCCACCCCCCCAAGCTGGGCTAGATGCCTCCCCTGGGCTCCACTGCTGCCTTGTTGCCCCTTCACATGTTCCCTCCCCTGCACTGTACTTTCTCTGCCGGGTTTTGTCTGCACCCCTAGTTCCACTCAGTAGAGGACCCCATATACAGAAGAGGTACCCACAGGTGTCTGATGACCTGAGTCCGCTCTCAGCCCCCCATGCCCCGACATCCAGCCCCCAGCCCTATCCCACCTGCCCTGGGAACTCGCCCACTGCCCTGGTCCCTGAGCCAGAGCTCCGACAAGGGCAGAGCCAGGTACCAGGACTGAGGAAGAAAAGCGGAGCCCGAGTTTTCATGAAATACTCCTAGGGGCTTTGGGCCCCCACCCCCCACTGGGAAGCAGAGGGAGGGCTCTGGAGACTGGAGGGAGAGGCCAGGATGACTAATGGGACTTGCCTTTCTGTCCCTCAGGGGGAGAAGTCAATGAGAAGAATGGTTGTCAAGGCGATGCATTCTTTCCTGTGGATAACTCTAGCCTGTGTCACTCACAGGGAGTGGGGTTTCGGGGAGCTGGGACTGGAGTTTCTGAGCCAGAGGAGACTTGAGATTGTCCCTCGTTTTACAGAAGGGAAATGGTGTCCAGGGAGGTGGGCAGGGCAGCCTGGCAGAGCTCACAGCAAATGAGACATAAAGGGGGAAATCGGGGCTCCTGGGCCCCTGCCCCCAGGAGTCAGGGACATGCAGGCTGAGACCAGTGTGGGGACCAGACGGGGTGAGCCAACACGTGCCTGCAGTGGCTACTGGCTCCTCTAGCTACAGGGGAGAGAGAAGGCAGCCCCCAAAACTGGGTCAAGGGGCCAGCATGAGCAGAGCGAGAGCCAGGGCCAGAGAACAAGCAGGCTCCAGATTGTACTGGTCCCAGTTCATGCTGAAGGCCCCAGCCTGCTCAGCTGTCACCCCAGGCCCTTTCTTACCCCCAAGCCTCTACACATGCTGTCCCTGCTGCCTGCAAATCCCTGCTCTCTGCTTGCTTGTCAACTCTCAGTTGAATGTTGTCTCATCACTGACCCTCTGCCCTGCACACTCCACCCGTTAACATTCATGCTCATGATGTAGTCACACAACAGCCTAGCCGACTGTTTTCTTGAGGAAACAAAGAGCCGTGTCTTTTCTTGAGGAAAAAAAAGTCTGTGAGACTGTGCCTTTTTAGGACTTTGCTTATTTCTATGTTTTACACCTTACGTCTCTCTGTCTGGTCCCCTAAAGATGGTTTGCAGCCAATGACGAGTAAGATTCCCCACGGGGGGAACAACTCAAGCCAGGCAGAACCGAGTGGGGACCCCCAATGAGCTGCCTTAGAAGATCCAAAAGGGAGCCTTGCCTCCCCTTCCCCATGCCTGGGAAAAGCTGTTGCTGTCTCTTGCTTTTCCCTGGCACCTGTTTGTGAGAGAAGTCATGAGGGCAACAAAGATCAGTTCTCTCACTTATCCCAATGGAGCTGTTACAATATGAGAGACTTGACCCTGAGAAGGTACATACCTTAGGTAAGACTTCATGGGACCTTGTGCTTCGGCTGTGGACAGACAAAGGGTGATTGGAATAAGCATTTTTCTGCTATAATGTATGAGTCTCACAGACCGTGTAAGAAACAATGTTACTTTCTTGTATTTGTATACTTATCAATAAAAACCTCCAGTCAGCTTTATTCTTTCAGGGCTCCAGTCTTTGAGAACTGTGAGACCGCTGGCCTTCTGAGATTTAACTGCATTAAGTCTCTGTATGTTTCTTTCTTAAAAACTTAACCCAAAGCCACCCCTTCTCGCACCCTCACTGCCCGTGTTGTGCTGGACGCGACATCGGGCACCCAACGTGGCGCTCAAGAAAGGAAGGACGACTAAGAGTCGTAAGGTTCTGCAGATACGGCTGAAGGGCTCCAAGCATCCTCCGCGGCAACTACCTGGGGGAAGGAGGTAGTCTTTGGACTTGGAGAATTTAACCAGGGTAACGGAGGAATTTAAAAGAAACCACTAACACTTTCGTGTGAAAGAGTGTGAGTGTGTGAGTGAATGCTTATGACTTCACAGTCTTTCAGACTACAGAGTTTGATTGGGCTCGACACTGGGTTCCATAACCACGTCTTATGGCATACTGGTGATTTGGCATCTCGCCAACCAGGATCGGGGCTTGTATGACCACGCCTCTAGCCACGACATGTTCTAAGGTCCCAAGAGGGGCACTGCCAGACGAACATCAGAGTGGAATTGGAGTGAAAGTCCTTCTCTTTCCTTTCCTGCTTAATTACTAACATGGGTAATGCAGAAAGTAAGTACGGACCTGATATCTGCCTGCTTCAGCAGCTCCTTAAGAAGGGAAAGCACAAAACCTCAGAAAAAAGATTAGAGGAACTCCTTAAAGTAATTGAGACTCATTGCCCCTGGTTTCCAGATCTCGGAACACTTGATATAGATAAGTGGGAAGAGGTAGGACAAAGCCTCCGTGAATTACATTCCAATGGAGAGTCTTTCCCCAGTTCAATCTGGGAAACATCCCAGCTAATCCGCTCAGTTTTGGAACCGCTCCAAACAGACTCAGAGGAGGAGAGAGAATAAGATGACAAACATCAGTTTAAAAAGACAAAAGAGGGTCGGGAGGATGACGAGGGGTCCGAGACGGCGTCCACTGTCATTCCTAAAAATCTGTATCCAGATCTGGAAGAATGTTTTAAGGACAATTGTCCCCTCCTCCGTCTCATTGGCCGCCTCTGCCACCTTCCTGTTTAAAACAAACGCGGAGGCTTTCCAAACCTGTGAGGCAAAACAATAATCCCTTTCTCAGTAAAAGTATCCCTCAGACAACTAAGAAGGGTCCGCGCTCTTCATTGTCAGCTATAGAGCGTGACATACATCAAGCTAAACTCGAGGGACACATAGATGCCCTCAATTTTCCAGTTACCTTTAGACAGGCTGAAGCCCCTAATGCAGACCATCCTGAAGGGGTCCATGAGGCGGTTTATGAGCCTTTCCCTTTTAAATTGCTAAAAGAATTAAAACAAGCAGTTTTACAGTTTGGGACCACTTCTCCATACACTGTCGGCTTCCTTAAAGGTATTGCCGATGGCAATCGGATGATTCCCGCAGATTGGAATGCTTTGGCAAAACTTGTCTAATTCCTTCTCAACTTAAAACTTGGTGGATTGATGGTGCAGAAACACAGGAGAGACAAAATCAGGCTCGTAATGTAGATATTTCTGCTGACCAGCTGTTAGGGAAGAGACTTTGGTCTGAAACACGTGATCAGCTAGATATGGAAGAATTGGTTGTCGGACAATTAAAACAAATTTGCCTAGCAGCCTGGAAAAAGATTGAAATAGAGGGCAAAACTCCCTCCTTTTTTCAGAAGATCTTACAAGGTCCACAGGAACCTTATTCAGATTTCCTTGCCCGTTTGCAAGAAGCAATTAATAAACAAATCACTAATCCTGCTGCCGCTGACATCATTTTACAAATTATGGCTTTTGAGAATGCAAACAAAGATTGTAAATGTGCCATTGGCACACAAAAAGGAAAAGCTGATGCTATGGGATATCTTAGGCTGTGTCAAGAGTTGGGGACGGAAGACCATAAAACTGCTATGTTAGCTAATGCCATTACAGGGGCAATTCAGGGAAAAGACAAGTTTTCTGGTACTTGCTATAATTGTGGCAAGCCAGGACATACTAAAAAGAATTGCAGTTAAGAAAAAAAGCGGCTCCAGGCTACAAAGTCCTTCTCCTCCCCAGGGTCCTAAACAACCCAGGGTGTGTCCTAGGTGTAAAAAAGGAAATCATTGGGCATCAGAATGTAGATCTAAATATCACATAGATGGGACCGTGCTTTAGGGAAACAAGAAGCGGGGGCCAGCCCCAGGCCCAGACAATAACCGGGGCGTTTGTGAGTCAGGCAGCACCTCAAAATTACTAGACGGTGCCTCCTCCTCAAAACTATCTATTCAACAATTAACCCCTGCCACTGAGGGAAGTGCTGCAGTTGATGTTTAGACAGCTCAAGATATTCTGCTGCTTCCAGGGGAAGCCCCCCTTCGCGTGTCCACAGGAATAGTTGGACCAATCCCTCAAAATACAGTCGGACTTCTCCTTGGTCGCTCAAGCTTAACATCAAAAGGAGTTATAGTCCACACTGGAATAATAGATCCAGATTTCAAGGGAGAAATTCAGATTGTTATGTCCTCCTCAGTCCCTTGGTCTGCTAAAAAGGGAGAGCGAGTGGCAGAGCTCCTTTTAATCCCTTATATACCCCCCAAAAAGAGGGGAACCCAAAAAAGAACTGGAGGATTTGGAAGTACAGGATCAACAGGTACTTTTCTAATAGAAAAGATTTCTAACATCCGTCCAATTTGCCAAGTTAAAATTCAAAAGAAAAAATTCTTAGGACTTATGGACACTGGTGCTGACATCTCTATAATATGTTCTCGAGATTGGCCGGCTAATTGGCAAGTACAACCATCTAACACTAATGTTGTGGAGATAGGCGAGGCTGCAGGACTGCTTCAGAGCACCTGCATTCATCCTTGCCTCCAGCCAAAAGGACAGAGAGGATTTTTACAGCCTTACATCGCTGATATTCCAATCAGTTTGTGGGGTCGAGATCTGCTTTCTCAATGGGGAACAGAAATCTGGATACCCCCAGGACGATATAGCTCTCAGAGCCAAAAAATGAATTAGATGGGTTTCCAACCAGGACAAGGTTTAGGAAAGTTTAATCAGGGAATTACTCAGCCTATTCAGCCTGTGTCTCAGACTGGACGCGAAGGATTGGGATTTAATTCACAAAATTAAATCCACTGTCGCGGAGCTGAAAACTCCCTTGGCTCTTAAGTGCAATAGTGATAAGTCTCATTAGATTGAACAGGGGCCCCTTTCAAAAGAAAAACCAGAGGCTTTCACAGAATTAGTCCAAATTCAGTTAGAACAAGATCATATAGAACCTTCAACCAGTCCTTGGAATTCGCCTGTCTTTGTAACAAAAAAGAGGTCAGAAAAATGGGAAATGCTCACTGATTTGCGAACAATTAATACTTTAATTGAGCCTATGGGTCCTTTACAGCCTGGACTCCCACAACCATCTATGATTCCTGAAAATTGGCCTTTAGTAGTAATAGATTTACAAGATTGTTTTTATACTATTCCTTTACATCCTCAAGATTGCCCTAGATTTGCATTCTCAGTGCCCTCTCTAAATAATAGAGAGCCTAGTAAAAGATATGAATGGAAAATGCTTCCTCAGGGTATGCTTAGTAGTCCCACAATTTGTCAGTTTTTTGTAGCCAGAGCGGTTTCACCAGTCAGAGAAAAATTTCCAGATTGTTATATCATTCATTATATGGATGATATTCTCTGTGCTGCACCAACTACAAAAATTTTAGCCAATTGTTTTAAGTTGCTTCAAGACCAACTCGAGTTAGCAGGTCTTTGTATTATACCTGATAAGATTCAAACGACAACTCCTATTAAATATCTTGGAGCCATTGTGGATAGACAGACAATTAGGCCTCAAAAAATACAAATTAGAAGAGATCAAATCTCTACATTAAATGATTTACAAAAATTGTTAGGAGACATTAATTGGCTACGTCCCACTCTGGGAATCCCCACTTATGCGCTTAGTAATTTGTTTGGTCGTTTGCGGGGTCCTTCTCAATTAGACAATCCCCATACTCTGACTCCTCAAGCTAACAAAGAGTTAAAATTAGTTGAAGAAAAATTTCAAGAGACACAAATTCAGTGCCTAGATCCATCTCAGACTTTACAAATTTTAATTTTCCGCACTCCCCATTCACCTACAGCGGTGATAATGCAACAAAATGACTTGGTAGAGCAGCTGTTTCTACCTAATAATTTTGTCAAATCATTCCCCACCTATTTAGAGTTAATTTCAGAGCTTGTTTCACGAGCTCGCAGTAGAGTTCTTTATTTAAACGGAATTGAAGCTAATAAGATAGTAGTTCCATTTTAAAAAACAACAAATTACACATTTAAATACCCATTCTAAAATCTGGCAAGTTACTATTTGTGGATATTTTGAAATCATTGATAATCATTATCCAAAAAATAAATTGTTTCAATTCCTTCTAAAAACCAGTTGGATTCTCCCTAACAGGTTAAATCCAGCTCCAATTTCAGAGAGAGTAACAGTTTTTACTGATAAATCTAGTAATGACAGAGCTGCAATAGTAAATAAAACAAATCAACAAGTTATTCAAACTAATTGTACCTCTGCAGAGAGCAGAGTTAGTTGCTGTTTTAACTGCCTTACAAGATTATACTGAACCTTTAAACATTGTCTCTGAGTCGGCTTATGTTGTGCATACAGTACAAAATATTGAGACGGCATTACTGTCTAATAACTCAAACCCATCTCTCCAGTTTCTTTTTAATCAACTCCAACAAGTTGTCAGAAACCGACAACATCCATTTTTCATTGCTCATATACGCGCCCACACCTCCCTACTGGGACCACTAATTCGTGGCAATGCTCTTGCTGATTCATTAGTTGCTAATACCCTTGTTACTGAGGCAACCCAATTTCATTCTTTAACCCATATAAATGCTGCTGGCCTTCGGGCTCGTTTTCCTATTACTTATAAACAGGCCAGACATATAGTTCAAACTTGCCCAACTTGCCAAATTCTTAATGCTTCTCAAAAATGCCCTGAAGGGGCTAATCCCCGAGGACTGGTTCCTAATGCTATCTATCAAATGGATGTAACTCATGTCCCTTCATTTGGACGTTTATCTTTGGTTCATGTCACTGTCGATACCTCCTCTGGTTTCATCTCGGCCACCGCTCAAAGCGGTGAAACTGCTGGCCACTCTTACAGACATTTGCTTATCTGCTTCTCCATTATGGGCCTCCCTCAAGCCATTAAAACAGACAATGGCCCAGCTTACACTAGTAACAAGTTCACAGAATTTTGTGAACAGTGGAAAATTAATCATACCCAGGGATTCCTTATAATCCCCAAGGACAAGGTATTGTAGAACGTGCTAATTGTACCCTTAAAAAACAACTTCAAAAACAGAAGGGGGGAGACAATAAGGATCCTCCATAAGTAGAACTGGCCAAAGCCATGTTTACTTTAAATTTTTTGAATTCTTCTGGCTCTAGCAGTGATACAGAGCCACACCTTGGGCGCACAGATGCAGAAAGACATTTGAATAATCTCCATAGTCCTAAGGCTTTGGAGAATGTGCCCATTTGGTGAAAAAACATTCAGACTAATCGATGGCATCTAGGAACTTTATTAACATGGGGAAGAGGCTTTGCTTGTATTTCTCCAAGTCCTGAAGAAAAACCTTTGTGGATTCCTGGTCGGTGTCAAACCACACCATGAGCGACAGGCCACAGAAGAGAAGACATCTATAAATACCCATCCACGCCCCTAGGGTGTGGAAAAGCTCTCCTCACACTTTCTGCAGCTGCAGAAGGACTTTCCACTTTAAACCCTGTTAAATGGATAAAGACTTTGGGTGGAGGGTTTGCTGGGGATATTGCTATTCTGTTTATTGTTCTGTTTATTTTGCATAGTCCTCAGATGTGGACAAATAGCCCTCCGACGGGTTGTAAATGAAGAAACTACACGGTCTGTGTTTCTCATGCTTCAAAAACAAAAAAGGGGGAGATGTCACACAGCAGCCTAGCCGACTGTCCCCCCGTGTCTTTTCTTGAGGAAAGAAAAGTCTGTGAGACTGTGCCTTTTTAGGACTTTGCTTATCTCTATGTTTTACACCTTATGTCTCTCTGTCTGGTCCCCTAAAGATTGTTTGCAGCCAATGACGAGTAAGATTCCCCACGGGGGGAACAACACAAGCCAGGCGGAACCGAGTGGGGACCCCCAATGAACTGCCTTAGAAGATCCAAAAAGGAGCCTTTCCTCCCCTTCCCCCTGCCTGGGAAAAGCCATTGCTGTCTCTGGCTTTCCTCTCTCACCTGATTGTGAGAGAAGTCATGAGGGCAATGAAGATCAGTTCTCTCCACTTATCTCGACAGAACTGTTACAATATGAGAGACTTGACCCTGAGAAGGTACATACCTTAGGTAAGACTTCATGGGACCTTGTGCTTCGGCTGTGGACAGACAAAGGGTGATTGGAATAAGCATTTTTCTGCTATGATGTGTGAGTCTCACAGACCGTGTAAGAAACAATGTTACTTTCTTGTATTTGTATATCTATCAATAAAAACCTCCAGTCGGCCTTATTCTGGGCTCCAGTCTTTGAGACTGAGAGACCCCTGGCCTTCAGAGAGATTTAACTGCATTAAGTCTCTGTTTGTTTCTTTCTAAAAAACTTAACCCAAAGCCGCCCCTTCTCCTCACTGCCCGTGTTGCGCTGGATGCAACACATGATACTGTCACTGGTCCCATTAGGCTGCCATAGCAAAATGCCACAGACCGGGCGACTTAAACAACAGAAATTTATTTTTCACAGTTCTGGAGGCTGGAAGTCCAAGATCAAGGTATCAGGAGGGTTGGTTTCTCCTGAGGCTTTTGTGTTTGGCCACCCTCTTGCTACCTCCTCGCATGGCCCTTCCTCTGTGCATGCACTTCTGCTGTCTCTATGTCCTAATCTCCTTTTTTCTTAATTTTTTTATTGGGGAATATTGGGGAACAGTGCGCTTCTCCAGGGCCCATCAGCTCCAAGTTGTTGTCCTTCAATCTAGTTGTGGAGGGCGCAGCTCAGCTCCAAGTCGAGTCGCCGTTTTCAATCTTTAGTTGCAGGGGGCGCAGCCCACCATCCCATGTGGGAATCGAACCGGCAACCTTGTTGTTGAGAGCTGGCCCTCTATCCAATTGAGCCATCTGGCCAACCCCTGTCCTAATCTCTTTTTATAAGAGATCAGGTCATTGGATCAGGGCCCACCCTAAAGGTCTACATTTACTTAACTACCTCTGTAAAGGCCCTATCTCCAAATAGTCACATTCTGAGGCACTGGGGGTTAAGGCTTCAACATATGAACTTTGAGGAACACAATTAGATGTATAACAGTGGGTATGCCTCCCTGGTGAGTGACAGGGACTGGAACGGAGCCTCTGCATGGCCTGTGGGGTCTCTGGGCTTGGTCTGTAGGCCTTTCCTGCCCTGTAGTGGGTGCCCGCAACTCCCCCTCCCCCACACTCCACTCCTCTCTCCCCCACCTCTGGGAAGGGGGTTGGGGTGGGTGGGCTGCAGAGTGGGCAGTGATATATGTCTGCCCCTCTACTCCTGTTTCATGCTGGCCCCTCCGGAGAAGGTGGAGCCAGCCCCACCCTCCACCACAGGCTTGGCAGGGACAGGAGGGGCCCCAGGAGCCCGAAGAGGCAGTGGGTCGGGCTGTCAGGGGCCCGCTGCCCAGCCGCAGCTGCATGGCCAAGTGGGATACACTCTCTCCATGACCCAGCTTTTTCCTATGGATAGTGGTGAGGGGAGCCGAGCTCTGCAGGGGGTCCTTGTGTCCCCATCGTGGGGAGGGGGTGTGGGGCTCTGAAGTGGCAGCAACAAATGGTCAAAGTGACAGCTTTGTTTTCCTCTGAAATAACAACAAATATCTCCAAGGAAAACATAAAAACTCATTCGTTGAACATCTACGTGTCAGACCCTCTAATCCCCTCCTCCCATGGTCACTCACTGTAGCCTTGGGCGCCGACGATTACTGCACCCACTGTGCAGACACGAGCAGAGGCTCACAGGTGGGGCGTGACCTGCCCAAGAGCTGATCCCTAGAGAAGCCCTCCATCTTCCCCGCACGCTGGCCCTGGTGCCCTCTTAGAAGGCAGACAGTCACAAACCCCAGAAGGCTCTGAAGAACTCCCAACATTTAATGGAATTCTTTCATTATCGTGCAATTTGCCCACGTGAGCATAAAACCAGCAGAAGCCATGCTCCTCGGGGAGGGAGACGGCGGCCATTCTTTCTGAGTGTCTAGCTCCTGCCACTCCCTCCTTATGTCTGGGACATTGCCTTCTGTCGCACGTACCCCCAGAGCCTGCACTAGCCATATGATATCTTTGTGAGAATCACAAAAACGTGTCTCTTCTCCAGGCAGACTCAGCCCCTCACCCATACCCAGCACCCTAGTGCGTGGCCCACCTCCCAATGCAGCAGCCAAATGGGTAAGTTTCCAGCCTCCTGTGTGGCCAGGGTGCCCACTAGGCATGCACCCACACCAGACAGGGAAGTGGGTGCTATGGCCAGTCCATTCTCAGCTGTCATGCCCAGCTTCCTGAGATGACCGGGCCAGAAGCTCCCATGGTGGGACCAGGGAGTGAAGCTTTGTTCTGTGCTGGGATTCCTGGTGTGGTCCCCATGTGCATCCCGACCTCCTCCAGAACATTCCCTTCCCACCTAACTCTCCAAGGTTGGTTCTTGCTGTTTGTGGCTGAGAACACATGGAGGGGTGCATTCTGGGCCCCTGAGAAGACCGAGCCTCTCTGATGGTTGTCCTGTGCGTCCTGAGGGAAAGACCCCAATTTTCCCAGAGACTGAACACTAGACTGCAGTCCTACCCAGTTAGAAAGGATAAAGAAATGATTCAGCCAAGCGAGAGGAGCCATGAATGACAGCTCACAACCGGTAATGCCAGCACTCCTGTTTCCTTTTCCCCCCAAACTGTGCGCAGTGTAACAAGCCACTGGACCACATATGCATATTGTATGATTCCATTTCTAGGAAATGTCCAGAGTAGGTGAGGGGTTACCAGGGACTAAGGAGGGGTGGAGAAGAATGGGGAGTGATTGCTTAATGGGCACAGGGTTTCTTTTGGAATGACTAAAAAGTTCTAAAGTTCATAATGGTACAAGTCTGCAAATACCAAAAACCATTAAATAGGTATATTGTATGGTATTTGAATTATAACTCCACGAAGCTGATATTTTTTAAAATGTGAAGATGTATTTGCCTTTACTAAAGCATTCAGTCAGCAACTATTTATTAAGCACCTACTGGGAGCCGGGCACTGTGCTTGCTCTGGGAATACCCTGCTGAGCAGACCAGGTATGGTCTGTGCTCTCCTGGAGTTCACAGTGTGGGTGGGGGATGCAAAAGCTCACCATTTTAAATGTCTAATTACAAAGCGGAAAATGTGCTGAGAAGGAGAAGAACACGGTTCTAGGAGAGCTGAAGGGTCTGGAAGGGCTCTCATGAAGAAGCAACCTTGTTGCTGAGGGATGATCTAGAAGAAGGGGAGTGAAGTGGAGGGGTGTCCTACCTCGAGGGAACAAGTACAAAGCCTTGTGGCCTGTGTGGCTGGAATAGAGGGGCTGAGCAATGGATCGTGGGGCCTCACGGCTGAAATGAGGAATCCAGATTCTGTTCTTGCGGCAGGAAGTCTTTGAGAGTTGTGCCCACTGGTGTGACACCATCAGGTTTATAACCCGGTCCCTCTGGGTGCTGGGAGGAGGTTGGGGGCAGGGAGCAGGAAGGCTGGCGTGGGAAGACCAGCAAGGGGGCAGCTGCTGACCTCCCCAGAAGAGACCAGGGCGGCTGGCCTGGGTTTTGCAGAGATGATGGAGAGAAACGGATGGTTTGGAGATCCAGAGGAATAAAATGAACCCAGAAGATGAGAAAGAGGAGGGGTGGGGCCCTGCTGCCTGATTTCCACCTGCTGTCATTCTGATTCCTTTGATTTCAGGTCTGATGAGTCATCTCTGAGTCATCACCCCCACAATCATGGCTATTTTTTCCCTTTTAACAATGAACTTGTTTTTAACCACTGAGCCATTATGTTACAGCCAATGAATTTGGAGGCATTTCCCAAAATACAGTCCTGGGGAAATTTTTAAATGCCATTTAATAAAAGCTTCTCCACAACATGGCTGTCACTATGCAGTCTGCTCAGGCCTGTCACGAGCAGGGCTGGGGCCCGTCGACGGCCTTGTCAAGCGTGACGGTGGGGCAGAATGCCCTGGCACAGCCGCCCGGGGCTCAGCGCGGCAGTACCTGTGCTGGGTGGTCACTGGTCCCACCCTCCCACTCCCTGTGGATTCTTGCCAGGACAGCCCCGAGGCAGAACACCCACCTTCGTTTGGGCTCACAGGGTGGCCTCTTGTTGACCATCTTTGTAAAATATTAACAATTTGTTGATGTTCTTGTGAACTCACCCAGCTGCTAAGATGACGTCCCCAGCGCCCCATTTTCTGGGGATCTGCTCTGAAGCAAGTTGGGGTGATATAACCCCTCTCAGAACATAAAGAGCCTCCATTTTTGCATTCACGCCCATCCCCATGTCAGAAACCCAGGCATCTTCTGCCTCATCTCCCACATCTAAGAAGTCCCCAGTTCTTGCAGCTCCTGAGTGTTTCTGGAATCCACCTCTTCCTCTCCAAACCCTTGGGTGCCCTGGTTCAGGGCTCATTGCATCTGCCTGGAAGATCAGGCCAGCCTCCCTTTCACTGGCCTCCCAGCCTCGAATGCCTGCTGCCACCACCTGGGCACCATCCATGCTACTGCAGGTCAAGATGGTCTCCAGGAGTCTCGCACTCGTTTCCTCCTTCCTTTCCCCTCTACTTGACGAACTTCCATTTGCCTCTCAAGACTCAGCTTGGAAATCAGCCCTAGGAAGCCCCCTTGACCCTCAGAGGGGTCCGTTGCCTCCCCTGGGTTCTCTAGCCCCTTCACAGACTTCACCCACTGTGTTGCAATGTCTGTTTAGAGTCTGTCTCCATGGTCAAGCTCCAGGCAGGTGGCCAGATGAGATGAAAACAGCTCCTCAGAGGGCAGGTGGGGGAAGCTATTAAAAAACGAGGGGCAGCCCCGGGCATGCACAACACGTCACTGGGGCTATGCCTGGATCAGCACAGATTTGGGCTCGGAGAACAAGCCACAAAAGGGCACTGGGATATGCAACAGCCTAGAGTAATTCCTGGCTAAACCTCCTGCCCTGGGAGGTTTTGGTCATGTTTTCACTCAGCAAAAGCCAGTGGACCCCTCTTCATTCCCGCCATCCCCTCCTGGGCAAGCCCAAAGCTGGGCCTCCTGGACCTGGAAGGTCTCTCTGCCTGGTGTTGGAGCCAGGCCTGAAGAGGGCAGTGTCAAAAGGGCACTGCTGGAGATAGCCAGTGAGGGTGAGGTGGGGGGAGCTTTTAACCCTCCTCCAATTCCAAGAGGCCAAGAGGGACCTGGGATCCAGAGTAGCAGAATTTCAAAGGTGGCTGCCCAAGGGGCTGGCTCCCAGGGCCAGATGTCACCCAGGACCCCAGGGCCTGAGCTCTGCTTCTGTCTGCACCTGGAGGGGGTCTTGTGGCTGGTGGGGGTGCAGGGCAGGCAGGATGTGGGAAACACCACTAGGAACCAGGGGTGCATGGGTTTTGAAAGCAAAGACTCCTCTGAAGTGTTTGCCTGGGAGGAAGCATTAAATCCACATAAGCTGCATTAGTAGCGGGCTTCCTGGCCTTGCAACATATGGGTTTCCCTGGGGCCGGTCAGGAGATGGGGGCACCCTCAAAGTACAATTAGGGCTAGCAATCAAGGCTCAGGGCAGCTCTGGGGCTGGTGCTGGACAGAGCAAGGCCAGGCTGGGTCCCACGTGTAAATGCTCCTCTTTTAAAACCAGCACCATCACCACTCAGATGGAAAAGCCAGGCCGCATTTATTCACCTCAAAAGAGGGGGCACCTCCCTCCCTCTTTTGGGGAGGTGCCCTCCACGGGCTGGGGATGGAGGACGCTGCGTGCTGGGAGCTGCTGTCAGGCTAGTGGCAGGTAAGAGTGGGGGGTCAGCAGTGGACAGAGCACAGAGGGCAAGTCAATGAGCCTGTTGCTCCATCTAGAAAACGGTGTCTGCTGTACGGATTGGAAGGCACGCAGTAGGCCCTCAAGTGGGAGCGTGATTGGCCATCCCTCTGGCTTGGCTGAGGTGGGGTATGGAGCCCTGACCTCCAGAGACCCCGTTGAATGGTGGCTGCTCTTTACAATAGGTCACGAGGCCGGAACCCGCCGACCAACAGCGCCCGGCTGGTCTGTGAGTAGGAGTGCGCATGCGCGGGGCCGTGAGGCTACAGCGGCGGTGCACTGGCGCCCTCTTGTGACTGCAATGGGTACTACCGCCCTTGTGGGCAGATGGACACTGGCGGAATGAAGCCTATACTCCCCCGCCCCCGGTGCTGGGTCGTCGTGGACCCCAGTGAACCCATTGGGGTGGTTGTCTGAGGGAGTGTGAGCCTGAGGGTAGGTGACAATCTGAGGATGTGACAGCCTCCCAACAGTAACAGGTCACATCTGAACAAGTGATCATCTGATATCGAGAGCAGTTAGTGAGCTCCCCACGATCTGCCTGAGACCCCACGTCTAACAGTGTGCGTGGCAGCCGATGCTCAACGAATGTTTGTGGAGTGCGATGAGGGGATAAGTGTGTGAGCCATCTGTGTGTGCAAGGGGGTGGAAGTGGTGGCTGAATCAGTGGCCGGAGGGTCCTAATGTTTCTTCACTCTGTCTGACCCTCCAGCCACCCTCAGGAGAGGCCAGTGCCTCTGAAGGCTTCCCTGCAGCCCCAGCCACTGGCAAGTGGGACAGAGGGACAGAGGGAGGCTCAGGCCTCATACATCGCATGATGGGCCCATCTCAGCTCCCTTCACCGTGCAGAGCAAGGCCCCCTGCAGGCCTCTTCCTGGGGCTTGGAAGCTTTGGTCAGGGTGGTCTCTTCACCCATTACCTCCAGCCTCACTCGCAAGAGGGCAGATGGAAGAGAGGTAGGGATGGAGGTGGGACTGGATGCCCAGCCTGACCACGGTTCTCCCCCAAACTCCCTTGCAGGCAACTGCAGTTGCCTGGAGAGAGCAGGGAATGGGAAAGCCAGTCAGGGCTGCTCGTGGTGGGATTTCAGGCAGAGGGGAGTGTGATGGGGGCGGGGCTAGGAAGGAGCACTCTGCCCTCAACGCTCCCAACTCCCGGAGCACTTCCCTAGCCCCAGCCACATGGGCCAGGCTAGGGGCTGAAGCTGGGGAGGGGGTCCAGGCCAGGCTCACAGCCCACAGGCAGGGTGGCGGCCTCACTGGGCGGGATGTGGTGAGTCATGTAACGCTTGCCCATGAAGGAGCCAATCCGCAGCTGCTCTGGGACCTCCTCAGGCCACCACAGGCTGGAGCTAGACAAGAAGAGCAGGCTTTATCAGGGCTCCGCCCCACTCCCAGGTCCCTCCTCCTGCAGCCTCTGATGGCCCTTTCCTCCCCTCTAGAACCAGCTGGAGACCTGCCTCCTCCAGGTGGCCATCCTGACTACCGGGTGTCAGTTCACTGAGATGACAGAGCTCACTGGAGAGAAAACAAGGCCCAGGAGGACAAGGGCCCAGGCAAAGGACACACTGAGGGACAGGCAGAGCGAGGTGGCTCTATGAACCTGTGGTCAGAGGAGCTGCTGGACCACCTCCCCGACCTCCCAGGGGAGAGACACTCAGAGTGGAAATTCCCTGAACAGCCCTCCCAGGGACACCTCCCAGCTCAAAACCTCAGGGTCAGGGAGGCGGTGCAGGTGCTGGGCTCAGGGAGCGGGAAGGGGCTGCAGGTGGGGAAAGGGCTCTCGGGTGTCACCACTCACAAGCGCACAGTGGAGGCTGCCAGGAAGGCCAAGAGCAGGAGGCCAGCCAGAGAAGAGAGGATGGAGGTGATGACGATCATGTCACCACTTCGCCGCCCTGGCCACGTGTCGATGGAGCCTGGGGACTTCCCTGCACGCACAGCAGCTGCTCAGAGGCTGCTCCTGGACCCATGCTCAGACCCAAGACCTGGCTACCTCCTGTCCCCACGCAGCCTCCTGAGCCCAACCCACCGTCCATCTCAGACGGGCATCTGTGCCCTGCCAGGCTGGACACCCCATGGCTCCAGCCTCTGCTCTGTACTCACTGTGTTCTAGGTTGTTCCCACCAATGCGTCCACCCATAGCACGCAGATTGGTGGCTGACCACGTGGCTGCCCTGGTCCCTGACGCCTGGCATTCAAGGACTTTGGCCACTAAGCCCCTACCCCCACCCCTGGCTTCTGCAGCCCATCTCCCAGGCGTCCCCCACACCCCACACCGCACACTCTGGCCTTCACACATGCAATTTCCTCAGCCTGGTGAGTCATGCTGGCTTCTTGGGGCCCTGCTGAGGGAAGCCTCCCAGAACCTGTGGCCCTGACTGACCCTCCTTCTTGCCCTGGCCCTTCTCCACCCTGCAGTGCTGGGCCCAGGGCTGGCTCCCTGTAGGAGGGGAAGGCGGTTTCTGCCCAAGTCTGACTGGGCTGGGGCCTGGGCACCCAAGGGTGGGCAAACATGTGGGGATGGCCAGAGCCGGTGCCTGTAGGGGGTGAGCTGGACTTGAACCACTGCTACCAGGTCCCCAGTCCCATGACAGCAGGGGGAGGGGCCGGCTGAGCATGACCATTGGGCAGGAGGTGTCAAGCAGACTGGAGCCAGACCAACCCTACCCAGTGTTACCTTGGTGGAGTGTGATGGGATCAGACCACCTGGTCTGGGCCTGGGGTGAGCCCCTGGCATCCATCAGGAGGAACTTCACCCTGGGGAGCAGAGGAGGGGTGAGCCTCAGAGCCTCAACTGTCCTGGGCAGGCTGCCTACTGCAGCCAGACCCCAGACAGCTGGTCTGGGCCACGCTGCGGGCTTTTCCTGGGTATAGGGGAGGGTGGGGAGGGTGGGGCCCATCAGGACCAGCCATGGCCTGGCCCTCCTCTGAGAACCTGAGGCCTCTCTGGCCATGATGACCTCCACCAGCAGCCCCAATCCACCTGCACCATTACTCTCCAGGTACCCTATCAGGTTAGGGGCCCCAGTTACTAAATATAACACCCAGGTGCCTCAGGGTAGCTCAGCGGGGTGCATGAACTGGGGGCCAGGGGCGTCTCGCAGGAGAACTGCTGGCCCAGTGGAGTCTCTGAGGCCATGGGAGGCCCCTCATGAGGGGCGAGCACCCCGAGTGAAGGCCTAAGGAAGGTGGAGTGTGTTCAGGCTGCACGCAGAGCCCAGGTTCACAGGGAGGCGGCAGGCTGGCACCGAGGGCACCAAGGCCTGGTGGAGCAGCTCACTTGTGTTTTGGCAGGGGCTACAGAGCTCTGGAAATTTTCTGAGCACTGAGGGACCCAGACAGGCTGGCAGTGAGGGAAGCTGGCTCTGGTGGCTGCTAGGGGTGGAGCCAAGCTAGGGAATGGGCTGGGCGAGGGGGAAGGGGACCTGGCAGGGCTGGGTGAAAGGGCAGAGGGAGGCGGTGGCCATGCTGGTTCTCCCAGCTGGACTTAGTCTCCCTGAGGACAGCTGGCCTCATCCTGTGGCCCCAGAGCCCTGCTCTGGACACCTGCTTTCGCACCCGGTCTCCACCCTGCCCTCCACAAGCCACTTAGCACTCTATGCCTCAGTTCCTTCGCCTGTAAAAGTGGGCGGTCATCTTCTCTCCTACTTTCCCACCTCCTACCCACTGAATGGGTCTGCGCTCAGCCGTGGGCTTGGTTTCCCACTAGATCTATCCCTGGGAGGGAGAGTGGGCCCCTGACTACAGCCCTGCAGACCCATCCCACCCCCACCATCTCTGTGGTGTGACCTCTTCCTCCTGGGACCCCGGAAAGACAGCATTCTGCTTGACCCCAGATGTAATCAGTGCTGCTCCCCAACCCCAGAGGAAAAAACCAAGGCTTGCAAAGGGGAAGGGCCTGCTTCAGCCGACAGCCAGGATGGGGCGTGGGAAAGGCTAGGGCAGGCAACCCTGGTTCCTGAAACCCCTTCTCTCCTAGCACAGCCCCTGTCCCAGGCTCCAAGCGGGGTGACCCACCTGTAAGGTCCGGGGCCTGGGAGGGGGGCGTTGCAGTAGGATGGCTGGTGGAGGTCGGGCAGGCAGTGGGGGTCGTTGCCCACCCTCAGCACGTGGATGCCGCTGCCACCCACAAAGTCCTCACAGGGCAGCTGGTCCGGGGACAGGGGCAGTGCCATGTAGTGGCCATCGGTCAGCAGCCGTGGGGAGGCTGGGATCTCAGCCAGTGTCTGTGGGTTCTGGAAGTCCCCGGAGGCTGCAGGGGGGAGGGACAGACAGATGGGGCTGGCAGGCGGGTGAAGCCAGGCCTTCCTTGCCACAGTCCCTGGCTGCGCCCAAGGCCTCCAGCCCTGCTCGGTCCTCTATGCCTCAGTGGTCAGAGGGCCCCTACAGACACAAAGCAGGTTTTTTCACCCTGTCAAAGTACCTTCTCGCTAAAGCCCAACTGTCACTCCACAGCCAGTGTCGAAGGTCACAGGGAGGGTCTCCCAGACCCTGGAGCTCTCAGCCACACGGCTAACCCCCAGCCCACACCTGCACCGTGACACACCGTTGCTGAAGGCCACCACCAGCCAGAGGGTATCGGTAGCATTTGCACGCCCGTCCAGCACACAGCGAGGCTGCTCCAGGGAGAACGTGGTGGCCGTGACCTTCCCTTCCAGGTCCCCGGCTGTTATCTGCGGCGTGTAGGGGATCAGCTCTGTGGCCATGGAGATAGGCGTGAGGGTCCTGAGGCCCATTGCCCCCGGGTCACCTCTCCCAATGGGAGGGGTAGGGTCCAATCACTCCAGCCGGTGCCCCAGCCCCTTGGCTCTGGTCAGGTGCATCCAGGTGGACCCCTACTCACCCAAGTTCATGCAGGGCTGGGGCCAGACCAGCGTCACCACGAGGAGCAGCAGCCGCAGGCGAGGCTGCCTCTGGGGGAGCCCCATGTCCACTGCCTTCTGCAACATCCACAGCCTGAGGCTGGTCTGGCGGCCTTCTGCAGCACCCCTTCCCCCAACGCCTATGGCCTGGAGAGCTGGTTAGTCAGGCTGCCAGGCTGGCCCACGGCTGGAAAGACCTGAAAATGTGAATGCACCCCAACCCCTCCCCCCAGCCCAGCCCACCACAGGGAGGGGCGGGGCAGGGCTGAGGGAGAGGCCACTGGACACCTAGACTGCTGGCCAAGCCACTTCAGAGATCCATGTCTGAATTTAGGCCCCACCCAGCCTCCAAGCCCTGGGGAGGATGGCCAATCTGTAGAAACATGGGCTCACGGCCACATGCCTGAGATTCCTGCACCCCAGGCACCAGGAGACTCTCTCTGGTCTGCCGACCCCACCCAGGAGCAAGCCTGGGGCAGCTCCCACCTGCCTGGCTCCAGCCCCATCACCGCACCCCTGGCCCTGCCCAGTCCCCCGTCCTTCCTCAGTTCCCTATTCCAAAGGAAGAGCTTCAAGATCGTAGAGCCCTTGACAGATGACCAGCCCCTCACTTAATTACACCCTTGGGTTCTCACTATATGCATTTTTTACTGAGATATAATTCACATCTCATAAAATTCATCCTTTTAAAGTGTACAGTTCACTGGTTTTCAGTATATTCACAAGGTTGTGCAATCATCACAATTCCAGAAACTTTTCATCACCCCAAGAAGAAACACAGTACCCATGAAAACAGTCACTCCCCTCCCGCCTCCCCCTGGAACCACTCAGCTACTTTCTCTCTGTGTGGATTTGCCTGTTCTGGACACTTCACATAAATGGAAGCACACAGCATGTGGTCTTTCCTGTCTGGTTTCTCCCACTTGGCACGTTTTTCACGTTCATCCATGTTGTAGCGGGTATGGGTGCTTCCTTTTTAAGGCGGAATACAAGTCCATAGTATGTGTGTACCTTCTGTTTATCCATTCATCAGCTGATGGGTATTTGGGGTTTTCTACTTTTTGGCTTATAACTAATGTTGCTGTGACCATTCACGGACAAATTTTTGTGAGGACACGTTTTCAGTTCTTGGCTATGAAGCGGGGTGGAATTGCTTAGTCATGGGGTAGCTCCTTTTTGAGAACTGCCCAACCGTTCCCCAAAGCAGCTGCGTGCACATCCCCACCGGCAGATGCGGCTCCCATCTCTCCATATCCTCATTTGTTAGTTTCCTTTTTTTTTTTTAGTAATAACCATCCTAATGGGTCTGAAGTGGTATCACTTTGTGGTTTTGATCTGCGTTTCCCTGATGACAGTGAGCATTTTTCAAGTGCTTGTCAGCCATCTGTGTATCTTCTTCGGAGAAAAGGCCTTTGCTCTTTTAAAAAATAGGGTATTTGCCTTTGTATTGTGGAGTTCCTTATACAGTCTGGATGCTGGACCCTTATCGGGTAGACGAGTGGCCGACATCGTCTCCCATTCTGATTCTCACCGACTTTAATGGTGGGAGCCTAGACGGCAGCAGCACCAACTCCCAGCAGCGAGTCTCACCGTGGAACCAAACAGGTTGGGGGGTCTGGCCAGGCCCCCCACCCCCAGGACCAGCTCCTCTAGGAGGCTCAGAGGACACAGAGCCCAGGGCCCACAATACTTTTAGGGGTCCCAAAAACATCTTAAATTTCTTTTAAAACTAAAAGTGAAACAAATGAACTTCTAAATGGGAAAAAATGCTCTATTATATATTCATCTTTATACCAACACATCGTAAAACAGAATTTAATGTTTTTCTCATGGAGAAAGGGGTTTGCAAAGGTGAAAGTGCCCCGGGCCCACTCAAAACACGGTTCTGTGTCCCTGTGGCCCCAGGCCACGAGCACGGCCCCCAGGCAGACAGCAAGTGTGGGAGTATTTGATCCTCCTTCTAAGAAGGTCCAGAAGAATTAGAACTTTGAGTGTGGCGTCAGCCCAATTCTGGCCTGGATTCCAGCTCTGACTCTACCACTAGCCTGGGACCTTGGGCCAGTTACTATGCCCTTGAACCTGAGTTTCCTCCCAGGTAGAATGGAGACAGCAGCAGGTCCCCCCTCATGTGAGCAGTGCTCCCCAGAACCTGCGGAAGTAATGGGATGATGGGCTGAGTGGCTGGACTGCACACCGAAAGGAGGGCTGGTCTGGGGGACGGGGGAAGCGGCAAGGTCAGTGCCACGGGCTCTCTGGCCCTCACCATAGCCTGTTTCTTCATTTATGGAATGGGATTGAATGGGCAGCCTATGAGGTCCCTTCCCGTTTGGATACAGCAAGACGTGTGTGCTGGCGTGCACACACACACGCACGCACACACACACACACACACACACACACCCCACCCCAACCACCGCTGACAAACACAGCAGGGCATGCTGACTTTGGCTATCGGGCATTTATTGCAAACAGAACATCTGAGGTATGAGAAGCTGACCCAGACCCATGCCTGTCCCTGGCTGGCGGGGGGGGGGGGTTCTCTCCCCACCCCATGCTAGGCCCCCAGCACTGGAGGCCCAAGGCAGCCAGCCAAGGACAAAGGGCCCCCATGCAACTGAGGTAGCTGCATCTTAAGCCCCCACAGTGACAACTCCCCAGGCTTGCCCAATTCCCACGGAGACCCAGGCCTGGAGGGGAGGAGGAAGGGGGAAAGGCAGACAGGAGAAGCCCTAGCTTCCATGGAGCACCCCGTGCCCCCAACAAACATTCCAGCCTCTGAGGAGAGGCAGCTCCCTGACTGCACAGCCTAGGGGCAGCCCGCCAGCAGGGTGGGCGGCTGGCTGCCAGGCGGGCGGGTCACTGCGGCTGCAGGCAATCCTCAGTCACCCCCTGGGCGGCCAGCTCGGCCAGCACGTTCTGCAAGTAGTTGGGGTCCGGGTAGCCGTGGCCTGTCACGTTGCGGTCCATCTCTGTCTTGTGGTGGATCTCATTCCACACCACCGTGTCGGTCTCGCCCGTGGTGCTAGACGTCCCCACTGTGAAGATAAGTCGCCTCTTCCAGGCCACCTTCAGCAGCTCCAGGACCTACCCCAGGAGACAGAGGAGAGAGGGAGGGAAGGGGGTGACCAAGTGCTGGCTGTGCCTTCCGTTTCTCACCCTGGGGCAGGGGTGTCCAGGCGACTGGGTGGGGGCATCCTCTGCCCCACCCCCAGCCCTTGATTTGCCCCCGTGATGAGAACAAGGAGGGCAGCACCAACCACCCACCAGTGTCAGCTGGGGGCTGCGCAGTGCGTACGCTAGGCCCTTGGTCCATTCCCCAGGTCCCATTAACCACTGGCAGGGCCCCTGGGAGCTGGGACCTTCCCCTCGGCATTGCAATCTGCTGTCTCCTAAGTGATGTCATCCATAATCCCATGGCGTGAAGCCCCATCTGTGGGGTCCCTGGCGTCGAGCTCCAGCCCTGACCCCCCTGGAGCTCCCACTGCTGCTCTGCAGTCCAGCAGGCCCTCACAGTGCGCACCTCCAGACGCCAGTCTCGGTCCCACCCGTCGGCCGGCCCTCCCCTCAGTGCTGCCTTGTACTCAGTCCCAACTCGGACCTATCCTGATTTTTCCCGACTTCCAAGTCCACCTTGGCTAAGCTCCTTCTCTCCCTTCTCATCAAATCCAGGCGTCCCTGCTCTGTCCCACGGCTGCTGCTCTCCACGCCCGGCCACCTGGAGTCCGTCCTCTCACACCACCAGAGGAAGCTTCCTCAAACCTCGAGTCTGCAGCTTACTCCCCGCTGACACCCCTCACCTCACGGCTTAGAATAAAGCCCCGTTCCTGTGGCTGACCTGGAGGGCACCCCGACCCACCTCCACTGCCCCCCTGCCCTACCTGGCTCTCCCTCAGGCTCTTCACATTGTCCAAGCCTGTTCCCACCTCAAAGCTGTCACACTAGCTGCTGTCTGCCTGGAACTGTCTCCCACAAACAAGGAAAGTCCCCACTCGGGTCTCAGTGCAGAGGCACAACCTGGCTACCAGGCGCTAGGAGAGATGGCCTGTCCTCCCCCCGAGAGCCCTTGGGAAGTCCCGGTCCTCTCTCCCTGTACTCCTGGCACCTTGAGGATGCCCAAACCATAGCAAGGTCCCCTGGAAGGAGTGGCCCACATGTCAGCCAGCCTGGCTCAAGGTCCCCCCCCTCCTGTTGCAGTAAGGTGAGCAGAAGCAGAGGCGAGTGTGGACAGCAGGCCTCCCGCTGCCGGGCTGGGCCAGGCCCTCCCGACCCCACCCACCTTGCACTGGCAGGTGGGCACAGGCCTGGAAGCAGGAGGGCCCATCCCCAAGGGTGGTGGTGGGCCTTTACCTTGCGGCCCTGGGCATTGTCTGGAAGATAGCACTGGCGGGGAAATCCTCTGGCGGTGAATGGCTTCCCGGGGTTGGGGTGCTCAGGGCCCTGCAGGAGAAACACAGAGCAGGAGTGGGGTACTGAGAGGTGCACAGGACACCTCTCAGCCTTGCCCCTTCACCCTCCTGGCCAGTGCTATTCCTGCACTCAAGTGATCAAATAAATTGCTGACTCAAATCCTGCCCCTCAAAGACCCGACGTGAGCATGACCTCCCACCCACGACCACCTTCCCTGTACGCGTGCCATTCCGCCTGGCAGCAGACGCTCCTGCTGACTTTCTCTATTTCCCTGATGAGACTGAAACCCCTCAGAAGCGGGCACGGAGGTTCCTACTTCTTCAGCGGCCCTCCGGGCAACGGGCTCTCTGGACTGGATGGCAAGGGCTGCCAGCCTTCAGGATACCCTCAGTCCAGCACACAGGACCTTTTACTCCTCACTCTAAAGTGGCTGGAGCAGGGCTCAGAGACAATGGCAGCAGCCTGGGCAGGAAGGCAGGGGCTGCAATGGTGCAGAGCCCACACAGTGACATGCCATGTACAGCTCCAAGTTCCCCTCCCGCCCTTGGCTCCAACCCTCTCTGGAACATTGTTAAATTTCACTCTGAGCCAAGGAGAAAATAGTAGAGGGAAGAGCACGTGATTAAACAAAACTCATCTACAGTGGACGGGCTCCTAGTCCCCACTGCCCTGGGTTCTAAGACCAACCGTCACCCAAGGAAGGAGGCCTGAGGGGCCAGTGCTTCTGCTGGGGTCTCCCTGGGACCCCAGGACCTTGCGCTAGGGTTCCTGACATCCAGATCCGGCCCCTCCTAACCCAGGCCTGACGTGGCCACTGAGCCAGTCTCTCGTCTCACTGCTGGCACCTCCCCGCCCCATGCTCTGCCCCGGGAGGGTTCCTGCCTGTGGGCTCCCCAGAACACTCAGCACGAGGGTTCCTCCTACTTATACATTTGGTCTCCTGTCCCATACAAGTGCAGCTAAGATGTCTCCGCCTCCAGGAAGCCCTCCTTATCTCAGGAAAGGGCTGAGGGCCATCTCTTTGCTTCCACAGCCCTAAGAACTTGCTGCAAACCCCAGCGCTAGGACCTCCTGGTTCCTGGGACCCTGAACTCGGCAACCCAGGCATCCTCACAGTGACCAGGGGGCAGGCTGCTGGGAAAGGGACCGATTCCAGAAAGATCCGAGGAGGCCCCCTTACCTGGATGCCGTGAGGAATGTTGTAAACTATGAGTATCGTCCCACAGTCCTCGTGGCCGGGGAGGGCCACCTGGAACCGGAACACCTCCATCTTCCCCCGGGGCTGGGTCCCTGTTTTCTCTCCATAGATGGTTTTGCAGGAAGGACACTGCAAACTTCCGTCCTGAGTAAGGCAGAATGCCACACACTGAGCCGGCAGCCCTGACACAGCACCAAGGCACAGCCACCCGCTGTCTAGATGGAAGGAGGCCCGCAGGCGGATGGGGACAGGTCAGCTGCTGTCACACACGGGTTCTGGGCACATGGCCTGATTCCCAGGCAGCCTGGATTGCAACAGCTTCCTTGGAAATGTAAGTTTTGCACCAGAAACTCATTATACAATTTTCATTAAAGGGGTGAGTACCAGGAGACTGGCATCAGGTAGGAAAATTAGATTTATAAATAAAAGTCCCACAGTCGATACACATTTAAAATCAAGCAGGAAACCGTGTGACTGATCAACTGTTGGTGCTGGCACCCTGGCTGGCACAGGATGCACTGGGATACTGCAGAGAGGCCAGCCAAGCCTGAAGGTCTGCCACGTGACTCAGTTCTCTGTCCTCCCAATCTCTCTCCATTTTGGCCCAACTCTACTGAAGGAAGCGCAGCCAGGCACCACCTGCCACCCCCAGTCCCCAGCCGCTGACCCCATCCTGCTGCAGGACAGGGGCTGCCTCCAAGCACGCCCCGGCTCCTTTCAGGGCAGCTCCTGTCACTTGCTCAGATGCAGTGTGACCAGACGGGTCACCCCTGGCCCCACCCCGGGGCAGCATGTGGGCACCTTGTTCCCATTGCAGTACATGGCCAGCAGGCAGAGCAGGTGGAAGGAATGGCTGCACTTGGTGAGGCAGCCCACGGCCACCGGCCCAATGGTCTTGCTGTCGGTCACGTCACTGTACCCAGACACCATGGACAGTTTCTCCATACAGATGATGCAGTCCTGGGAGGGGAGCAAACACAGGGCACCGTCATCAAGACAGACACGCACCCAGAGAGCCTCATCTTGTAGAAAAGCTCTGCATCTGATGAAATACGGAATTACAGCCGAAATCAGTCCAATCGCCATTTGTTCCTGGGAGCAGATGAGTCCCCGGGGTCTGTGCCCTCAGGGGGCTCCCCACAGTAGGAGGGAAGGCAGACAGGGGCCAGTGCCATAACAGAAGCACAGGCCAAGACGGTAGTGGGACAGCCAGACAGAGAGGACAGAACACAACAGGCCCTCCAATCTGCGTTTCCAGGAGAGAAGGGAACTTGTCAGGTGGACAAGTGTGGCACGGGCGCTCCGGGTAGAGGCAAGAGAATGCTGTGAAGCATGAAGCAGCGCAGAGTCTGGGAGGCGCGGGGGCACCTGCAGGGGTACATGAGACAAGACAGACAGAGGAGTAGGTCTGGAAGCTTCTGATGGCCGTGCTCAGGAGCTGGGCTTTGCCTTACACATCGAGGCCCCACTGAGGGGTTTTAAGCACGGGTACTACAGCAGTGTGTCGGCCACGCAGATGGCAGCTTAGAATGGAGGAGAGTGGGAGCAAAGCAGCCCAATGGTGCCCAATGAACACAGGGCAAACCAAAGACTGACTGAGTGCTGCGAGTGGGCGCAGAGAGGGCTGGAGGGAGACACGAGGATGCCCTTCAGGTCTGTCTCAAGCTTTACCACCCAGATGTTTCTCACGTACCCGACTTGCGGGAGAAACAGGCCAGTGAAGAGTCCTCGGTCCTGAACTGGAACGACTGACATTTAACCCACCTCCTCCAGAGTCTCCAGGACTCTCCGTTCAAATAGGAGAAAAGTGACACTTGTAGTCCCCAAAATGTGGCCCAGCAGAGAGAGGTTCGGGTCCTACTAAAGCTGTCACGGGGGCTGGCAGGCCCTGTAAATGACGGGAACCCTCAGCTACTCTCCCAGCAGCCAGAGGGGCAGCACTGCTGCCTGGACCAGGCCACTTCCCTTCTACATAGGCGTCAGCCCTCGGGGGTGGGGCAGGCTCTCCCCTCCCTCATCTCCAGGACCTCTGGCCCCCAGGATGGCACAGGGCTACACCGAGGCCTGTGCAAGAGGAGCTTAGCTCAGGAGCACAATTGTGTGTGGCAAAGCTAAAATCAGAACCCAAGTCTCAGAAGCCACAGCCGCCTCACCTTGCAAAGGCCTGCCTCCTGCGGGAGGCCGGGACATTACACCCAAATGCCCAGAGCATGGCGCTGGCACCCAGAGCACCTGGGGAAGTGCCCTTCCAGCTGGGACAGGATGGCATCCTGGTCATCTGGGGCTGCCTCTTGTTCCTAAACAAAACTAGAAGCAGCACGGCTGTCATGACACCTACCTCATCTGGGGCCGTTTTCAGCTCTTCAGTGTAGTTTCTGATCACCTGCTCTGGCTCTGGCTTCGAAGTTCCTCCTAGAAGAGAGGAGAACATCAGCAGTGCTGCAAGGAGCATGAACTGAGGACGCTGAAACCGGAGCGGAAGGAGGACCAGGGAGAGGTCCAAGCTGCCAGGAGGGTGTTAGAGGGGCTGAGACGGGAATGTGAGCATGCGAGAGGGGAGAGAAGTGAAGCCAGGGGGCAGAACGCTCTGCTTGGCTCAGCCCTACACAGGCCCACCCACCGGAGGCCCTGGAGCCCCGGAGGGGTGTAAGTGGGGCAGAGGCAGCAGCTGGTCACAGCCCTCTCCGATCCTGTGCATATTCGGTCAGGAAACTGGACCCAGGCTTTTCGGAGGACAAGCGGAAGTCAAATGGCAGCTTCTAGAACAAACTACTCTGGAGCATGTGCTGGCAGGGTTGTTTCACTCCACTCTCATTATGCTGGTAAGAACGTCTTGGTAAGAGAAGTTTTATGAGTTGAGCGTGTAGAGGACGCCTACCCCATGTGAGCCTGTGTGCACGCTGACTGGAGATGATGGCCACACTGATGCTGTCACGACAAGCTGCAAAGTCTGTTCGAGCCTGTCCCTAGACTATAGGGGCTCAGTGACATACCTACTCGGTTACAAAGCCAAGTGACTCTGGGCAGCAGCCAAGATGCAGCAGGAAGCGAGTACCTGGCTGCCCAGCTCCTCTCAAAATCTCCCATTCGTCTGTGTACACGTGCACCAACCCTGTACCAACAGACCCCACCCAAGGCCAAGACACTCCCCCAGCTAGTGAGAGAGAACTGGCACGGCTGGGGATTTGTCCAGACAGAGGCAGCGGCAGAATCAGAGAGAATGGCAGCAAAGCCTGTGCAAGAGTGAAAAGGAGGGGCCAGGGAGAGCAGCGCAGCCTGGGAGTGACCCTGCACGGCTCCTCATCCCGCCTCAAGGTCATTGGGGAGCTCCTGATCCCAGCTGGTTTGAACCCAAGGGGCCCCGGTTTGAACGAAGCTCACGGCCCTGTGGCTGCAAAGACGTACAAGCCTGAGGGTTCAAAGCCTAGCTCCCTCTAGACCACAGAGAGCCGGGTGACAGTTATGAGGGGAGCAGAGAGGACAGACAGGCAACGTTAGGTGGATTCTGGCTCTTGTGCTGGGACCAAATCACGTCACCTCTGAGTCTCAGTTACCTCGTCTAAAAAGTGAAGACCCAATACTGACAAAGCTGTGATAGCTGTAAAGGCATGAGCTGCTACTACCTGAAAGGCAGCTACCGGCAAAGGAACACCCCCCACACACACACCCACAAACACCCCCTCACACACCCACACACACAGGCGCTAGGACCCTGGCTTTCGCCACTGTGGTGAGAAAGCCACAGCGACCGGCGGCACTGGGAAGCCGTCCTGGCAGTGGGGACTCACACGGAGGAAGGAGCCTCTCAGGAAAGCCTGGTGGCCACAGGCCCGGCTGCAGATGAACCCAGGATCCCACCCCTGGGACCAGCCTCTGGCTCACCTCTGGGGAGGCAGGCGTGGCATGCCACTCCCCCACCACCTGCCTTCACCCAAGCCGCCTTTCTGAACTGAGGGCAGCTTCCACATTTCTCCAAGAAGGGGCCAGCCAGGTGACCAGCAATCCCAGAGGGTCTGTGTTCTTTCCAGGCAAACCCAAGTGCCTCAGGAAGCTGCGGCCTGCCCCAGCCCACAGACCTGTCCCCACCTCCAAGGCAGAGTAAGAGCTGGAACAGGATCAGGAGCGCAGAGCCCGCCTCGGTTGCTGGGGTGGGGCTGGGGCAGGGACCGGGCAAGTAAAGCCCTGCCTGTCCGGGCCTTTCTCCTCCCCTGGGGGCTGGAAGGCAGTGGACAGGATCGGAGCAGCCACCCTTACTACGTGCCAGGTGCTCCACGTGTGGACTTTCTGTTCCTCACAAGAAACCTGCTAAGTAGGAGGCACCTGCTCAAGAACGGAGACACTCGCTCGCGTGATATCACAAAGCTAGTGAGCGCTGGAGCCATGCCCCCTGCTCACCACACTGTCCTAAAGGTCACTGGGCTTGCAACATCTGTGCTTCTCTGGCCCCATGATGGAGCCAGAGCCACAGCTGGCTTTAGAAAAAGTTTACAACTTACTACCTACAGGCCCCTGCACACAAGTCTTGTTAAAACTCACAGAACCTTCTAGAACCACTTCTTCCCCAGCCGGGTGACAGGCAGGGCAGTGGTCATCGGGGGACCCCTCTGAGGTAGATCAGACAGGGCTGCGGGCCTTTCCTGAGACACACACTGGCCCCAGTGGAAGGGACAGTCGTCCCTTACCCTGAGCCAGGCCTCACCCCACACATGTGTTTGCAAAGCCAGAATCCTCAAGTACAGGCCCATCCCACTCCAACTGTGCCAGGGAGACAGGACCTGCACCCGGGGCTGCAGGGGGCCACCTCTGCTCTCGGGGGCAGGGAGAAGGACCGTGAAGCCTGTGCCCCCGCAGGCGGGGTGAAGGAAGAGGAGAAGGGCTGTGGGAATCAGAGAAGAGCAATCAACGCGAGAGAGTCAGAGGCAGCAAGACTCGGAGGCGGCTGAGCAGAGGCCAGAGAGCATTCGTGAGCAGGAACTACCTTTCATGGACATTTTCCTCAATCTCTTAACTGAGCTGTGACTTTTAGAGGCCAGACAGGAGGCGGGAGGGCTGGCGGGCTGGGGTGCGCGGCTAAGACACACAGGGAGTCCGATGGCTGACATCAGAACACTCGTCATGCCTACACGGGGTGTGAGATCAGACATGCAGAGGGGAGAAACGTTAGGAGTCATTCGGCACGTGACGTCCACAAACCCCGGCTGAGCCCAGGTGGCACTGTGAATGGCCATCAGGACCCACCGATCTCCCCGGGGAATCCAGCGGCTACAGGCTGCCAGGGCCTCCCCAGGCTGGCATGGCTAAGCTCCAGGCCAGGAACAGTGAGAAGCCAGGCTCACTGGAGCCCTGGCCCCAGGTTCCACAGGTGTCTGTACAAGCAACCGATCAGCCTGTGCCCAGAGTATGCAGGGGGGGCAAAGCTGTTTGCATCAGGAGAGGGCAGGATGCCACCCCAGGAAGCCTCCTGAGCAGTTCCGGATGGCGTCTCCCCATGCCAGGCACAGGGAAAGAGAGACGGGCGACATGAAAGTGTGCAGCCAAGCTATGGAAACGTGGATGGTCTCCAGAGCCCACAGGCCTCCCCGTGATCCTCCTGCACATGTGCTTCCTTGACTCTGGGTCACCCTGCCTCCACTGGGGTGCTCTTTGCTTTCCATGCCCTATCTGGCCTGTCTAGGTGGCTTCAGTGCCATTGCCGGGGAGGGCGAGCAGGAACGCTCCCCAACTGAGGTGTCCCCACGGCCCACGTGACTGCTCTTCTAGTACAGCAAAGGAAGACCACAGCTTCCTTCCTTCTCTGGTGCCCTCGGCAGGGCTGAGGCTTAAACAGCCCCTCTGCCCTGGGTGGAGCACGGTGGGTAGGCCCACAGCGGGTGGGCAGGGCATCAGGCAGCCCTGCTGAGATGGACGGTCCGGATGCCGGTAGGAGGCAGCCTCATTGCTCAGCCTGGCACTCCACACGAGCTGGCCCTCCTCGCACACTGCACTCTGCACTCCCCGCGGACCCAACACTTCCTGAACACAGCATGTCCTCCTGTTGGGGTCCCTATTCCTGTCACACTCTCAGCCTACCATGCTGCCCAAAGCACCACCTCCCCAGCCGCCCGTCCTCAGTCTGGCTCAAAAGCACCCCCTCCCCAGGGAAGGGAGCTCTGGGCTCCTCCTCGGGCACCTCCCTAAGGATGGCTTTCCAGGTGCTCAGAATCTGGCTCTGGGGCAGGGCACCGTGGGCGGCTTGGGGTGGGCAGTGGAGCTCCTGGCCCTGCTGGGCTCCACTCCCCACCCAGGCCAGGCAGAGCGCACTGCCCACTACAGACACCATTCAGAGGGGTAAGAGGGCACCTGGCCTCGGGACCCACCAGACCAGCTGCAGTGGCCTCCACCGGAAGAACAAGGGCTCTCGACGTGGCCAACGTGCCCAGTCAGGGGCAGAAGCAGGGGCCAGTAGCAGCCTGGGCAGCGCAGCCCAGTCAGGTGGGGTGTATTGTGGTAGCCGCTAGAAGTGCCATCAGAAGACCAAGGCTGGACCCTGGGTGCCTGCTCGTCAGGTAATGCAAAGCCACCAGGGTCCCAAGGTTTGCTCCTGGGCTTAAATGTGGCGTCCCTTAGGAACTAAACATCGGGCAGACTGAATGACAAGCAGACACAGGGGGCAGAAAGATGGGAAGAACCATGGACCTCTGTACTGCCCACAGCCTCTTGCTCCAACATCAATTAGCTCCCTCCCTTCAACTAGTCCTCTCCTCAAGCTCGTCTCAGCAGGCAGCCCCTCCCTGAGCACCCCATCTAAGAGGGCACGTTCCCCTCCAGCTCGGTCTCCTTTATTCTGCTCAGTGTTCTTACCACCTGAGGACTCGCTCGTCTGTTTCTGTGACTGTCTCCCCCACAGTGAGCACCGAGGGCAGGGCCAGGTCACAGAAGTGCTGGGGAACAGTCACCCCGGGACCACCACCACCAGCCTCCCAGAGGCATAAACAATGCTCCTGCCCTTTCCGATGCAGGACCCATTCCCCTGAATTCAAGTCTCAGACACAGGTCTCCAGCTAGAAGCCTACAGAGGGCCAGCCTACCTTCTTATGACACAGCGGGAAAATCTCCCCCAAAAACAGTGTCCAGTGGACAGGATGGTGGGAGGACACCAAGAGTGGACCATCACATCTTCCGCAACAGCTCAGGACAGCCCCCCAAACTCCTAACGTCCCCAAATAACGAACAGCTCAAACAGCCACAGCTTTTCCTCCACTCCTGAGAGGACTCCCACCTGCTGTCAGAGCCCCTGAAGGTTGCAGTGCTCATACACAGCAGATGTGCAAACACCCTCCTCTGACACCAAGGGTCAGCCTTGCATCCAGTGACCAGGGCTCAGGTTCGAGCTCCTCCTCCTCCGGCTCGGACCTTGCCAAGCAGGTTCAAGGCCAGCACCATGCCTCCTGGGCGCTCCGATCTCAGGCAGGTTGCAGCGGCACAAGATGCACATTCCTCCTCCCTCACAGGGTGGCAACCTGGCCCCAGCATCAGGGTCCCATTCCACCCCAACCCCCAAAAGAAGGCCAAGCCATGCAGCAGCCAGTGAAGCTGTCACCTGAGGCACTCCTGTCCTGACCTGGAGGTGGCTCCTCTGTGGCCCAGCACAGAGGGGGCCACAGTCCACCCAACAGCACGACCACTTGTTTATAAACTACCTGCAAAACCCTGTGCCCAAATCCCCACCTCACTGCAGCCGTGCCCGAACCCATATTCCCAAATCCATAAACAGCCCAGGCTGAGAGAACATTCTCCAGAACCTGCTTCTCAGGGGCCAGCACAGGAGCTCTTGTTCCCTGGAGCCCTAGACAATGGCCTCACCAGCAGGTACAAGCCAGAGCCTTGCATCCAGGGGAGGCGGCACCTGGTCACGGGCTCCCAGGGGGACCAAGTTCTTGAAACTTGGCAGTCTATTTCCCCAATGAGTAAAATGGAGGTTAAAATACCCACTTACCTCCAGGATTGCTCTGAGAGCCAAGGTGTTGGGGGATAGTGAGGACAGTTCTAGGTACTCTCACCGTAGCAGCTCTGCTGCAAGCATTTTTGCCACAAACACTTCACTGCATAACTATAATAATTGGCCATAAGGCAATTTTGCCACAAAAAAGACAAAATCATGACAAACAAAAGAGGGACATTAAAAATGAAAACAAGGGCCAGCCCGGTGGCTCAGGTGGTTAGAGCTCCATGCTCCTAACTCCGAAGGCTGCTGGTTCGATTCCCACATGGGCCAGTGGGCTCTCAACCACAAGGCTGCCAGTTTAATTCCTCGAGTCCCCCAAGGGATGCAACTAGCAACGGCAACTGCCCCCTGCAACTAGCAACAGCAACTGGACCTGGAGCTGAGCTGCACCCTCCACAACTAAGACGGAAAGGACAACAACTTGAAGCTGAACAGCACCCTCCACAACTAAGATTGAAAGGACAACAATTTGACTTGGAAAAAAGGCCTGGAAGTACACACTGTTCCCCAATAAAGTCCTGTTCCCTTCCCCAATAAAATCTTTAAAAAAAAAAAAAAAAAAGAAAGAAAACAAAATTAAAAAGACTTTATTGTGAAACATAAAAATTTGAATACCTTCATGGCAATACTGCGCAAATACCTGATTTTATTTTGTGGACTGTACTTAAGCACATGTCTTCGTTCTATGGGAAATGGGGGTCAACATTTTTCTTTCCTCCCAATGTGGTGTGTTTCAAAATAACCAGCTAACTCGTGGGGCAAAGCATCATCATCTGGAAGAAATGCTATTTTAACCACCACTATTATTTAACTATTTTCTCCACTACTTCGTTAATGGAGAAATGAAACCAAACAGACCAAAAAATAAACAAACAAAAAAAACCCCCTGTTAATCGGTTATTTTATTCTTTTTATGGCAAAACTACCTTATGGCCAATTAGTTATGCGGCATAAATGTCTGCAGCAAAGATGCTACGGCGAAAATACTGGACACAATTGAGGACAATCTGGGACGCAGCCTGGAGAGGGTCCTTGGCCTCAAGAGGAGAAGAGAGGGAGCGAGGGCTCCTCAATACCCAGACCACTTCGAGAAGTTATTATAACATACATGTTAGAGCCTTAGCGACTACAGAACGGAATGGAGCTGGGCCATGTGCAGGCCGGGCCTGTTCACCTACAACCTTTCTGCAAGACTACTACCGTATTTCCCCGAAAATAAGACTGGGTGTTATATGAATCTTTGCTCCAAAAGACGCATTAGGGCTTCTTTTCAGGGGATGTCTTATTTTTTCACGTACAACAATCTACATTTATTCATGTACAACAATCTACATTTATTCAAATACAGTCATGTCATTTTCCTCTGGAACATCGTCATAACTCTCCAAACCCCGAATTCCGGCTTAAATTTCTCACGATTCCATTTCCTATAGAACCATTGGCCCCAATCTCTCATGCCCAGCAACAGAGCGCTCCTTAAATGAGCCCTTCTTGTCCATGTAGCCTGCTCGTAATGCACTGGCAACACAGCTGTCAGTGATTTTACCCCATGAAGTCTTCACCCAAGTCACGACCTCTTGCAGGCTAGGCTTCACAAAGTTTCCACACTGATTTCTCTCCATTCTATTTTCAATGCAGTCATTGATTTCCATGTGCAAATGGTCCTTGAATGGCTTGTTTATTGCAATATCAAGAGTCTGGAGATAGGCAGTCATTCCTGCGGGAATCATTATTTGATCTATTCTTCTCTCTGCAAGGAAGTTCTTCATGTCTTTAGCGCAGGTAGTGTTGGCTGAATCCCAGACTAGCAGACCTCTTTGGCCACCTTGCAAAACAAGTGGCAGCATTAAATAGACGCACTTCCTTATAACTGCTTGTGTGCACAGGCTTTTTTGGTTTCAAGAACATTAATGCCTGAAACACGTTCAACCTTATCTTTCTTGCCCTTAGTGATGATTAGAGGCGGGGTTTTCTTTCCACCCATAAGAATTGCCAAAATACAGGTACACATGCACTTTCGTAACCAGTGGAGGGAATGTAGATTGACGAGGCACCCCTCTGATCAACTGTCGTTGATGATCCTTGGGCCATAAACACTGCAGTTTCATCTATAGCAATCATGTTGGAGAGTTGGTATTGAGAAAAGTCGATGCCATCAACAAAGGACTTGAATGCAAGTGCACGTTTAATAACTTCAGTATCTTCCAGCTTTCACAGTGTTGTCGATCTTAGAGACAGTTCATATCGCTGAAGGAAGCCATCCAGCCAGTGTTGTGATGCTTTGAATTCTTCTGGGAATATTTCTAACTGTGGCATCATTGCAAGGGCAAATGCTTGAATATCAGCCCTGCGCACAACCAAAGCCTTTGCTCTCCTGTCAGCAATCCTTTCACAGATGATGTCTTCCAGCTCAGGAAATAATGGTTGCCCACCTGAGACACACTTGCGCTTCTTAGCATTTCCCTCATCCACCTGTTGACTGAGGTTACTACTATACTCTGCTTGCCATTTTCGGACCATTCGGAGAAAGCCGTAAGATTCTTTGCAGAAAGCTGTAAGATTCTTGCCCCGGGAGTCCTCCATGATTCTTTTCTTGTACTCAACGGAATAGCTCTTTCTTTTTGCACTCATCTTGCCTGGGGGTCAAAATATTATTCCCTTTAAATCTACCATTCAATCAAGTGTTAACTGAAGACTTACGAGATAGGAGTGGCAACAAAAATGATGACAGTTAAGAATGCTGGTCCACACAAAAATGACGAAAAATCACAGGCACCAAAATTCAGAAAACGTTTATTTCACACGATTGCATTAAGTATGTCCATTACAACACATGACGTATTGAATTATGAAGATTCATATTATCCACAACCACATCTGTTCATTATCAAGTGCATATGTTATTTGTGCGTTGTGTCTACTCCGATTGGTCATTCGGCAATAAGTCTCGAGTTCATCTGTTTATATAGGTGTTTACCTCTCATCCAAAGGCGCCCACTTGGGTATTTACAAATACTTAATTATAATTTATATTATCATTTAAGTATTAATATCAATAATATTAATCATATTTAATTTATACCAATATTTTATAATTCAATACGTCCGTGTGTGTTGCAACAGACGTACTAAATGTGTCCATCTGGCTGACGATCTTAATTGGGACTTATTTTTGGGGTAGGGCTTATATTATGAGCATCCTGAAAAATCATGCTAGGGCTTATTTTCTGGTTAGGGCTTATTTTCTGGTTAGGTCTTATTTTCAGGGAAATACGGTAACACACACACACACACACACACACACACACACACACACACACACAATCTGACTTACCTATGGCCTCTGATGCCACAAGAAGACCTAAACTGGGCAGGAACTCTCTAGTTACCACATCTTTGTTCACTGTTTTCTCTGCCCTAGCAGAGGGTTGATGGCTGAGCAGCTGAAGCAGATGCCAGAGGGCCTGCAGGGCAGGGTCTCCCCTCTGGGGCTTTCCCGACCCCCCTCTCCCATCTTCAATCACCTCTCTGACTGGTCTTCCCACTTCCTCTAGGGCCCTTCTTCCCGCGATCTCTGTAAGCTTACACACTCCCACAGGGGGTGAAAGGGTGGGCAGAGGTCACCCCATTGCACCGAGACTGTTCACCTGAGCTGTCCGTCCACACTCCCCCTGCCCCAGGCCAGCTCTGCCAGTCTATACACAGCCATCAACCCCTCATCCCTCCCACCTGTCCCATCAGACCCAGGAGCAGCACAGCGGTAACAACTAAGAGGCCAGATGCTGAGGACAGAGCGCTTGGGGCTGCACCCCAGCTCTCCAAGGCGGGCCAGCTTACCTGAGGCGTGAAGTCAGGCTCCACGGAGTCTCCCTGCCTCTAGGACCGTCCCCTCCAATCCCCTCTGTGTTATCACAGTGGCTCACCTAACACACACCGGTGCTCCGCTTATTTCCATTTTGACCTTTCAATGATGGTTCACTACCCTCAGTCTACCTTTCTGTAACACTTTACATTTCTCATAAGTTAAAAAATAACTTCTAGTGTCTCCCTAACATCTGTAAAAAGAATTTAATAACAGTTCCACGATGCATGGTTAACAAAAGATCTAGCTGGGCACAAACGCCACTTATTCAGCATGTCACTCCAGCTTAGATAGTTCTGAAACTTCCCAGAGGGCTCATTCAGGGACATGCCTAATGCATTTCAGAACAGAGGAGTGACTCTTGAACCACAATTCAAGGTGATGTGAAAATGTAGAAGATGGGGAAAGGTCCACGGACCAGGGCATGCATGGTCATCAGGCATGACCCCGACTGAAAGACAAAAGAGGGGCACCCCAGGCTCAGTCACCAGAGGTACAAGAGGCACTGCCCCTTTGGATTTCCAAGAGAACACAGAGAGTGACCCCTCACCCCACAACCTCCCACACCCCCAAGTCCTGTCGGACCCCCGAGCCCAGGAGCAGTGTGCCTACCTGCGAGCGCTTGCTGGACCCTGCTGGGCTTCGGCATGTGCACGGCCACAGTGGTGGGGACGCTCCCAGGGCTGCTCATGGGACCGCTGGGGAGGGAGGCACTTGGAGAAAAGAGAGAACAAAGCTTAGTGTTTGGAGCTGACTTAGCAGAAACGGGAGCTGGAGAAACACCGGGTTAGGGATACACTGGTGTTGCTGAGACCCCTTCACGGTTTCACTTTCCACAGCTGCTTCTGTGGAGTGAGAGCTTCTGCTTTTTTCTTTCTTTTTTTAATTAAAGATCCTGATGAAGAGTATCTGGAAAGAGGAGCAAAGAAATCTGAATTTCACCACTCTCAGATCCAAACTAACCTACAGAATCTGAATACTTAAGATGTTAAGCTCAGAGCCCAGCCCACCATCACTTTCTCTGCCAAAATCAGGTGACGAGAGCCAGGCAGCGGACAGGAGGGACTGGCAGGCAGGGGCTGCTGGAGTACGGGGTCTCATCTTTTTACACGGTATTAAGAATGAAGCTTTAACTGTCAAAAAATGTTTTCCTGGGCAATCCAGAGACTCTGATGACAAAGTATTCTGAGCTCACCAGCTCCATCAAAATGAAAGCTTTATGGTGGCTGTAGAGGGGAACAGGGCAGAAACCACTGCAACAAGTGATTACATTGCCAGTAATATGACCAATCAGTATCAGAAGCCCTAAGAAATGACGCTCTGAGGATACATCCTTTTTGTGGTTCCTGCCAAGACTGCATAACCTCAGTCCAAATCATGAGAAAACATCTCACAAACCCAAATTAAGGGACATCTGACAAAGTAACTCACGAAAGTGTTAGGTTATGGCAGATGAAGAAAGACCCAGGAACTGTCACAGACAGGACGAGGAGAATTAACAACTGGATGCAAAGTGGGGTCCCAGAGGATCCTGGGACAGAATGAGAACAGTGATGGAAAATCTGGTGAAAACCAAAGCCTTTTAGTTTAGTTAATTGTACTGCACCAACGGTAATTCTCTGGTTCTGGAAACTGTACTATGGTTATGAAAGACACTAATATGAGAAGTACAGGAGATACGGAAACTCTCTGTACTATTTTTGTAACTTTTCTGTAAATCTAAAATTGTTCTAAATAAAGAAAAAAAAAATTTTTTTTTAAATGAAGGTCTCGCTTCTCACAGTGATTACGTTCAAATCACTCATTTGGCTTTAGGCCACATTTTTCAATAATAATAAACCCAAGTCATTATGGTTGGGGGGAGCCCTGAACTGGAGAACACAGGTGCAGACCGCCCGAGATGGCTGCCAGCTCGCTCCTCCCCTCCCGATTCCAGAGTCCTCCTGTGTTAAAGGTGATGACACACAGGAAGTTATAAAACCCTTCTGCGCAGTCCCTGCACTGAAGCTCCCCAAGGACAGGGCCTGGGCACATCCATCTCTGTTCTGCTGGGCCCAGCCAGGAGCCAGGAACTGGGAAGGTGCTCACAAATTGATGGACGGCTCCAGTCTACTGTGCTACCCGCACAGCTGCCAGCACTTCCAGAAGCCAATGCTTCCAGAAGCTGCCCCAGATCCTTCCTCACCACCAGCCATGGGTCACAGATCCTGCTGGTGGCAACTACAGGGAGCTAGCTGGTCCTGCTCCAAACCAGAAAACCTCACACTCAGCTGGTGCTGAAAGCCATTGGGGTCTCACACAGGGTCTGGCGCACAGCAGGTGCTCCGGGATTTGTCTGAGAGAAGAAAGGGGTTGTTTTCGTTTCTGGATTGTTTTCCCCAAACAGAACAGCCTATGCGGCCATGCTACTCAATTAGCAGCTTCTGGCCCTCATCCACTCTCAACCCTAAGGAAACGATGGAACTGAGTCTAGAGTGCGCTGATTCTGCAATGTTAGAAGGGCTGGGCTAAGGTGTTGGCCCACTAAACTCTGTTTAATTTGGAACAAGCTCCAACCCTACCCCACTTTCTGAGCCTCTTCCTCCATTTTTTTTTTTTTTTTTTTACAGGAAAGTAGATAGTCTCTGATGGTCTTTGCAATTCTCAGGTTTTATAAGTAAAGGAATTTGAGAAGATACAGCTCTTCCAGGCATCTTTCATCTCCCAAGCCAACTTTCCAGGGAACACTGAGCTTGAGCCCTTAGCTAGGAAGCCGGAAGGCAGAAGCTTGGCTCTACAATAGCTCAGAAGTAGTGGGCTTCTCAGTGGGCTCAGCACCACTGGCCCAGACGGGCTCCAGAAGTGGGGTCTTCCTTCACCAGGAGAGGCACCTATCTGAGGGAGAAGGCCTAGTTTCACGTCTCACCCCCAAGAATTAGAGCAAAAAAGACATGCAGTGAGGCTTCCAGTGGGCAGCTTCCAGGAACCAGGAACCAGGAACCAGGAACCGTGACTGGTTCTATTTGCATAGGGAACTCCTGGTATGACCACTTCCCCTACGACACATCCCAGCTCCTACCCACGTTTCCCTGCAGTGATCAGAGGGAATGAAGCAGAAAAAGGTGCATCCCAAGATGTGTGCCCAAGATGGGGCTTCTCAGAGGCGGACAGAACCCTGGAGATCACAGGTCCCCTCCACCCTCCTCAGAGCTCAGACGAGCAGAATGTTCCCGATGTGACAGGGCACCATTTGCTCTGTGAAGTGCCCTTCTGAGAATTTCCTCAGTCACTGCCTCAGGCCTCCCTCCCTAACTCCTCGGTTCCTGGGTCTACCTACTAGGCCCTACCTGGCCTTCCTTCTAGGACCATCTCCAGGAGCTTCCGGATGGAGCTGATAACATGAGACATAAGGACTTCTAGTCTTCTACACAGACAGGATTTGACAGACTCAGGCAAGAGGCAGAGCTAGGAGGCTGCAGACTAAGGAACTGCAAGCTCCCTACAGGCCAGCAAGCCAGTGCCAACTGGGGGGCCTCCGACAACTTGGTCAGTACAAGGAGCATCAGATGTGGAGTCTGGGCACCCCACTTCCAGTGCCTGCTCCAGCTTAAAGTTGCGTGCCCTCGGGCCTGTCGAGTCCCCTGACAGCCTCAATTTCTCTATCTGTAAGATGAGAGTAATCCCAAAAGGCCCCAGGGCCATTGTGAGGCTACCATTATTCGCAGAAATGTCCATTGTTCCCCAGGCCTCAAAGGAACAAAGGGGATACAGGAAAGCTGAAGGGCCGCCAGGCAACTTCCTTAAGGGCCACACAAAACCCTGAAACCCACAGTAGTATCAGAGCAAAAGCAAACTTCAGAAACTGGCCAGCCCAACTCCAGAGCTGGAAAGGGAACAGCGCTGACCCAGAGGCCTGCAGTGCGTTAGGTGGAAGGCCAAGTGGGACCCAGGACTCCAAGTCAAGCAAGCCTCAAGAGCCTCGCTGACAGCAGGAGGGAGTGGGGTGCCTTTAGAGGGAGAACAGCAGTGAGAACAGAGCAAATGAAAGCGAACCAGAGAGCCATTCTCTAGGGCCACTGAGTGCAGGGACAAAGCACGATGCGGCTGAGCCGCAGCAGAGCTGCAACAGACAGACTGCTGGTCATAATCACCGTCGCAAGTCATTAAAATGCTCGACAAGCCGGCACACCCTCTATTAAAGAAGACAAGTGTGCGTGACACATTTTGGAAAGTTTTCCACCCAACATCATTAAAACACAAGTTTTTGTGCTTAAAGGGATAAACTTCAGCTACCAGGAAATTTACTTAAATCCAGCAGCTCAGTGACAAAGGATGCACCTTCTCCATGTATTACTGCCTGCTCAAAAAGCCTCCCGGGGCACAAGGAAGTCAGCCAGCCAAGGTTTCACCTGCATTAAGCAAGAAGTGATTTGAAACCACATGGCTTCCACAAATTTTGATTTTACTCTCCCATGTGTTCTACACGTGCCGGCTCTCAGGCTTCCCCAGCCCTTGGCGGTGCCCGCCGTGCGGCCTTCTCTCCTCCACACACGGTAACTTGCACCTGACGCTGCTGGCATCGTCTAGCCTCGGAACCACACCACAGCCCCTAGGGGAGACCAAGCTGCCAAGTGTTTTTAATCTTCCCAGCCCCGCTGGGTTTAAAAGGGCAGCCATTTACTCAGCCCCCCTCTGGCTCTACAACACCCATTAGAGAAGGGTTAACTGAAGAGGCCCCGCGACAATTTACATACAGGAAAACCTTGTTTTTCAAAGCTGGGATAGGCTCATGCAAGTGAAGTGCACCCTGCCCAGCTCCCCAAGAGCTGCAGGAGATGAAGATGAACATCCACTTTAGGAGGCAAGTCCCTTTGAGGCTGTTTCAACTCACAGAGCCGGCTGGCCTGGTTCCCTCCTGGCTTACAACGCAGGGCACGCAGCAGTATGTGTGGCCCAGCAGCAAAGGTAAGCCCGTCTGGCCCAGCTGCTTTCCTTCAGTAACTTGCCTGGCCTGTACCAGTAGGGCCCAGAACAAGTCTCGGCCCTCAGGCTGGGGAGGGGACACCAACGGGAGCCCCACACTGGGAGAAAGCAACCAAGCCTATTAAGTCACGTGGCTTAATCCCAGAACCCCAGCTCTAGAACCATCTAGAAATTTGCCTCAAAATAATTTTAAGAACTTAAGAACCCCAGAAGGCTGGGCAATGCCGACCTAGTAGCTCTGGCCCTGCTGATAATCGTTCTGGGCTGGCAGACCCAGCACGCTTTTCTCTAAGTCTGCCCCCACCAGGCACTGGGCAGGACTGGGCGAGCACACAGTCCGGCTTGCTTATTTCTATGTCAAGGGCCACAGAGAAGGCGCCCATTCCCAGAAGGCTCTCAGATCCACACGCCCCAACTCCAGGGAGGTGCCCCGAGCCACCGGGACCCATCTCTCCTCTGCCAGTCCCTCCGCTCTTCCCTCGGGATGCCGTCTGCCTTCCTCTCCCTCCACCTTTTTGAGAGCTTTGAGAACTCCATGTGTCCCACACGGCCGCTCTGGGGCCTGGGTTTAATCCCAGCTCTGCACTTGGCGGCTGTGCTGCCAATCTCATCAGCCAGCCTCAGTGTGTTTACCCGTAAGCTCCTCAGCTTACCTGTAACTACCTCACCCGTAAGCACCACACCCCATATGGCCGTTACGAGGAGTAATGCAATCACTCACATAGCCTGCTCAACGGGGCGGCTAGAACGTGTGCTCAGCGAATGGCATTTGTCACTGTGTCTTATCAAAGCTGGCAGGGTCCTCTGAAACCTAGCTTGGAAAAATGCGAGAGGCCCAAGAAGCTGCTGAGGTCTCGGCCACACTAGGACATCAGCCCTCATCGTGGTCAAGGCCGGGCTGGGTGAGCAAGGCAGCACAGAGATGCTGACTGGCTGAGTCAGTGCCAGTCAGCAAGATGCTGACCCCTGGGAGGCAGGGCAGCCATGGGCCCGCACCTCCAGTCACCACCTGCCCAGGTCACCCTCTTTCAGAAATCAGCCCCCGTCCCACTACCACTCTGAATTCTCAAAATGGTCTCCAAACCCAATACTGAGTAATGATCAACGACGAGGCCCTCACCAGCGACAGGTCTCCGAGCACCCCGGGAACACCCCCACAGGGCCACTCAAGGCCTTGGCTCACTCTGAAGTGCCACCTGGTCTGAACAGGGCCCCTCTCCTCACCTTTCTCCAGGTGCAGAGAGCTCTGTTGGACGCCGGACTGCATCAGCATCGGAGCCGTCCTGTCACCTGTTGCTCCCACCCCCACACTCAACACTTTGCTCTCCCCTCAACCAGCGTTTAAGCATCAAAACTGAGCTCGCAGCCTTCCTTGGACAAGACTGTGGGCTTAGGGAGGGGACTGAACCTTCCCTGTCTGTGTCCTCCGTGCCTGGCACACAGGAGTCAGTGAAATGTCTCAGGCACATGGCACCAGCTACGTGGCACACAGGCACAGCCGGAAGGTGGTTCACTGCTCTACACAGAGGGCCCGATTCTCCCGTGTGAACAGCGACAACTGGTTTTAACCCACGTGGCAACTAGCAGCACTCACGTCCCAGAGGGCAGGTGGGCTCTGCGGGAGGCAAGGCTGTGGGCGGCTGTGGCACCACATGGGACACGCAAAGGAGACAATGACATAGCAGGGACAACCAAGGAAGCAGGTGCCAGGTTTACAGGCATTGGGGTGAGTCTCCCCAACTAAGTAAAAGCAAAACCCAAGCCTGCTGACAAGGCCCCCAGAGGGACACAGCGACCCCCAGTAACACAAGATACCTGGCTCCACTGGCAGTGGATGGTCCTGGGGGCTGGTGCTGTGGTCCCAGGTGGGGGAGGCTGAAGCAGTAAAGGGGCTGGCTCCCCAGGGAGGGCGGCGCCCCACCCCAGGGGTTGGTGGTGTTCAGCCTGGGCGCAGACCTAGCCCCAGAGAGTGAGGGCTTGTTGTATGGGGCAAAGGCCTGGTGTGCCCCAAAGACAATGGCGGTCCTGTTGGGGGGCTGGGGGACAGGGTATGCAGGGAGGCTGGTCATGGAGTGGCGGTAGCGGCCTGACACGGGGCCAGTTCCGCCGCCGCTGAGGCACTGATGGCAAGAGCAGGCGACTCCCGTGTGGCCCGGCGGAGCAATGACGGTGGTCACCGGGTAAGGGGGTCCTGCTTGGCGCCGCACGCTACGGCAGAAAAGCGAAGTCTTGTTGGTCTGCACGTGGGTGGCATAGTTGACGGTGTAGTTGTAGCCCAGGGGTGCCAAGTCCACGAGCTGGTTGCCCCTGGCCACCTGCTGCTCCAGATGGTCACAGACGCTGGCTTCGTAGGCTGTCCAGGAGCCATCGTCACTCAGCCACTCCCACACGATGCCCTGGCCGGGGGCTGAATGCTGGGGGAACAGGTGTCTCCGCACGGCCCGCATGGTGCCTGTTTCATAAGGAGCGTCACACAGTATTGGTTAGCCTGCTGACACCCCCGAAACAAAGGGATTTGAAACATTATTTTTTCTACAACCAAAATAAACTGGTATGATCTCAGTGTATTTACAGGGTCATGGTGCCATCTGCCCTAAAGGATGGCATTGGTTATTCTTGCCAAATCAGGGGTAAAAGATAGAGCGCTCTCTTTAGGGAAAGGAACTGTGGCCCAAAGGGACCAAGTGGCAGCGGGGCATCTGTGATCTTGGGCTGGGAAGTGATGGCAGCTTAGGTCAAAGGACAGCTGTGGCTCAGACTCAATGAGGCTTTTAAAGATAACATTTCTAACGATGAAACCTATATAGCCTCACTTGAAAAACTGCAAACAAAAAAGTATCAAGAAAATTAAATCATCCATAATCCAACCACCAAGAGAAAAAGCACACAATTCATATTACATTGCATTTCTTCCCATCTAGTCTTCTAGGCTCGTACATTCAGGGAACTGACAATCATACTGAAAATTTTTCCTGCTATTTTCATGTATTAAGCCATAAGTATTTCTTATGTCTCTAAAACTTTGTAAAACTCATTACTAATTGTTACATAATTCTCTTACATGGATGTACCACTCACTCCCTTTGACTTCTCAAGTAGCAACTATTGGGTAACACCCTGTGGTTAGCTTATATTCTTAATAAAATCAAAGCTGAAGATTAAGTAGAAAAAAAATCAGTTTGGGCGGTGATTCCAATCGCACTTGCCAGAAGATGATCACTGCAGTTACCTTCCACCCGGTCTCCACAACAGCCACAGGGAAACACTTAACCCCAGATCAGATTATGTCACTTCTGGGCCCCAATCAGTCCACAGCTCCCTCTTTCAGAATAAAAGCAGTGGCTTTACGGGACTGCAAAGCTCTGCACACTCCGCCCCCTCCCTCCTACCCCCCCTTCAGGCCTGTCTCATCCCTTGCCAGTGCCACCTAAGCTCGAACTTCCAATCAACTTCTCCCAACACTTGACATTTCCACCCCCTGGTTAACACTTCCTGCTGTCTAACACAATAACAATTTACACACTATTTATCTTGTTTGCTGCCTTTCTCAGTTGCTTGCAAACGTCATGAAGGCAGGGACTTTTATCTGTATCCAACTGATTGGAAGCCTTACTCCTTACTCACTGCTACAGGGATCAAAACATGGCTTCTCAGGCTAGGCACAAGTGACATTCTGAGCCCAAGATTCTTTGTCACGGGGCTGGTCCTGCGCGTTATAGGACGCTTAGCAGCATCCCTGGCTTCCACCCACCAGATGCCAGTAGCACCCTGCCCCACAGTCGTGACAATCAAAAACGTCACCAGACACGGTCCAATGTCCTAGAGGACAAAACCCCGTGCATTAGAGGTTCAGGGCACAGCTCTGGGAGGAAGTTAGTGGCCCCATTCTCAGTAGTACTGGTCAAAACATACAGAAACACGAAACGTGAGTGCACAGGGAGTGAGGCAACCTCCCCAGGTCCCACAGCTATGGCACGCTGGAGCCAGAACGCATGTCTGGGCCCCGTTAACGAGCGTGGCACACCGCCTCCGTGCCAGCTGCCTGCCAGCGCGAGCCTCACACCTCTGCAGGTGAGGGCAGGCATTCCTGGTGTGGGAGCCGGGGGTTGGGGGTGGGGCGGCAGCGCTAGGAGGGCCCCTGCACTGTGCTCCCACGGCCCCTCTAGATGACCAGCAGGTCCTCCAGTAACGAATAACATCGTTTCATTCAAATATTGATGAAATGCCGGAGGAACTGAACTCTTGTTTCTATCTATGAACCTGTGGTAAAATGGGTTTCATTATATGTCATTTCACTTCAAGTCACAGAACCTATGGACGACGTTACATGAGGACTTTCTGTACATCTCACATTTGTGGTACCTGCTATCACGCAGCACCAGCCCTCCCAACCACGTGCATTTCAGGGGCACGCCTGAGCTCTGAGCGTCAGTTTTATAACCCCAACACCTAGCAGGGTGCCCAGCCCTCAGCAGGCGCTCAGACTGGTACCAGAGGCAGAATGTGTCTTACCAGTGTCCTGGCGGAACTGAGTCCAGCTGGGGAGGTCAATGATGTACGGGGCCAGCGAGGGGTCGGCCTGGCCCAAGGGGATGCTGTGCGCCAGGCTCCCGAGCCCGAAGCGCTGGCCCTTCTGCTGCACAAACTGCTGCTCAATGTAGCTACAGACAGCGGCGCTGTAGGGATGCCAGATGCCCAGCCCGTCCTGCCATTCCCACACGGCCACGGCCACGGCCACAGGGCTGGTGTACGCCTGAGCCAGGGAAGGGCTTGGGGCCATGGCCATCTTCCCCAGGACTCCCTCTGCTTTCCCAAATGGCTTCAGACCCCTCTGGGCTGCAGTCTCCGGTTCATTGCCCAGTGCTTCCAGCAGCTCTGTGAACAGGACAAACGAGCAGTTATCGATGTACAAAGTGGCCCTGCCAGAGTCAGCCTCAGTGCAAGGAAAAGAATTCTCCCTTTCCACAGTCACTTTTCCCCCCTAATACCTTAAGGGCAGCGTGAATCAAATACCTGATCCCGTCTCTTTGCTCAGACGGCCAGGAAGAGTCAATCAAGCAGTCTACCTACCGCTGCAAATGTTCAGCAAGACACAGTGGAGTGAGTTCTGGGTGCTCAGCATTGGCCCAGCTTCGGCCCTTTCCCCAGTAATCTCCCTCTGGCCCACTACTAAATGTATCCTTTTCTACTGGATGTATTTTTGTTTGTTTGTTTGTTTCTAATTAAAGTTTATCAGGGTGACAATGGTTAGTCAAATTACACAGGGTTCAGGTACAATTCTGTAATACATCATCATCTATATCTCACACTGTGTGTTCACCACCCGGAGTCAGGTTTTGTCCTCTAGGACCATGTATGTGACACACTGTATCAAGTTTATGAGTCACTCCAAATCTCTTGTAGACACCATGACCTCTTACATTTGCGTGACAAGTCTGTCGTTTCCAAAGCCAGTTTGTGAGACCCAAACAAACTACCTGTTACAGATGGGAGAAAACTATCTCAGAAAGGAGCAGGGCTCAAAGGTCCCCAGAGGCTCCATGGCAGAGCAGAGCTGGGCCTCGCAGCACGGGTCCCACTCCACCTGGGTCTCCAGACGCAGTCCCCAGAAGGCACCATGAACCTAGCAGGACGTCTCCAATAAAGATTAAAATCTCCTGACTGCTGATACTGGCCTCCCTGCACCCCACTCCCTCCCGGTGCCTGCGCCTCTGCCCAGCGGTCAGGTCCGCAGAGCTGCCACCCATCACTCAAGACACTCTCCTTCCAGTCGCTCTGACCCGTCCTCTTCCCTCCACACTCTCCTCATCCCTCAGGCCCGGCCTGGCATTCAGGGAGGCTTCCCTGGCCCCCAGCACACGAGCTTCTCCTGTGCAGCACCACCCAGAGCTCTACGCACACACACATACGGGTGCGAGGACGTCTGTGCCTTTCTGCCCCCACTCCCACCCTAGTGAGCAACCCAGGGAGTCTGCCCCGGCCACAGCCGTGTCGCCAGCCTAGGCCTGGTCACGTGGTCTTAAACACGTCAGTACAAAACACGGCTGAGTGGATGCAGACACTGATTCTATGCACCTGCAGCTGTGCGCAGGAACAAGGAAGTCTGTGAATGCACCGTATCCTGGCGGTCCCCAGGGCGCCAGCTCCTAGAGTGCAACAGGTACAGGACCAACATTTAATGACAAACACCAAATGGGCTTGTTTCACTGAAGCCTAATGGACTGACATGATAGTACTTCTCCCACCTTATGGACAAGAAACCAAAGCTCGAAGCGGTCAAGGTCTTATTGAAGGTCACACTCACACTGCTAAGTGGCAGCACAGAGAGCAAACGCAGATAGATCGGCTTTGACACCCCAGCCTGAACTCTACACCTTGGGCTCCACTCACAAGCCCCGCTTAGAAAGGGCGAAGGAAGAGAGAGGAACCCACATCTCAAGCCCTCTTACCGCACGCTCATGCAGGCTGGTGCCAACAGGGTTCCCAGTCATACCATCTGCTCTGATTCCCACACAACCCACTGAAGTACAGACATCAAAGTTTATCCCCATTTTGCAGATGAGAAAACTGAGGCCCAGGTGGCAGCAGTGACTAATTTGCTTACGCGGCTAGTCATAAGGCCGGGAGTCTGGGCTTTCACTGCTATCCCTAACATTGCACTATACCATCAAGATCTCAATAAAAAGGCCCAGACCACCACCCTCCAAGGAAGGCAGAGCTGGAGCATGACATGAAAAGGAACAGTCGTGGGCTCTGCCGTCAACTCTATTCACTGTGTCATCCTGATGAAGGTTCCTAAGCTCTCCAAGTTCACTTTCTTCCATTGGAAGTGGAGATGCCAACATCTATTCTAAGTGCTTTCCATGGGGATCAAAGCATAGACGTGTACAGAGCACCCAGCAAAGCACCAGGCACACAGCTGCTATCAGCAGATCTTGGCCTCCCTCCTTTCCCTGGGCCTCTCAACCCCAGTACCTCCCCACCCTGCAAGTGGGGGTGAGGAGTGGCAGCCTAGGGCAGCACTGAGACGCACAGCATGAAAATGCAGGCGATGAGTCAATCCTGAAATAACTGAGCACACCTGTGGGTGCCAGGGCTGCCACCGAGCTGCCAACTGCTCCAATAAAAGTGTATCCCACTCTGGAGGACTAGACCTGGGATGCCCTCGGGCTGCCTGGCTGGTTTATTAGCTCAGGGCCTGTAATTAGGAGTCTCTGGAACCACATCCTGGTACAAATCACAGGCCTGGGTTCAGAGCCAATTACTCCTGAGTCTGGACTTTCCTCCTGGCACCGCCTGGCAGGAATCACTCATCTCTCAGGCGACAGAAGCCTCCCATGTATCACCACACCTAGTATGTTCCAGCATGTCCACACATCCCCTGATGAACCAACTCGCAGAACTCTGCCAAACATCCTGAGAAATACAGTTGAGAACTTGAGCTAAAGCTTTTCATGAACGTGTTCAGCCTCCACAGACCGAGGCCCACCATGGTTCCGGCCGTGTCTGCGTACTGGAGACCCAGAGAGGAAGCAGTCATGGTACAGCCCCTCCAGGCCGGCCGCTGTCCCCACTCAGACCAAGGGCTCCAGCTTATGTCCAGCCACGTCAAATTCTACCAAGTGCCAGACATTCAGAGCCATTTCCCACCTCCCAGCCACGGATCCTGTGGTGCATGTGTCTAGACTCCCCTCTTCTCTCCACCTACGCCCCCCACAGAGCATGTCCATCTTTCCAGACTTGGCCACAGCAGCCCGCTCCTGAGCCCTCCTACCCACACCCTCACCAGACAGTGCGGACTCCACCCTCCTGAGCCACTTATCTTTGGTTTCAGCGTCTACCCCCCACTGGAACAGGAACTCCCTGAGGACAGAGCTACAGCTGACCCAAAGCTGGGGCTGCAGCTCTTCAGGGCCCAACAGCCAAAAGGGTGTGAAACACCAGAGGATGAGAGAGGAGAACGTTCTACTCCAGGGGCAGGGTGTCTGAGGCACTGCCCAGAAATGCCCACTGCCATTCCAGGGGGACACAGCAAGTATGCGCAGACAGCAGCTATTAACGCACCTCTTCCCTACAATGACCTATGCCATCCGGAAACTGCAGCTCAAAAACCTAATTTGTGTCAGCTCCTCATGACAAGAGCTACTTAGTATTTTTAATTATGAAAATTATTATTATTATAATTGGCCATGGAAACAAGCCTCAATCTGGAAGCAACCTAAACACCTTACAATAATGGAATTCTTAAATCCATTTATGGTACATCCTAATGATGGAACTATGAGTCCTGAAAAGGATATACAAAAGGCCTACAGACAGACCTAAGGCTCACGACTGATCAAAAATAAAGGATATATAACTGCACACACTATGCTCTCAGGCAGGTATGCCATTTACTGAGCACCTACTTACTGTCAATGAGGGAACTGAAGCCAAAAGAAATTAAGAACTTACCCAAGTCAGGTGGCCAGTCTGTGATACTATAAAACCTATGTTCTTTCAATCTTATATAAAATAATTTTTAAAAGGCCAGAAGGAAACACTCTGAAATGTTAATAGGGGTGATGTAATTATAGGGTGGTTGTTGTTTTTTACCTCTTTCTGCACTTGCGAATGTCCTACGATGGTCATATTACCTTTTACGATCAACGTTATTTATTTCTCCCTTTCTTCCGCCTCCCCCCGCCCCACTCCGCTCTCACCGGCGGTTCACGCTGGCCACGGGCTGCTTGTGGCAGCTCATGGCAGCCCACGGCAGCCCAGCTCCAGGGAGAACCATTGTTCACAATCTTAGCTGTAGAGGGCGCAGCTCACTGGCCCATGTGGGAATCAAACCAGCGACCTCCGCGTTAGGAGCACAGCGCTCCAACCACCTGAGCCACTGGGCCAGCCCATAATTTTTTTTTTTAAATATCAACAACTTTGACCACAAAGAACCCATCCTGCTTTCATTTGCATTCTCTTGTCAGACTGAACTGCAAAGCCCTGTCTACAGCACTGTGGCTTGGAGGCACAGAGGAACCTGCCATTCTACCAGAAAGGCGTGTTCATACAAAAGAAACAGGTACCGTGTCTAAGAGGTTTTCTATTCCCAGAGGATTTAGAAAAGCTTTAGAACAAGACCTGAGGTGGCACAAGAATTTGAGTGAAAATTATCCTGCCTGATCGTGTGCCTTCCGGTGGGAGAACCATACAAACAGATCCCACCACAGTGGGAAGAAGGCCCCAGGTGTGGTTTTTAAACTGGTGTTCAGACTGAGTGACTGTCAACTTGCCAACACGTGAGGGAGGACCCCATTTCATCCCTTCAAAGCCCACCAAAACACATGACAGCTTGGCCCGCCCCTGAGCCTGGCAGTTCAGCCTTCAGTCCACGCCACTGGCAGCATCTGGCCCGCCCCTGCTGTCCTGAGTGGACATGAAGACAACCTCTCAGACCCCTCTTCTTGGCTCACACTCTGCTCCATTCAGTCTCCCATTCGCTCAGTCACCGTGCGACAGTCACCTCCCCTTCTCTAGGCTCTCCTACTCAGGTGGTTGGACGGCTTTTCCAGCCTTTTATAGGCAGCAGAACCCTTTTCCAAACGTGACCATACGCCACCTGTCAATATGTAAAACACAGAAATGTGAAGTGCTCTGTTTGACACAGAAGTAGCCTCCATTCCTATTTCCCAGAGGCCCAGGAAGCTCTTTTGCAGAACAGAAGAGTTCTGAGGAGCACAGACTGCAAACCAGTGAGACCAGGTGACTTAAGTCTTATTTCCTAAGCTGCCTCACTTTGGGGCCCTTTCCAAGAAGCATGGCCTGAAACTCCACACCCCACCAGCTGACAGTGAGCATGACCTGTTAAGTAGAGCATGACCTTCAAAGACTTCTTATAATACAGCTTGCCACCGGGCACTGTGAGGGAGCCTTCCCACAGACCCGGAAGGTCACGTCCTGCACACAAATGCATCAAAGAAATGTTCTACTTCACTAGAAATGTTGCTTTTAATACACATTTAAAACAGTGGAATATTACCTTATGCCTATCAAAGTAGTAAAAATAACTTAATTTCAGTACTCAGTGCTGGCAATAATACACTGAGACCTCACACAGCTGGGAAGGATAAAACTTTTCCAACATGCAGTGGGTCATATGCGTCAGGAGGTTTAAAATGTTCACTTGTTTTGATCCAATAATTAAGAATCTAACTAAGGAGATTATAGAAAAACTTCAATGTAAAGATATTCACCACCGCACCATTTTAAGTAGGTAAAAGAGAAGCATAAAGAAAACTCAATAGAAATGGACCAAAGTGTTAACAATGGCTGCCTTTGAATAGAGAAACTATAGGAGACCTTTTGTTCAACTGACTTACATATCTGAACTTTTCACATTTTCTAAAGTGAGAAAGTATAACTTCTGTTATCAGAAACAAATCTCTTTAAGATGCCCAATACTTCTAAGAGATCATACACATAAACCAAACCACCACTACCGTTACTTACCATCATTACTTTAAATGGCTGCTACTATCCCAGTGGGGTTTCACTAATAACAGGCCTTGTCAAAGAACCATGGCACCTCCTGGTTATCAAAAGACATCCCCGTATCCCTGAGTTCCAAAAAAATGCATAAAGCAGATCATCCGGGTACCTAACTGTTCTAATAGGTGTACAATGCAAGATGGGACTTCTGTCTTGAAAAGAGACAGCTCCGGCCAGTGCCTCCGAGAACTTACGAGGTTTCTGACAGACACAAGGAAACTAACACAGGACTTGTTCCTTGCACACTGGGCCGCTGAGAAGGGAAGTGACAGCTCCTGTTCTGGCTGGTGTCGGCCTTGAGCCTTCCAGGGAAAGGCTGGAGCAGAACCTTCCAAAAAGGGCTCAGAAAGCCCGGGGTGGCCAGGGGCAGGCCCCAGCAACCTACAATTCCCTTCGGGGCGAGCTCCTCCACCAGCACCTAGAAACTGCTGCTCCTTCTCTGTCCGGAGCAACCTGACCACCTGCAGTAATAACAGCAATGACTGCCAACCAAGAGCTTACTACACACCAGGCCCTGTGCTAACTACCTTCTAAGTGTCATTTAAGCCTCACAATCCTGGGGGCAAGTACATATTATATCTATTTCATACACAAGAAAAGTGAGGCAAAAGAAGATACGCAACCTGCCCAAGAATACGCAGGAATAAGTAAAACCAAATCTGTTTCCAGAGTCCATCAAGACAGGAGAGATAAACTGACGCTGGACAAATAGGCCTGCCAGATGTGTTTTCCTTGGCCTACAGTTTTCCATGCTTTTTGTTTTTTAATTGAGCTGATGTTTAAAAATTGGAATATTCACCATTTTTTTAAAAATCCCTATTTCCAGCTTCTTGAAAACCAGCTAAATTGGCAACATTTGCAGGCCTGGCCTAGATCCATTATTCCAGAAACAACTAGCTGATACACACTCTCCAGGTGACCAGTTACCACGACTCCCCAAGGCAGGATTCAGCAAACTTTCCCTATAAAGGGCCAGAAACTACTTATTTTAGGCTTTGCAGAACTTAGGGTGTCTTACAACTATACAACTCGGAGACTGTAATGCGAACACAGCTATAGACGATCTGTAAACTAACTGGAGTGGTTGTGTTCCAATAAAACTTTATTAACAGAGACAGACAGTAAGCCATGGGTTTGGTCAACCCCTGCCCTACTTCCTCGCCAACGTCTATCACTGTGTTCCCACTGTCCTAGAGTTGAGAAACACTTGTCTGAACCCATTTCTCTATCAAAAAGTACAAGAGTGCCTATGTCTCTGGCTAGCCTCACCAACGACAGGCTCTGCTCTCTGCAGACACGTCAGTCTTTGCCCAACACCTGCCGATGAAATACATCACCCAATAGCACAGCAGGCAGCATGTTGTCAGGGCTGCCCCTAGGAACCCTCACTGCTTCTCAGAGCCACACCAGGCGTCAACAGCTTTCCCTGCGTCAGGAAATCAGGCCCTGGTCTCCCCTTTCTACACATTCCCGATATCCTCTTATCAGTTCCCATGGCCTCAATAATCCCATGTGTGCAGATCACCCAAATCATTCCTCAGTGCTCTGCCTAAGCCGCGCAAGCCCTCTGCGCCAGCCATCAGGAACTCAGGGAGGACCCAGAATAGACCAGGCTGTTTCATGCCCCTCATAGCCCCACAGAGTGTCCACCCCGCCTGTCCACGTACTCCTCTCTTAACTCCCAGCTTGTGACTCTCTACACTGTGAAATCATTCCTACAACCACTCCTGCCCTGCAGGGAGAAGAGGCCACTTCTCACAATCAAAGTCATTGCAACATCTGAGTGCAATCATCTACTTGCCTCCTCCACGATGGCACAGGCTCCCTCTAGGCAAGGATATGGTCAGGCAAAGATTTTTTAAACAAGACAAGCAGAACACTGACTATAAATGAAAAAATACATTTCACTATGTTAAAATTAAGAATAGCTGTTCAACAAAAGTGCCTTAGAGACAGCAGAAAGATAAGTTACAAGCTGGAAGAAAATTTTTGCAATATGCATGAAGGATTAAAATCAATGTATATAAAGAACTCCTACAAATCAATAATAATAAAACACCAAAAACCCTACAGAAAAATTGGCAAAAGACATGAACAAATATTTCACAGGAAACACACATGCCAATAAACTTATGAAGAGATGTTCAATGTCAGCGCTCAGGGATATAGAAATCAAGACCCCCAAGATCCCATTTTATACCCATTCAATGGGCAAAAATAAAAGTCTGCCTATATCAAGTGTTGGCAAGAATAGGGAGCAACTGGAAGTCCCATACACTGCTGCTGGCAGAGAGTAAATTGGTACAACCACCTCAGAAAACAATCTGGCAGTATCTATAAAAGTTGAACATGTATTTAACGGATGACCCAGCAAAATATTACCCTTAAGTTCATATCCAAGAAAGCCTCTTGCACACATACAATATGAGATGTATGTGGAAATGTTCAGAGCAGCACGCTTGCAACAGCTAAAAACATGGAAACTGGAAGTACCCATCACTGGAAGATGAGATGCATACACTATGCTGTGTTCACACCATGGAACAGCAGTAGTCAAAACACATCAACCAGATGACATGCAATAATATGGATAAATCTTAGCAAAATAATATTTTGTTTACTTTCCTTAGGAATACATAGATACAATAGAACTACATGAAAATGAAAGGGAGGGGATAATAGTTATCTCAGGATGGAAATGGGAAGAAAGATCGCATGATTAGATGTATATTTTTGTTTCAAGCCCCAAACTTTTGGGTGATTGGAATACAGAAGCTTACTACATTCATTAAAAATAACAGAACATACACCATGATCAAGTGGGATTTATTCCTGGGATGTGAGGTTGGTTCACAAATCAATTAATGTGACACACCACATAAACGAAATGAAGGATGAAAATCTTATTGTACCAAGAGATGCAGAAAAAGCACTGGACAAAATCCAGCATCCATTTATGATAAAAAGTAACCTAGCAAATAAATACAAGCAAGCCATGCATGAACAGTGATGAGTGTGTATTAATCTAGTTCTCTGCTTACCTGAGCTAAAACTTAAAACAAACACACAAAAGAGACCATTTAATTCATCTTTGTACACCAAGTACAAAGCACAAGCCCGTGCACACGATTTCTGTAGACGTGTGGAATGAGTGAGGGACTTTCCTCCCGAGCCCACGGTCTCCTCGCTGGCACCTTAGGTACCTTCAACATGTCTGAAGTCAAACTCACCTTCCTTCCTAACTCTCCTTTGCCTCCTGGATTCCCTGGCTTCACTCTGTCCCAGGCAGTTAGGAGAAAAACCTGCCTCAACCTTCTCCCCCACTGCCCCGCAGCTGCCATGGCTTGCTCTCTCCTCCCTCCTCAGCCCCCACTGCCAGCATCCAATTGGGACCTTTACGCTTCTCACCCTGATAAATATTCTCTCCCAACTGGCTTCCCCAACTCTTGCCTATCCTTCTAGTCCACCTCAGAGACAGGTGCAAGACTGGGCTTCCTGAAGTATGGCTCTGATTCTGTCTCGTCCACACCTCCCCTGGATTTCTGGAATAAAGTTCAAGTTCTTTGGGTTGACACTGAAAGGCCATCGCATGGTGGGCTGTGCCCCCTGCAACTAGCAATGGCGACTGGACCTGGAGCTGAGCTGTGCCCTCCACAACTAAGACTGAAGGAACAACAACTTGAAGCTGAACAGCACCCTCCGCGACTGAGATTGAGGGGACAATGACTTGACTTGGAGGGGAGGCCTGGAAGGAGTCCTGTTCCCCTTCCCCAATAAAATCTTTGAAAAACAAACAAACAAACAAATTCTGCCTTGCAGACCACAACCACATGTAAAAGGATGGACCAATTAAAAAAAAAAAAGAAAGGCCATCGCAATCTGGTCCTTCCCCATCAACAGCATTTGCCAGTGCACTTCCCTTCAATACCCTCTTTCATCTACACCTCCCTCTCCCAAAGAGTTTAAGTGATGAGATGCTATCCCCATATACATCCCGTTTCCCCACCTCCATACCTCAGCTCTATGCAGAATCCTATTCACTTGACCACCCACCCTCACCTGACCCAACTTTCAAGGCCCCATTTAAACATCACCTCCATGATGCCTTGATATGCCCAACTGAAAGAAAACACCTGTTTATCAGCATTCTGTCCGTTACAGTTTTTTATGTCCATCAATGAGACTATGAGCAAGCTGAGGGCAAAATCGCATGTCTACATCCCCCTACCAGAAGCTGGCATGGTGTAAGGAAACAGTCATAACGAGAATAATCCAATTTAACCCATTCCACACTTTCCAGCCAGTGCACTCATTGAAAACGCTCCTCATGGAATTCTCCTTCTACAATCTTTCTGCTCCCCAGAGCCTTGGTATGGCCCACGAAACCCTCCACACTCAGCCCTCTATCCACCTTCCCAGCAGCCTCTACTCCACACCCATCCCGTTGCTCCAGCCACACTAAGCTACTCCCTGTGGCCCAGACATGCCAGGTAGCTTCACAACTTGTATATGCCGACTCCTCTGCCAGACTACTGCCCCTACTTTCTAAGTCCTACTCCGTCTTCACAACTCACCTTGGATTATCATCTTCCGGAAGCCTTCCTCACCTTCCCACCTTCCCTTTTACCCCTTCCTGGATGAGTGGCAGCTCTTCCCTGGGAGTGCCCCCTCACCATGTATCACTGACACCTTGCCACTGTCTATGGTGTCTTGTCCACCAAACCACAAAGTCCCAGAGGACAGAACTCTTGTTGCTCCTCACTGTACCCCCAGCACTGAGCTGGTATGACACCAGTAAAGATTCATGCAAAAAAAGAAATAAAAATTTCCAATTCAAATGCAGAAATCATGACTTTCGTCCTTCACCCCATAAAGCATGTCTTGAAGTGCAAACCAGGTGGAAAGCACCCTCTAAGACTGGTTAAACAGGAGAAGCCGTTGGCCAGAAGCCACTTAAATTTATTTGAGAGAGTTGGCAATCAACAATCTACTCCCAGGGCTCACTTTCATCCTGGAGACCTCAAATTCTACCCTGCCCAGTCCCCACCTTCTTTACTGAAAACCAGATTGAGAAGACAGCAATGTAAAGTCCCCATGGCTCTCACCTCCTCTCTCTGGAGAGCTGGCACAAACTGTCCTTTCTTGATGGAGACACCAGATCCTTAGGAGGAATGACTTGTTCGAGTTCCCATCTTGATATAAAATGCAAACAACAAAAACCAGGCAAATCTGAAAGGCTTGCTGACTAAGCGACACAAATTCCAAGGCACCTTTGCCAACAAGGAAGAAGATGATCAGGTTTTAAATTGAGAAACAGCAGTTAGTGAAAACGAATGCACAGATGTTGGGTCCATGTGCTGTGGCTGGGGACTGGAAACCACCAGATTTATTTTCCAACAGCCTGGGCAGAGCAGAAGGTACAGTAGTCTTCTTCTGCCTACTCAATAATCAAGGGGATGGTTTAAACACACACACACACACACACACACACACACACACACATACACACACACCAAGCCCTTTCATACTGAAGCCCAATAGGACTTTATAAGCCAGCCTGTAGTGTAGGCATCCAGAAAATCAATACACCAGAGAGGGTAAAATTCTGGCCAAAGTCACACAGCAATGAACAAGAGACTTAGTTTTAGTTACTCTGATGGTTTAACTAAAGCCTCATTTAGGCTCTTAGAAAGTCCACCTTCTAGAACTCGAGAAGAGCTGGCATGGCATGCGAAAATATTTTTAGTTTCTTAAGGGTTCAAGCATCTGTGCATACACTACTTTCACTGCTACTGGCACTTAGGAAAGTGGAACCAGTGTGAAGAATAGCTGGCTGACAAAGTCGGGATGAAAGGGTAGTTACAGAAAAAGTCTCCTAAATCCTCTTCATTATACATTATGCGCCCCACAAAAGTAACCCAGGGTCTCTGGAAACCGGAGCTTCCCGGAAGGCAGACACCACTTGGGTCCGGGAAGCAGAGTCAGGTGCTTCCCGGACCCCAGTGGTCCGGGAAGTACAGCCCCCGCTCCAGTGAGTCATTAACCTGGAGGCAGACCCCAACAGAACCCTCACCCTAACAAGGCAGCCCGGTGGTAGTATCGCCACCGCCTCCTGCGGGTCCTGTGAGAAGGGGTCCACTCCTCCCGACCGACCTAAACTTCCAGGGTCTGCGCCCCTCCCACTGCTGGCCCTTCGGCTTCCACCCTAGCGTTCACCCTCCCACCCAGCGCCGAGTCCTGTACTAAGCTCCCAGCGCCTCCTAATTCCCCAACTCTCACCTCCGGGATCTTCAGTGAGGAGACCAATCCTCCCAACCCTCCCCGGACGTCACCCCGGGACTACAGTCCGGCCGGGCCCAGCCCTCCCACACTCCCACGCCCGCCCCCTTCCGGTCCCAACTCAGTTTGGTCTCCCCCGCGCCCTCCCGACCCCATCTCTGGAGACCGGCAGATGGCCTGTCCGCCCGCTCTCACCGAGGCTGAGGAGGGCGAGGGGGCAGGCTGAGGGCACTGCCGCGCTGAGGCGGCAGCTCCGGCTCGGCCTGGGCACAACTCCGGCTGTAGCTCCGACTCTGAGGAGGAGACAGCCAGAGTGAAACTCCGCGTCGCAGCTTCCTTGCGCTCCGGTGCGCATGCCCAGGACGCGGGGCCTTCTGGGAAATGTAGTTCGGGCGGGGGCGGAGCCCGGGGCGGGGGTGGGGCCGAACCCGACGCGCACCTGTTCAGGTGTAGTTATTGTTCGTTCTTAGCCTGTTGGCTTATCGACTTATTCCTTCATTACTTTACTGATTCGTTTCACATAGTTTTTACCCGTACATACATGGTTCCAGACCCTGTGCTGGGTACTGGGGATTAACAGGTCAATCGGAACTCGGTTTCTCTCCTGGAAGAACTTCGTATCTAGTTGAGGATAAGACACAATTACAATATAGTGAGATAAATGTTGTCATAAAGGGGTGGGAGCAGAGAAGGGTGTACTTAATTTAGGGGGTTGGTCAGGAAGACATCACAGAAGGGTAATACCTGAGTTGTATCTTTCAAGCCCACATAGGGGTTTGCCAGATGGAATACAGGGAAGCCCATGCAAAGAAAGAGAGATGTGAAAGTGCCTGACACATTCAGGAAGCAGCGAAATGTTCCTTGTGGCCAGAACAGAGTGTACATGGAGGGGGTGAGGACAGAGAAAATGAATTAGGGTGTGGCAGGATATGAATATGGGGAGAAGGCTGGGTAAAGTCTGATAGACTTCAAATGCCATGCAAGGAATTTAAGCAACTGGAGACAGCGTTGCCAGAGTCAGTGTTGAACTTTTAGAAGGATACCCTGTGTGGTGGGTGGAGGATAGACTGAAGGGAAAGAGAAAGGTGTAGGGAGACCTGTTTGGAGGCTGTTGCTGTAGTTCAGGTCAAGGATGATGAGGCCTAAACCAGGCTGGTGATGAATCTGGAATCACAGACTTCCTTTACAAAGCTAAAGAAAGTTATTCCCAGAAAAAAATGCTCAAATATCAGTGTTCACACGTGTACACACATATTACACACATTTTGCGTCCGGTTTCTAGGGTACAGAGTCCTCTGAATCTCAGACTCTAAGTATTTTTACATAATCTTATGTCACTCATACTTGATCAGGGATTTCGAGGAAGATTCAGACTGCTGGGGATGGAGGAAGACACCTTCCCCCTCATTTGGTTCCAAAGCTTCATTTTATAGAAGAGGAAGCTGAGGCCTAGGATGGGGGAGTGACCCACCAGAAGTTCGTGAAGAAGGAGCACCTGTTGTACGCCAAGTCTCTGGTACCCTAAGCCAGGACTCCACCACCTGGGAGCTGGCTTAGAGGACACGTGCCTTGAGTCTAGGGAGGCACCAAAGTCAAGTTCTCCCACTTACTCCCAGAGCCAGACCTCCATCAAGAAATGAAGGATAGGGTCCAGCCCGGTGGCTCCGGCGGTTAGAGCTCTGTGCTCCTAACTCCAAAGGCTGCCGGTTCGATTCCCACATGGGCCTTAACCTCCATGTTGCTGATGGGTCAACTGTAGTTAAAAACACAATAGAGGGCCAGCCTGGTGGCTCAGGCGGTTAGAGCTCCATGATCCTAACTCCGAAGGCTGCCGGTTCGATTCCCACATGGGCCAGTGGGCTCTCAACCACAAGGTTGCCAGTTCGATTCCTCGAGTCCCGCAAGGGATGGTGGACAGCGCCCCCTGCAACTAAGATTGAACGCAGCACCTTGAGCTGAGCTGCCACAGAGCTCCCAGACGGCTCAGTTGGTTGGAGCGTGTCCTCTCAACCACAAGGTTCTCAGTTCGACTCCTGCGAGGGATGGTGGGCTGCACCCCCTGCAACTAGAAACGGCAACTGGACCTGGAGCGGAGCTGCACCCTCCACAACTAAGACAGAAAGGACAACAACTTGAAGCTGAACGACACCCTCAATGACTAAGATTGAAAGGACAACAACTTGACTTGGAAGAAATAAAAAAGTGCTGGAAGTACACACTGTTCTCCAATAAACTCCTGTTCCCCTTCCCCAATTAAAAAAAAAGAAAAGAAAAGAAATGAAGGATAGCATTTTACTTGTGATTTATACTAGGTGACTGCAGTGGCTACAACTCAGGATGGGAACACATCCCTTCCCCTCTCAGTCTCAGTCTTCTCAGCCATGACCATCTACAACATTTTTAAAGCACCTAGTGTGTGCCAAGTACTTGACATGCATCATGCCACTGAATTCTTTCAATGGGGTCGGTGTCATCGTTATCCCCAGTTTAAAGATGAGGACATTTGGGGCGGCCAGGTGGCTCAGTTGGTTAGAGTGCGAGCTCTGAACAGCAGGGTTGCCTGTTTGATTCCCACATGGGCCAGTGAGCTGCGCCCTCCACAACTAAAGTGAAGACAACGAGCTGCCACCGAGCTGCCGGTGAGGCTGCGAGATGGCTCAGTTGGTTACAGCATGTGCTCTTAATAACAAGGTTGCCGGTTCAATTCCCACAAGGGATGGTGGGCTGCACCCCCTGCAACTAAGATTGAAAATGGCGACTAGATTTGGAGCTGAGCTGCACCCTCCACAGCTAGATTGAAGGACAGCGACTTGACTTGGAGCTGATGGGCGCTGGAAAAACACACTGTTCCCCAATTTCCACAATTTTAAAAAAAAAGGACATTTGAGGCACATTGAGGCACAGAGCTTAAGCAATGTGTCTAAGGTGACAGACACAGTTGGCAAATGGCAGAGTGGCAGAGCTTGTCTTTACATTCAGGTAGTATCCAATTGCAGATATGAGCACGCCCCCATGACTGGCCTCATTGGGGTGGGAGTGCAGATGACATGATCTGAAGCATTAGAAAAGTTATTCAACATTCAAAAGAGATATATATATATATATATATATATATATATATATATATATATATATATGTTTTTTAAAGATTTTTATTGGGGAAGGGGAACAGGACTTTATTGGGGAACAGTGTGTATTTCTAGGCCATGATTGGGGAACAGTGTGTTTTTCCCAGGACCCATCAGCTCCAAGTCAAGTTGTTGTCCTTTCAGCCTTAGTTGTGGAGGGTGCAGCTCAGCTCCAAGTCCAGTGAATCTTAGTTGCAGAGGGCACAGCCCACCATCCCTTGTGGGAGTCGAACCGGCAACCTTGCAGTTGAGAGCATGCTCTCTAACCAACTGAGCCATCCGGCTGCCTGGGAGCTCAGCAGGAACACAGTGGCAGCTCAGCTGCAGCTCATTGTCTTCATTCTAGTTGCAGAGGGCGGAGCTCCCTAGCCCATGTGGGAAGCTAAGCGGCAGCCCTGTTGCCCAGAGCTCATGCTCTACCCAACTGAGCCACCCATCTGCCCCAAAGTATTTTCTTAAGAGCTTCCTTTTTCCCCAGTAAAACGCTGGAATGATAGTTATTGTCCAAAAACCCCACTGCACACACACCTAGAGACACCAACAAAATAATGGTGGGAGAGTGGGTTTGAAAGCTTCTGGAATCTAGGCTCCGGAGAGGGGAGGATCTCTAAACCCAGAGAGCGGGAGGAGCTGGAGCTCTGGGGGAGACTTGCCAGGCCTGCCAAGGTTGAGGACTAATGGGGGATCCAGGAGGAAAGCTGGGGTAGAGAAACTCAACGGAAGCAGGAAGGACACTCACTGTCTGGAAGCCTGGGTGCATGGGAGTATACTCACATGGAGCGGAGAACACTAGAAAAGGGGGGTAGTCAACAAGTTGAGTGTGAGTAGGGGAGAGGGAAGAACAGCCAGGTGTGAGGCTCTGGAGAGATCTGGGCTAGAGACAGGGATTTTGGAGTCACTGACAATGACATCAAGGTCATCTGGAAAGACCACAGAAGATGACAAAAGGTGAGTCCAGGGCTAAGAAACACTGGCCTTTGAAGAATAGGTGAGAGGTAGGAGTGTCTGGGGAAGGGGCTGGCTTGGGTGAGCATGACAGAGAACCAAAGGGAGTGTCCCATGAAAGTGGTGCTCTGTGGTGATAGACACTCCTGAGAGGCCCAACAGGATGGTCCCCTGGGAGGGCAGCCTGTCCCAAAACCCAGGGCTCCTGCCTCCCAGGTCTGGGCTCTCTCATCTTTTAATCTGCCAGCTGACTTCAAGAAAGGTCCCAAATTTCTGACTTTGCTACAGGGAAGCCATTGGTGACCAGAGTGGTTTCCATGGAGAGCTAGAAGCTGGAGCAAATATGTCTGTGGTCATGAAGGTCAGGGATGCAGTATAGAAGTGGAGATAGCTCTTCCAAGGACAATCTTTGTGTTTCGCACATTGGGGGACAGGGGTGGAGGGGATGGCAGAGGATAAACCCCCTCGTGTGGAATGATGCCACTTACATAAGCTTCCTCATGGCTGTGTGTGCTTGGAAGGACACTAGCAACACAGCAACATCCGAGGGGCGGGATACCAGGTGATTTTCATTTTCTTTGTATGTTTCCTCTATCGTTTGAGTGTGTCCCAATGAATAGTTTCCATTTTTATAACCTGAAAAGAAAGACTATTTATATTTGGGAAAAATAAAGAGTTCTGGTCATGAAAAGAAGTAAAATAGGGCAGCAACAAGAGGGAAAACAGGGGAAATGGAGTTTTAATTTTTAGGCAGAAGAGAGTGAGTGCGCTGTGTCCTGATGTTGCAGCAGGATGTCTCTGGAAAGAGGGAAACAGGATTGACCACCTGCAAACTAAACTTTAAACCAATATACATAGCAAAGGATCAGAAACAACTGCCCAGAAGAAGAGGGCTGGTTAAATAACCCCAGAATGCTAGGTAGAAAGACAGAGGTGGGGGTGGGGGGAAGACTCACAGATCTATTGTAAGTAAAAGGTAAAAAAGGAACTTTCAAAGTACAGGGTAGAGTAGAAAGTGCACCTATGTGTGTGTGGGGGTGGGGGATTATTATTTAGTTAGTTAGTTAGTTAGCTAGTTAGTTTTTAAGGCACACACAGGCTTGTAGGCATGGGAAGTTTCTGAGAGGAAACTTAAGATGCTTTGAGAAGGTAGGGGATGAGCTGAGAATTTTTATTTACTATGTACTCATGCTTTTTTCTATTAGAAAAAAGTAATGGGATTTATAGATGATGTAATACAGAATTGTACACCTGAAATCTATGTAATTTTACTAACAATTGTCACCCCAATAAATTTAATAAAATAAAAAAAAAGTGAGAATGCATGTGTGCCCGCGCACATGCAGGCACACACTCACATAGTAGGTGGGTTAGATTTGCCCAAAGGCAAGAAGCCTGGGGGTAATTGGGAGCTGAATCCTTCTTAGTGGGGGCTTTGTACTGACTCTTTCCAGAAGGTCTGTCTTTCTTTTTTTAACGTCTCAAAGGCTGGCGCTTGTGCTGCCCTCGGGCCTTCTCAAACAAGTGAAAATGAATGACATGGCCCAATAAGGAATGTGGCTGTTGGCCACGGAATGGGGAGTGGTGGTGCCCAGAGAAACTTAGATTAAAAAAGAAAAGTTCTTAAACTTCACTCCAGGTGTCAGGGTTTACTGCTCACTCAGAAGCAAGAACAGATCAACGTAAACCTGGGAAAACAGTGGGACCAAGCACCGCAGCTAAGGCGCCCAAACACGTTCTGATGTTTTGCTTAGAAAGGCAGAATTTTGTTGCTTGGTGCCTCAGCTAATTGGCCTCCATCTGACACTCTGGAGGGATTGTCTGATTAGAAGCCACCTCTGCTTTGCTCATTATTTCTACTTAATAGCACCTGGAATCTCTGGGTGATGGTGCCCACTCAGGACCCAGGTGGGACCTACACAGCCAACAAAAGCTCAGTGGCTTCGTAGCCCCGAGGAGTTCAGCAGCGAGCATCATCTCATTTAAGTCCTGGCCCCATGGAACACCTTTTGAGCTGGCTAGTCCTTGCTAGTTCCCTTGCTGCAAATCTGAAATAACTGACGTATGCTCAGTGAATTCATCTGAGAAGTTTAACACTAAACAATTACACTTGACGTGTACCCCCCACCCCCAGATATTGTTCTAGTTGTAAATTGAGACTCTGGCACCCTGGTTTGGGATGTAGAGTTGCTCAAGAGAAGGGATCGATTATAGTGTGTGGACAAGCCAGGCTTCTTAGGTTAAAGGCTGAGGGCAAGAGGCCCCTCAGGAGGCAGTGGTATCTTTCTGATGGTATACAACTTTCCCTTGAAAACTTCCATTAGTCCTTAGGAGCTGCTTAGAATCCACTGCTAAAAGTAGTGATAAATCTAACACCTGTCAGGAAAAATTGTGAAAGCCTTTGAAATGGGCAAAAAGATGATCTGATTCCATGAGTCTGTGCTTTTCCTAGTCTTCGACAGTATTTTACAATTCTGTAAATTACAGAAAACTGATAGTAATGCAAACAGTTGCAAATGATCTTGTCCTTAGAGATGCAATGAATTTCTGCCCCGTGGAAGAAGTCATTTTTGCATCTAGCATCAAATTCATCTCTGCATTCCTGGTTACCTTCATATAATTCTGTTCTTCGCGTTATCCTTTGAACCAGTTTAGGTTTTAGGTTCCCTCAATGAATGTTAAAAAAGATGTTTGACACATTTTCATTTTGTATTTGTGTGATCATTTTACTTTTTTTCCCATTGTCTTTAACATACCTCATCTCTGATTACGAGGAAGCACAAAGGCAAAAAGTTTTAAACCCACACACAAAGTGTTGCTTCACTGAGAGTTTCACAGGCTGTAACAAGCAGCAGCCCCAAACAATGACAGCCTAAGCAACGGAAATCAAGACAACTTTCAACCCTCTGCCACCTTCCTTTCCCACTCAAGCTCCGCCTTGAGGCTGGAAGTCAGCGCCCTCTGACATTGCTCCCGGAGGCTGCGCTTGGGCTGTCCCCTGGGGGCCAGCTTCACTCTGAGCTGAGGCCCATCTGGAACTGCCTGGGCTGATTTTCAGGGTCACTTCCTAGTCACACTTCCTTCCCACACCAGACACAGCCACTTCCTCTTTCTGCTGAGGACAGAAGTTGAAAGAAGAGATGAGTTCCCAGAGTGTTGCAACATCAGGGAGCATGAGGGCAATAAAGGATGGCTGTTCAGGCAGGGACGGTCCCCCAGGGTATCCTGGGAGTAGCCTTTGCTTGTAGAACAGCTCGGACTGAACACATGCTGGACACCAAGTATCACATTAATCCTCGAGCTAATCCTGAAGTTGAGAACTTCATCTGAAACAGGACGCCGCTAAGCAAGAGGAAACAGACTCAGGGGTAGATTTGGGTGGTTGGGAGACCGGCCATCAGTCCCGAAAATCCTGCTATGTGACTCAGGAACCCACCACTTGTTCTACTTGCCCAACTCCAGCCATTCCTGTTATTCCCATCCTGTAGATGAAGTGACCTGCCGAGCCGGCAGTGGCAGGGAGCCAAGCTGGCTTTCTCAGTCTCTAGGCCACTCTGCTGCCCCAGTTGGTCTTCCTGACAGGGACATCCACCCATGGAACTCAGAGCCCTTTAGTGGCTCCTTTCCAACTTTTCATCAGCCCTCCAAAGCTTCCCTCTCCACTCCCTCATCCTTACTGGACTGCTAGGCCCTCCATCCCTCCAGGGCACGGGTTCTCCCTGGTCTTTCCTCCCTGCTCTCTCACCTTCCCCATTTTGCCCAGCTAGGGTCTGCTGGTTCTGAGGATTTGCTCCAGGGCCACTGATTCCAGGAAGCCCACACCGCCTGCCCCTGGTCTTTTACTCCCTTCAGCAGCATACCTTAACCTGCCTCGGGGGGAGCATGATGCAAACATTTTTATTTTATTTTATTGGGTAACAGTGTTTTTTTCCAGGACCCATCAGCTCCAAGTCAATCGCTGTCCTTCAATCTAGTTGTGGAGGGTGCAGCTCACTGGCCCATGTGGGAATCGAACTGGCAACCTTGTTAAAAGTACCGCCAACTGAGCTAACCAGTCGCCTACAAATACCTTGTTTTAACTCATTTCTTGATGAAAATCCCCTGACCCAGTGCACTTCAAAACACATCTGCGTCACCTGCGGATTTGGTTAAGATGCAGATTCTTACATCTAGGAGTGGGCCTAAAGCTCTGCCCTTCCCACCCATCTCCCGGTGATGCCAAGGGTGTTGACAGGCCCCTCCAAGTGTGGGGCAATGACTTAAGTCAGGGGCCTTCCTGTACTACTTAGACCCAGAATCACAAAACACTACCCTGAATGTACCTTAGACATCTGCCGCTATACCCATGCCAACATATTTGAGCCCCCGACCTCAGCCAGACACAAGGCTAGAGACAGAGCCAAAAGATGCGGCATTTAAGTGCCTGTTGGGTCCATTCAGTTTATGCCTAACCACCCAGCCCAGCAGCTACCAGCCTGTTTTGCCATAGAAGATCCAAGGACTCACAGCAGGTAACAAACAAAGCTGAGATCCTGCAGTGAAGGCGACCTTTACCCAGTGAGGAACAGTCAGGTCTGGGGTAAGGTCAGAGCCAGCTCAGGGCCAGCCTCTCTGAGGAGCTTTGCAAGTCAGCAGAGGAAGTATGACCGCCTCCCCTGGAGAGGGGGCCACAAGCTCCCTGGACACCATTCCCTTGCAGGGCACTCCCAGGGGCTGTGGCCAGGACATAGGGGAGGAAGACAACTATGCGGGAAGAATGACGTGAAGGTATGAGAGGCACAGAAACAGCTCCCCTCAGCAACAGGAAGCTCCAAGCAGGTCCCAGCCCTCCTGAGGTACCCGCCTTGGAGCCAGTGACTTGGCTACCCTGTCATGCACAGCCTCAGATATGCTCCTGTACAGCAGCTTCAGGCTAAGGTGACGACTGTCTAGACCACTGCCCTAGATGGTCACCTCTGGCCTTCAAGGTCTCTGGCATATGGACATGTGGCTTTATGCCTCTGCCCTTGGGGGAGGAGGCTAGAAGTCCTTCAGTCTTTTCCTTCCCACCCCACCTCCAAATCAGATGCATGGGGCCCAGACACACACAAGACACTTGGCTAGCCTAGAAGTCGAGCAAGCAAGGCCCACTCCACTTTTGCCCCCAACAGCCTTCATTGTGACCTCCTGAAGACGTGACATTATAGTCCCCAGGAAGGACATGCTGCTGAAAGCCAGGAAAATGCAGGTTTGCCTTCACAAACCAGTCTGGCCTCTCCTCTGTATAGACAGGCAGACTCACACTGGAGGCACGACAGTACATACTGGGATTGTGCTGTTCGAACCCCCAGCGCTGTTTTACCGTCTGCCCCCCCGCCCCCCGCGCAACCACTCGCCGCTCACCCACACCAGTAGTCACTGTGCTTCACCCCAAGGGTTACTTTCTTCTTTTATTGGGAAGCATACACAGGGCACATCACAGGGTGGGAAGCAACCTGACGCCTCCTGGCAACACCCAGGACAACGGCAGCCAGAGTCAGGGTTACCACCATTGCCAGGCCTAACCCCAGCATCACAGAGGTGAAAGAAGACGTCGACCCCTCCACACCGTGGTCACTAGCCTTTCCCAGGAAGATCAGTGGCCCCACTGTGACATCTGCTGCTTCTGTCACTGAAAGACAAGACATCCCAGGGTCACCTTAGTCCCTCTCCAGGAATCACGTTAGGGGCTTTGTTCTGCCTCAGTAGGCTGAACTAGCAGGTTTTATTTTAAGTAAGAAAACCCAAAACTGCATCCCCCAGGGGTAAACAGCTTTAAATGGGGGATAAGGAAGAAGAATGTCTCAAGTGACAGCAGGGAGGGCAACAGCCCTGTGGCGACCCAGGACCTACCATGCCTGCGACTGCGGGAAGCAGATTGATGCCACTGTTCCACTCGCCTTCTGGAACGACCTGGGATGCCACAGCTGCCCTTGTTACAGCATTGACAGATATCAGCAGTGCCTTCTACTGGGGACCAGCTGAGAGGGAAAGACAAGAGGATTAGACGACGCTGCCTGCAGGAAGCAGTTTGCTGACAATGTTCGTCTTGGGGGAACAGACACAAGGATGACCCATCAGGTTTTCTACCCCAGCCATGTCCCATCTGGTCTCCTCACCTATTGGAGGACTTGCTGAAGGAACAGGCTTTGTTTAGTTGGTCTGGGACTTGGTCAGCCGGAGTGACCTTCAGATGGCAGGTGATATATATCTGGAAGTAAAAGCAGCTATTACTAGGTGGACTTCTAGGCTGTCAGTGACTTTAATAAGTCAGTTCTTATACAAACCTTAACCCTTGGGGGGAGGCGGGGGAAGAGCCCCAATTCAGAGATGGGACAACCGAGGTTCAGAGGTTAATGTGTCTAAAATTTCAGGGCAAACAGCAAATTGGATTCTACGTTGTAATCCATCATCTTTATTGCCCCCATCTTTCCCAAATGTTTTCCAATCACTGAGCATGCCCAACCTTGGCCTATTAAGTTGGAACCTCAGGGACAGGGCCTGAAAGGCCCAATATGCCCCCAACTACCTGGGATAGCGGGAACTTTGACAAGCCAGGGCTCAGGTCAGCCCTGGTCCTCTTGACGAGGACATCCCCAGCCAAAGGTTCCACTTCATACTCTAGATGGTAGGTACAACAGTTCCCCCTGCCAGCCCTTTAAGGGCATGGAAATTCCACCACCTTCTCTCCGAAGCCTTCTGTAGAGCCACAAACCTTGGCCACCACCTAGTGGCCAAGTACACAGACAGGGAAACCATTTCATAAACTTGAACAAGCCAAGATGCACTTCTGGCCAACTGCCTGCTGTCTGTCCCACCAGAGAATGTTTCCGGGGCCTTTGGGCCTATTCCAGAAAAGGAACTGCTTTTATCCTCAGCTTTTTCCCAGTACATTTTTCTGATGCTAACTAGGGCCTAAGATCCTAGGGTGGTTCCCCATTAGCTCCTGAATAAGGTGTTCCTTCTGCCTTGTGCCATGGCCAGTCAGCCAGGCCCTTCTGCCCACCTTTGATGGAGAGCCCTCCCAGAGCTCAGCATCATCCTCTGATCTCTGAGCTACCTTCCAATCCGTGGGGATGCCAATACCAGCTCAGGTTCCATCCACACTGATGGCCACCACCTGTATGACACCTGATCGCCATCCTCCCCACTGGACCACCTCTGAAGTCAACATCCACTCCCTACCCCTAACAGGGAGGTCCATAGGTGTTTGCTATAAAATTCCTTCAGTTTGGTGTTTGAAGATTTTCATAAGATGGAGAAAGGTAGTGCCAGGCCTCACCCTCATTAAGTGAAAATATATGGGATTATATGCAAGTAGCAGTATGTTTGACCTTTCCAGGTGATCAGTATAGAGCCGGGGTTGAAACCCTGGTTTTAATCACTTCTCCCTCCTGAGCAGCTATTCCAAACTTTACACTCTGCCCCCACTCCTACCTCAGGACACTTGTTTGAAGTCTGCTTATTTTTATTTGTAAAATTCTGCCAGCACTCCCTGGCGAGAGGCCAGTCCTTCTACCTGGGCTTCCTGCCCCACCTGTCCACACCTCAGGCATCAGGAGTGGTCCACCTCTTAGCGCCCACCACCTCCCTCCCCTTAGTTTCCCGTGGGCTTTTGAGTTTAGTGGTCCTCAAGGGGTGGCCCCCAAATCAGCAGCAGCAGCTGGAGACTTGTTAGGAATGCAGATTCTATGTTCCACTTGAGACCTACTGAACCAAACCCTGGGGGGGGGGGGTGCCCAGTAATCTAGTTCCACAAGCCCTCCAGGTGAAGCTGATGCATTTGGGTTTCAAAAAAGTCACTGTTCTAATCTGATTAAGTTCAAGAGGCTACCGTGTATGAAAAGTTCAGGCAACGTGGATCGACCTAGAGGGCATTATGCTGAGTGAAATAAGTCAGACTGAGAAAGACAAACACCGTATGGTCTCACTTATATGCAGAACCTAAAGAACAAAATAAACAGCAACAGACAGATATAGAGACTAAACTGACGGTTACAAGAAGGGAGGGGGTTGAGAGGCTGGGTGAGAAAAGTGAGCAAGGAGAAGGGATTAAGAAGTACAAATTGGTAGTTACAAAATAGTCATGGGGATGTAAAGTACAGTATGGGGAATATATCATCAATAATATTGTAAAAACTATGTAGACCTATGGGGGATCACTTCATAAATTATATAAATGTCTAACCACCATGCTGCACACCAGAAACTAACATAAAATACTGAATGCCAACTATAATTGAAAATAGTCACAAGGATGTAAAGTACAACATAAGGAATATAGTCATTATTGTAATAACTATGTATGGTGTCAAATGGGTAATAGACTTATTGGGGTTATCCCCTTGTGAGGCATATAAATGTTTAATCACTTTGTTTTGTACACCTGAAACTAATATCGTATGTCAACGGTAACGGAAAACTGAATTTGAGAAATAGCTCATACCCACTTTCCTTGACCTTCTGGAAAGCCTCCAGGGAGGCTGACACCTGCCTTTTTCGACTCCTTTACTCAACCCACCATCATCTGGGCTCTGGCCCTGCTCACCTTGGCAAGGACAAGATCAGTCACCAAATGCCATGGTCGTTGGTGCTCATCTTATCTGAGCTGTCAGCCAAGTCTCCTGAGGTCCTGTTCTAGTTTGCTCTATCTCTAGGACTCCTGATTCCCTCCACCCTTCATTGGTTTTCTACCTATCTAAGGGTGTCACCCAGGCCTTCCCCTTGAAGATCGCACTAGAACCCAGGCTTTACTTACTTGGTAAGTTTATGGAGTTACTAGGATGGGGCAGAGCTATCAAGTCATTGCTCAAGGGGACAAATAGTGAGCTAAAACAGCAGCCAGTAAGCCTGATCAGCCTGACCCCTAAACTTCAGTCTTATTCAAGGGTATTAAAAAAAGCAATTACCGTGTTTCTGGAGTCATTAGCAAAATGGAACACATCTACTGTGAACTGGAGGGTCTCTGGCCCGGGTCTGGGTGCTTTGAATGCAGATGAGGCATCGGAAAGCCCATCCACGAGACAACTTTGAAGAGAACGAGTGAAGAATGGAGTTAAGGCCAAGGAAGGTAGCAAGGGTCACCTTATGAGGGTTCCCCAGAAAGGCAGCCCAGCCCTCACCCATTGAAATCCACGATGGTGTGATAAGGGGAGGCATTCCGGTCTGGCGTCGGTGTGGCCACACAGTGGTCCACGAACAGTCGCAGTGGCACGTGGCTGCCAGTATGGACTTCGGCCTGGAGGTGAGCTATGTCTCCCAGCTGGAAGGTGGGGAACCTCTTCTTAGCACTCCAGTTCTCTGAAGGGTACAGCCAGGGGTGAGAAACTGCCAGAGCTCTCCCTGCCATCTCCCCCTGCCAGCCCTCCTTGCTTACCCTCCATCAGGTACAGGGAGAAAACCAGCTTCTCTTCTGAGTACACCGTGGTTTTGAAGGGCACCCAAGTGGGCAGGATGGCCTGGCTGCTCACGTTGCCCTGCCTGGGAAGAGAACAGCAGCTGCCCACACCTGGTCTGGGGCTCACATCATCTGGCCCCACATTGGTGGGGGGTTTCATTTTTACCTCATTGCAGAGTCCTCAGCTGTGTGCCAGCCAGACAGCCGGTTAAGGAAGTCTGAGCCTGTCCTTTCACCTCCCAAACTCAATACCTCTGCGTGGGCCCACCCCTCCCAGCTGTGAGGACATCTGGGCTACAGCACAGAGACAGAAGTCTCAAGTTGCTTTGGTTTCTAGACCCACATCTGCTCCTCATTAAGGTTCACCCTTGAGGTTCAAGTTCGCGGTCTGAGGCAGCAGTCTCTCCCTGCACCACTCAGGATTCTTGAGGCCAATCCTGGCAATGGCAGCCCTTCAGAGATAAACGCAGTTAGGCCTCTGGTTCTTGAGAAGCCAGTGAGATACTCTGAGGCTGTACTGGGACAGGAAGTACCCCGGAAGCAGTCAGATGTCTCCAGACATCTGCCCTGCTGACCCCATGGGCTCTCGCGAAGAGGCTACTTCAAGGGCTGCATCTGAGAACCAGACCTCAGGTAGTGGGAGCTACTAGCTTCAAATTTCCCAGCCTGTAGCAGACCACCCTGCACTGTTGTTAGCCATCAGGCCAGGTGAGCCAACATTCTTGGGTCAATCCCAGCCAGAGCAATTCTAAAGTGAGAGATGGCTGTGGTCCCAGGAGGGCTTCAGCCTCTCTGGCCAATGGGAGGGCAGGCTGGAGTCCTGTCCGTGGCTCCTCTGTGTCCCATACCCCACAGGGTCAGGCACCCAGCTCCTCCAGCTCTTGTCAGCTTCCTCAAGTCAGCCCCCTACACTCCTGCTGCCACAGTTGAGGTCTTCTCATCCTAGTCTCCCAGCTGGTCTCCCCAACTCCCATCTGTCTCCTGTACCAGCTACCAGAGAAACTTGTGGGTTGAGAAGTGGACCATTTGGCGTAGTGCTCAGGGAGGGGTGGCTGCTGAAGTGTGAGCCTGAATACCTTCAGTGCATCTACTGGCCTTTAGAACTCATCTGTCCCCCTTCTTGATGAGGCCCTTGGCTCCAGGCATTGGGCTGCAAGCTTACTAGTGACACACTGCCCTCCCCTGGGGTGTGTGGGGCTCTGCCCAGAAGGTCTCAGCCCCACCTGTCTCAAGGTTCCATCCTAGGATCTTGTTCTTGGAACCCCTCCCTGAACCCCTCCCCAGGGACATGGCTCATCCATTGTGCCCTCGGGGTATCAGCACCACACCCACCTACCTCCTCGCCAGGAGAGGACAGGGATTAAGGCTCTACACACTGAATTCAGCCTAGCACAGGACTTAGCACTGTTAGAAGCCAGTCACCCTTTCCCCACACCTCAGTGCCCAAGCTCACGGGCACTGCTTAGTGCCCGGGTCTTGAGGGGCTTCCCCCACCCACACTCATGTACTGGGGAAACCACAGGAAAAGAGCAGGCTGTGGTGGTCAGAGCCTGGAACCTTTCCTTACACTATTGGAAAAGTTTTAAACACCGAGGAGTCCTGGGCTGGGTAGCTCTGCGGCTTCCATCAAGAGGCAGCTGTGACCCAGATGCATTTCAGAGGCTCAGAGGAGACGCAGCAGGCCCCCCACCCCAACCAGGGCAGTGACCACAGCCCAAACACTTCCACCTTCTCGCAGCTATGTGGCCGGAAGCTGCCAAGAGGCTGATGAGTGTGCCGAGGGGCCTTTGTGTCACAGGTAGCGCTAGGCCTGTCCTCTACTGACCTGGGGAAATGGCACTCAATGGGCACCTCTGCGGAGTTAGTCCTCACGATGGACAGGTTTCCCACAGGGCGAGGTTTGTGGAGCAGGAAGGTGCTGTACACCAGGGCATCCTTGGTCACCTGAAGGAAAGGGACGGGGTCAACCCCACCAGCTTCTCCTGCCCCACCAGCTTCCCCTGCCCCAACCCATGCAAGGACAAAGGGAGAGCAGCCCCCAACCGGCAGAGAGAACACAGCTCTTGGATTTAAATCTTGCTCTGCTGCTGACCCCCTGGACAGGTACCACCCTCACACCTGTTTTTTTCACCCCTGAAGTGTTGACAGCACCGCAGGGGTCTGGCTCAGCTCCATGTCAGCCACCAAGTAGGTACCAGAGGCGTTGGGCACATGCTCCCTCCTGGGGCTGCCACCCCCACCCCAATCCAGTTTCCTTTGTCAGGGGAGGCCTGGGGCCAAGAAAGCCCCAAGGATGAAGTCAGAAAGTTCCAGGAGCTTTAACTCGTTGTCACAGCAGTTAACACTTACCTTGCCCTCCCTCTTCTGACTTACTCTCAAACCCATTCACAGAAAGCCAATTCTGTTTAGTGGTTGCCTGAGGCAGGAAGAGCACAGGCAGGTGCTCCTGGGGCAATTTGCACCTTCCAATGCCTGGCCCACCCTAACGCCTCAATCTTCAGGGAGGAGTCCTAGCTTTCTGTTAACGAGTGCCCCAGATGGACCAGCTGCATAATTTGTGGGGTCCAGTGCAAAATGAAGGTGTTCAAAAGTTAAGAATCTCAGGACAGGGCAGCTGATTAGCCCAGTAGGTTAGAGCGTGATGCTTGTTAACACCAGGGTTGCCCGATCGATCCCGCATGGGCCACTGTGAGCTGCACCCTCCACAACTAGATTGAAACAACTACTTGACTTGGAGCTGATGGGTCCTGGAAAAACACACTTAAAATAAAAGTTAAAGAAAAAAATCCATTAAGGAATCTCAGCACAACAGGGCATTAAACCAACCAAGCATGGGCCTATGGGACTGCACAGGTGTCATTCCCAGGCAGCCAGCCCTGGTCCCCAGGTGATCCCTGTCAGGCAAGATTGGGAGGCCTATCATGGGAAACACTGCACAGGAAAAGGAGTTGCCAGGCTAGTTGGAGTCACCTGGGATCTTAAAGATACTGATATCTGGCTCCCACTTATGTTCTGATTTAGTATAGGACAGGGGAATGATTTTTTAAAGCCCCAGCTGAGTCTAATGCACAAGGTTTGGGAATTACTAAGCTAGAATAATTCCCTAACTCCTGCACCTCTATGGCCTCCTTCCCCCCTCCTCAGCGATACAAGGGGAAATCCTGGGAACCACACCGAAGACCAGAACTCTGGTGGAGGGCTCCAGGAGCTGGGCTTGTCCTGCTCCAGGCAAGTTACTGAGACTGGAGTCAAGGAGGGGCCATGATGGAGGGGAGGACAGGTTCTCCATTGGGCAGCAGAAGTCAGTCCAGGGGATTGTGGACCAGCTAGGATCTGTGCCCCGGCCAGCCCTACCCTGCTGAAAGGCCCCTCCTTATAGTCTGAGTACAGCAATTTCATTATAATTTTGATGAGATGCCCTAGAAACTTAACTCCTGTATATATATCAATTAGCCTATAGTAAAATCGGTTTTGTTATACATTGTTTTGCTTAAAGTCACAGAACCTATTGAGGACATTAAGTGAGGACTTACTGTATCTGCCTCCCCCCACTCTGGCCGCCCCAACTTGATGGGGAGGCGGTCTGGCCTGGACAACTCAGCTGTCCTCCTGCATGTACCTCCCACATTAAGCCCCGCCCCCATGCATACACACACACACACACACACACACACACACACACACACTTGGGGTGCCCCCAGGGGCCCAGTTTGTCTTTAGAGTCTTCAGCACAGATGCGGTCCTGATGTCCCTTGACGCCCCCCCCCCCCACCACTTTTAGTTTAGTTCAAGGCTTCAAGCCATTAAACATAAGTGAGACAAGCCAAAATTCTGGTTTTCCCCTGTGATAACTTCCGGGTTTTGAGGCGTCAAGGTTGACGTCTTCCACACAAGTTTCTAAAGCCCCCAGCTAGTGCTGGGCCACCCACAGCATTATCCTATCACACACCCCACCCCACATGGGCTACATCTCTTCTAGATGCCCTCCAGGGGTTCATAAATCCTCAGGAATCATAGTGGGGGTATCCAGTCTGGCCCAAAGCACACTGCCCTGTGGACGCCACCCCACCTGCCTAATTTTAGTAACTAGAGACCAGAGCTTCCTCCCCAGCCCACCCTCATTTCACCAGTGCCCAGCTTCAGGCCTTAGCTTCTCCACCACCCTACCCTACAAGTGAAGGGGAGCTGCCCCAGCCCCACCTCGAACTGGCTCTGCCTCCATACTCCCCATCACCAGCCGTCTCCCATGTCCTCCCACTGAAGCCAGGGCCCAGGCCTCACCTGCACGCTGTTGCCACACTCGTGTAGCCCGACCTCAAATCTGACCGTATCATCCATGTCTGTAGAGACCAGGGGCTTACAGGCCTCAGGGCCCAGGGTGAGGTCTGCAGGCCTGATGAGCTTCCCAGTGCCAAAAAGGTCTTTGCTGACAGTGACCACAAGCTGAGCCTCCAGACACTCCACCACTAGGGGTGGCTTAGATCGCACGGGGCGGCGGGCCCCACCCTGCCAGAGGGGCTGGGGGTAGCACAGCTCCGTGCTCCCCCAGAGCAGAAGGCAGATGAAGAGGCCGTAGCTCAGTGCCATGACGCCTGCCCACACTCCCACGAGTAACTGCGTACCTACCACCCACTGTCTTATACCCTAGATGATGGCCACTTACACCTGGGCCCCCACCTGCCTTCCTTCCCCAGCCAATCCAGTCAGCTAGGCCCTTGATGCTCAAACACCGCCCCCCATGTGGTGGCAGGAGCATCACCTGGGGCTTGTTAGAAACGCAGGCTCTCAAACCCACCCCAGACCACCGAGTCAGAAGCTGGGTTTTGGCTCTCTCCCCGTCATTTGTATTCACGTTAAAGTTTGAGAAGTGTGGGCTGACAGCCTGCTTAGTGGTAATTTCTCACCCCTTTCTACTCCCACCCCATGTGTCTACCCTTTGCTAGCCCTGCCCTCGTAGCCCAGCAAGGGGCATAAGGGCGGTCCCAGGTTGATGCCGGCAAGAAGAATGGTCTTGATTGAAGGGTGGGAAGAATTCGATCAGAGACAGCAGGGAGCTCATTTCAGGTGAGAACGGGAGGAGGTATCTTAGGAGCTTGGGAATTTGATGGGCTGTTGCCCAATATTATGGGATGTAGGAGGGGAGGTCAGTTTAGGCAAGGGAGTTATGTGTGCAGAGGTGTGGAAAGGGCACTGCGTGGGCTGAGGGGAAAAACCCAGGAGCTTAGAGTGGCTGGAACCTGGGTGGGGTGGGGTGCGGGGTGGGGAGTGAAAGTTTAGGGGTCTGATGGGTGAGGAAGGCCACAGAACGGTGCAAAAGCAGGTGAGTAATCTGGCTGGCTCTGGCTGGGAAGGCCTGACTTCCCAGGGTCAGGAGGCTACTGCAGCTGTGCTGCTGGGAGAGCAGGCGAGGATGGAGAGGGACTGACACGGTCCACATTTACTGATGGCAGACTCTGCCGGGTCTGGGGAGACTCCTTCAGGAGGGGGGAGAAGTACAAAAAGTGAGGGCACTTAATTCCTAGGGGCAGAAGTGTGTGTTCACTTGCAAACACTTGATTCTAAAGTAATTGAACCATAAATTTAAGTCACTAAAATACTTCCACGGTGTGTTTTATTTTGGTTGTGTGCTCATTTTTTTTAATACTGTAGTTTACGTGTGGGAAAATAGATAAACAGAGGGAAGAGATTACCCCCACAACTTCCTTTGACTCATTAACATAAGTGGGGGCAGCAGAGAGAAGCAGGTGTAAGCTCAGAACTCAGGCTCCACCTCACCTGGGTGGCTTACCACTCCTCCCCCGCCCCCCCCACCCACCCCCACCCGTGTTTCCTGCCTACTAAGCCCAGAGGGAGGGAACCAGCTGTGGCCTGAGACCCCTGAGGGACAGCTAGCTGGAGACACTGTATGCTAGTAGTGGGGGCTGCTGCGGAAGGGGACTTTCCATGCTTGTTTCGCACAGCTGTGTTTGCGGATTTGCTGGTTGTTGAGTGGGGTGGGCTGAGGATGAAAGATCAGGGTCTCCCTGAAGCCTCATCCCCTCTCCCTCTCTGCCTCAGAGCTAACCCCCTTTAGAAGACTTCAGAAAACAAGATATGAAAAAATTGGTGAGGGTGGGGATGAAACCAGAGGGCAACTGAGTCTGGGACTCATGCTGTCTTTGCTGCTCAGCCAATAGACCAGGGGTGTCCAAACTGCGGCCCGCGCTCCATTGTTAATTGGCCCGCAGCAAATTCCAAAACTATATTTAGTTTACTTAAATAAACCAGGTGAGGCAATACGTACTTCACCTTGAGTGAGTGGCCCGGCTGTTTGTGTGTTTTACCGCATATGGCCCTTGGTGAAAAACGTTGAAAAAAGTTTGGACACCCCTGGAATAGACCGACACAGGAGTTGGGCAACAGAATATGCGTTTATTGTCAGAGCACCGAGGATCTGAGAAGGCAGAGGGTTAACACCTTCAAAACGGCCTTACCATTCTCAGACCAGCTTAGGGTATTTAAGGGAAAATCTGGGCGTTCCTCCAGAGGTTATGTGACAGTTCTGGGGGTCTGTTCCCCTTCATGGTGCCTCCCTCTGTTATCGTAACTCTGATAGCGTCAGCGATCAGGGAGCGGTGATGGGAGCAGCCTGAGAGGCGCTGAGCAATAGAGTTGTGAGCAGCAAGCTCACGGGCATTAGTCATGAGCCACAGGGCAATCTTCTAAAGCAAGGAACCTGGACGGGCAGGGCATTCAGGAGGCACTGAGCGCCAGCCGCAGGGGGAGACTTCATTGTTTATGGACTACCGGAAGGTGAGGCCGGGGACACAGTGAGGCTCCTATCACAGGGGTCCCAACCAGGCCCATGCTTCAATTCCCCACTGTCAAAAGGCAGAGTCCATATTCATGAGACTAGTTTGAAGTGAAATTGTCCGCTGTGGTGTTGAAGGAAGGCTTGAGCTTCCAGTGTCAGCCGGGCCTTCGGCAGCCAGCTGGCAGCGGACCTACAAGCAGGGGCACATTGATTGCAGCAGCAAGACATAAGCCCTATTACTATACACAAAAGGAAAAGAACTGCTGCTCTAAGACTGGCAAGGCTGGAGAGCCAAGAAGCGAGTCGGGATAGATCAAAGCCAAAGAACCCTTCTCTCCGCTCCACGCTAGATACAATTTTATGGATTTGTTTGACCTTCCCTTCAATTAGCTGGGAATGATCTGTAAGGTTAAAGCAACAAAGTCCTTTAAATTCTTCTCATCCCTGGTTGTGTCTTTAGTAACAAATAATCTATAGCAGCTCTGTTTTCAAGCGCCGCCTCTCTGACTGGTCCTAGTGTTTCCCTGATAGCATGGATGGCCTGAGAGGTGATATTTAGGGATTTGACCACAGAGCACGCCCTTCTGTTACATTCAGGGCCTAGAGCAGTTTCTCTGTGCTGTCTGGGTGGGATCTCTGTGGCATAAAAACGGTTAACTTTCCGAGGGAGCAAGACCCTCCTGTACTAGGGGTTGGCACATAAGAATAAACAGTTTTTCCACATATGGGGAACTCCAGCAGGTAACAACATGTTCATTGGCATAACTCATGGAGGTGGTGGAACCACAGTTTAGGTCCTTATCGGCTATAACGACAAAACAAGAGTTAGTAAAACCTGTAATTGTTACACATTCCTCTGCTGTGGTTACCGCAGAGACCTTGAGGGGAAACATGGTTCTGTCCTTCTCAGTGACAATAGGACCCCAGTTATAAATGTCAGAGAGTATGACATAGGCTTGTTAATAAATTGGAACAGGGTGTGATTTCTAATAGTCTTTAGTGGAGTACACACTCCTATTAAAACACATTATTTGTGGGAAACGAGTAAACTCGTCATATCGCCTCTAGTTGGAACCGGCAAAAAGTTTGCAAAGTAAATAAATAGAGACCTCTTTTTAAACTAAAACACTGAAAGTTTCATAGAAAAATATCAAATAGATCGAAAGATATGAATATTTTACGGAAAGTCTAATTTTGGCGAGAAAAGGTCAAAAAAGCCCCGCGTTACGACGCGATTTGGCGGGAAAATGCCCGCTTACAAATTAAGCAGGAGGTGAAAGCCTGTTCTACATATGTCCCTCCTGAAAGGCAAAAGTCAGAAACATTAAGTACATGTTTGGCTAAATAAACCCAAACATTTTAATTCCTTTCCAATGGTATTGGTCCCTCTGAGGAGCATCCTAGGAGTACAACCGCGAGAACCAGTGTTTGAGGTCCCCTAGTGGCGTGAATTTCCATGTTGCAGTGTTTTCTTTTCTATCTTCTAGCTCTGTCTTCTTCATCCTGCTGTGGTGGATCCAGGGCCGGACTCCCTCAAGTTTTGCGGCCGAGTCCGTACTTAGGAGCATGGCCCACAGTCTGGTCCACTGTTCGTTTCGCTGGCGACAGGTCCTTGGTGTTTCCAAGTTTTGAGTAATAGTTTGTCCCTGGTCTTGAAGGGATGGTATGGTCCCTCTAATGGAACTGACTCCTTGTTGTAGGCAAATTTATGTATGGTCTCTATTACCTGAGTAAGTTCCCTAAGATAATTCCTAACATGTAAATCATGGTTAAGCTTAGATGGAGCTATGTCCCTCAGGGCCTATGCAAAAGGTCTACCATAGGGAATGGTCTCCCATAAACAATTTAAAAAAATTTTAAACGGGTTTAATTTAAGCCTGCTTTGGGGAGCCAACTGGACTCTCAGCCGAGCAAGTGGCAGTGCTTGAGTCCATGGTAGCTGAATTTCCCTATGGCCTTTTGTTTTTTGGTTTTTTAAAGATTTTATTGGGGAAGGGTAATGGGATTTCATTGGGGAACAGTATGTACTTCCAGGACTTTTCCAAGTCAAGTTGTTGTCCTTTCAATCTTAGTTGTGGAGGGCGCAGCTCAGCTCTAGGTCCAGTTGCCGTTGCTAGTTGCAGGGGGCACAGCCCACCATCCCTTGTGGGAGTCAAACCAGCAACCTTGTGGTTGAGAGGACGTGCTCCAACCAACTGAGCCATCTGGGCACCCGGGAGCTGAGCAGCAGCTCATTGACTTCATTCTAGTTGCGGAGGGTGCAGCTCGCTGGCCCATGTGGGAATCGAACTGGCAGCCCCATTGCCCAGAGCTCCCGCTCTAACCAACTGAGCCACCCGTCCGTCTGCTGTGGTCTTTTTAAGGGTATGATTCATCTTTTCTATTTTGCCTGAGGACTGGAGCCTATGTGTGTAGCCTCCAAGTAATATTAAAATGTTCACTCACTCTCTGAGTGATGGCTGAGATAAACGAAGGCCCACTGTTGCTTTGCAAACTTAGGGGGAGTCCATACCTGGGGATGATTTCTCAGACTAGTGCCTTGACTACTTCAGCTGACTTTTCTGTTCGAGTGGAAAATATTTCTATGCACCCTGAGAAAGTATCTATGCATGTGAGCAGGTACTGGTAATTTCCCTATGCCCAGGGCATTTGAGTGAAGTCAATTTGCCAGCCATTAGAGGAAGTTGGCCTCTGTATTAACAACCTTGGCCTCTAGAGTCTGGATGCATCTTTGGATTATTTTTCTGGCAAATTGAGCATTTTTTAAAATTTCTTTTTTAGAGGAGCAAAGATTTTTTAATTTTAAAAAAAAAATTTTGGGAAATATTGGGGAACAGAGTGTTTCTCCAGGGCCTATCAGCTCCAAGTCATTGTCCTTCAATCTAGTTGTGAAGGGCACAGCTCAGCTCCAAGTCCAGTTGCTGTTTTCAATCTTTAGTTGCAGAGGGCGCAGCCCACCATCCTATGCGGGAATTGAACCGGCAACCTTGTTGTTGAGAGCTCATGCGCTAATCAACTGAGCCATCTGGCCACCCCAGCAAAGATTTTTGTTAAAGTGTAAGTACAGCTCTCTTATGAGAGGGGGTACCCGAAACTGGGATGCCCCAAGCATTTTTTAATAATGTCCTGTGCTGTTCGTGTTAAGTGAATTCCAGTGATCCCAGGGGGCTATATAATGAAGTAAAGCACCTTGCCCAAAATGCGTGGCCTATTGTATTTCTTGGAGAATAGATGGCAGGAGCAGGAAGGATGACGATGTTCCCTTCAGAGTTAACTGTCCATTTTCCCACCAGACCATTTGGTGTGTGGTCCCTCTTGGATGCTTCTTGTAGGTCTATCTCTGAATAAACAGGCTGATGACTCTGGAGATCTCTGGCCCTGGGAACCAGGGCCATAACTGCATCCACGTGGGCTGCCTCCTTGGCTGCAAAGTCAGCCCATCTGTCTGTTTCCTGTTGCCAATTGATCTCTGCCTTTTTCATGCCCTGGGCAATGCATTAGGGCTACCTGGGCAGGTTCTTGGACAGACTCAAGTAGTTGTAAAATTTCTGAGGCATGTTTTATTTCTCTCTTCCCTGCTGTAAGGAGACCACGTTTTTTCCACATAGTCCCATGTGCATGGGAAGGTGTACTTAGAGTCAGTGTAAATGTTGATTCGTTTTCCCTTGGATAGTTTAAGTGCATGAGTTAGTGTGACACATTTGGCCTTCTGGGCCGACATACCTGCAAAGAAAAGTCGGGCCTCTATTGTCCGGTCCAAAGTAACTACCACATACCCGTTGTCGACGAAGCTACTTCCATCCGGGAAGAGTCCAGTCTGGGTCCTGGATGGGCTGGTCCTGTAGGTCTGGCTGACTGGAATAGACTAATTCCACAGTTCCTATACAATCATATATTAACCGTTTGTGGGGGAGAGGTACCATGTTTCCCCGAAAATAAGACCTAGCCAGACCATCAGCTCTAATGTGTCTTTTGGAGCAAAAATTAATATAAGACCCGGTCTTATTTTGCTATAAGACTGGGTCTTATATAATATAATTTAATTTAATATAATACCAGGTCTTATATTAATTTTTGCTCCAAAAGACACATTAGAGCTGATGTCCAGCTAGATCTTATTTTCAGGGAAACATGGTAGCAGTGTTGCTGGATTTAGGACAGAGACGGTCTAGAGTTGGAGGTTTGGATTATCTAGCAGAATGGCTTGATATTATATTTACCCATCCGTCCGGCTGTCAACTATAACCTGCCCATTTGTTTTTTGTTGTTTTTTGGGGGGAGGGAAGGGGAACAGGACTTTTTTTTATTGGGGAACAGTATGTGTACTTCCAGGACTTTTCCAAGTCAAGTTGTTACCCTTTAAATCTTAGTTGTGGAGGGTGCAACTCAGCTCCAGGTCCAGTTGCCGTTGTTAGTTGCAGGGGGCACAGCCCACCATCCCTTGTGGGAGTCGAACCGGCAACCTTGTGGTTGAGAGCCGGTGCTCCAACCAACTGAGACATCTGAGCACCTGGGAGCTGAGCAGCAGCTCATTGACTTCATTCTAGTTGTGGAGGGCGCAGCTCGCTGGCCCATGTGGGAATCCAACTGGCAGCCCCGTTTCCCAGAGCTGACTCTCTAACCAACTGAGCCACCCGTCCGCCCCCTGCCCTTTTGTTCTAGTAACGGTAACACCTGATGTGGCACTTGTACAGTTATGTGTTGCCCAAGAGAGATCTTTTTCACCTCTTGGACTAATTCACAGGTGGGCCACCCGGAGGCAGCTGGGCCATCCCTGCATGGTGCTATTCACGCTCTCAGAAAGGTTCAGCTCCTGGCTGCTGAGCAGTCCCAATCATCTGGGTTAGCATCCCCAGAGCAAAACCTTGTTTCTCATGGACGTATAAGTGGAATGGCTTAGACCTATTAGGTAGCCCAAGGGCAGGGGCAGAGCTTAAGAGCTCCTTTATTTTTTGGAAAGTGATTTGACATTCAGGAGTACGATCAAGGGGTAATTTTCCCTCCCCTTTTAGGGCCTCATATAGAGATTTGGCAATGAGGCGAAAATTAGGAATCCAAATCCTGTAAAATCCAGCCATTCCCCAAAATCCTCGTAACTGCCTCCTAGTTGTAGGAGTTCCCAGACCAGTTATAAAATCCCTCCGGTCTTTGAGAAGGCTTCTCTTTCCAGGCTCGAGAAGGAACCCTAGAAAGGTCACCTGGTTTTTACAGATCTGGGCTTTTTCTTGGGAAAACTTGTACCCACATTCTGCCAGGTGGTTTATAGTCTCTATGGTATTATTTAGGCCGTCTTGTTCAGAGTCACTGGTCATTAACAGATCACCCACATACTGCAGAAGCACTCCTTTTTCTAATTCCAAGGTCTCTAAGTCGTGGGCCACGTCTTATCCGAAGAGGGTAGGGGAGTACTTAAAACCTATGGCAACACAGTCCAGCAATATCGCATCCTCACTAGTGAGTCGGGTCTTGCCATTCAAAGGCAAACAGCTCTTGTGACTGTGGGTCTAAAGGCATATAGAAAAAGACATCTTTCAAATCCAGCACATTATATAGTACTGGGAAGTCCCGGGAATGCCAATCAGCAAGGTGTACGGATTAGGTACAGTCAGGTGAATATCCTCCATTGTTTCATTACTTGCTCGCAGAGCCTGGGCAGACCAGTATTCCTGAGGTTTAGGTTTCTGAACCGACAGAATAGCGGTGTTACATGGTGACCAGCGGGGCTGAAGAAGGCCTAAATCCTTGAATTTCTGAATTAAAGTTTGGATGCCTTTCAAGTCTTCCTTTTTGAGGGGGTACTGTCTTTTTCAGGGAGTCGATGCCTCCTCTTTCAGTCTTATTTTTATTGGTTCACTGTTCTTGGCCCTGCCAGGATTCCCATCTACCCAAAACGGAGGGACTGATGCATAATAAGAGAGTATTAATAGAATCTTCTAACCGGTTTTCCGGCTTTGCAGTTAGGTCCTCTCCTTCCAGGAGCATCTGGAGCCGATACACGTTTTCTTCGAGATTTTTTTTTTAATTGGGGGAAGGGGAACAGGACTTAATTGGGGAGCAGTTGTGTTTTTCCGAGGACCCATCAGCTCCAAGTCAAGTTGTTGTCCTTTCAATCTTAGTTGTGGAGGGTGCAGCTCAGCTCCAATTCCAGTTGCCATTGCAGCTGCCTCTCGGCAGCTCAGCAGCAGCTCAGCTCAAGGTGCCGTGTTCAATCTTAGTTGCAGGGGGCGCAGCCCACCATCCCTAGCGGGAGTCGAACCGGCAACCTTGTGGTTGAGAGCACATGTTCCAACCCATTGAGCCATCCGGCCACCCAGGAGCTCAGTGGCAGCTCATTTTCTTCATTCTAGTTGCAGAGGGCGCGGCTCGCTGGCCCATGTGGGAACCAAACCCACAACCCTGTTGCCCAGAGCTCACCAACTGAGCCACCCATCTGCCCCACCAATACATGTTTTCAATTGGTACCTGTAGGTGGAGCTGGTTTGCTTCAGGAGAAAAAGTTATTTGAGCATATAATTTTGAGAGTAAATCCCGGCCCAGCAGAGATCTTGGACAATCAGGTATATGGCTGCAAATGTGTGTCTTCTACTACACATTGTAGAGGTTGCAGAAAATCCTGATATTCTAGTTTGCTGGTCATCCTAGTGACCTGGACAGATTGCCGTGAAAGGCCAGTAATTTTCTCATTCAGAACAAAATACATAGCACCAGTATTTTCCCACTGTCAGTTGTACCCAGGGATCTTTAGGGGTGATTGCTAAGGCCTTTGGGAGGAACAGAGGAGACCTCAGTCCCCATCATTCTTCCTCAAAGCCAGCCATTCTATCAGCCATTAGGACTGCTGATGGCTTTCCACCCTTTGACCTGCCTCTGTTAGGGCATTCTCTTTTCCAATGTCCTTTTTCCATCCAATAGGTGCATCGATCTTGCCCCAGTGAGGGAGCCACTAGCTGCCTATTTTTGTTTTGTGATTCACAGCCCTTTGCTTGATTCAGAAAAATTGCCGGTTCGATCCCCACATGGGCCAGCGTGAGCTGCACCCTCCACAACTAGATTGAAACAACTACTTGCTTGGAACTGATGGGTCCTGGAAAAACACACTTAAAAAAAATTTTTTTTTAAAGTGACATTAAAAAACAAACAAACAGTGGCAGCTTTAGCCTTCTGGTGCTCACGACTTTTAAATACCTTGTAGGTGATGTCTACAAGCTGAGCTGAGCGTGTGACCTGGTCACAACTCCACCCAACTTTGGAAGTTTATTCCGGATGTCCAGATGCCTGGGAGACAAAGCTCATACTAATCGTATATGACTTTTCAGCTGCTTGAGGATCAATATCCATATATTGTCTATGGGCTTTGCAGAGTCTCTAACAATTCTGAGGGATCTTCATTGGGTTTTGTTGTACTGCCAGCACCGTGTTTTGGCTCTTTTGTTTTGGCCCCCCTTTACACAGCCCCTCTAGGAGACATCACCAGGAATGTTCTCATCTGTACTGATCATTAGGGTCCCAGTCTGGCTCAACGAGAGGGATCGCCCATCTGGTGCTGGGGTCTCATGAGGGTCCTCCTGACGCAGCCTCTCAGCTTCTTCCCTGGCCTTGCCTATCACCAGCCTTCACTCATCTGCAGTCAGCAGCATGTGGAGCAGGGCTTGTACATCGGCCCATGTGGGCCGGTAGGTGGCAAACACCGAGGAGATCAGATCAGTCATCTTTTGGGGGTTATCTCCATAAGAAGGGTTAAGGTTCTTCCAATTCATTAAATACAAGGTGGAAAAAGGAGTATGTGCCCAATAATATCCGTCAGGCTGTCCTCTGGGGCCAACTCGGACAGCCGGACACCTCAGAGTGTATTGCCCTGCTGTGGCTCCTTGGCTCCCTAGCCCTTCTCCGAATTGGGTGCCTTGTCTGGTATGAGAGGAGGAGACCATTCCATCAGCCCTGTCTATATTAGGCACTCCCAGTAGTGGGGATCGGTTGGGGTTCTGGGTATTGATTTCCAGCAGCCAGGACACTGAATTCCTCCTCGTCCTTTAATTCCCCTGATCTAGAGTCGCGGGTAGGGATAGCTGCTGGTTCCAGCACCAGTCTGCTTGTTTCCCTCTTTCCTAGCTTCCGAATTATGCAAACTCATGAACATCTGTACATAAGGTATTTCATCCCATTTCCCAGACCTCTGACAGTTGTAAAATAGTGTAATAATTCAACAAACCATTGAGCTGCCAGCACTCCCCAGAATCTAATATGTGCATTGGCAGCGGTATTGCAATAGAATACTAATTTCATTTGGTCAACAGCTCATGGCCGTTATCTTGCCCATGTGGTTCTGGGCTGGGATTGAAACCTTAGATCACATTATTGAGCTGGAACAAAGGCAGTCACACTTAATACGAACTTGAACACACAGACAACTCAAGAATTCCCTGGGTTGGACAGACAAAAACCAGACAAACACCAGAAAAACCAGATTCGGATCCGAACACCAGATACAGAAACCAGACCTAGCTAGGTGCCAGATTTGGATGCAATATCATCTTATTCCATATATGTGGTCCATCAACCATCAGGCAGGCAGTCAGTGGGTTTAAGACCGCCAAAGGCCGAGAGCAGGTACGGTGGCTTTTACAGTACGGCAGATGGGCCCCACCTCCTGGGGAACAATGTTGCCAACCACTACCTATGCTTCTAGAAGCAGAGCAAGCTTGCAACCAGCGCCCCTTACTGGTGGGAGTATTATGCCTTGTCAGATATTGCAGTCTCACAAATTGGTGCCAATGTGTCAGTACAACCCCCAGATGGCCCCCAAAGAGGGGCCCCAGGTGGTGAGTGCAAAATCCTCTGACTGTGAATGCCGGGGCCAAGTCACTCTCCAAACCAGTAATGAGAGGCAAGAAAACAGAACAAATGCTTCTTCTATCCCAACTGAGCAGAAAGGCGTCTGTGACCAGTGGGCCCTGGCACAAGCCCCACCTCTGTGAGCAAAATCGCTTGGCAGCTGCTTCCAGAGGTCAGTCTTGCACCAAGGAATCTGCCCAGTCCCAGGCAGCCCCGGAGACCCTCCACAAGCCGAAAGACTTAACGGAGGAACCCCAAGGCCATCCAGTGGCAGAGTTGCCAGAAACTGAAACTGGAGGGCAACCGAGTCTGAGGCTCATTCTGCCTGCTGCTCAGCCAATAGACCGACACAGGAGTTGGGCAACAGAATAAGTGTTGATTGTCAGAGCACCTGTGATCTGAGATGGTAGCAGGTTAACGCCTTCAAAAACTGCCTCAACATTCTCAGACCAGCTTAGGGTATTTAAGGGAAAATCAGGGCGTTCCTCCAGAGACTGCATGATGGTCTAGGAGGTCTGTTCCGCTTCATGGAGCATCCCTGTGTCATCGTAACTCTTTGGTGGTGTCAGCAATCCGGGAGCAGTGATGGGAGCAGCCTGGGAAGAGCGCTGAGCAATAGAGTTTGTGAGCAACAAGCGCACGGGCATTAGTCATGAGCTACAGGGTAATCTTCTAAAGCAAGGAACCTGGACGGGGCAGGGCATTCAGGAGGCACTGAGCTCCAGCCACAGGGGGAGATTTATTGTTTAACTATAGATTAAGGAAAGGTGAGGTCAGGGACACAGCGAGGTCCCTATTATAGGTTCCTATTATAGGGGTCCCAACTGGCCCCTGCTTCAAGGTGGGGCATGTACATACTGGTGGGGTGAGTCTGGGTGAGGATGGGGGAGTCTGGGTGCAGATGGGGTGCTGGTAAGCATGTGTGTGTGTGTGGGGGGGGGGGGGGGGGGCTTGTGTTTCCTGTTTTAGAAAGAGTACTAGAGACTTCTCCATCAGGAAGTGTGACCAGCCCAGCCCAACCCAGATCCTAGGTCTTCTGCATTTTTCTGAGAAGTGCTTCCCTCTGGTGGCCAGAATGCACCAAAGGTGTGGCCACCAGTCCAGAGCATTTTCCTTAAAATTCTTTAGAGCCCAGATATTGGTTTCTAAATACTACTCCTCTCTAAAAGCAGGACCCAGAGCTCCTTGGAGAATTGGCTGAGTCCAGGCTAGGTCCGGGAAAATACGAGGAGACTCTGGAGCATCTTGTTATGCCAAAAAATGCTCACAAAATGATGAGGAGGTGTCAAAAGAACACAGGACCAGAAATGAATGGTGGTAAGTCCCACTGGCTAAATTGGTGACAATTGTGTATCAAAAGTAGGACAGTAAGGACTACACATTGACTAAAATGAGAATCCATGAGCATCCATGCTTATGACAAATACATACAAGAATACATAAATGGGAAAGCTTTTTCCATAAAGGGAAACCTCCTTACAGTAGAATACCAACTGTTAACCATGTGCAGTCATCATAGTAGTAATAGGTTCAGGCAAGAATTATCAGTGCGTGTTAAAAATTAGTTGGTGGCATGATGGAGATATTAGTGAACTATGATGATGATCATTTTGCAACATACAAAAGTGTCAAATCAGGGCTGGCCCGGTGGCTCAGGCGGTTAGAGCTCCAGTTCCTTTTCCTTTGTCCCGACACCGTACCCTCTCTCTGACATTGTACAGCAGAGTTAATAACACCCAATGTGTGTGTGAGGCAGGGAGATATACCCAGATACATAACTCTAATACAAACAAGTGTTAGGGTGCATAGTATACTTAGCTCCCCAGCTAGCTCATGTTAGATATTCAGTAGATGATTGAAAAATAGGAATTTCCTTTCTGCCTGTCCTCCTGGGAAGACAAAATAGTTGGCATGTGATAAAGAATAATAGCCACAAACTGTGGGGCAGCTGAAATTTGCCAGACACGCATATGCACACGCCACTGATCTTAGGCCATTTTATGAATTCTGTAGCCAGACTTTAGCTGGGGGGGCTCCGATGGGCTACACTTAGCACATTTTTGTGCAGTGGGTGAGGTGAAAAGAAATGTAGGGGTATAAAAGGAAAGGGGCTCTGGAGTATGTGGGAAACTTTTCACTATTTCATTATATGTCAAATGGTATATAAAATTTACAGCCCACTTGACCAAGTATGTGACCTTGGTTACAGCTAAGGAAAATGGATATTTTGTATAATCGTTTTGCTTTTTATTATAAAGTGTTACAAATGACCTTAAAATAAAGAAGTGTCTAAAGTAAAAATGAAATCCATTCCCAACCATTGTTAACAATTTATGGTAAATCCTCCTAGACGTTTTCTTCTATGTATATATAATCATTTCAAATACACTTAGTAAATGCAGCATGGTATCCTGGATTGGATCCTGGAACAGAAAAATAAAAAAGACATCAGTGGGAAAACTGGGAGTGTCCAAATAAAGTCTGGAGTTTGGTTAGTATTAATACACCAATGCCAATGTATCAGTTTTGGTGGTGTTTTTTTAATAATTTTTTTATTTAATTTATTGGGGTGACAATTGTTAGTAAAATTACATAGATTTCTGGTGTACAATTCTGTATTACATCATCTATAAATCCCATTGTGTGTTCATTACCCAGAGTCAGTTCTCCTTCCATCACCATATATTCGATCCCCCTTACCCTCATCTCCTACCCCCCGCCCCCTTGGCACTCTGGTAACCACTATACTATTGTCTGTGTCTATGAGTTTTTGTTTCTCATTTTTTTGTCTTGTTCTTTTGTTCTTTTGGGTTTATATACCACATATCAGTGAAATCATATGGTTCTCTGCTCTTTCTGTCTGACTTATTTCGCTTAGCATTATAATCTCAAGATCCATCCATGTTGTCACAAATGTTCCTATATCATCTTTTCTTACCGCCGAATAGTATTCCATTGTGTATATATACTACAACTTCTTTATCCATTCATCTATCGAAGGACATTTTGGTTGTTTCCATGTCTTGGCCACCGTAAACAAAGCTGCAATGAACATTGGAGCACACGTGTCTTTATGGATAAATGTTTTCAGATTTTTGGGGGTAGATACCCAGGAGAGGGATTGCTGGGTCATATGGTAATTCTATTTGTAATTTTTGAGGAACCTCCACACTGCCTTCCATAACGGCTGCACCAGTCTGCATTCCCACCAACAGTGTATGAGGGTTCCTTTTTCTCCACAGCCTCTCCAACACTTGTTACTATTTGTCTTGTTGATGATAGCCATTCTGACTGGGGTGAGGTGATATCTCATTGTGGTTTTGATTTGCATTTCTCTGATGATTAGTGATGTTGAGCATTTTTTCATATGTCTATTTGCCATTTGTATGTCCTCTTTGGAGAAATGTCTCTCCAGGTCCTCTGCCCATTTTTCAATTGGGTTGTTTGTTTTGTTGTTGAGTTGCATGAGTTCCTTGTATATTTTGGATATTAGCCCCTTATCGGAGGCACTGTTTGCAAAAATCTTCTTCCATTCAGTTGGTTGCCTCTTTATTTTGTCGATGGTTTCTTTTGCTGTGCAGAAGCTTTTAAGTTTCATATAGTCCCATTCATTTATTTTAGCTTTTACTTCCATTGCCTTTGGAGTCAAATTCATAAAATGCTCTTTGAGCCCAAGGTCCATAAATTTAGTACCTATGTTTTCTTCTATGCAGTTTATTGTGTCAGGTCTTATGCTTAACTCTTTGATCCATTTTGAATTAATTCTGGTACATGGTGACAGATAGCAGTCCAGTTTCATTCTTTTGCACGTGGCTATCCAATTCTCCCAGCACCATTTATTGAAGAGGCTGTCTTTCCTCCATTGTATGTTTCTAGCTTCTTTGTCAAAAATTATCTGTCCATATTTATGTGGTTTTATTTCTGGGTTCTCAATTCTATTCCATTGGTCTATGTGTCTGTTTTTCTGCCAACACCATGTTGTTTTGATTATTGTAGCCCTGTAGTACAAGCTAAAGTCAGCGAGTGTGATACCTCCAGTATTGTTCTTTTTTCTTAAGATTGCTTTGGCTATTCGGGGTCTTTTGTGGTTCCAAACAAATCTGATGATTTTTTGTTCTATTTCTTTAAAAAATGCCATTGGGATTTTGACGGGGATTGCATTAAATCTGTATATTGCTTTGGGTAATATGGCCATTTTAACTATGTTGATTCTTCCAATCTATGCGCACGGAATGTCTTTCCATTTCTTTGTGTCTTCTTCAATTTGTTTCAAAAATGTCTTATAGTTTTCAGCATATAGGTCCTTCACATCCTTGGTTAAGTTTATTTCTAGGTATTTTATTCTTTTTCCTGCAATTGCAAAAGAAATTGTTTTTTGTATTTCTTTTTCTGAGATTTCATTGTTAGTATATAGGAAAGCAATGGACTTTCGTATGTTGATTTTGTAGCCAGCAACTTTATTGTATTCGTTGATTGTTTCTAATAGCTTTTTGGTGGAGTCTTTAGGGTTTTCTATATATAGCATCATGTCATCTGCAAAGAGTGATAATTTAACTACTTCATTCCCAATTTTGATGCCTTTCATTTCTTTCTCTTGCCTGATTGCTCTGGCGAGGACTTCCAACACTATGGTGAAAAGCAGAGGTGATAGGGGACAGCCCTGTCAAGTTGCTGAACGTAGAGCAAAGAGCGTCAGTTTTTCACCATTAATTATGAGATTAGCTGAGGGCTTGTCATATATGGCCTTTATTATGTTAAGGTATTTTCCTTCTATACTTATTTTATTAAGTGTTTTAATCATAAATGGATGTTGTATCTTGTCAAATGCTTTTTAGGCATCAATTGATATAATCATATGATTTTTATCCTTTATTTTGTTTATGTGATGTATCATATTGATTGATTTGCGGATGTTGAACCATCCTTGTGCCCCGGGGGTGAACCCCACTTGGTCGTGATGAATAATCTTTTTAATGCATTGTTGTATTTGATTTGCTAGAATTTTGTTTAGGATTTTTGCATCTGTATTCATCAGAGATATTGGTCTGTAGTTTTCTTTTTTTGTGTTGTCCTTACCAGGTTTTGGTATCAGGGTAATGTTGGCCTCATATAATGAGTTATGGAATACTGTCTCTTCTTCAATTTTTTGGAAGAGTTTGAGCAGGATTGGTATTAGATCCTCTTTGAAGGTTTGGTAGAATTCACTAGTGAAGCCATCTGGTCCCAGACTTTTGCTTTTGGGAAGGTTTTGGATGACTGATTCAATTTCGTTACTGGTGATCGGTCTGTTTAGATTTTCCAGTTCTTCATGGTTCAGCCTTGGAAGGCTATATGTTTCTAAGAACTTGTCCATTTCTTCTAGGTTGTTGAATTTGGTGGCATATAGTCCTTCATAGTATTCTTGGATGATCCTTTGTATTTCTGTGGTGTCTGTGATAACTTCCCCTTTTTCATTTCTGATTTTGTTAATTAGTGTCTTCTCTCTTTTTATCTTAGTGAGTCTAGCCAAGGGTCTGCCAATTTTGTTAATCTTCTCAAAGAACCAGCTCTTTGTCACATTAATTTTTTCTATTGTCTTTTTGTTCTCTATTTCATTTAGTTCTGCTCTGATGTTTGTTATTTCCTTTCTTCTGCTGACCTTGGATTTCACTTGTTCTTCTTTTTCTAGTTCTTTAAGGTGTAACATGAGGTTACTTATTTGGGATTTTTCTTGTTTCTTGAGATAGGCCTGTAATGATATAAATTTCCCTCTTAAAACTGCTTTCGCTGCATCCCAAAAATTTTGGTAGGATGTATTTTCATTGTCATTTGTTTCTATGTATCTTTTGATCTCTCCTCTAATTTCTTCTTTGACCTGGTTGTTCTTTAAATGCATGTTGTTTAATCTCTGTGTATTTGTGTTTTTTCCTGCTTTCTTTTTGCAGTTGATATCCAATTTCAAAGCCTTGTGATCAGAGAATATGCTTGGTATGATTTCAATCTTCTTAAATTTGCTGAGGCTGATTTTATGTCCCAATATATGGTTTATCCTTGAGAATGTTCCATGTACACTAGAAAAGAATGTATAGTCTGATGTTTTAGGATGAAGTGCTCTACATATATCAATTATGTCCATTTCATCTAATGTGTCATTTAGGGCTGGTATTTCATTACTTATTTTCTGTTTGGATGATCTATCCATAGCTGTCAATGATGTATTTAAGTCCCCTAGTATAATTGTGTTTTGGTCAATTTCTCCCTTTAGTTCTGTTAGTAGTTGCTTGGTATATTTCGGTGCTCCCTGATTGGGGGCATAAATATTGATGACTCTTATGTCTTCTTGTTGTATATTCCCTTTTACCATTATGAAATGTCCGTCTTTGTCTCTTGTCTTTTTCACCCTGAAGTCTGTTTCATCTGATATCATTATTGCTACACCTCATTTTCTCTGGGTACCATTTGCTTGGAGTGTCAATTTCCACCCTTTCACTTTGAGTCTATGCTTGTCCTTGTAGCTGAGGTGTGTCTCTTGGAGACAGCATATGGTTGGGTTTAGTTTTTTAATCCAATCTGCTACTCTGTAACTTTTTGGTGAGTTCAGTCCATTTACATTTAGGGTGATTATTGATATGTGAGGATTTCCTGTCATTCTAGCTTTAGTTTTCTGGTAAGGCTGTGTCTCCATTGTTACTTTGCTTTTTTGTTGTTGTCTATTATTTCTGTGTGGTGGTATTCTACGATGATTCCCTCTGTTTCTTCTTTTATTACAGTATATATTTCAGTTCTGGGTTTTTTTTTAGTGGTTACCCTTAAGTTTATGTAAAAGAAAGTTTGATATTTAGAGTATTCCATTTTCTTCAGCACACTTACTTTCTCCATTCCCATGTTCCGGTTGAGGCCTTTACTCTCCCCCTTTTTATGTTTTGGTTGCCACAAATTGCCCCTGTTGATGGTGGTCGAATAGCCTCCTTAGTATTTCTTGTAGTGCAGGTCGTGTATTAGAAAATTCCCTCAGCTTCTGTATGTCTGGAAAGGTCTTTATTCCTCCTTCATATCTAAAGGATATCTTTGCTGGATATATTATTCTTGGCTCATAATTTCTCTCTTTCAATAGTTTGAATATTTGGTTCCACTCCCTCCTGGCTTGTAGAGTTTCTGCTGCAAAATCTGATGATAATCTAATGGGCTTTCCTTTGTAGGTTACATCTTCTTTTCCCTGGCTGCCTTGAGGATTCTTTCTTTGTCGTTCATTTTAGACAGCTTCAATACAATGTGCCTTGGAGAAGGCCTGTTGGGATTGAGGTAATTAGGTGTTCTATTTGCTTCTTTGATTCGAGGATCCAGTTTTGTCCACAAGTTTGGGAAGTTCTCATCAACAATTTGTTTGAATATATTCTCTGTTCCCTTCTCTCTTTCTTCTCCTTCTGGTATGCCCATTATTCTTATATTGCTTTCTGATGGAGTCAGAAAGTTCTTGTAGAGTTCTTTCATTTCTTTTCAGTTTCAAGTCTCTTTCTTCTTCCATCTGTGTAATTTCCAGGTTTCTATCTTCAATGTCACTGATTCTTTCCTCCATCTGGTCAACTCTACTACCTAAGCTGGTTATTTCATTCTTAATTTCTTCTATTGAGTTCTTCATCTCCAGAAATTCTATTTGGTTCTTTTTAAAATTTCAATCTCTTTCATAAAATGCTCATGTTGTTCTCTGATTGTGTTTCTGAGTTCATTAAACTGCCTTTCTGTGTTTTCTTGCATCTCGTTGAGTTTTTTCAGAACTGCCATCTTGAATTCTCTGTCATTTAAGTCACATATTTCCATATCTTTAAGTTCCTTTTCTGGAGACTTTTCACTTTCTTTCTGAGCTGTCTTGTTGCCTTGGTTATTCATGGCAATTACTGATTTAATATTTCTCTTCCTAGACATCTACAGGAGTGGCTTCTGCAACAGGTTGATAGGAAGAGGTCTTTCTTTTGTTTTCCAGTACTTGTTGGTAGAATGTTTTCTCTCCGACTGCATGCAGCCTTTTTTTTCCTCTCTCACACAGTAGTGCTATGTTTTCTCTGCACTATTCCAGCTTCTCACACAATGGGGGGATTCCCTGTGAGATGGGCTTCTCTTCTGTAAATACTTCACCTGGGTCACAGTGTCGGTGTGGGTATCCGGAGAGCTTTTGAAGTTCCAAAGTTCTTCCTGCACCAGATTCAGAGCCCGTATGTTTCAGCAGTTCTGTTTACTCCTGCAGGGATCCGCCCAGGTAGGTGAGGCCAGGGGTGGGGTGAGTTGTGAGAAGTGGACCAGAGCAGTGGCGGTAACCACCAAAACAGCCTGTCCTGCTTCCACAGCTCCCTCCCCTTTGCTGGAACTAGTTGGGCTGGAAATCTGTGTCTGCGGTCCACAGTTCTCAGAACAGCAAATAGTCTGTTCTTTTGATCTGACACAGCTACTGTTCCGCTCCTAGCACTGGGCAGGTGGGGGCGGGGTGAGCTCTGGGAGGGCAGGGAGGGGGCGGCTAGTCTCAGTGCCTAAGGCTTCCGTTCTCTGCTCGGCAGTGAGGGCTTAAACCACTGTTTTTAGCCTTCTTCCCTCAGTCTTTGCTCTGAGGTCTCTGCCGTGAGCGTTGGGTTCAGCCGTGTTACATGCTGCCCCCTCAGCCCTGTGGGCCACAAGTGGAGCCCTAGCAGTCCGAGCTCTTCCCTCTCCCTCAGCTGCGGTAGTTCCGGGAAGCAGCGAGCTCGGAGCACTGAGCTCGGTCTGCGTCCTGCGCCGCGCGGCTCCGTCTCCACACTTCTCCCTTTCCTCCTCCCCCACTCGTGCGATTCGCCCACCTTTAGGTGAGTTCAGTAGTGGGCCTCTTCGTCTCCTGTCTGCTGTGTGGGGAGTCCTTTGTGGAGTTTTTGTTGTTCGATTAGTTGTAAATTCCAGGGGAGCTTTACAGAGGCTCACCTCACGCCACCATTTTGATGACGTTATAATTTTTTTTAATTGGGGAATATTGGGGAATAGTGTGTTTTTCCAGGGCCCATCAGCTCCAAGTCATTGTCCTTCAATCTGGCTGTGGAGGGCACAACTCAGCTCCAAGTTCAATTGCCGTTTTCATCTAGTTTTCTTTTCTTTTTTTTTTTTTTTTAAGGAGGGCGCAGCTCACAGTGGCCCATGTGGGGATCGAACTGGTGACCTTGGTATTATTAGCACCATGCTTTAACCAACTGAGCTAACGGGCCACCCCCTCAATCGCCATTTTCAATCTTAGTTGCAGGGGGCGCAGCCCATCATCCCAAGCAGCAATCGAACCGGCAACCTTGTTGTTAAGAGCTCTAACCAACCGAGGAGCCATCCAGTCGCCCCAATGTATCGGTTTTGACAAACATATCATGGTGTGTAAGATTCTTGTTAACATTAGGGGAAACTAGGTGAAGAATACATAGGAACTCTGTGTACTCTTTTGGCAACTTTTCTGTAAACCTAAAATTATTCCAAAAGAAAAAGTTTATTTTAAAAATACACTTTAAAATAAGGGTCATATTCTACAGTTATGCAAATTGTTTTTTTCACATAACAAGATGTGGGGACATCTTTCATGCTGAAAATCACTTCATTCTTTTTGATGGCTGAATAGAACGTGATATGGATAGACCTCAATTTATCCAACCAATGTCCTCTTGCTGAACATTTAGATGGTTGCAATTTTTCCACTGCTACAAACTAGAACTTCCTTTTATATCTATCTTTTCATGTTTGCACAGATATTTCTGTAGGATCAATTCCTAGAAGTGGATTTCAGGGTCAAAGGTATGCATGTTTAAACTTCACAGATAGTGCCACTGAACCCATTTTTCTTCCCACCAACTTTTTTTTTTTTTTTTTAAAGATTTTATTAGGGAAGGGGAACAGGACTTTTTATTGGGGAACAGTGTGTACTTCCAGGCCTTTTTTTTTTCTAAGTTGAGTTGTTGTGCTTTCAATCTTAGTAGTGGAGGGTGCAGCTCAGCTCCAGGTCCAGTTGCCATTGCTAGTTGCAGGGGGCGCAGCCCACCATCCCTTGCGGGAGTCGAACCAGCAACCCTGTGGTTGCGAGGACGCGCTCCAACCAACTGAGCCATACAGGAGCTCAGTGGCAGCTCAGCTCAAGGTGCCGTGTTTAATCTTAGTTGCAGGGGGCGCTGCCCACCATCCCTTGCAGGACTCGAGGAATTGAACTGGCAACCTTGTGGTTGAGAGCCCACTGGCCCATGTGGGAATCGACTGGCAGCCTTTGGAGTTAGGAGCACGGAGCTCTAACCTCCTGAGCCACTGGGCCGACCCTCTTCCCACCAACTTTATATGGACATGCCTGCCCCCCAACACACACACATACGCACATGCGTGCACTCCTGGCCTTTGTACTCCTTATCCCTGATTTGCACACTAATCCAGCAAAGTGGCTATTCTTCATGCTATATTCCCTATCCAGCAGGTTATTGTGTGGGACACGGTTTCTACCAGCTCTGGGGACAGCCATGACACTGAGAGCGAGGTCAAAGGCCTTATACTTGAGTGACTTTCTCAGGGGCCAAGCTGTATAGACTATGTTTCTTGAGCTAGAAGCAAAAGACTATGTGCACACTTTCCAAGAGGCTGTGTGTGTGCCTGACTGACAGGTGTTTAGACCACCTGCTCACCTGCCACAGTCAGGGGTGTGGTTTTAAAATTTCAGGAGCATCAGGTTTTCCCAACAGAACCATTAGGATAAAGAGTGATGGTGACTGCTAATTTGGAGAGGGTGGTCAGGAAAGGACATTCTGAAGGAGTGATTTTTGAGCAGAGGCTTGAATGAGGTGAGGGAGTGAGTGTGAGTCGTGCAAACATCTGGGGGAAGGCAGCTCCAGGCCAACGGAATTGCAAGTGCAAAGGCCCTGAGGCAGGAGCAGGCTTGTGTATTCAAGGAATGGCGAAGGAGGCCAGCATGGCTGAATCAGAATTAATGAGAGAGGGAGTGAGCCCACGCGGGTGGCCAGGGACCAATTCATGAAGGGCCTTGTGGATCTTTAGATCTTATTCTAATGGGAAGCCACTCAAGGATGAGAACAGGAAAGAAACAGGACGTGATTTACCTTTCAAAAGGATACTTGGTGACTGCGGTGGAGAATGCATTTCGAGGGGCAAGTACGGAAGCAAGGAGACCAATTAGGCTACTGCAAAGTCCGGGTGCAATACGGTGGTGACGTATTCCAGCAGAGTTTCTCCACCTCAGCACTTAGGCCAATAATTTAGGCCAATTATTAATAAGTCTTTGTTGTGGAGGCCTGTCCTGTGCATTGCAGGATGCTTAGCCGCATTTACTCACTTATGAAAACCGAGAATCTATCCTCCTTTCCAGCTATGCCATGAATGTTTCTAGAAGTTGCCTAATGCCCCCTAGGGGCGAAATCACTCCAGTTGAGAAATGTGTTACTGTATTAGAATGACATGGAGAAGGTGAGATGAGATTGGCTATGGGTATATTTTGATGGTAGAGCTGAGAAGATTTGCTGATGGAATGGATATAAGAGAAAGAGTCGGGGCGGACGGCTGGCTCAGTTGGTTACAGTGCAAGCTCTGGGCAACGGGACTGCCAGTTCGATTCCCACATGGGCCAGCGAGCTGCGCCCTCCGGAACTAGAATGAAGTCAATATGCTGTCACTTAGCTCGCGGGTGTCCAGATGGCTCAGTTGGTTGGAGCACCGGCTCTCAACCACAAGGTTGCCAGTTCCATTCCCGCAAAGGGATGGTGGGCTGCGCCCCCTGCAACTAAGATTGAACACGGCACCTTGAGCTGAGCTGCCGCTGAGCTTCCAGATAGCTCAGTTGGTTGGAACACATCCTCTCAACCACAAGGTTGCCAGTTCGAGTCCCACAAGGGATGGTGGGCTGTGCCCCCCTGCAACTAACAACGGCAACTGGACCTGGAGCTGAACTGCACCCTCCACAACTAAGATTAAAAAGGACAACTTGACTTGGATGGAGCTGATGAGTCCTGGGAAAAACACACTGTTCCCCAATAAAAAAGTCCTGGAAACACACACGGTTCCCTAATAAAGTCCTGTTCCCCTTCCCCAATAAAATCTTAATAAAAAAAAAAAAGAAAAAGAATTAAGAATGACTTCAATGGGTAAATAAAACGTGGTACAATGAATAATCAGCTTTAGACAGGAAGGAAATTCTGCAATACACTGCAATTTGGATGAACCAGGAAGACATTATGCTAAGTGAAATAAGCCAGTCATAAAAAAATAATGTGCGATTCCACTTACATGAGGTACCTAGAGTAGTTAAATTCCTAGAAATAGAAAGTAGAATGGAGGTTGCCAGGAGCATGGGGAGGGGAAACAAGAAGTTGTTGTTTAATGGGGACAGAATTTTAATTTTGCAAGATGAAAAAGTTCTGGCGCTCTGTTGCACAACAATGTGAATATACTTAACACTACTGAACCATATACTTAAAAATGGTTAAGACGGTAAATTTTGTTACATGTATTTTACCACAATTAAAAATAAAACTAAGTTAAAAATATATATATATTGCATTTGAAAAAAAATGAATGCAGTTTCTGGCCAGTAGGTTCTGCTTGATTCTCAGAATGTGGCAGCTGCTGCCAGAAGGTTCCTCTGGGCAGTGGTTGCCCAATACAAGAGAATTTTCCCTTGGGATGTTTCTGCCTCACAGCCCTTAGGGCTTAGGCTGCTTGTGAAAGAGCTGGACAAACATAAGGGCACCCGGTTCTGGTCATACAGAACTCTTTCAACACAGTACTTCACCAAACATGCTCCCGACAGTTGTCTATGGAAAGATCAAAGAATGAAGCGTCAGTGACTCTAAGGGGAAATATTTGTTATGTCTCTTCTGTCCTCTGGATGTCACTTGTGCATGTTCTGTAGAAATTGCACTTTGTGACAGCACAAATGCATTTCACAATGAGACTTTTATTTCACAACCGGGACTTCAGTGGATTCGTATTTCAGCCATCTTGCCTAGATAGACATATCAAAAAAGAATGGTGATTTGGGCACTCTGGTCAGATTTAATGCAACAGATTTCCTGAGATCAGGGAAAGCTGGTAGTGCATTAGGAGGCCTTTTCATAACTGACCTAAATGTAATTATCAAGGCATTTGTGTGTCACTGCCCTCCCAGGGAACTGAAAAGTGGAAGAGGCACTCCACTTGGAAAAGGCGTTCGAGAATATGGAGGCCCCGTGGGAATCCACTCACACACTGTACACCAGATTTTCCTACACGCCAGCCCAGCCCAGCTGCTTCCAAAAGATCTTTGAGAAGATAAATCAGTGAATCAAAACTTGGGAGCCTGCAGTTTCTCATACCAGGAAAAACCCACTTGTCCGAATCTATTTTTCACACCTCAAGGTGATAATTTACAAAAGTGCAAAAATGTGTTGCTTTTATTTTTAACTATTAGTCTGTTTTGTTCTTGTAAATCAGGTAAGACTTCTTTTAAAAAGTTTTGTTTTTAAATAATTATAGATTCAGAGGAAGTCACAAAGAAATGTATAAGGAGGTCCCAGGTACCGTTCACCTGGTGTTTCCCGATGGTAGTTACATCTTACGTAATTATAGTACTATATCAAAAGCGGGAATGTGACGTTTGTACATGGTGTGTGTATCTGTGTGTGTAGTTGTCTCATGTTATCATATGTGTAGATTCCTGTAACTCTTATGGCAATCAAGACACAGAACTATTCTTTTATCACAAAGATCTTTCTTGGGCTACCTATCCTTTTACCATCACACCCACTTCCTCCCCTCCTCAGTCCCTAAACCCTGGACATCACTAATCAGTTTTCCATCTCTATAATTTTGTTAGTTTGAGGATGTTGTATAAATAGAATCATGTAGTGCGTAACCTTTGAGATTAGCTTTTTTCACACAGCATGCATTTGAGATCCATCCAAGTTGTTGCACATATCAATAGTTTGTTCCTTTTTATTGCTGAGAACTATGTCATGGAATGGCTGTACTGTGGTTTGTTTAATCATTTATCTATGGTAGGCTATTTTAATTGTTTCCAGTTTGTTTGTTGTTTGTTTGTTTATAAATTTTATTGGAGAATATTGGGGAACAGTGCATTTCTCCAGGACCTATCAGCTCCAAGTTGCTGTCCTTCAATCTAGTTGGGAAAGGCACAGCTCAGCTCCAAGTCCAGTCACTGTTTTCAATCTTTAATTGCAGTGGGCGCAGCCCACCATCCCATGCAGGAATCGACCCGGCAACCCTGCTGTTCAGAGCCCACGCTCCAACCCACTGAGTCATCAGTCTGCCCTGTTCAGTTTTTTTCTGTTGTTTTTTTTTAAAGAGGGCACAGCTCACAGTGGCCCATGCGGGGATCGAACCAGCAACCTTGGTGTTATTAGCACCACACTCTAACCAACTGAGCTAACCGGCCACCCCATCCAGTTTTTTATTATTACAAATAAAACTGTTATGAACATTCTTGTACAGATTTTTGTATGGACGTAGTTTTCATGTATCTGGAATAAATGCTCAGAATACAATGGCTGGATTGTATGATAAGAATATGTTTAGTTTTTTAAAAAACTGCCGAACCGTTTTCCAGAGTTGGTGGACCAGTTTATATTCCCACCAGCAATGTATCCAGTTTCTCCACATGCTTGTTAGCATTTGGTATTGTCACTCTTTTTATTTTAGCCATTCTGGTAGGTATATGGTGATATCTCTTTGTAGTCTTAAATTGCATCTCCCTAGTGGCTAGTGATGTTGAATATCTTTTCATGTGTTCATCTGCCATCAGCAGATACTCTTTGGTGAAATGTGTCTTCATGACCCATCCATTGTCTAATTGGAGTCTTTTTAATGTTGAATTTTGAGAGTTTTTTATATATTCTTGATAGGAATATATCAATTCACATATGTGGTGTAGCCATACAGTGGAGTATTCCTGAGCCATAAAAAAGAATGAAGCCCTGCTACATGCTACAACATGGATGAACCTTGAAAACTATGCTAAGTGAAAGGAGGGGGCCACAAAACATCACATTGTAGGATTCCATTTTTCTGAAATGTCCAGAATAGGCAAATCCATAGAAACAGAAAGTAGATTAATGGTTGACAAAGGCTGGAGGGAAGGGGAATAGGAATTGACTACTAATGGGTACAGAGTTTCTTTTTGGGGTGATGAGAATGTTCAGGTATTAGATAATGGTGATGGCTGTGCAACTCTGTGAATATACTCAAAACCAATGAATGACACACCTTGAGCTTGTTCCAGGTCTCCTGTAGAGGGCGTATAAATGAAGAAGGCCCAGGACTGAGCTCAGGATTCCCTCCACTTGCCAGTCATGCTTTGCAATGGCAAGTAACTGTATATGGCAAGACATGAGGGGATATCTGTTAGGGGTTTTCTGGGCAAGTTGTCTTAACTTTTAAAACAGGACACAAGACAAAGGTGTTCCCCTTTTTCTAGTTCTGAACATTGTCATATGCATTAAATCGGGGGTGTCCAAACTGCGGCCCGCGGGCCAACTGTGGCCCGCAATCCATTTTTAATTGGCCTGCAGCAAATTCCAAAAATATATTTAGTTTACTTAAATAAACCAGGTGAGGCAATACGTACTTCACCTCGAGTGAGTGGCCCAGCTGTTTGTGTATTTTACCGCATATGGCCCTTGGTGAAAAACGTTGAAAAAAGTTTGGACACCCCTGCTTTAAATACTCAGAATCGAGGCCATGATCCTAAGTCATGAGGAGAGCCACGCAAGAGAAGGAACCAACTTGCTAATGATGGCGGTGCAGACTGATTGGAAGGACCCAGGTCCTTGAGGATGTCACGCCACTGAATTAACCAGTCCTGAAATGGCCTTGCCTCTGGACTTCTTGTTAAGTGAGATAAAACCCCTTTCTAAGCGACTTTGACTTGTGTTTTCCATTACTTGTAGCCAAAAGCACTGTCAATGATAGAGTTTCAAACGCTGCTGAGATATCAAGTAACACAAGGACAATGAAGCAGCTGTAATTGTCTCCCGGTATCTGCGCTCCCTTCTTCGCAGGACTAGAATTCCTAGCTGGGCTGTGGCCATGACAAGAAGTTCTCGCCATGAGATGGAGCAGAAGGGTTGTGGTCATTCCATTTAAGGATGGAGCAGGAGCATGCCGTCCATTTCTTCTGTCTTTCCCCTTTCATTGTCTGTCATGGACTTCATGTGTCCCCCCAAAATTCATGTTGAATCTCTAACCCCAAATGTGACTAGACATGGAAATAGGGCTTTTAGGGGGGAATTAAGATGAAATGAGATCATCGGGGTGGGGCTGTGATCCCGTAGGATTAGTGTCGTCATAAGAAGAGACACCAAAGAGTGCTCTCCCCTTCCATGGGAGGACACAGTCGGAAGGCAGCCAACTGCAAACCAGGAAAAGGGTCCTCATCAAGAACCAAACCCTGCCAGAATCTTGATCTTGGGCTTTCCAGCCTCCAGAACTGGTGAGAAAATAAATTTCTGTTGTTTAAGCTACACAATCTATGGTACTTGGATGGGGCAGGACTTAAGGGGACATCTGTTGGGGGTTTTCTGGAAAAGCTTGATCTGATTGATACATTGGCTGAAATAAAAGCTTGATGGCAGAGGCTGGAGCAGCCCTCTTGGACCATGAGAAGGAAGCTCCATGTTAAGGATGGCAGAGCAACAAGAGAGAAGGAATCTAGATCCTTAGCAATCATGAGTTGTCACAGCAGTTCTATATCTCCTACTAGGACTTGCAAGTGAGACAGAAAAATAAAATTGGATATTGTTTAAGTCTGTTATCTTCTGGTGGGTTATAGCACTGTTCAACGATATTCATTTTTTCTCCTCCTCCCCTTTATGGGAGGGGTATATTTCCCCTGCCCCACTGATAGATCACAGGCTTGGCCATGTGACTTGCTTTAGACAATAAAACATGAGCAGATGGGATGGGTAGCACACCCAAGCCGAGGCTTTAAATGTGCTTGCATGGTTTTGCTTGGTCTTTGGGTTTCTGCTTTCCTCTCCAGGAGGTGCATTCCCGAGGTAACTGCTGTTCCTTTCCTGGGTCCTGGAACGAGAGACACATAGAACAGACCTGCACCCAACCCACAGCCTGAAAGAGAGCCATCATAGCCAACATGCAGGACCATGGGACGAAAGGACTTATTGCTGTAAGCCATTGCAACTTGGGGGTTGTTTGTTCTGCATGTTATCACAGCAAAAACTGATGAATACAGGTTCTCTCTGTTGCTGTATCAGAGCTCATATTCTCACTAAAACAAGGAATGAAAATTGTCCTTTGAATCTCATGACACGGAAGTCCCTGGTGACCTTAGGAAGAGTTGCCTCACTGGAGTGGTGAGGACCAAAGGCAGACTGGTGCCAGCAAGCAGTGAGTGAGAGGTAAGGAAGTGGAGGTGTGCCTGCAGACAGCTCTTCAGAGAAGTTTGGCTGTGATAGGGAGGCGAGGTGGGCAGTAACTGGAGGAGCAGGGCATAGGGAAGCACTGCTCTGCCCTGGAGAGGAGCTGTGAGGAACGCAGTCAGCTGACAGCCTCTAGTCTAGCCCCTCCCGGATCTACTGCAGCGCTTGAGCCAAGGCCACACTCTTCCCAGTCGTCTCCCAGCCAGTGACACAGCACGGCCGGGAGACAAGGGCCTGGACATTTCGACCGACGACCTAACCGATGCAGGTTGAAAGAGTTTTCCCCTGTTTGGTTTTAATGACAGAGAGCAGAGTATGCTTAGAAGCCCGATGGAAGAATCCAGTTGGGAAAGAGCAGCTGACTATGGAAGAAAGAAGCTGCGCAGATGGAGAGAGGGAGGTCCCTGAGAAGGCAGAAGGAGCTGGGGTCTGGACTGCGGGGGCGCAGCTCCTCAGGCCAGAGAAGGAAGGAAGAGGCAGGAGGAAAGGACGGATGGGAGCAGAGTGACGGCAGACCTCCCATCAGAGTTTTCTTTTTCCCCAAATAAAGTGGGAAGCAAGAGGAGGCCTAGAGTCAGGAAACTAAGTCCCGTGAGGGGCATGTGCTGCGTCTGTGCTGTTTGCTCTTGGCCTTCATCTTCCCACCTGCACCATAAACAGCTTCAACTAGATATCCCTGGTCCCCAACATGTTTGAGCCTCAGGGGCTTTTCAGAAATACACTTTTAGGGGGACCCCATCCTGAACTGCTGGAGGGGAATCTCTGGGGCAGAAGTGGTGGGGCAGGAATCTGTATATATTTTTTTAAATGTGCCCCTGGGGGCAATGGGATGCACAGCCAGGTTTGGGAACCACCCTGCAGGACTTCAAGGATGCCTCCAGCTCTGTGCTTCCAGCCAGAAGGTGCAGAATTCCAGCACAGCATTTTGCTGAAGCTATAAACTATAGAATAAGCTACATGCCACTTACTGTCACCTTTAACTACAAAAGCCCTAAAGGTACCAGAACTCAAGAGGAACCACAGTAAGGCAAAATCGGCTGCAAAATCACAGGCCCTGCCCATGTGGGAAGCCCACTGTGCACACTCTGGCTCCTGCAACCATGTTTCCAAACCCCAAGGTGGGACGTGGGTCACGGGACTCCCCAGGCAACAGGACGAAAGGTTGGATCAGGGCCGTCACAGGAGATCGGGGATGCTTGGCTGCCCTGCAAAGGGGTGGAGACCTATCCGGCCTTTCTGAAACCTGAGCCCTGCGGTGAGGGGGAAGGAGAAGGAGGGGCTGCCTGGCCCTGAGAGTCCAAGCCGGGGCCCCTCCACCCCCATAGCTCCTCCTCTGCCTGGGTGCCCCTTCTCTGGGGCTCCTCCAGACTGTGCAGGCCACGTCCACTCTCCCTTTGCCTCCCTCTGCCCCTAAGGTCGGGTGGGGACAGGCTGGGACCACCAGCCAGCTCCATGGACAGGGACTTTGCATCTGCTCACCTCCCAGCTTTGGAAAGAAAAGAAGAAAAGTCTCTGTTGATTTGCATTTGGGAGATCCTACCCCCTCCTAAACTTCTGGGGGCAGAAAAATGATTTGACCTTGGATTGACTGTAGAAGAAGGGACAGAAAGAGCCCAGAACATTCCCCCAGGTATGAATCCTTCACTTTTGCTGGTGTGTGTGTTGTGTGTGTGTGTGTGTGTGTGTGTGTGTGTGTGTGTGTGTGAGACAAGTTTTCCACTGGTCAGATGTGGAGTTGTCCTTGAGGATCTCTCCCGGACCCCTTCTAACTACTTTATTCCACGATTTTGCTGCCCTACACTTCATCCAGTCATTCAACAAACATTTCCTGAGTACCCACCCTGGACCATGTGCTACCATTAAATAAGATCTGGTCCTTGCTGTCAAGGGTTCACAGTGTAGCTGGAGAGACAGTAATAATGACAATAATAGCTATCACACTTACAGTGGGTCAGTCACTGGGCTAAACCTTTTATAAACTTAAGCTTATTTCACCTAGCAACAAGAGGTAAGTGTATTACTAACCCCATTTTACAGATGAGGACAGTGAGGCTTAGTGAAGTGAGGTCACACTGATGCTTCTAACCATGGTGTTATGCTGCCTGCCCCGCACTTAAAGAGGCAGTTCAGGGCAAAAGGTGCACTAATAAAGGGTGGGGAGGGAGTGGGAACGCTTTAGACAGCCAGGTTCATAGGGGGCAGGGAATGATTAAGCTTCATTTTGACCAAGGTTCCCAGGGAGTGAGGCAGGAGCAGGCTTAGGGCCAAGTTTGGAGCTGGAGGTAGGCAGGCTCCTCAAGATCCACTGGGTCAGCTAGGACTTGAGGTCAGTGGGGTTAGGATGAAGGGTGCTTCTCCCTCACTACTGGGCTGGGGGGGCGGGGATACAATGGGGAGACCTGAGGATTCCCGGCTAGGTTCCCTGGAAGCTTTGTGTCCCCATACTCACATAGTGGGGGCCGACCTGGGGTGTCAGTGTCCCAGCAACCTGAGAGGTAGGTGGCCCAAGTCCTAGGAAAGTGGGGGACAGGCCCAGATCACTATGGATCCCCCTTAGCAAAGATTGGACTGTGGCTCCCCCTCCTCACAACTCCCATCTCCCAGCTGTCCCCAGGCCAGGCAGAGGGAGGACAAAAGCTGATTATTCCATTGGGGGCTGTCCTGGGCCCCATGAATGGGGTATTGAAAACCCTGTGCCCACATGCAGATAGGTTTTCATCCTCTCCCCAACTAGACTGTTTGTATGCCAGGGGGAAGGACAGGTGGGGGGTGCTGGGAGGGGCATCCCTGTCCCTGTACTCTCAATATGTCCCAAGCAGAACCATGCCCTGAACCAGCAACCCTTCCTTCAGTCGGTGAGGAAAAGGGGTGTGGGGGCACTTCTGGGGTGCTGGTTACACGGCGCAAATGTTCACTGAGCTCCATACTTATGATTAATGCACTTCTTTTGTTGTGTACCTCAATGCAAAATTTAACAAAAAAATCCTCAAGGGCTTCCCACCCCAAAAAGGCACAGCATCCCAAATGGCATTTACTCTCCCAGCCCTTCACCATGTTTTCATATTTGCGAGTCATTGGAATTATATTTCCTTGATTTTTTTCTTTAAATTGCCTCATTTCTTCTGATTTAAATTAACTTTAAAGGGCAACTTTCTATTGTTCCAATAAATGGAAAATCAGGATCCTTTTCCATAAATAGAAGGCACTATAAAAAAAATCAGTGAAATCAAAACAATAAATGTACATCTATCTCCTCCTAAATTTATGTGGCTTGCCACCAGTGGCACCAACACCGCCCTTTGGGATATACTGCCCTCCGCTCAGGATAAACTCTGAACCTCCCACACAGCCACACAGCCCTGTCTGGGTGTGGGCTCAGGCAGCCCTCCAGCGTCATCCCCCACCACTCGCTCACACACTCTCTGCTGTAGCCAGACCTAACTCCTCATTACCTTCAGTTTGTGACCCTGTCCTTCTCATCTCCCAGCTGTTGCTCCTTCTGTTGCCTCCACTCAGAATGCCAAACCCAAGTAGAAATGTCACTTCCCCCTGAAGCTCTCATTGGGCCCTTCCAGCTGGAAGAAGTGCCTTGGCATCTTTAATTCCAGATGTTCCAGCTGTGACTTCTCCACTGTCCCCTTGATGGAACCATCAGAAATGCCATTGACTGGCTGGATGTACAAGGAAGCGGAGATGAGAATTGGTACCCAGCCAGATGAGGAGAGCAGGGGGTGGAGGCCCGGAGACAGGAGCACTGCCCCTGCACCCCTCCCCCCAGCCCTGTCCTTCCTCCTCCTCTTGCCACTGGGTGAGTGCTGTCCCCCAGCCCCTAACCATTCCCCTTTCTGGCTCTCAGTTTTCCCAGCTGTAAAATTATGGGGGAAGGTGGTTTGTAGATGAGGTGGTTTCCAGCATTTTTTCAGCTCTGACATTTGTCCAAGGTTGACGAAAGCTAGGGATCTGAGCTGGGGGCAGTGGAGGGCTCAGTGCTGAAGGTAAGGGCTCAGTGTACGCAGAGTGTAGGCAGTCAGGGGACATTGAAAACAGGGAAGGAGGGAAAGTACGTGGGCTTACCAGTGGCTATTAGAAAGGCAGCTGGTAGAATAGATGGAATCAAATGACCTAAGAATTATCCTAACTTAAAAAAGCAACTGAATCTCAGTTTTTTCATCTGTAAAATGGGAACACTAGTACAGGCCTCAGAGCATTGTGGTAAGGATTCTCTGAGGTGACGTATGTGAAAGTGTCTGAGTGCAGTAACACCCGGTACACAAGTGAGGGGCTATTATGGAGTTTTCGATTCCCCATGCTGGGCCAGTTTCCCTGCTTCCTCCTCCCGTCCCAGACAATGTACTCAGAATTGGATGGTAAAGAAGAGTGTGGCTATTTGGGTTGGAATACCAGTTCTACCCTTTGTCATGTGGCCTTGAGCAAGTTGCCTAACTTCATTAAATCTGAAATTTCCCCATCTGCAAAATCCTACCGGCCTTGTAAGTTGTCCTAATGATTAAGTGAGTCAGGCAACGTACAGCAGTAAGCACAGTGCCTGGTATGTACGTACAGGGGAGTTGAAGCAGAAGGACTCATCTAGGTAAAACTTTTGGGGGAAATCAGAATGAAGCTCAAAGCCAGTTTACATTTTTAAGGCAAAGTTACTAAGCATCTGCTGAGTAACAGACTCTGGGCAGGGGACCCTGGGGGACACGAAGATGAGACAGGCGTGGCCACATCACCAGGCAGAAGTCCTGGAAAGGGGCATGGATATGGTGCCCAGGGATTCAGAGGAATAGAGAGTACTTCTGAGGGCTCCAGAAAGCCTTCCTGGAGGAGGGGGCTTCAAGCTGGGTCTTGAAGGAGCTGCAGGGCTGTAATGAGGAGGAGGAGCCGGAACTGTTTAAGCAGAGGAGACTGCAGGGTCAAAGTCCTAGAGACAAGACTGATGGGAGCTTAAGAAGTAAGGTAGGGCTAGTCAGAAGATACTAGAAGGCTTTGTAGGGAAAGCTCAGGGGCTGGGACTCCTGCAAGAAATGGAGTCTGAGAAATGTAGCAGTGGAGTGGGCTAAACAGATCTGGGTCTCAGGCAGAGCTCTCTGGGGTGGCCCTCGGACCAATGGGAGAGGGGTGAAGCAAGGAGGCCAACTGGGTCAGTCAGGGAAAGCGAAGCTGAGGCTTCGGGAAAGCAGGTGTAGTAAAAAGGAGTGGGATGATGGTAAGGACCCTGGTGGGAGGGAAGGCTGTGCTCCTGGGGCTAGGCGGCCAAGGGAGGGGGCAGAGGGCCAATGCGCTTCTCACTCTGTTTCAGCCAGTGCCCTACAGCCCACTCCAATGCCCTTTCCAGGTAGGTGCCCCTGCTCCTCCCTCCCCACCCTGTCCTTACCCCAGGTACTCAGATGCTCAGACAGAATACCTCTAGTTCTCTAGATGCCCCCTAAAGGATTGTACCGGTCTCCCCATTTTATAGAAAGGGAGAAATAAAACCTAAAAGGGATTGTTCCCAAGGCTCCCACAGCTTCACAGCAAGGTGGGCATCCTGTAGGTTGGACCCAGGGATCCCCCTGGTGCCAGCTCAACCCTCTCCACAGAGCTGAGGCTGGTGGGGGGTCCGAGCCGCTGCCGGGGGCGCTTGGAGGTCCTGCATGGTGGCTCCTGGGGCAGCGTCTGTGACGATGACTGGGACGTGGTGGACGCCAATGTAGTATGTCGTCAGTTGGGCTGTGGTCTGGCGCTGCCCGTGCCGCGGCCCCTCGCCTTTGGCCAGGGCCGAGGCCCCATTCTGCTGGACAACGTGGAGTGCCGTGGGCAGGAAGCTGCTCTGAGCGAGTGTGGCAGCCGAGGCTGGGGCGTCCACAACTGCTTTCACTACGAGGACGTGGCCGTCCTGTGCGATGGTGAGCCTAGGCCTGTGATCTAGGAGGGCAGACAGACTGTGGCATACCGCAGGGGCTGAAGGCTAGATAAATAAAGGGACTTCCCAGCAGTAACACTGTTCCCTGGAGAAAACCAAGCCGGTGGTGCATTGCACGGTGCTGAGGAAGAGCTCAAGGCTGGCTGTCAGGGGCCCTGGGCCTCAGTGGTGCTTCTGGCTCAATGTGACCTTGGCCTAAAACCCACATTACTCCTTCTGTGTAGGGCCTTGATTATCCCAGCAGAGCCCCCTTCCCATTTTTAAAACCAGATGATTGGGGTCAACACTGGCCATAAGGTCCACTTGGCATAGAACTGAAACAGAAATCTCTGAGAGGCTTTGACTGAGAGCAGTGGTTTTAGTTTTCAAGAAAATCACCTGGAAGATTCATTAAAACATAGATTGTGGCCCCATCCCAGAGTTTCTGATTCTGCAGGTCTGGGGTAGGGCCTGAGAATTTACCTTTCTGACAAGTTCTCAAGAGATGTGATGCTGCTTTTAGAACAAAAAGAATTCCTCTAGAGCCACTGCTTTCTGGACTCAGGGGGCCCTCTCTTCTGTCATACCCCAGGGTTTCTTGCTTTGACCCTTTGCATAGCCAGAGGTCCTGAGGGGCGGGTACCTTAGGAGTCCATGCCCTGCCACATCTGTGGGTATGAGGATGGAGAACAGAAAGACCCATGTGTCCTCCTCTGTTCCATCCTGATTCCTTCCTAGAGTTCTTGCCCACACAGCCCCCAACGAGGAAAGTGTTAACCAGTAGGGCGCCCCCTACAACTCCCCCGAATGGAAAAGGTAAGTAAGGGCAATGTGGGGGACCACCTGAGGCTTAGGAGAGGGTCCCAGAGAAGAGTCTCCCATATCTACCCTAAGTGGTGGGAAGAGAAGGATTACCGATGGGTGAGTTTGGTCATTCCCCTTCACCACCCTGCTTCCTGCACTCCTTCAGGCTGCTCACTATCTGGATAGGGAAGGAGGATTAATTCCTGTGCAATAATTAAAAATAGTCAGCACAAAGTTAGAGAAAGTGAGAGAGGTGAGGGCTGGAGCTTAATCTAATGGGAGAGTCAGATATGCACAGAAATGCTGATTATGATGTAGAACAAGAAAATGAAAAGTACCATAAAAGAGGGACAGAAATGGCAAGGAAGTCCAGAGGAGGAAGAGGGTCCAATACATCAGAGATCAGAGAGGTCTTCCTGGAAGACCAGTTGTTGGTGCTGCGCCTGGAAAGGTGAGAAGGCTTTCACTACAGTCTTAAAGGAGCAGCAGCACAACCTAGATGCTGAGGAGAGCATTGGCAAGAGCAGGGAGTTAGTCACACAGTCAAAGCAATCTGTCCTCTGATCCCACAAACCACCCCCAATCTGGGCTGTGGAAGGCAGTGCCTTGGGGGTGAGTAGTAACTCCTCCTGGGTTTTAGGTCCTGAGGCAACATGCACTGTGGGTATATGGCCAGCCTGGGGCATCGTGGAACCCCATTCGATTAGGAGAGGATGGGAGGCAGAGCCCTGTGGGATTTGCTCCTTGCCCCACCCCCACCCCCTCCGCGGTCACCAGGTGAGGGCAGCGTGCGCCTGGTGGGGGGTGCGGGCCCGTGTCAGGGCCGAGTGGAGATCCTGCACAGCGGACTGTGGGGCACAGTGTGCGACGACGACTGGGGACTGCCAGACGCCACCGTGGTCTGCCGCCAGCTGGGCTGCGGGGAGGCCCTGGCTGCCACCACTAACGCCTTCTTCGGCTACGGCACGGGACACATCCTGCTGGACAACGTGCACTGTGAAGGCGGCGAGCCCCGCCTGGCAGCTTGTTTGAGCCTGGGCTGGGGCGTGCACAACTGTGGCCACCACGAGGATGCCGGAGCGCTGTGCGCAGGTGCTGGCTCGGGGGACTCGCTTGGGCGGGCGGGGAGGGCCTAGCCGGCTGGGGGGCGGGGCCTGCGGGCGGGATGGAGCCTTGCCCTGCTGTTGGAGGAGGCTGAGTGGGGTCTGGGCGGGAGCGGGTTGGTGGCTTCTTTGGTGTTTCCCAGAGCAATCCAGGAAGGCCCCGAAATTACTTTTAATACCCCAGGACTGCTCTAGAAGTGCCCAGGAGAACCCCAGTACTCTTTGTGGTGAGCTCCACAGCTGTGTAATACGGCAATATTGCTCTACCTATACTCCAGAACGATCTAGCACTACCCCAAGAATGTCTATAGATTTTTCTAGCAATTTCTAAGTACTCTTCATGGACTACTTCAAAGTAATACCCTGTTTCCCCCAAAATAAGACGTAGCCGGACAATCAGCTCTAATGTGTCTTTTGGAGCAAAAATTAATATAAGACCCGGTATTATATATTATATTACATTACCTTACATTATGGTATATGTGACCTGGTCTTATATTATAGTAAAATAAGACCAGGTCTTATATTAATTTTTGCTCCAAAAGACACATTAGAGCTGATTGGCTAGGTCTTATTTTCGGGGAAACATGGTAGTACTCTAGAATTGCCCCAGAAATACTCCATTGTAGCCCAAGTATGTTCCTATAATTACCTAGCACAGCTCTCAGTAATTTTGATGCCCTTATAATATTCCCCCTCCTGGCTCCTCTCACATTTTGAGAGGTTTTCTGAGCAAATACAAATAGTAGGGCCAATAATGGCACTTCACAGATGGACTCCACTCTATAAGATATAAAATGCTTGTCCATGCCAGAGGCCATCATTCCCAGTTTACAGATGGGAAAGCTGAAACCCAGGGAGGCAGAGCCATAGCCATGGTCACACAGTGAGCCCTGGCAAAGTCATGGCTAACCTTGCTGCCTGGTCTCGAGTATACCCCTTGCCTACTCTAGTCCTATCTTACCTGTAGGATTGGGATAATGAGTCTTGTTCTGCAAGCCTCACAGGGTTATGCATGGCCCTCCACAGCATGCCCAGCATGGACCCACATTGGGTTTCTGAGCGCACGACAGAAATGAAAGCATGTCTGTGAAAGCCCTGTATAAACTGTGAGGTGTACATCTACGCAGCACAAGTAAATTACAACTGCTGTCGAAGTGGAACAGACCTTCTTCGACCCCAAATGGAGCTGAGCCTTCAGCTCTGGAAGTAAACTGTTTTCTTCTTCAGAGAGACATCATCCTGACAGCCAAAGGCTGACCCTGCTCCCTTTTCTCTCGCTCTAGTTCTGGCCCCCCCCACTCTCACAGCACTGCTACCCTCAGTCACAAGAGAGGACTGGGCATGGCACACAGAGCCAGAGGGTAAGGAGCGTAGCCCTCCAGGCTAGAATGGTAGGGGTAAGGCGGGTAGGGCTGAGAATTGAGAAGGCTGTTTGGATCCACAGGAAGAGGGCCCTGACTAGTTGCCCAGGGCTTTTGACCAGATGGTAGAGATGGGTGAGAGAACAGATGAGCAGATGGAGCAAGGATGAAATCCAGACCTCTGAAAAGTTCAGCAGGATGGGATGGGGTAGTAAGAGATTTCCTCAAAGCTCTGAAGTAAAATTTGGGTTGGTACTGAAGTTGGGAATTGAGAGGCCTTGTGAGAGGGTTGAGATAAAGCTTGAATAAAGGATATAAGTACATTTGGAATTAGGGCTGAAACTATCATTGGAATTGAAACTAGGATAATGCCTGGATATAGGATTCGGTTCATTCCAATCCGGTTTGCTGAGGATTCCACCACACCAATCAATATGATGACTCTAGGGTTGGGGCTGAATGTAGGGGGCAGGCGTCGCACAGTTGGGGGGGTGTCTCAGTAAGCGCCTCTGTTGTAGGCCAGAAGGCCTCTTTGTCCCCTTCGAATGCTCTAGGTATCCTGTCTCCGCAGCTACAAGAGTTGGTGCCCTGCCTTCCAGGGAGACCGCACTGTTTACCACAGCCTCCTGGGCCGCGGGGAAGAAAAGTAAGTGAAAGAGCACGGATTCCTCTAGGGGGGGTGGGAGAGGGTGGGGCCGGGACTCTGCACCCGAGCAGGTGGCTCCAGCCCAGCCTCTCTGGCCGCGGGCCTGTGCGCCCTGCAGGTGGGCGGCTGCGGCTGGTGGGGGGCCCAGGCCCGTGCCGCGGCCGCGTGGAGGTGATGTACGCCGGGGGCTGGGGCACCGTGTGCGACGATGACTGGGATTTCGCGGATGCGCGCGTGGCTTGCCGCGAGGCGGGCTGCGGGCCTGCGCTGGGCGCCACGGGCCTCGGCCACTTCGGCTACGGCCGCGGCCCAGTGCTGCTGGACAACGTGGGCTGCGCCGGTACGGAGGCCCGCCTAAGCGACTGCTTCCACCTGGGCTGGGGTCAGCACAACTGCGGTCACCACGAGGATGCGGGCGCGCTCTGCTCAGGTGAGGCGTGGTCGAACCGCGCACAAAGGGGAACTATTAGGCGGGCCAGGCAGCGCGGCCAACCAGGAATGGGCGGGGCCGCTCGCAGGTTCGTACTGCGGCACCCGCTGAGAAAGGCAGGATCTGAGAAATGGGCGGAGCCGCACGTAAGCACGCACTGCACCGCGGGCGCGCGCAGGTGCGTACGGTGAAGTGGACGCGGCAAGGCAGCATCTGAGAAAAATGCCTGGCCGCACGTAGGCACGCACTGCGGCGCGGGCGGGGTGGGATCTGTGGCGACATGGGCGGGACCGCACGTGAGTGCTCCCTGCGGCCTGCAGCGAGCGGAGCGGCAGAGGACGCTCACTCCGCAGAGGCGGAGCCCACCCATTGACGCACTCCGCCGCTGCGCGGCGTGGGCGGGGCGGGACGGAGCGCCCTCTGCAGTGAGAGTGGGGCGGGGCCTGGAGAGGGCGTGGGGTTTACGGCAATGAGGGGTGAGGCCGGAGGTGAGTCACCGGAGGCCAGGGTCAAAATCTCAAAGTCTGAATGGGGCGGGGCTGTCTTTGTTCTGCTGAGTCAAGGACCCGCAGAGTAACAGGTGATTAGCTTTCGGGGATCAAGCGTCTGACCTTCGGGAGGAATCAAGGGAAAGAGGTGTTTGCAGAGTCTGACACATTTTTAAAAGCTTCTGTTCATTGATTGGTGTGGGAATTGATTTCTTCACCCGCGGTTGGTACTCCCCGCCTAGTAGCCTTGGCCACAAAGGGATAGGCTTCAAAGAATTCTGCTTTGGGCCCCAGGGTGAAAGCAAGCAGTCATCATTTCTGATCCCTGGGGTGGGGGGCAGTTCTTTAGGGTCCTGGAAGTTCGTTGTTCCCTAGATCAGGCTTCCATTGAGAGGGTAGGAGGTGACCTGGCCTCAAGGAACATGTTCTCCAATGTGACAGTCATCTCTTTTTCTTTGTCCTTGCTGAGCCAGGCCCAGAGGAGCTAGGACTGCAGGATGGTTCTGAGACCACCCGGGTGCCCACTCCTCGGCCCAGGGACGGTAGGTGACCACAGACCCCAAGACGGAGATGGAGGCATCCGGATGGGAAGGACCAGAATTGGGGGAGATCACAACCTAGAGTTACATAGCTCAGCAGATTTGCGCCAGGTTCTGAAACCTTTGTCCTTTTGTGCTCGTCTTTAGTCTCATCAATAGAGGTATGGTATCCAGAGAGAGGGATTTGGGTTTTAAACTCGATGAACCTAGAGGTTTCAGAATCGGGACCAAAGTGAGGGGATGGGGCTCCTGTCCTGTGGAGAAAAATGAAACAATTCACTCCTTGGCTTGGGGAGCCCAGGGGGCGAAGGGAGACCAAGACGACTTCAGGGAACACAATCACAGGACCAGGGAGCTGCCCTGGGGCTAAGGTCCTGGGATTATGAACAGAGGAATAAGCAGAGAACAGAAATGGAGTGCCCAGCATGCCCAGAACACCCCCACAGACGCTTGTACATGTTCTTCCACCTGAAGACTGCGTTTGGGTTGATGTCCATCCTACTTTAATCTCGTTTGTCTGCCCTTGTTCAGTGGCTCCCAGGGCAGTGCTGTGTCTCAGACCACCCTTTCCCTCCACTATCTCCCCCTTCCCTGGCTTCGCTTGGGAATGGCCTGGCATGGGTCAGCGCCTTCCAGCCCCAGGCCTTGTCCCCCCACAGGGCACCTACGTCTGGCCAATGGAGCCCACCGATGCGAGGGACGAGTAGAACTCTTCCTAGGCCAGCGGTGGGGCACTGTTTGTGATGATGCTTGGGACCTGCGGGCAGCCGGTGTCCTGTGCCGCCAGCTGGGCTGTGGCCAGGCTCTAGCAGCCCCTGGAGAGGCCCACTTTGGCCCAGGTCGAGGCCCTATCCTCTTAGACAATGTCAAGTGCCGTGGGGATGAGAGCGCTCTTCTGCTCTGCTCTCACATCCGCTGGGATGCCCACAACTGTGACCACAGCGAGGATGCCAGTGTCCTGTGCCAGCCATTGTGACCCAGCCTGCTCTGCAGACCACCTCTTCTGGGAGCCTATGGTGGCCTGCCCCTCTTCCTGCAGGAAGTCTTCCTCCTGTGACAGCTGCAGTTCACTCAGCCCTTCCCTCCCCTGGCCTGGGAGAGAGCCTGCCCAGATGGTGTGGTCCTGCAGGGGGGAGCCTGGCTCTATCCCATCAACTTATTGTGTGACCTCACCTGTCATCAGCTGTGTGGATCCAATTCAGTGAAACTTCCCACTTTCTGCTCAGCCAAAACAGAAAACTGGGGGGAAGGGAATGACTCCTAACTCCTCTTTGGTGGGGCTCCTATTATAGCACCCTTGATTCTGCCTTCCTGGAACCCAGGCCAGGAGGTTCAGGGGCTCTCTGAAAATGAGGTAACTCCCTTACTCCCTCCCATCTTGGAATCCCCAAGAAAAGGGCAGGCAGGAGAGGCCTGCAGCTCTTACCTTAGACTGCCTGGGACTGTGGGAGAACCTGGGTCGTTGCCCTGGACTACTCCATGAGGGCCCAGGCTCAGATGGTGCTTGGCTGGATAAGGGGACTAGAGGGGCCAAAGCAGGGACAGTGGCCCCTCCCTGCAGCTGGAACCAGCATCCCTGATTTATGCTGCCCCCATCACAGAGCCTCTACTTTGCAATAGCAAAGAACCCTGGGGCCCTGTAGCCACCCATTCATAGGTGCCAAGTCAATAAAGCATTGTCCCCCCTGTCTTTGGACACAAGTGCATTGTTTGTGGCAGCAGGAAGACTGGTTAGGACTCTCTGGAGGCTTGGGAATGGAGGGTGGTTCAAGAGCATCATCACAGAGCCCTCTGCAGGCCCATCACATCTCGGAAATGCTGACTCACAGTGTCAGGCCTGGAAGGCCCCTAGAAGGGTCTCCTGGCCCATCCCTGCTTTCCTTTTACATATAGAGAAATCCAGATCCTACAAAGGAAGGGGTCTACTCAAGGTCACATAACACGGTGGTAGAATCATTAGAAGACAAAAAATCAAGAGGAGGCAGAAAGGCAGATGAGGAAGAGCAAAGTAGCATCGGGGCTTCCCCAGGGGCTGCTTTTGGTGCTCCTCACTTGCCGCTCCAAGGGCAGAGAGAAGTGGGGGATCCTGCCTGCTATATCAAATGACCACAAACTTAGTGGCTAAAAACAACACAGATTGATTATCTTACAGTTCTGAGGTTACTAATCTGGAGGTTACTGTTCTCCCTGGGCTAAATTCAAGGTGTTTGCAGGGTGGTGTTCTTTCTGGAGGCTCTAGGGGGGAATCTGTTTCCTTACCTTTTTCAGCTTCTGGAAGGCTGCATTCCATGCCTGCTCATGACCTCCTTCCAGCCAGCAATTAGTCTCTGACTGCTCTTTCTACCATCTCAATCTCTTCTTCTGATTCTTCTGCCTCCTCTTCCATCCTCTGAAGCTTCTTGTGATTATGTTAGGCCCCCGGGGATAATCCAGGATGATCTCCCCATCTCAAGGTCCTTAATTTAATTACATCTGCACAATCCCTTTAGCCAGGTAAGGTAACATATTCACCAGCAAAATGGATTAGGACGTGGCCATCTTTGGCGGGGAGGGCTTGTTCTGCTTCCCACAGGCCCTAAACCTGTGTCCTGGCTCCTAGCCAAGGAGGGAGGCAGACACTTAGCTCCAAATTCCATCAGCTCTTGGCAGTAATAGCTTTGTCTCCACTTATTAGGAAGCTCTCTGAGACCCACTGTGGTATTGGAGAGATGGGGGCTGGAGGAATGTAAAGAATAAAAATGCTTAAGAATTCAGGGTGAGACAGGGATGCTCTACCCCACAGCCCCCAGATCTGAATGCAGGATACTCAGATTCTGCTTAACTGGTGGTCACAGCCACACCAACATTTGAGTGTGCCCCTCCATTGTCCTAAGAAATATCACAGTTTCCCACCCTTAAGAGTCCCCTTTCACATCTAAACAAAGTGGTTTCATTGACGCTCTCTCATTTGACCCTCATAGCAGCCCTGTGAGAAAAGCATTTTTGTCCCTTTCTACAGACAGGGAAAACTGAGGCTTGGAGAGGGGAAATGACTTTTACAAGTTTGCCCAGTGGACCCAGGACTAGAACCTAAGGTTTTTGACGCCCATTAATACCGGTCACCAACATGTCCAGTTCTTCCCCTTCCTGGCACCTGGTAGCTATGCACGTCCCTGTCCTCGTGACCTGAGCATCCCCCTAGGACATGCTTTGACCAATGAAATGTGAGTAGAAGTATATCTCCCGGGCAGAAGTCTTCAAGGACCCGAGCACAATCTGCCAAGTTCCCTTCCTTCAAGGTAACCAGTGACGATCCAAGTGGTGGAGACTCCATCAACCAGTGTCCCTGAGGACGACCTGGAGCAAAGCCTTCGTTGTCTCAAGATGGACATAGAGAGTGAGAAATGTTTGTTGTTGTACTGGGATTGGGGGTTGTCTATCAGAGCAGCCTAACCTAGCCCATGTCCTGTGGGGTTACCTGAAACCTGTTTTCCAGCCAGTTATTAAGACTGGTTCTGTTCACTGTTTTATTCAGCACATGTGGTGTTCCATGTGTGAGGGCCCAGTGGAGGCGGGAGCACACAGATAACAAGACAGGGCATTTGCCCTTGAGGAACTCAGACTAGTCCAATGCTGACTCGAGTGCCCTATACTCTCCTGAAACTCAACCTGTTCCACTCAGATGTGGGTTTCCCTGGTTAGTTAGTACTACCAACCACTAACTTAAGCTAGAAACCTGGGTGTTATCTCCAACAATCACTACACCCCCTAAAAAAACCCCTAATCAATCACTAAATCCTATTGATTCCATCTCCCAAACCGTGCTGAATTTGTCCACTTCTCTCCACCCCCACATTTCTTACCATTGCGTCTTCACTGTCTTCCTGTCTCCCAATCCATTCCCCACATCACAAGAACAGCGAGCTGTTTACAAATTTGAGGCTGCCTCTCCCCTGCTCAAACCCCTTCCATGGCTCCCCAGTGCTCTTCTCGTCCTCAACTCCTTACTTCAGTTTTCAAGGGCCTGCACAGTCTGGCTCTGCCTGTGTTTTCAGCATCATTCCTCACCACTCACTGCCAGGATCTAGCCAGGCTGAACTACTTTCAATTCCTCTAATGTCTGGGCTCTTTTCCCACCAAGCCTCTGCACATGCTGTTCTCTCTGCCTGGAATACGCGTCACCCACTCCCCTCCTTCCCCTCAGTCAACTCTTATTTAGCCTCCCGTCTCAGCTTTCCTTTTCTCCAGAAGGCCTTCACTGACACCACCCCCTCTCAGTCTGGACTAGGAGCCTGCACTGCACCCTTTCCCTCCCCCAGTGACACCACTCAGTCCTGCATCTCAGCAGACTGCTAACGTGGCTGTACCCTCCACTAGCCCAGGAGGCCTTGGAGGGTGGGGTCTGGGTCTGTTGCGCCTACCTTTGTACATAGGATCTCACACACAGTAGGTGCTCAGATAATATTTGTCAAGTAAATGGGGGGCATGCGCAAATATTTCTGGAGCACCTGTGTGCTAGACCCAGCACTGTGCTGGGCTCTAAGGCTGCAGAGCAAGACGAGATGTAGACCAGGTTCTGGTTTGTAAAGCACAGAGATTACCTTCAAGAGAAGATCGATGATAAGCCATTGAACAAATCAGTAGCCCAGAGAATGTGAGCTAGTGACGAGTGCTATAAAGAACATAAAGCAGGCTGTTGTGGTAGACGCTGAGTGGTCAGTGAAGGCCTCTGCGGAGCTCTGCGGAGGTGGGGAGTGAGCTGCGCCTCAGCAGTGAGAGGGAGGTGGCCATGAACGTTTGGCCATTCCAGGTCCTTCAGTGGGGATTCAGCTTGGCCTGCAGAAGGACCAGTGAGAAGGGCATTGTGATCGGGGCAAAGAGGGACATGCTGACATGAATCAGAATCTGGGAAGGGCCAGACCACTCAGAGCTTTCTAGGCCCTGGGGAGGAGTTTTACCTAAGGGCAATGAGAAGCCACCGGAAAATGAGGGATATAGGCGCTCCACATATCAGTCTCTTGAATCTCTCCCACCTCGCTCAACTTGCTGAGAGCACCTTGCCTCTTAAGATTTAATGAAAAGGACCCAGCCAGGTAGCTCTTGTTAAAGTAGGAAACCCAGCATCCCTACCAAAAACCTCAGGAATTCTTAGCTTGGATTCTGCTGAGCACCCCTGAGTTTTGCTGATTTCTGAATCTCCCATCTGCTTTTGCTTCCTCTGTGACTCTCCTTTTCCCTGGTCACTGACTAAGCCTTTCATCCCAAAGTTCCACCAGTGCCATGCTGGGCACATGGCACACCTGGCTGATGATTTGGAGCAAGAGCCAAACACTGAAAATTTAAAATTAGATACTGTTTTTAAAAAGCCCTTGTCCACACACACACACACACACACACACACACGCAAATAATTTTCACTGATTAGCCCTAATGGTCTGTTCCAATGTGGGGACCTTCTCTCTCTCCTATTACCTCCTTTCTTCTCCTCCTTTGTTTGCAAGCCATCGGACTCCCACATTTTTGCTCATTGCTTTAAAAAAATAATAACTTTCTTGAGCTATAATTCACATACTATAAAGTTCACTTCTTTAAAGTATACAATTCATTAGTTTCTAGTATATTCGCAGGGTTGTGCAACCACCACCACTATCTTAATCCCAGAACCATTGCCCAAAAAAACCCCTCATACCCATTAGCAGTCACTCCCCATTCCCACTTCCCTCAGCCCCTGGCAATCACTAATCTACTTTCTATGGATTTGCCTATTCTAGACATTTATAGACATGGAATCATGCAATATATGGCCTTTGTGTCTGGTTTCTTGCACTTAGCATAATGTTTTCAAGGTTCATCTGGTTTGTAGCATGTACTGCATTCCTTTTAATGGTGAAATAATATTCCTTTGTATGGACTTACCAAATTGTGTTTATCCATTCATCTGTTGATGGACACGGGCTGTTTCCACCTTTTGGCTATTATGAATAATGGTGCTAGAACATTCATGTATACATGTCTAAGAACCTGTTTTCAATTCTCCATTGTGTACCTAGGAGTGGAATTGCTGGGTCATATGGTAATTCTGCGTAATGTTTTGAGGAACCGCCAAACTGTTTACCACAGTGGCTGTGCTATTTTACATTCCCACCTGCAAAGCACAAGGGTTCCAATTCTCTACATCCTTGCTAACTCGTTATTTCCCCACTTCCACCACCCCCCCCTTTTTTATTTTAGCCATCTTAGTGGGTGTGAAGTGTCATCTCCTGGTTAGGGTTTGCATTTCCCTAATGACTAATTATGTTATCCTTTCTTGTGGTTATTGGGTTATTTGCATATCTTCCTTGGAGAAATATCTATTCCAGTCCTTTGCCCATTTTACCATTGGGTTCTTTCTCATTTCTTATGCAAAACTGCCTCCCTATCTTGTCTATTACCTAGCCTCCAGGACAGCTTTCCAACGTTGTCCTTTTTGTTTTGCTAGTCAAAGCTGGCTCTCCTAATTGGAATTCTGCAGCCACCTATGAAACTTTAGTCATTTTGTTTCCCCTCCCCATTTGTGTAGACTGTCTCATTTCACTGTCACAACCTGAGATGGAGGCAAAATCGTTCTCAGATTTTACACGAGAATTGAAAGATGGCCAGGATCACACAGCTAGCTAACTAGGGGACGGGATTCGCACCCTGAACGGACAAACTCCAAAAAGCCCACGCTCTTCCTACCAACTAGTACTATCTTGTCTCTTGACCGCCAGGGAGGTGTTTGTCCTATCTCCAGTGTACGGGAGGGAAACCAAGGGCACAAGGCGTCAGTTTCCCTGGGTCACACAGAAAGCTTGAGAACTAGGTCTAGGGACTCCCACCTCGGCCGACAAATCCTCCGTTCAGTCCCACCGGCTCAGGGGCCAGGAGCGGACGGCGAGGCTCAGCCCTTCCGGCCCAGTTGTGTCACGCCTTCCTGCTGAGTCACCGCCGTGGTGCCAGGCTGGGCGGATCGGGCAGGGAAGGGAAGTAGGAGTGGGAGTAAGAGCCCACTAGGCGTGGAAACCGAAGCCGTGGCTCCGCGTCAGCCCCCTGATTGGAGAGCCTAGGACCGGCACAGCCAATCACAGCAACTGGTGGGGCGGGACCAAAGGCAAAGGAGGCGCCCGCTCCTCCCCTCGAACCAACCCCTCCGGGACGCACCCCTGGGAGCTTTTGGTAGCGTCCAGGGCTGCGTTACTGGCGGTGGGGCGGGGCTGATCGTACCTCGGGCTCGGAGCCTTGCTGCGGGCTACGTGTGCGAGGACCGGAAGGGAGGGTCCAGAAGGGCCCCTAAGAGCCTGGGGTGAAGGCGACATTTTCTGGACTGAGCGATCTTTCGCAGCTGACAAAGAGCGTTTGATCTACCCATTCAGCGCGGGCTGGGTTCTTGACTGTTGTTTTCAAAGGGGATTAACCTACGTAGAGAGAGGCCTGTTAAAATTGTAAGGCCAGTTTGCAATAAAACTGGAATTGAAAGGGCCAGGCTGGGACATTCAGACATGCTGCTAGAGTGAGAGTTTAACCAGCTGCATAGAGGTACCCCAGCAAAGGCAAGGGGGTTCGGTCACAGTGAAGATGTGGCCAGTGTGAGGACACACAGAGACACACACACTCATACACTCACACACCCACACCCTCTGCTGCTGATGTCTTGATGGGTTTGAGTTTAATCCTACTCTCAAAGACTTTCAGTCTCAGCCACTCAGGAAGTATTTGAGACCCTTCTTGTGCCAGGCAGGGTTCCTGAATAGGCAGATCACAGGGCAAACCACGTCCCTGCTCTTCTAGAATTTACAGTCCGGCAGGAGACAGCCCAATGGTTACATCAAAGCCTGTCAGAGTTGTGAGGAGGAAGAACCGTGCTAAGTCAGGGCAGGGTGCAGGTTATCCTTGGTCTAGGGAGAGGGTCCTCGGAAAGCTTTTGAAAGAAAATAACTCTTACGGAGAAGGAAGGGAAGCTGTCCTTATTGGAGGAATAGAACAAGAATCAGATGGCTTGAACAGAGGTTCAAGGAAGATGGTGGATTGAGATGGGAGGAGAGCCTTGTCAGCTCATTAAAGATTACTGACATCCTGAGAGTACTATGGAACTAACTAGAGGGTTTTAAGCAGAGGAGAGTCGTAATATCTGAATTTTTAGAAGATTTGGGTCATCCTGTGGAGAAGAGATAGATACTAGTAGGAGAATAAGATGGAAGCAGGGAAACCAGTTAGGAGCCTACTGTAATAATGCAGAGAGAGATGATGGTTTAGACTCTAGTGGAAGTGGCAGAGACGGTAAGCAGAGGAGGAATTGTTGACCTGTCCAAAGGGGGCTCTAATGCTTCAGGAGACAGAGTGGCACTCTCCCTGGGGCCCCATTTGTTTATTTGTTCATTTATTCTCTTATTCATTCAATAAATATTTGAGCACACCACTCTGAGACTGCCTCGTCTCCCAGGGAGGGGGGCTGCTGCCTGACCCAGTCTTGGGGTGGAAGGGAAGGGGTGATGTCTGCAGAGGGGTTGGTGCTGACCTCACTGTGACCCCACAATTGCACAGTACTTGGACATTGATGTGGGGGTTCCTGTGCATTCCAACTCTCACCAGGGCTTTGCCAGCCAGCCAGAGGCTACTTGGCAGATGGAGAAACTGATGCTCAGAGAAGGGAATGATCTGCCCAAAGTAACCCACCCTGAGCTAGAGGCCAACTTGGAACTTGGATATGTGAGCTCCCACTGGCTTCTCTTCTCACTTCAGTCTGGCTGCCCACATTTGGGTTGTTTCAGATGCAGAGAGCCACTCCACCACTGTCAGGCAGGAAGAAAAGCTGCAGACAGAGGGGCACCTGCTCCCTTCCTCTCTGGGTGCAGCTCTGGCCTTGAGAATGCTGTATTATTAGCAACAGCCTATGGCTATGCAGAGCTGTACAGCCTCCAGCTTGCCAGGGGACTGTGTGCAATATCTCATTTGCTCCATCTGGCCACATCAGGAAGGGAAAATTATTATCCCCACTTTACAACTGAAAAAACTGAGGCTTAAAGACACAAACTGTTATGCATCTATTGAACTCCACTGAGGTTCAAAGACACACAATTAATATGTATCCATTGAACTCTGATTCCCTGCTACTGTGCTGGGCTCGATAGGATGCAGAGATGGATGAGATCTGGGCTCTGCCCCAAAGAGGAGACAACCTATAGAGATATAATGCATATACATTCCTCGCTCTTGTATAAGACTTCAGTGTATGGGGCTTCGGAGAAGTGTTGTGGGCTTAGAGGCAGAAGAAGTCACTCCTAGTAGAAGTTCTGGGAAGCTTTCTGGAAGAGGGAGTCGAAGGCCATGGAATTGGATAAGCCAGGATAGGGTGCTGTGTCCCCTCTATGTCCTCGCCTAGCATCCTGGGCCTGCCTTCTCATCACATCATTACTTGTCTCACCTACCAGATTTTATACACCTTGCAGGCACTCAACATTTGAATGAATGAAGGAGCAAATGAATGGCAGCGAGGCAGGATGAAGCCCGTTTGCAGGTGGCCTTGGGGATCAGGGGGGTCTCTTCCAGCCCAGCTGGGGAGGGCTACCATCTGGGGCAGATTCCTTGGATGCTTAGGACAGTGCGATGACACATACCCTTTCTTCCTTGTGACAAGGCTTGACACCAGCATAAGGGTTCAGTGCTGGGGTTTGGGGGTGAGGGGAGGTGGATAGGAGCCCTTAATTGGTAGGATCTTTATCAATTGTGCAGCCCTGGGAGCTGGGGTCACAGCTTACTCTCATGACTCACCACCTCAGCCCAAACTGCTTGGCCATATTTTTGGAGTTATCCCCCAAGAGTGCTGGGAACAGAATGCATCTGTTACCTACAAGTTGTTGTTGGCTCTAAAGGACACCCTTAATGTCCACAGGCTATCCAGGTCCCTGCCTCTGTGGAGCAAGTGGAAATGTCAGGATCACTGAGGGTCGGGTGGTTGTTCTCACTTTACAGATGGGAATGAAGACAGCAGGGAGCTCAGTGGCTGCCAAACCTCATGGCTAGTGAGAGGCAGAGCAGGGGTCCATCTTCCAAAGCAGCCCCCTTCTCTGACTTCCCGCTGCCCTGAGTAAGTCCTCAGGAGGAACTCCTCAGTCTGCTTGTGGGCAAACAGGGTCACCTGGCTGGACTTTTTGCAGCAGATTGTGCAAATGGAAGAGATGGCCCAGCTGCCTTGCCTGGTGGCCTCTGCCTTCCTAGAGCAGCCATCCATCTTGCACTGATTGGGTCCAGCCCAGAAGCTTCCGGGAGGAGCCATGGCTCCTGGCCAACCTGCTTAGCACTTTCTCTCCCTGTCTCTGTCTCAGACAGTCTGTCTTCCTGTTTGTCTCTCTATTGGATCTCTCTCTCTCTCTCTCTCTCTCTCTCCCTCTCTCTCTCTCTCTCTCTCTCCCCCCCCCCTCCCCCCCTCTCCCTCCTGGGTCTGTGTCTCTGCCACTGTATGTCTGTCATTACCCTTTTCTCATCTCTGGGGTTTTGTTTGTTTGTTCAGGGGGGGTCTGCCTCAGGGTCTCCTCCCTGGCCTTTCCCCTGCTCCAGGAGTAACTCCAGGACATCCAATCCCTCAGGAATCTCTGTTGCCCCCCCTCTGCCTGGTGCCTGTCCTCAGTCACCAACGTGATCCAGTGGATGAAAACATGACAAAGCAGGGGAATAACATAGTCACGTTCTAATTTGTTCAAGCCCTTGGCTTCCTCTTTCTTCGTTCTGAAGCTCTAATTGTCCCCATCTCACAGAGGTAGAAGTGCTGGCCCAGAGATCACAGTTAGGGGAGCAAGATGTGAGGGTGGCAGGGCCTCTGTGCCAGGCAGAACTGAAGGGTATAAGGGTCCAAGTCACTAGCTGCCCTGCTGGCTGGGCACACTGCTCCTTCCAAACACCTTGGATACAAACCCCCTACCTTGGGGCTTAGGCCTTGCCACTCAGTGCTCTGCCCTTTGCCTGTACAGCCCATTCCTTGTGGCATTCCTGAGGCCTTTGGTCCCTGGTTGCAGTTTGTCTCCTTCCCCAGGCCCTGCCTCACCCTGGGGGATTCCAGCATACACAAGGCACAGCATCTCCCACCAGAGTCTCTCGGGGGAACCTCCTGGAACATGGGACTCAACCCTAGCCCATGTCCATTCCAAGAATTTTCTGTGGGTCTTGGAGGGCCTCCCAGAATGGCGAGCCCTCACTCCTGATCCTCTGGCACTCCCACTTCCCTGCTCCCCTCTACTTGTTCTGTGTCCCTGCGACCTCCAGCCCCTGACCCCCTTCTGGCCTCTATTTTCCCCACCTTGTCTGATCCTTGGCCAATCCTTGTATTCATTCCTTTGATATACTGGGCTCCCTGTACCCCAGTCTCTTGGCCGCAGCTGACCCCAGCCTGCTCTGGGTGATCAGACCTCCACCTTCTCAGCTCCCGGCCCACACTGCAAAGGGTTGCTGGAGAAAACCGCAGGGCTGTGCAGGAGGGGACCCTATGCATGTGGCCTCCAGTCCCAGCTGGCCCTCAAATGGCTGGCCTTTCCCCAGCTCACTTCCCCACCCTCCTCAGAGGCTCCCTCAAACCTTCAGCCTGTTGCCAGCCTCTTCCCCTCCTCCTCCCCGTGACTCAGCAGATGACTTAGCTTCTCCTCAGAGAAAGAACTTCCCAGGAACCTCCCTCCTTTCCACGCAGAAGTCCAGCCCACCCACCTTCCATCCCAGTGGACTCCTGACCTCCCCACCTGTGCCTTCCCCCCGCCCATCGTCCAGGCCTTTCTTTCTCAGCAACATCAGCTTCTCCCTCCTTCATCTGAGCATTAAACTACCAATGCGAACAGTCATTTCCAAATCCTAATTTGTTGCCCGTCCACCTTCTGCCTGAACCACTGTAGTTGGGCTCCACCAAGGTCAATAGAGATGCCCTAACTCGTGAAATGACCTCCTTTTCTGTCCTTACATGAGTTCTCTGGAGGCATTAGTCACCATGGAGGACCATGAGGGCCGATGGCCACATCCTTCTGTGATCCCGGCGTCACATGGACGCCTGGGCTTCTCAATGCTCCATGCAGGCTCCTGAGCCCACCTGCACTGGCCACTCCCATACTTCACCCCCGCTCACTCAGGCCCATGGCTCTATTCCCACTGAGAATTCATATTTCTATGTCCAGACCTAACCCGGGTATCTCACTTGGACATATATATCCTTTCATACTCATTACTTCCCAAACGGAACCCATCATCTCTCCCTGAAACCCGCGCTGTCTAGTGGAGTGGGACCATCCCTGACCATCCACCTTCCCAGTCGTCGTGCTTGTCATCTCCCTCCTCCAACAGCCACCTTCACCACCTCTCACAGGGGCTGTTACCGGAACCCCCCAAATGATCTCCCTTCCTCTGGTCTCCCATCCAATCTACTAGCTGCTCTAGCTGCCAGAGTGACCGTTCCAAAATGCAAATCTGGTCCCCTCTCTCCCTTGCTTAAAATCACTCCTGGCTGAGGCATCTAAAAGGACAGTATCTGGTCCATTTTGAGATTCCCAACCTTGGTGCCTCTCAGGACCCATTTATTTATCCTCTCCTCTCTTACCCCTAGAATCCAGAAACCCACGTGAGGTCATAGATAGCCAGGAAGCCTCCTGGATGTCATTGTGCGACACCCTGATTGGCACAGGATAGCTGCAGTTCAGGTCATTTCAGCAAAGCCAAGAACATGGAAAGGCTGTTGTGTTAACCCGAGTGGCTTATTTTGAGCTGATGGATCACTGGTTCCTCATTTTGCAAGGGAGGGGCGGAGATCCAGGGAAGAAAAGTAATTTGTTTAAGGTTATTCAGCAAGTCATTGGTAGAGCCAGGTCTCCAGGGTTCTGTTTGCTGTCCCAGACCCCTGAATCCAACATGGACAGCCACAGCCTTGGGCAGTATACCTGGAAACTGCTGTTCCTCCAACTCAGGGGGGCCTCGGTTTTGACTCGTTCCTCTAGAGACATACTGTTTCCCACTCTCATGAGAGAGCAGGTCACTCACCTCCTCCCTCTGCCCCCCACCCCCCCGCTTTATCTGCATCCTTCCACAGGAGAGGTTAGAAATAAACCCAGCTGTGGGTAGGGAGTCAGGTCTGCGTTCACTGGTTCTGAAAAGGGGCCAACAAAAAAGAAGAAATTCTCTCCACTGAAGTGGTGCTTCTAGATGGTGGAATGAGGAACAGCAGATACATGACCTAGTCCCTCTGCTTCCTAGCTGTGTGACACAGACAGGATACTTAACCTCTCTGTGCCTTGAATTCCTCATCTGAAGCGTGGTTTCTCTATTGTCTATGGGGGCATGGGGCAAACACATTGGCTCTCCTGTTTTTTCTCACTGATTGGCCTTTCCTTGCTATCTGAGTGTTAGAAACTGAGATGTGGACTTAGGAGGAGGAGGACAAAACATTGATTATAGGCCCCCAGATAGCCCTGAGGCAGGCAGCTGGCCCAGCCGAGGTTGGGGGTGGCTGTCCTGGGGTTGGAGGCCAAACCTCCACTTGTCATGAAGTGCTCTTACGCCTTGCGTAACCCTCTGGGCACATATTTCTCAAATGGAGCAGGGGTCGAGAGCTCAGTAATACATCCAGCTCAGTCCTGGCCATCCATCTCTTTTGCCATCTCTCCATTCCCATGATGTACCAGGTATTATGGAGGGAGCTCATGCTCAAACCTAATCTCTGCTCCTGGGGAAACGGTCCAATGTGGAGACAAAAGGGCTTCCCGTGTTCTAGCCTCAAATGGAAAAGGCTGTTGGGGAGAAGGGTTTTCCTTTTGCTCTAACATCAGAAGGTAGAATGGGGAACAGTAGGCGGGAGGGTCCGGGAACATGACTGCTGTCCCACGGAAGAAGGGAGACCTCAGGAAATGGTACTTGATTGTGGCTGGAGGTGTGCTAGCAAAGGCTGCCACCCAGGAGTTGGGGTGCTGCAAAAGGGATTGCTCTACCAGACAAACAAGTGTCCTTCTGCCGTCCCTTCCAACTGCCAACCCCAAACTGCAGGAAGACGGGGAGGAAATTTGGCTGGCTCTGAAACCTAGAAGACAGTGCAGGGCGATGCTCCTGAGTCATCTTGATTCGCTCAAGGCTTCGCGTGGAGGGGGTGCCTTTTGCTCTGCCTGCTCCCAGGCTCAGGGCAAGGAGTTGGTGCTGAATGTCTGTGCCTACCTCCCGTCCACGGATGCAGCCTGGGCTCCTGTCTGCCTGCTGTGTCAGCATCAGCGTTCCTATTACATGACCAAATGGGATTTGTACTCTGGAAGCATTAGTGCTGGGCTGACTCGGCAGAATGGCCAATACAAGAAAATGCCAGTTTCCCCACCTCTTTCAGCCAGGTCTCTAAAGGCCTCATGGACACTCCACTTCTTCAGGTAACCCAGCCTGGCCTCCTTCAGAGTTTCCAGGGCCTTTTCAGGTTACCCTGGTGGAAGACTCCCCCAGAGAGCTTTGAAAACATGCAGGTTCCCAGACCCGTTGCTGGAGATTCTGACCCTGTGTGTTAGACCTGCGACTCTGTATTCTAGTCACGCTTCCCCCAGGTATTGGGGACTGGGATTCACCGCCAGGTTGAAAGCTACTGCTCAGTATCACCTCTGGTTGGCTGGTCTGGCCCGGCTTTTGTAACTGGTCCTTGACCGCTGCTGATTCCTTTCCCACCCTCTCCAGACTCAGCTCATGCCATCACTGGACAGTTCCAGCTGATGGAGAAATTGCTTCCTTGAAATGAACTGCAACTGCGGGGCTCTCTGCAGCTTGGAGTCCTCTAAAAACAAAAAGCACCTGCTTCATTCTGTGTGGTTGGCAGACGGCCACCATCCCCATTACCGTGGGACTCCCAGGAGTCATTTGCCCTCTGTTGGAGCTCCAAGCATCAAAACCCTGGCTTCAGACCCCTCTACCAAGTCAAGGAATGTATTTATGTCATTGTCCAATTCAGAGGGCAGGGTGGAGATTTGTCTTTAAAATTCAGTGGGGAACCCAAGATCCAGACTGGTGAAGCACTTGGCCCGAGTTCACACGGCTGAGTTTGAGGAGAAAATTCTAGCCCAGGCTCCTCTGCCCTAGAACACCAGTCTCTTGAGAATGGGGACAGTTTATCTCTTTGTTTGAGACAGTGGCCCATTTTTTTATGGTGACAGACATTCCCTTGATGTGTTAAATTTTGAAGTTGGCTCTTTTTTAGGGGAAGGCAAAACTTAAAATGTAAAGATGTAGTAGACTTTGGAATCTCTCCCTCTTTCCAGCCTAATCAGTTTTAGGGGATCTGAGAGTCAGGCCTTAGATTTAGGGAAGCTAGTTGGTGAGGGGTGGTCAGCCCCAGATACTCCGAATAGAACATTTCTGTGTGTCGTCAGTCCCATGTCAACGGGCTCTTCAAAATCCACTGTCTGGGGGCCGGCCCGGTGGCTCAGGCGGTTAGAGCTCCATGCTCCTAACTCCGAAGGCTGCCGGTTTGATTCCTACATGGGCCAGTGGGCTCTCAACCACAAGGTTGCGGGTTCAACTCCTCGAGTCCCACAAGGGATGGTGGGCTCTGCCCCCTGCAACTAAGATTGAACACAGCACCTTGAGCTGAGCCGCCTCCCAGATGGCTCAGTTGGTTGGAGCGCATCCTCTCAACCACGAGGTTGCCAGTTCAATTCCTCAAGTCCTGCAAGGGATGGTGGGCAGCGCCTCCTGTAACTAAAGATTGAAGACGGCACCTTGAGCTGAGCTGCCGCTGAGCTCCTGGATGGCTCAGTTGGTTGGAATGTGTCCTCTCAACCACAAGGTTGCCAGTTTTGACTCCCGCGAGGGATGGTGGGCTGCGCCCCCTGCAACTAGAAACGGCAACTGGACCTGGAGCTGAGCTGCGCCCTCCACAACTAAGACTGAACGGACAACAACTTGAAGCTGAACGGCACCCTCCACAACTAAGATTGAAAGGACAACAACTTGACTTGGAAAAAAGTCCTGGAAGTACACACTGTTCCCCAATAAAGTCCTGTTCCCCTTCCCCAATAAAATCTTAAAAAAACACACACAAACACTTGAATATTTAAAAAGAAAAAAAATCCACTGTCTGGATCCTCTCCAAGACATCGTTTCTGGCTGTGGCCCTGTTTGCTCCTGGGATTGTCTACAGTTCTGCCTTCCTGAGTTTTTGCTGCAACCTGACCATGACCACTAGTTTGGGGCAAAACCTTTCAAGTCTTGCTCAGGAGGTAAGACCAGCTTCGAGGTCGATCTTTTCTCGAAGCAGAGTCTCTTTCACTGAATAAAACTTCCCTAAACACTTGCTCCATGCCACGTTCAGAGTTCAGAAGTGACTCATGATGGATCTTTGTCTTCGAGGAATCATTTGTAAGACCCCAGGGCAAGACAGACACATACAATGCAAGTGTAGTAAGGAGGTCTAGACCCTATGCTGGAAGTATGGAACATGGAGTTATGGGGGGGGGACACTGAGGAGAAACAGTCAGTTCAACGCATAGGGTCTGATCTGAAGGATGAGGAGGTAGAAGGTGACGGGGTGGAAGTAGAAGGAGTTCCCACAGAAGGAACAGCTTTGGAAAAGGCCCAGAGTTGGAAGAGGGCGCTGCGTGCTCCAGTCACGCCAGTTGAGTTCCTTGTGTGAGACGCAGCAAGGGAGGGGAGGGAGGCAGGGGCCCCCAGGAATGGTCTTGAATTCCAGGCTAAGGAGCAGGGCCTTTGGCACATACACAGTGGGAGAAGCACACATGGCAGAGCCAGGGCAAGGGAAGGAGAAAAAGCGAATGTACGAATGTACATTTGGAAAGATCTTTCACATCTTTCACTGGGGAGGCAAGGAAGGCACCAAGGCAGGGAGTTAAAAGGCTGTTGTTATAGAGGCTGGAAGATCTTAAAAAACATCCGTCCAGTTCTTTTATTTATGCACAATCCGAGGCTGAGAGCGGTAAAGTAACTTCCTGAAGGTCACCGGCAAGATCAATAGCAAAGTCAAGGCTTCAACCTGTGGGTTCTGCCTCCCAGCACAGGCCTCTTCCACTGCTTCAGTATCTTTAGGAAGAGAGGAGCCCCCTGAGATTTCCCTGTTGTCCCTTGCCACTCACTCTGTCGTGTGCGCTGCCCTTACTACAGACCAGCCTTCTAGGACAGTGACAGGGAAGTGTTCCCAGAGGACAGGGCAGGGAGCATTGCCTGTCCGCTTATGAAGTGGGGGCTACTTCTGCTGCCTCTCCACCAATCAGGGAGCTTTCCAGCCGCAGGAGGAAGCCAGGAGCCAGGGGCTGGGGCTGTGGTGATGATTTATGACCACAGAAACAGCAGGACACTAATGTCCCTGACTGGCCTGCTTGTCCGCCAACCCAGCAGGACAGGATGCACGTAAAGGTCATCCCCTCCAGCACTGGAGATGGGGCCGAGGGTTAGCCGTACTGCTTGCCAGTGCCCTTGTGTCAGGCCAGTCAGCAGAGGGCAGGGCCTCTCCTTTCCTGAGCAGATACCAATGGGTAGATCCTCACAGCCTGGGAAGGAAAAGGTGTCCTTGCTACTGGGAGTCCGGAAGATCTGCCTGGGTTTGAATTCAGCCTCTAACAGTCACCTTTGTCTGGTTACCCAGCATCTCCACATCTCAGCTTTCTTGTCTAAAAAACAGGGATGACTCTGAGCCTCTCAATTCTTGGGACTTGACCATCTCCCACATCTGTACAGATCTCCTGTTTCCACAGCTGAATGCCAATCGCCTTCTATTTCAGAAGAGGAACACATTGAATCTAGAACTACGACTGTCACAGCTGGGCGGAGCACTTAGTTCTCATTTAGCTTAATTTCTCACATCAAAGAAGGGGAAATTGAGATCCAGAGAGGGGACAGGCCTTGCACGCAGAGCTGGGGGCCAGGCAGAAGCCAGAGTACTAGTTCTCCAAATCCCTGCTCCAGGTTTCTTCCAGCAGTCCCAGGCAGTAGAGGAGGAAGCCAGAATATTAAGCCATTTGCTCTGTATAATGTCGTCATGCCTCTGACGCAATCCTCTAAACAAACATGGGCTGCTGGACAGCTGCAGCTTTAAGCCTAGAGTCTTAAAAAACATCAAAAGGGAAAGGAGGGCAGGCCCAGCTCTCCCCTGCACCAACGGATGGAAACCTCGATGTGGAGACTGCAGATGTCATTACTGTTTGGCTTTGGAATATCCTTTTGATGGAGGAATATTTTCCTGTGATTCCCCAAATGATGTAGATGATGTTGGATCTGCCAGCAGTTTCTGGGTGTAGGCCGGGATCATGTCTCGTGAGACCGAAGAATGGAAACACGGACCCAGGAGAGGCAAAGAGTTTTAAAAAGAGGATAGTTTATTGAAAGCAAAGAGTCAGAGCTCCTGAGTGGGAGGGGGTCCCGAAAGGGGGTGGCCCCGTGAGTGAGGCAAAAGCTCTTATTTTTATACCTTCCCTTGTCCACTTGGGGAAGGGGAACTGTTGGAAGAAGGGAACTGTTTGAAGAAAGGAACTGGAGTTTTCTAATGAAATTGTCTACCAGGTTTGTTCTGCTTGCCCATCCTAAAGGAATTAGCAAAGTAACCCACTCTTATCTATCAGATCTGCTCTGTTTGTCAGGCCAAAAGGAATTTTATGAACCTCAAGGCCTTGTTGCATTATGTCCTGGAGCAAAGGAGTGATTTCAAAATCTGGAGTTTTAGAATATGGCTGTCTTTGTTTATTCCACCAGAGACCTCCCTGTCTACCTAGGGACATGCTAACTATCCTGTATCACTTTCTTTGTATCTGCTTTACTTTTCCAAAACAAATTTGGCCTTAATTTTTAAATTAAAAAAATTTTTTTTATGTACATTGGGCTAGTGGGGAAGGGAACTGAGGTGGAGAGGTCCAAGAGGCGGCCTGAAATGTGCCAGGAAGTGCCCGAGACTTAGCATTGACAAATTTAATTCACATGTGGACAACCAGCGCTGGCTGAAAGGGTCATTCCCACGATCCTGTGATGCCCAGGCCAGAATGGTTCAGGCCTGGCCTGCAGGAAGGAAGAGAAAGGAAGAGGAAAGACTTGGTGAACAGTCATGTAAAAGACAGAAGGAAGCAGGAGGGTTTATTCACCAACAGGATTGCATTTTGCTGGGTGGTGTAGTAAGAGAAGAGGGGCTGGAAACTATGTTGGAGGAGGGGGAGAGAGAGCTATTTCTAGTTTCTCCTCCCTCAGTCCATCTCCTCCACTCCTGCCAGAGCAGTCTCCCTAAAGTGCATTCATTCACTCATTTTTTTACTTCATATGTTCTACAGATTTACTGTGTGCCAGGTACTGTGCTAAGTAAGCACTGATGAAGGAGGCAATAATGAAGATAAAACACAAACCTCACTTTCTGCCTTTGTTAAAATCTCTCACAGGCTTTCTATTTATTTCAGAATAAAGACTTCACTCCCTTCCTTGCCTGCTATGCAGGGCTCCTTCTGTTCTGGCTCCTGACTCCATCCTCAGCCCCACTACCCGTCACTTCAGGCAACAAACACAATGAATTCTTTGCCTATCAATAAATATGTCAGGGAGGAACCGGCCTCTGAGTCCAGCTGCCTAGGTCCTCTGCCTGCTGTCAAATCCTACAAGTCCTTTAAAGGCTGGGTTGGAAATGTTACCAACCTCCCTGGAGAAGCTTTTCAGAATCTCTTCCTATCTAGCCTGAAAGAATAACAAAACAAAACCCCAAAACTTAACAGCACTTAACACATTTTAAATTCTTTGAGGGCAGAGTTCCACGCCCTCTTCCTCCAGCATCTAGCCTAGAGCCTGGAATATTCTTTCAAAGGAACTCCTTCATTCTAGGTTCTCAAACACAACACTTCATATCCCCTACTTAATTTTTTTTATTCCTTATCACTTTCTGACATACTCGACATGTTTATCTTGCTTTTTTCTTGGCCAGGGTTTTGTTGTTGTTGTTCACTGCTGTACCTCATTGTTTAGAACAATGCTTGGAACATGGTAGGTGCTCAATAGATAATTGCTGAATAAATTAGTAAAATATGCAGTCAAAACAAAACTATGGGGTATGTGAGCTATGTTGAATGTCAAAAAGGGAAGCATATGAGCAAGAATTTGTCAGCTTGATCTCAGTATGTATTTTCTAGGTGGGGAGAGGATTGGTTAACCCCCAGATACAACTCATGTTAAACATACTGTAGGCTCTTGGTAACAGAATTTAATTTTTAACACTCCACCCTACAGAGGAAGAAGGGGCTCCCCAGGGGTCAGCCGGCAGACAGCTGCATCCTTTCCGTAGATTAACCAGTATGCTTGGCCAGTATTTGTCCTTCCATGTTTTCACCTCATCAGGTTCCAAGAACCTCAAGGTGGGGTTGGGGAACTGGAATCTTGTGGGAGTGGGTGACAGTTTAGTTCCTTAATTCAACCATCCAAAGGGGGGGGCAGCACTCTGGCAATTTGGATCTACAGTGGACATGCTCCCTCTCCTGTGAACCCCCTTGGCCTGTTACTTTATCTCGGACATTGGGTCCAGGGCTAAGGCCCTGTCCCCGTCCTCTTGTAATTTCCCTGAGAATATGGGGCGGGGCCGTGAATCAGCACTTGCTCCGACTGATGCAGCCTTCGTCCCCGCCAGGGGTCCCCAGCGGCCGCGGATTTAGAACCCCCTCCTTCATCCTCCTCCTGCGTGCGATGACCACTGGGAGATGTAGTGTTAACCGCCCCTTTGTCCTTGATCTTTCCAACGTATCACCCCGCCCGTGGATGAACTACAACTCCCAGAGATCCATGCGCCGGAGGTCTGGCAGGGCGGGGGTCTGAAGGGGGAAGGGTGAAGTGGACTGCGTCTGGAGAAACTGGGCCGCAGGACGCCGAGTGAAATGAAGAACGGGGAGTGCTGGGGTGCAGCGGAGAAGGAAGGGGACGCCTAGAAGGTGGCGGCAAGCGGATTGGGGAGGAGGGGACGCACGAGAAGCGGAAGGGACGGGGAGGAGCCTGGGCGGGGTGCGCGGGCGGGCGGGGCTAGTTGCGTCACGGCGTGGGCGGGGCCGCAGGGGGTTGTCCGCCCGCTGCACGCACAGCAGCCGCAGCCGCCTCGCGCCTGGTCCCGCGGTCGCAACTTGAACCGCAGCCTCCGCGCCGCCTCTGCTGCTTGGTTCGTGGATCGGTTCCTCCGGCACACGGGCTCCAGCCGCGCCACAGCTGCCTTTCAATCCCTCTAGCCGTCCCGATTTACTTGTCCGGCCCGATTCAGCCCCGAAGATGGTGGACCGCGAGCAACTGGTACAGAAAGCCCGGCTGGCGGAGCAGGCGGAGCGCTACGACGACATGGCCGCGGCCATGAAGAACGTGAGTTTCTCCTCCCCTCCCCCGCATCGCCCCAGCCCATTCGCGGACGCGGGCCTTCGCGTGGACTGCCCGGGGACTAGTTGCCTGTCGCGACTACTGGGTTGGCCGCCCCTTCTCGTTCAGTGAGGGGACAGGGGAACGTCTCGATGATGGGAACCCGGGTTGTGACGCGGCCTCTCCCCAAGTATTCGCCGGAGCTGGCGTCGCTGCCTCCGCGGCCCTCCCCGGGCTCGGGCTGGGGCGGGGTCTTAATAGGGGAGGTCTCGGGAGCAGGGTCCCTGGATCCCGCGTCTTTGGAGCAGCTGGGGATCTGAGCGGGGTCCGTGGGCATCCTTTGTGCCCCACTTCCCCCTCCTCGCAGCCTGGGCGTGGGGGCGGGGGACCGCATGGATGCGGTTCCTCTTTCTCTCCCTGGTGTCTGGGCGGCGCCTTTCCCATTCACTGAGCAGGTCTCCCGGTTTCCTAATACTTACCCCTCTCCCCAAATCTTCCCCACTGCTGCTCCTGACAGATCCTTTAGAGTCTCCCCGGGGAAAATGTAGTCAGGCTCTCCTGAAAACCTGGGCTCAATGGTGCAAAATCGAAACCTCTTTTTTCACATTTTTCTTAACAAAAGACTCCTCTTTCTCCATTTCCCAAAGCAAAGTCCTCGTGCTTTAAGGAAGGGGGAACGTTTGTCTTGCTAGCGTTTTTCATTGATTGTTCTCAACCTGTCGTCTCCATTTTCCCCTAATGTTTTGTATTGAAAAGGGTAGGTATTGTCTTCAAAATAAAGGTTGTGAATTTAGCTAACTGGTTCAATTTGTGACATGCTGTTTCTTTTTTAAATACAGGCACACATCTGTTGAAATTCCAATAAGTTGAAAAAATACTCTCTGATCTGATATTGCAAACAAAGCGGTGGTGGGAGGCAGTATCAAGTCATTCCAGAAGATTCTGCATTTGTCATATTGCAGAGAGCCTAGACTGGGTGGAGGCTGGGAGGAGTTATTTTAAAGGGGAAAAAGTCTTTTTTATTTTTTCCCAATTTGTTTTGTTAGATACAGCTGAGGCTTTTTTTAAAAAAAAAGCTAGCGCATCCTCATGCTGATGAAAAGAGAATACTGATCTCCAGTTGTCGCATTTTGTATAGGATGCAGATTCCTGCCTGTATTGCACCATTTTCTCAGTAACACTACATTTATCTAACGGCCTGTCAACGACTTTGGTACTCGAGGGGAGGCATTGAGCATTACTAAATGAAACATGGCAAATTATTCAATTCATGATTTAGATTTCCCACTAACTTAATATTTAAATTCCCGCCTTATGTAACCAAGATTTTAAAGTGTATCTCCAGCGTGAGGTGGATTTATTTAGAAGTGTACCTTGCGCGTTAAATGTTTAATGAAGCGGTACAGGTATTCAGATTCCTGAATAACTTCACTAGTTCACAGAGGTGATGATGCTTTTATATTTAGGCCAGCTACGTGAACAACAAAGGTTTTACATCTCACTAAGGAAGAGAATTGGTTCTGAAATTGGTAGTACCACTGTATTAATATGTTGCCACAGTTGCTGTCTTAAAACATTTTAAAACTGGAATGATAGAAGTTGCACTTTTAATAGTTGGAAATGTCTTTAGTTCATGTTATTTAGATTCTTCTAATTTTTCCATGTTTCTAGTTTCACAGGAAAGCGAGTGACCTCGCACCTATATCCATAGCAACCCAGTGATGTCACACACAATGACACAGAGGCTGCAATGCACCTAAGGGCTGGTAGGGAGTATGCAAATGGCATTTGTCCAAGGTAATGCAGAAATTAGCTGATAAGCCAGGTGGAGTTGAGTACTTCATCTCCCACCAGATAAGAATTGGTGCAAAAATAAGAATTTCATTTACCCTTAGACATGCAAATCAATGACCTGTGCTTATTCATGTTCCTATTTCTAGTTTTCTCACAAAAGTTTATAATTTGTATTTTTAAACATTGGTCTCTATTAAAATTGGGCAATGATGAATAAAGATAGAAATTTTAAACAAGAATGTTTTATGGTCATAGTGCAAGGGTGGGCTGTATACTTGGGTTTATTGCAAATTTACTTGGCAGGTTTTAATAAAAACCTTAAACAGTTAAGACTTCCCACTAGATCATTTGCAGTAAATGTTAGGGAATGGGAATCTATTACAAAACACTTTCGGATTTGGCAAAGTTCTCTTTTGCTTTATTAATGCTTCTGCTCCTTGATGGAGCTTATAGGAAAGAACAGTTTGTAAAATAAAGCAGACCTTTTTTTCAAATCTGTTTACTGTGATTTTGAAGAAGTACGTTTACCTCAGTCCTCATTTTCCTCATCTGTAAAATGGGTCAGTACCTGTTTGAAAAAGTTGTGAGGATTAAATAAATGTAGTAGGTGCTCAAAAATGGTAACTATTTATAAAACTTTGTTTCTTCCTTTTATAAAAATCATCTCATCGTGGAGCATTTGGAAAATACAGGAAGATATAAAGAAAAGACTCAATCCTGCCACTCCAGTGAGCTCTCTGAAATTGCCTTGCTGATAGAGGGATAAAACTTACTTGTATTTAATAATATTATCCTAGTAATGACACTGTTGGGACCTGTGCAACAGAATGGTAGTTGTATGTGGATAACCAGGAGAGAAGTAATATGTAGTATTTTGAAAGGAAAGAAGGAAGTTTAGTCTTTTAAGACAAACGTGTAGTCTTGTATTTAAGGAGAAAGTGAATACTTAGATGATTCCTAGTGGTTAGACAATACTGTGTTGTCCTTTGGATTTTAATAGCCTCTTGAGAAGTTAATAATCTAAGTAGGCTACTGATACGGTATTTGCCTGGGGGGTAGGGAGAAAAAGGTTCTGGGCTACTAATTTTGTTGAAGTTACTGGGTTAAGCAATTTAACTCCGTGTGTGTGGGGCATTGGTGGCAAAAAGCTATCTTAATTATATTAAAAAGTCTTCCTAGTAGAATCGATATACTTTAAAATTCTTACTATCTTAAGTATTCTGTTTTTCCTACTAGCTCTTCCAGGAGGCTAGATCAATAGCCATTATCGCTAATGGAGTAATACCTCTGAAGACTCTTCAGAGGTGGACTTCTGCCAGCCATTATTGAGTCGCGTGGTTTCAGTTGTTCTTTGGGGTGGAAAGAATACACAACATTTTGCTTTCTATGTGTTATCCTTCATGATAACTGAAATGAATATTAACTGCTTTCTGTAATTATTAAAAATCTCGTATGTATCTTTTTTAATTAGTCCTTTGGATAACTGCCAACACTGGGAAGGATTTTGTCCATTAGTACTTGGGAAGCCTTATTTATTACATCAAACTCTAATATTATTAAAACGAGTGGAAAAAATGACCTTGCTTTTATTGAGATAAAAGTCACATAACATAAAGTGTACAATTCAGTAGTATTTAGTATATTCACGATGTTGGAAAAAGTGAGAAAACGGTATCTTTAAAAAGTGATAATGGTCTGGCTATAGCTGGCTGGATTTTAAAACATAACCGATTCAAGAATGTGTCAATAATGGAGGGCCCACAACAGCGTAGCCAGTGGTAATCAGTATCTCTTTGTTTTCTAACTTCTGAACCATTTCAGTGTACATTTTAAAAAAGGACTAGGCTAGGTTTGTATTTCCATTAAAGTTATAGAGCTTAAAAACCATATGACGTTCACCCAAATAAATAAGAACAATTTACCTGAAATCAGAGCAAACTATTCACTATTTGGAGATTACGGAAATGGTGCTGGTGTTCATTCTACACCTCGTTTTCCACCAAGGCTGACTTTGGTGAAAATGGTTTCCCTGCTGTGTGGCAGCAGTCCCCTGGGGAACACTGCAGTCCTGAGAGCTGTGAGCTGGTCACACATGGAATTCTAAACATGGATTCCCTTCAATAAAAGATTAAATGCATTGTTTTGGTGCTTCTGAAGCCATCAGGAACTTCTCACCCCATGTCACTAACCCTAGCCCTTTTATCTGGCAGGACATCTGATTATTTGTATATTCCCTACCAGATTCCATGGGATGTGAAAGAAAAGCAAAGACCACTTTGCATGTTTAATAGTCAAGGAGGGGGGGGGATCACATATAAACCACTTTTTTTTTGTGGTATTTTCTAAGCTCTGTTTCTTAGTGCTTGACCAGATATTTTGAGACTATAATTTTGGGGGGCTGTATTTGTCTTCATAGGTTTTAAAGTCTACCAACAAGTACCAGCTGCCTTAGGGCCTTTCATAATCTTTTCTGTTGTCCCCCAAATTCCATTTTAGATATTAGCTATTATTTTGGTTCACTAGCAAACCATATCATCTTACTTTAAATTGGCACTTGTAGAGACACTTGAAATTTTGATTTTACTAGTTTATGAATTTGAGTAGTCAAAAAGTAGTTACGTGAAAACTGATAAACAAAAATTCCCAAAAGAAAGCTTTAATTTTAAGATAAATGGTTAAATAACTGGTTTGGTCCCATGGTTTTGCAGAAACAATAAAAATTGTAAATCTGAATTTGCATGAGTTTTTTTCCTTTTTAAAGAACTGGTAAAGTCTAAGCCAAGATTTCATCACCCTTTCACTTGTAAAGGTATGTCCCCCAGAGGTAGGTTTTTCTTTACCTGAGTTGAATACTGTTAATGTACCACAAAGCATTAGTTGGGTAGTGAATAGGTAAATAGAAATGAGACTGTTCTTACATACACAGATTTTTAACGTGACATTAAAAAAATTAATTTCCAAATAAACTCATTGGTCTTATTTTTTTAATCTTTGGAGTGAGATATTTTTGGAGAGCTCTAAAGCCAGACTTTGAGTAGGGCCTAGGTGTAGTGTCCCCTCTCCATAATTCTGTTACTAGAACAGGGGTGTCAGAGCTGGGAATATGACAGTGACAGCAATGGGCAGCTGAACATGCAATGACAGTAGTAGCTCAAGAGGAATCCCTTAGCTGCCCTCCCCCACTGCTGAGGGAAGAGCAGCTGCAGTTGGGAGAAGTGAGAGGGCTAAGAGGTAACAGGAGAAGCTTAAAAATGCAGGTTTGTTTTGAAAGATCATTAAATTTCTTTAGCTTTCTGAAAGCAATTATTAATATGACACTTAAGCTACCATATTTAACCTAGATTAGGAAACAAAGTTGCCCATGGTGCCAGTACTTGGAGGATGTAGAAATAAGCTTAACATTATTTGACTGAACCTTTCAATTCAATACAATGCTCCTTTTGTAGCAGTTTAACATGAAACAGTGAAGGAGTATGTCTGCATTGGAGGCCCAGCGTGGGTAGTAGCCATGTGAATAGCCCGTACTCCCTGCCGGTACTTTCACATGAGGCCTGCCTGGTACGGGTAGACTGGTGGATGGTTCTTTTCAGATCATGCTCTGCTCTTCACATATGAACCACATCTGGTCTTTTCTAATTACATCTGTGTAATAGACATAGAAACTTTAAAGTTTAGATACTGTATTTTTTTCCTACTAGGTTGAAAATGACCCAATCCAGAAGGGCAAGGAAAACTTGATAGGAGGATAGGAACGGTAGGAAAGGGCATTCTGAGGCCAGGAAAGCTAGTGGGAACAAATGAGGAAGGAAGGAATATTCTAGAATATCTTGAATTTTGGGATGCTGTGGTTTTCTAAGGGAGTCTGGTTTTTGGAAGGCTGTTATCAATGGGATTGACAACTGAGTGGCTTTAGGATGCTAGAAAATTTGGGGAAAAATGACAAACATTGTCACTGTAATGTCCCCATGGAGGGCTATTTCCATCATGTCTGTCTGCAGAGTTTAGGCTTGCTTTTGTGTGTTGCCTTTTTCTCTTGACATTTCAAGGATATTTTCTGTCTTTAGTATTTTCAATGGCTGAATAATCCTATGGATGTATCAGTTTAACTTTTTTATTTAGCATTTAGGCTGTCCAAATTTATAAGTAATACTGCCATGAATATCTTTGGGTCTGAAGGTTTCAACACAGTTTATGCATTAGGACAGAGACCCAAAAGTGGAATTGCTGAAGGAATGGCCTAAGAATAATTTTTAAGGATCTTGAAACCACCACTACTCAGTATCATCTCTTAAAAGTTTTGAAAAATGTAATTGTTTGAATAGGTATTATACGTACACATTCAAAATTCAAGGATATGCTATTGCTCTTTGTATCCAAGAAGAAAAAATGGGGTTGAAATTGGGGAAAGCTTGAGTGCTAGCTTATTTGGCAAGTCTCTTTTGCTTTCTTGTGGTTGGAATGATTGCCTTAAAAAAATACGGAAACTTTCAGATTTATATAAAATAAAGATGACTAGGTTATATAATGTACCCCCACATGTAACCAGCTTCACCATTTGGCAGCATATTGGCCTGTCTTATAGCTACGTACTTTCATATTCTTCCGTCCCTTTGGGATTTGCCACCTTGGAGGATGGCTTTTTATTGAACTAAAATTACCCATATTTGCCACAAATGCTCAACTTACCAGCAGGATCTCTTTACATTCCAATTTGGCAACCTCAAAGTGTAGTTTCTTGCTTAAAGCTTTTGATTTAGTTAGCAAATAATTATTCCTTGAATTTAAGAGGAGTGTTTCTTTTCAGTGGGCACCATGTGCTGCTTCCCCTCTGCCTTTACTCAGGAGGGGTTGGTGGAAAGGCTGGGTGGGTCACTAGTGGGGAGGGGAAAGATGATGGCGGTGTCTGAGGGTTAAGAGAAGGGTTCTATCATTACAGGACTTCATGCTTCCTAAAGTTTTTACTGCCTAATTTTCTTTGAAAGGACAACGAAGGTAGATTCTTTTTTCAGTTCTAGCCTTTATCACTAATCCGATAGAAGAACTAAAACCCAATTGATTTGTTGAGGACAATGAATAAACAAGTTTTGCTTTTGTTTGGCTTTGCTGCTTGCCAAGCATTTTTTAAAAAATCATTTTGCCTTAAAGTCAGTATACTGCTGGGTGGGTGGGTGGTGGATGGATGGATGGACAGGAAGGAAGGAAGGAAGGAAATAAATATACTGTCTGGACCCAGACAGCCTGGGTTTGAATCTATGCTCAGAAGTACGGAGCTGACCGGAATAATGATATAAATAATTTAGGTCGGTATACTGCCATTTTACTTATTTTTTAACATTTGAAGGTCCTGCAGGTAAAGACTTCATAGATGTTTGGAACTTGATTCATTTCTCGAGGAACAGCTTTTTTTTTTTTAATCCAGTAAGTGGATTGAATTTTTAAATGCATACAACATTTCTATTGACATTACTTATTTAGAACTATGTCTAGCATATAGATTTTCAAAAACACTGAATTATAACTAGTTCTTATTTTGGATATATGGGACTCTTGCATTTTGATCATTTTTCTCTTCGTAAGCTGGCTGGCTATATACATATATATATACACACACGTGTTATACATACACGTATTTTTAACAAATGATGACTAAAGACAAACGTTTTAGCAAGTGTTTATATCTGTTGTGAAAATCATGAGTACCATTGTTTACTGGGCTGTTGCAGTATAGCATTGCTCTGAAATGTAGATGAGTGAAACTAAGCGTCTGGACCACAATGGAAAACTTGGGGTACATTTTTGTTACGACTTTTTAAAAATACCTGTTCTGTAGGTTTTCTGCACTGACTAAAATCTTTTGGGGAAGATAGAAGATTGTAGGTTACACACTCTTAGATAATATACTGTAATACAATTTGACATTTACTGTCACTTGGGAAGCATCATTATATACGTTTCCCACTTAATTTCACAACAGTTTTATAAAGCGATACACTCCCATTTTACAGATGGAAATGTAATTTGCCTAAGGCTTGAGCTAAATTTTTTTTTCTTTAAATCTAAGGATCTTTTAATAGGTTTTTTTAGTTTTCAGAAAAGAGTCACAGGTAATATATTTATGGATAGTGGTGATTCTTTAGCTGTTGTCTCATTAATTGACTTATTTTCATTAATTTTAGTAAATGTTCCATTGTCTGCAGAAGCATTAAAAACACTTTAAACTACTGTATATTTAAGTTTTTCATTTAGTTGTGCATGAGAGGGTCGTTATGTAGTGTAGGTTAAAATACAGAACAAATTTCCTTTAGTCCTAAGGTATATTACTCAACATGAGTGTAATTTGGTTTATTGTAGAAAACATTTGATCTCATGATTGTGGTATGTTTTAAATATCATTTAACAAAGGAGGACTTCAGATTTTTAACGTGAGTGGGTAAGTACTGTAGGCTTTGCCATTGGAGTCTTACAGGTATTTGCAGAAGGTGAAAGATTACCACCCAGAACTGAATGAAAGCGTATACCTTACTTGAAAGAAATGGGAGGAAGCTGTGACCATTTTGTACATCAAAATAATATGCCCTTGTGTGGAATTCACAAGCTGGAGTGTGAAAACATGTTTTGAGGGGAATTGGGTGAAGATCAAAGAAAAAAGATGGTAATTGGAATATTTTGTAGACGTTCTAGGCAGGTGGGAGAAGTGAAGGATACTGATCCAGAATCACAAAGGGAAGATAGAGTTGTGATGGGGGATTATTGAACATTTGTGGGACTATTCACTCCACACATAAAAATTGAAGTGAGCCCAGGGCTGTGGAATCATTGCGGTCATACTGAGCATTAGGGGATATCATTTACTATTAGGGGACAGTAGCACTCGACTAAGTATGGTAGCCTCAGGCCTTCAGGGCACCACGCTAGTACTGAGGTGGTATCCCCACTCCCAGACAGCTGAACTCCCTTCCAGTACCACATTGTCCATCAAATATGGCTCTTGTTTCCTAGAGGACGTGATGCCAGAGCAGTAGCTTGGGGGTCGAGGTGGAGGGTTGAGGGGAGAAGGAAAGGTTGGAGGAAAGAATGTTCAGACAGGGAAGAACGTGTTTAGCTTTGGGATGTACAAGGAGCAGAATCTGTTCTATGCTTATTTATTCGCTATTGGTTACACTCGGAATACTGCAGTCATGTGCCTTTGGGGGAATAGTAGGAACTGCGTCTAAAGAGGGAAATGGGTCAGTTCATGACGGGCCTTGTGGAATTTGTGTTCTTAAGCTATGGAGAGCCATTGAGGAATTTTTAAGTAGAAGAGAATCATCATCTGATTTTAGGTCTTGAGAGCATTGGTAACAGTGTGGAAATTGAGTAGGAAGACAAGCCAGCGACCGGAAGGGAGACTGATTAGTCTTGCAGGGTCTGGGCTGCAGCGACGCCGGCCTGGACAGGGCAGCAGCCTTTGCCTGAAGGCAGAACAAGAAAGGAAGGAAAAATGATGGGCAGGATGGATTAAGTAAGTCGAGGCCACGCTGAGTTTGAGGAAACTTAAGTAGAGGTAAATAGAAACACCATGGTTTCATGTTAATACGTGAAAAGCACTTAGAACAATGTTTGGCAGAGTGGAAGCAGTTAGTGTTACCTGTTAATAAGTACAATGTTTATTTTTTGTTTTATTTTTTCTCCCCATCCTCCCGAGTAAAATGTTTCCTGAAGACCCACTGATGACCAGGCTCTGGTCTGAGATCTGAGAATGTAGCCTCTGCCCTCATAGTGGGCGTCCATCAGGGAAAAGGGAGAGTTGAAGTCTCATTAGTGACAGGAATGAGGAATAAAAAGACAACGCGTAAGAGTAGATATATATGCAGCAAATGGAAAGAATGCTGATAAAATGAAGAGAATATCAAGAAAGGTAGGAGTAGTCAGCTGCATTTGTTCTTTTTTTTTTAAATCATGTTTTTTTTTTAAGACAACTTTTTGGCGGTGGGGAATATTGGGGAGCAGTGTGATTCTCCCGGGCCCATCAACTCCCAAATAGTTCTTCAGTCTAGTTGTGGAGGGCGCAGCTCAGCTCCAAGCCCAGTCGCCATTTTCAATCTTAGTTGCAGGGGCGCAGCCCACCATCCCATGTGGGAATTGAACCAGCAACCTTGTTGTTGAGAGCTCGCACTCCAACTGAGTCATCCAGCCACCCCTGTGTTAGATTTTTTTTTTATGAATTAAAAATTAAAGATGTAATACTGGATATGTGAAATAGGAAGACATTTGATGACTTTAGTTACAGTGGAATGGGGTGAGGAGTGAAAGAATGTTGAAGAAATGGTTAACAAATACAGAAAATCCTTGCTTAACACCAATAGGCTCGGCAGCTTTGAGTGAAATAACATAAGGAAACCAAGGTTACCGCAGGCTAACTGATATAAATAAGAGTTAAGTTCTTATGGCGTCTCATCAATGTTATAATGAAATGACATTATTCAGGGACCTGCTGTAGAGACTAATTTTCAGAAACTGGATTTTGAAGGAAATAGAAGAGATGGGATTAAAAGGCGCCGTTTATTTTAATACTGTAATTGTACTGTTACAGGATTAAAAGAAGTAGGAGAACGGAAAATACGGGAAAGAGAATGACTGATGGGAATATGTTGGAAGGGGAAGAAACATCTTGTTTGACATACTGGGAGGAGGCAGCCAAAGGTACAGTTGTAAGGGCTTTGAAATTGGCTTATCTAGTGGTTACTTTGAAAAGGAAGGAAAGATTGCTAGGCATTTAGTGCTAAGGGCACAGCTGAGGTGAGAAAAACCTTAATTTGTAGTGACTACAATCTGTACTTTTTTCTTGGTGTCTCTGTCCACCTTGCCTATATTGGGGTATAAGAGTAGAAAGCCTGGGTGGTTGGATTGATGGAGCACTTGGGTGTTTAAGAGTTGGTACAGCAGAAGGACAAGGCCTAGGAAAGTTGCTATTAATGCAGAAATAATGGAATTGATGAATCTTGATGAACCTTGGAAGGAAGTAATAAGAATAAAGCCTAACAGGAAAGAGCTTAGAGAAAAAGGGGTTCAAGAGTAAGTCCAGTAGGTGGGAGTAAGGACTGGTATTGGAGAATAAGAGTTTGATTTGATTTGATTTTTTTTTGATACAGAAAATACTGATTTTGACATTTTATTCAAATACCAGTCTGATCACACATGAGTCCAAGAACACAAGTAATAAACCAAAAAGCAACAGATGCTAAAGATTGGTCTTCAAACATGATAGCCAGTGATGCCAGGCTTGCCTATGATCTCGCTGAACGACAAAACCACAGCCGCACCTCGGTGGCCACCAAATTAAGCAGAGCTTCCTTAACTGTGAGCTGTTTGAAGCCACCAGTCTGAGCACGATTGACTATTTTTTTCAAGCTCTGAATAGCTGTAGGGATCTTAGCAGGGGTTGGAGGAACCAGC